>NC_135233.1:848175840-848784174 GCF_051348905.1 Ranitomeya variabilis | reverse complement strand
GTGAGTTTTAACGAGTATCACATGCTTGAAACAAAGTTGTTTGCCCAAAATTTTGGAAAAGTGACAGCAATTTTTACCTGCCCATTTTTCGGGTTTTATGTGAAATTATGTCCATTTTGCCTTTTTTTTTCATTTCCTTTGTTTTGTTGTATTCAGTGTATAACAAAACATGTAATGGCAGTAATTTTCTGGGAGAAATACTAAATGTTCTGGGACAATTTCAAGAGTGCCAACACTTTCGCCCATGACTGTGTGTATGTGTACCAATGTTCTAAGTAGATATATTTCTAGGTGTTATTGACATGCAATTCTCACAAGATGTCGGTAACAACCATCCAATCCACATAGGCTAAGAAATCAAAACATAGATGTCTATAAGTTAAGGTTTATGTATAATAATGAGAAATGACACAGGGAAAACATATTGAACACATGAACAAAGAGATGTAAAAAGCCATAGAAAGTCATGACACCAGTTGAAATATATCAGTAATTAGAAAGCAATCTTGTCACTTTGTGAAAAAAATCAACTGATGGCCTTTAAAAAGTAAAAAGGTATCTCATTTCCAAGCTGCCACAAAAGAAATATCTCATGATGGGTAAAACCAGTGAGCAGTCTCAAAACTTTCGCAACCCTATCTTTCCAAAATATACTGATGGCTTGGTTACAGAAGAATTTCTAAACTTCACACCTGTGAAGAGATACCGAAAGACCTGGAATCAACACGTACAATTGTTTAAAGAAAACAATAAGTAATACACTCCACCTCCACAACCTGCACACTTGCCATGCAAGACTCAATTGCTGAACAAAAAGCAAATTCAAGAGCGTTTAAAGTTTTCTCTACAACATTTAAACAAGCCTGTGCATATCACTCCAGTTACACCATACTAACAGTGAAGTTTGGAGGTAGAAACATCATGGTGTGGGGCTGTTTTTCAGCATACAGCACTGGCAAACTTCATATGTTTATTGGAAGGATGAATGGACAGATATACTGAGATGTCCTTGATCAAATCTGCTGCCATCCACCAGGATGAAAAGATGACACTAGGGTGGGCATTTCAGCAAGACACTGATCCCAAACACACAGCGATAGAAACTCCCATTTGGTTTCAGAGAAAGACAACAAAACTGCTAGAGTAGCCAAGCCAATCACCTGACCTGAATCTAATAGAAAATTTATAAAAGGAACTAAAGGAACTAAAGCTTAGAGTTCATAGAAGGAACCCACAGAACCTTCAGGATTTGATGAGTATTTGTGTGGAAAAAATGGCCAAAATGACACCTGAGCAATGCATACGACTAGTTTCTCCATAAAGGAAGCGTCTTGAAGCGGTGATCACCAACAATGGCTTTTGTATTAAGTATAAATAAAATCTCAGTAAGCGCTTTCAATACATTTTCCTCATGTCATTTCTCATTATTACACAAATGTGACGCTGATTCACTTCTCATGGATAAGCCATGAGGTGGGGAAGTCAAAAACCAGGAGTGTACATCAAAGACAAAAGGATAAGACAAATGGATAGTCAGAGGCAAAGTCTGGAGTGGGGTAAGAAAGGTCAGAGTGCATCAAAGGCAAAAGGGGTAATACAAAGACGTAGTCAAAGGGAAACACAGAGCCAACACACCACAGATCAAGGCTGCAACAGGCAATGTTCTAATCTGCCAGCCAGCTAAATAGCCAGGTAATCACTCTGAATGGGTGACATCTGGAGGAAACCCCACAGGCCTTGCCAAATTGGACAGCTTGGCTGTTATTCACAATACTGCCCATCACACTCCTGCCTCAAAATGGGTGACTGTGCTGTCATTCACAATGCAAAACAACCCAGCACATCCTTGCTCCTAGGGCGACTGAGCTGTCTTTCACATCATCTTTAGGGCATTGGGGGTGGTGAAATCATGACAACATAACTTAATTTATGGACATCTGTGATTTCATTTCGTTGCCTGTGTGGATTGGATGAGTTGTTACTGACATCTGGTGAGCATTTCATTTCAATAGCACCTTTAGAAATATATTTACTTAGAAAACTGGTGATGTGTGCATTACTTATATCACCCGCTGTGTGTATATATATCTTGTTGGAGTTCACTCTCTCGGTAGCTTCTTAGAACACGATGCCACAGGGTTGTTTTTATCACACACAGAATAGTATTTATTTCCACTGTTTAAACGCACCAAAAACAAAATCGTAAACATCAAATCCCTAGCCTTGTCCAGGCACTAGCTAAATAATATAGACCCTGGCTACTCAGACATGGCTGAGTTAGCACCAGCTTGGTCACACAAAACAGCTATTGTCTATAGCAACCAGTGATACTTGTAGTTTTGATGCACATGGCCTGTGCAGTCTCTTCTGAGAGAGATTCTGGCTTGTCTCTCTAGCTCCAACACAGCCCACTCTGCTCAGCTTCCCAGCTGACTGTTCAGTAATCAAATGGCCTTGTTCTAGTCATAGTTAACTAGATGCACCTAACCAGGACCTGTAGTGCTAGGATTTAACCCTTATGGTCTGCCAACCCACAGTGTTTACTGAGGGCCACTTCTGATGAACCTTAGGAATTCCACAGAGCTTTAAATTGACCCAAGCCTGAGGCTTATGCTTAAAGACATGAGGTTAACTTAGTAACTCCAAGAACCTGCCCATATTTTTGGGTTCTTTTTTCCTGCCGTGCTGTTTTTTGAATGTGTCAACGTTTCTGCCCCTGTGGCATCTGCAGTGTTGGATTCTGCCTGGGCCAACAAGCAAGAGGCTTCTGACAGGTCCCTAATCATTTAAGGTTTTAGAGTAGGTTGCCATAATATATGGTGAAGGGCTTCCTTTTCCCTGATCGGTGTACTTTATAGTTGACCTTTCCAACCTTTGCTACCAACTCATAGGGTCTCTGCTACTTGGTAAGGGACTTGCTATCCACTATGGGCATTAACTGATTATTCCCCTTATTTTGCTTCTTGGGCCTTGTGGGGTCACTCTTTTACCTGGCCCCTCACTTTGGTCCCTCGACACAACAGATCACTATGCCTGGCCAATTTTGGAAAAATTGGCTCCTGGGGACACCATTTAACACACTTACAATTTTCATAGTATCTTTTACCATTACGTTCCTAAGTTCTGGGACTCCTCCATCCCAGGAATTTGGCTTCAGGGGTATGCTTCCTCATCCTCCTTTCTAATCACGAAAAGGAAATTCACCATTTACATCATGTGACCTTGTTAGCATGATAGTCATAGCTATCCAGGTACACGTAATTAAGACGTGCAATGCTGGGATTTAACCCAAGCCTACTTAGCTTGTCATTAGCTAACTTGTAAAGCTACAAAAAGTTTTATGCTGATTATAGAAATAAGGTAAACATTATAATAACAGAAACATGTTTGCAAAAAAAACACTACATGCAGTAAAAAGTCAAAAGAGAAACCTAAACCATATCAATATTTTTTGAGACTTTGCCTTCAAAACCATTTTTTTCTCTGTATGTGAAATATCAGCACATCATTGTGTATACATATATATAAGGAGCTCTGATTTCTACATTCTGCAGGTGAGAAAGTACCTGCTTATGCTGGATGTACGGAAGGATCATGTCAAGTTCTGGCGCCCTCAGATCCTCCTGCTAGTGTCAAATCTCTGCAACCACAGAAACCTGATCACCTTTGCAAACGATTTGAAAAAAAGTGGCCTCTTTGTTTTGGGACATGTGAGTTTGGAAGAATTAGGTAAGTAAGGTTCAAGAAGAGCTTAAATCCTAATTTTCTGTATTGTCATCTGTTAAGCAGCATAGGTACATAGTCATATATTGCTTGCATTGTGCTGTTTTTCGGCAAGGCCAGTATCAGTACAATGCACACCTATACCTCCTCTGTTGGAAAAGCCAGTTGTCAGTAATATTACGGATGACACAGGGGCTCCTGTGTAAGTAATTAGAGCCAATCCGCTCATACTTGTGTCTTCTGCACATTCAGTTATAAAAGTGCAATACACCACCGGCATTAGTGTCCTGCCGGGGCTAGGACAATTACAGAAACAGCAATGTTGACAACAGCTTGTCAGTGCAGAGCTCCAGTAAATGGCAGTAGTCACTGGAGACATGGCTACTTACTTACTATGGTTGACTGTTAGGATGGACGCGGATTACTTTGATTCCGACAGAATAAAAAGAGATTTCACTTCTCCCAAGTTGCCATGGCGACATTGTAAGGTAGACTCAGATCTAAGGTTAATAAGCAGTGTTGTACGGAAAGAACATTAAAAGGGTGGATTTATATTTCATAAAGTGCTTTTCATTTTGGGACCACATTTAGCGAGTCATTAAGCAGAGTTGGCACTTTACGAGAGCAAATTATATCTCCTATATGAGGTAACATTCCCAAGACCTCAGTCAATGACCTGATCATACTTCGGAGACATCGGTCACTCAGATAATAATCGGTTCCAGTGTGAATACTGTATGGTGGAGGTAACCGAATAAAGAAATGCCACATGATGTACAGTACATACTCAACACATGGCCCCCTATGCACATTAGACTAAAGTCAGACAGACTCACTGATATTGGCATGATTGACCAACAGTCTAATGATGTCAGTCAGATGTCGCTGAAGAAGGCTTTAACATGTCAGATATCCAACAGCCAATCCCTCAGTTCTCTGGGAAACAACTCACTACCAAAGGAGTCTGGCAGTGGCTTTCTCATAGAGAACACAGAACGCTTGCCCAATCAAGTGTTCCAGAGAGCTGTCCGGCAGGCGATTGGCCAACAGCTGTCCAATGGGTATGCGAGGCCGTAAGAGTAGTATAACTAACTGCAAAAGTTTTAGATATTATGTTATCGGAAAATATTTTGAGCTGTTGAGCTTCCATAGTTCATCCAGCACTGAAATATATGATGAGGTTTTCATGATTAATTTCATATAAAACATATTACACAATTTACTTATAGCAACTGTGCAAATGATGCTATTAATTAAGATCCACGCTGGTCAAAAATTGAAACTAATGCTTTAAGTATGGAATAAATCAAAAGATATTGCCTTATGTATTTTGGATTTTTTAATAAGATTACAAAAAAGCACTGTGAGGTAGGATTATTCCCTGTAAGCTCTAGAAGCTAGTGAAGATCCAGTTACAGACTAATCTAAAACCACATCCAATAAATACAGTATTGCCTTATAGCCTACTGAATAATTATTTATACTGCAGCAAGGCACCCTGTTCTACATAGCATCCAGGTAAAGTTAAAGGGGTTGTCCAGGACCTTGATATTGGTAGCCTATCCTTAGTGACTGGAAGCTGAGCTGCTGTACACCAGAATAGCCACTATACAATGTGTGGAGCTGTGATGTTCTGACTTTATACACGGTTTACTTCCGTCCGTGGTACTTACTAAAAGTGATCAGTGGGTAGTTGCAGATTCGGACCCTATCTGATTTGATGTTGATGGTCGATCATAATTTCAAAAAGGACTATACCTTTAAGAAGGTAGACACAAAATATTCTCCCAATATGACCCCTCCCAGGTCATCTGTTGGGGTGAAAAGATGATGGTGATATCTCTAGTGGGTTAAGGAAATTAAAGAGTTAAAGGGGTGGTCCGAAAGCAAAGTATGTTTCCCTTTCTGATGAGTCCCATAATCTAATTTATTTTCTAATATACTTGCTTTAAAAATTCCATACAGAATGACACTAACTACTTTTGCATTTTTTTCTCTCCTTCCTGTGTGATGACCATTCTTTTGAGTATCCCAGTGCATGCTGGGATACTCAAACAAAGCATCATCAGGGGGCAGAGGCTGCGGTCACTGTCACAGCCCCTGCCCCCTCCCTGAAATTAAATGTCATCAGTAATACTTGTTTCAGGGGCTGATCTCTGCTCTTTCTGAGTGTCTCCCGTGTGCCAAGTCTCCCTCGTGCCGTGTCTCCCTCGTGCCGTGTCTCCCTCGTGCCGTGTCTCCCCCGTGCCGTGTCTCCCCCGTGCCGTGTCTCCCCCGTGCCGTGTCTCCCCCGTGCCGTGTCTCCCTCGTGCCGTTTCTCCCCGTGCCGTGTCTTCCTTGCACCGTGTCTCCCTTGCGCCATGTCTCCCTTGCGCCATGTCTCCCTCGCGCTGTGTCTCCCTTGTTCTGTGTCTCCCTTGTTCTGTGTCTCCCTCGTTCTGTGTCTCCCTCGTGCCGTGTCTCCCTCGTGCCGTGTCTCCCTCGTGCCGTGTCTCCCTCGTGCCGTGTCTCCCTCGTGCCATGTCTCCCCCGTGCCGTGTCTCCCTCGTGCCGTGTCTCCCTCGTGCCATGTCTCCCGTGTGCCGTGTCTCCCTCGTACCGTGTCTCCCTCGTGCCATATCTCCCTCGTGCCGTTTCTCCCCGTGCCGTGTCTTCCTTGCACTGTGTCTCCCTTGTGCCATGTTTCCCTCGCGCCGTGTCTCCCTCGCGCCGTGTCTCCCTCGCGCCGTGTCTCCCTCGCGCCGTGTCTCCCTCATGCCATATCTCCCCCGTGCCGTGTCTCCCTCGTGCCGTGTCTCCCTCGTGCCATGTCTCCCGTGTGCCGTGTCTCCCTCGTACCGTGTCTCCCCCATGCCGTGTCTCCCTCGTGCCGTGTCTCCCTCGTGCCGTGTCTCCACCGTACCATGTCTCCCTCATGCTGTGTCTCCCGTGTGCCGTGTCTCCCTCGTGCCCTATCTCCCCCGTGCCGTGTCTCCCTCGTGCCGTGTCTCCCTCATGCTGTGTCTCCCCCATGCCGTGTCTCCCCCGTGCCGTGTCTCCCTCGTGCCGTGTCTCCCTTAGTGCCCTGAGAGATGAGGGCAGCGTCAGGTCTGTTGTCGGCTTAGCTGAATAGTAATAAGCCAGCAGCAGAGTGGTGTCACTATACCCGGCATGCAGGACTCTAGCCCCAGCATGTGACATTATTGGTCTCTGCTGGGTATAGTGACACCGCCGTCACTGCCAGCTTATTACTATTTAGCTAAGCAGACTGGACGCTGCACTCATTGCACACGGCACTGAGGGAGACAATGCATAAGGGAGGAGACCTGACACTAGGGAGACACCGCAGGGACTAGCCCCTGAAATGAGTGTCACTGATGACGCTTTGCTTCAGGGAAGGGGCAGGTGCTGTGACAATGATCTCAGCCTCTGTCCCCAATAATGCATTGTTTAAATATCCCAACATTCACTGGGGGTACTCAAACAAATTGTTATCAGATAGGAAATAGGAAAGAAAAATGCAAAAGTAGTAGTTAGTGTAGATAGGGGACAGCAGGGAATTTTTAATGCAAGTTTATTAGAAAATAGCTTAGATTATGGGACTAAATAGATATGGAAAAATGCTTTTCCTTCGGACCATCCCTTCCCTTTAATGTAACTAGTGGCTAATGTTAGTAAAAGGCATAGTAATAATGTATCTGGGGTAGCAATCTGATTAATATCTGCTTCAGTGATAGAATTAAATCGTCATGGTTAATGATTAAGTTTTCACGTGCTTTAGGATAGTGAAGATGTTAAAACCCACTGCAACAGTGGATACAGTTACTAAATGGGTAACGATCAAAATCCCTAAGGGTCTAGGGCAGTAAAAGATTTAATGTCTACATCCCTCATGGGCAAGGCTACTAAAAAGGTTAGCATCAAATCCATTTTGGTGTAAGGCAGTGAAAGGTTTTATCTCTAAATCCCTGGTTGTCTCGTGTATCGAAGAGGTCAGTGCCAACATTCCTAGTGGACTGAGAAGAGGTTCCGTATTCCTAGTGAACTAGGCCAGAGGAAGGGGCAATATTTTGTACCTGGTGTCCACTGAGGTATTCAACTCTCCATCTTCCAAATCTGGAACTGTAGCAGGTGGAACAATTCTCTTTCCTGGAAACAGGACTGTTTTTCTGTCTGGGGGTCATGAGGAGTGCTGGGGCGAGGGTTCTTTGGGGGTTTTTTCTTATAGCAATCTCTGTGTTCCCATTATGGTGGCCTCTACAGTGTCTTTGGAGTGATTATTATTACCAGGAAATTCTGCAACCATTTTAAAGACTTGGCTATTCTGCACATCCATGGACATTTTCTATTCATATGTAAGGAAAATACGACATGTTTTTTTTATTTTTACTTTGTTTCATATTTGCAGATGTGTTGCCTTCTGACCCTCTTCAAACACAAACAGATCTCTGGCTACAGCTGGTGGATGAGCTCAACATCAAGGCGTTTGTGAACTTGACATTATCAGACTCTGTGAGATATGGGGCTCAGCAATTGCTCTTCATTTCTGGATTAGGTAGGTTTTCTATTTTCAGTATTAATTCTGTTTCTATCACTGACGTTGGCCTAGGGTTGGTTTGGGACTGTCTGTACAATAAGACCGAGAATGTCAGATAATAGCAATAACTGTTCTGTAAATAGTCAACCCAATTAGTTAAACTGGATGGTATCATTATTTGATGGGCATAAAAATCCTTCACATTTCACTGCTGAGGTTGCTTTATTAGTGCATGAAACATTAATTCTAACTGTGCTTCTATTACAATAGATGGGATTTAGCTTGCTTGGATAAAAACAATCTATTTGTTAAATCTGTTCTAGCCTTATATGACAGCATTGCAATAATAACAATCATAATCCCCTTTTTGTCTGCTACTCTGAGCTGATTACCCACGATATAGCTGATGGCTCATACACCCTTTTGTACAAGAAAAATGTTCTACCATGCATAGACTCATATTAATGTTGTTTATAGCACCTCCTCTGGAAGTATATTTTTTCAGTTTCACAGATCAACATTGTAAAATTCTATGAAGCACCTGTGGGTTCAAGGTGCTCACCACACATCTAGATAAATTCCTTGAGGGGGTCTAGTTTCCAAAATGGGGTCACTTGTGGGGGGTTTCCACTGTATAGACACATCTGTTATGATCCCTAGTGGCTGAGGATCACAAATAGATCAACAAGTGATTAAACTAAGGACGAGCTCTAGGGAGATGGTAACTGGACTGATCGCAAATCTGAACCTATCCAAAACAACTAGAGGTAGCCGGTGAACGTGCCTAAAAAATTCCTAGACGTCTCGAGCCAGCCTGAGGAACTAGCTACCCCTAAAGAGAAAGAAAGACCTTGCTTGCCTCCAGAGAAATAATCCCCAAAGATACAGAAGCCCCCAACAAATATTAACTGTGAAGTAAGAAGAAGGCACATACACAGGGATGAAATCAGATTCAGCAAAAGAGGCCCACTAGTACTAGAAAGCAGAAAATAGAGCAGGGGTCTATGCGATCAATAAAAAACCCTTACAAAATATCCATCCTGAGATTTCAAGAACCCACACACCAACTAACGGTGTGTGGGGAGAAACTCAGCCCACTAGAGCAACCAGCAAGCGAGGGAATTACATTTTAGCAAGCTGGAACAGAAAACATGATTAACACTGCTGATCAAAAAATGAGCAAACAAAACTTAGCTTATCCTGGATGGACTGGGAGCAAGGTAGTCAGAAGGAATCTGAGTAGCACTGATTACATCGACAGCCGGCGACAAGTGGAAGTAAAACAGAGCTATATAGGAACCTCCCAGAGGATAACGAACCAGCTGATAGCCAGAGACCAGCAGGATAACAGGCAAAGCCACCAGGGGGAGCCCAAAGCAAAAGTCACACCATACCACCAGTGACCACAAGAGGGAGCCTGAACACAGAGTTCACAACACACATCTGCGATTATCCAAATGCGACATAGCTTCCACTAATGATTCCAGACAATTTTGTGCTCCAAAACTCAAATGACGCTCCTTCCCTTCTGAGTCCTGCCGTGCGCCTAAACAGTAGTTTTCTCCCACATATAAGGTATCTACTTACTCAGGAGAACTTACACAACAAATTGTTTGGTGCAATTTATCCTGTTACACTTGTTAAAATTAAAAAATTGGGGCTAAAAAACATTTTTGTGGGAAAAATATTTTTTTTTTTCATTTTCACAGATCACAGTTGTAAAGTTCTGTGATGCACCTGTGGGTTCAAGGTGCTCACCACACATCTAGATACATTCCTTAAGTGGTCTATTTTCCAAAATGGGGTCATTTGTGGGGGTTTCCACTGTTTAGACACATCAGAGGCTCTCCAAATGCGACATGGCATCTGCTATTGATTTCAGCAAATTTTGCATTCAAAAAGTCAAATGGTGCTTTTTCCCTTCTGAGCCCTGTTGTGTGCCTAAACAGACGTTTTTCCCTATATATGGGGTATCTGCTTGCTAAGGAAAAATTGCACAACAAATTTTGAGGTCCATTTCCTCCTGTAACTCTTCTTAAAATAAAAAAAAAATTGGTTCTAAAGTAAAATTTTTGTGAAAAAAAAGTTAAATGTTCATTTTTTCCTTCCACATTCCATTGATTCCCGTGAAGCACAGGAAGAGT
The DNA here is from genome assembly GCF_051348905.1 of Ranitomeya variabilis. Lineage (NCBI taxonomy): Eukaryota > Metazoa > Chordata > Amphibia > Anura > Dendrobatidae > Ranitomeya > Ranitomeya variabilis. The sequence goes on along the minus strand of NC_135233.1, from coordinate 848,773,791 downwards.
TGATAAACGTCTTGAGTTTTGAGTACTTGGTATTGAGGGGTCCAGTTTTGTAAATCTTGCTGGAAAAATGAGAAATTACTGGTCAACTTTTAACCCTTCTAACTTCCTAACCAAGAAAATAATGTTTCAAAAATTGTGCTGATGTAAAGTAGACATGTGGAAATTGTTTTTTTATTAACTATTTTGTGTGTCATAACTCTCTGAGTTAAGGGCCTAAAAATTAAAAGTTTGAAAATTGCAAAACTCCAAACTCTTCCATCATTGATGGACTGTCTTCTTATCACGCTTGATATTAAATCCCTTTACTCTAATATCAGCCTCGACTTGCTTTATTTGCTATTAACCATTACTTAATGAAGGACGATTGGATGCTGGTTTTACAGAAAAAATTCATTCTGGACGGCATTTCCTTCATTCTTCAGAATAATGTTTTTTCCTTTGAGGGTTCCTACTATCACCAGTTGAAGGGCTGCGCAATGGGGACGAGATTTGCCCCGAGTTATGCTAATCTTTTTATGGGGCTCTTCGAAACCAGCCACATTGTGCAGTGCACCCTGGCTCTAACCCATATAATTTTTTATCGCCGCTTCATCGATGATCTGTTTTTTATATGGAGAGGCACTAGGGAGGTGGCTATTGGGTTTGTGGCTCATTTGAATTCCAATACTTGAGGGATGTCATTTACTTCTAACATTGCCGATGGTGCCGTTCAATTCCTGGACTTGTCTATTTGGCTGGATGCATCTGGGAGGTTGTCCACAGCCACGCATTTTAAACAGGTCGATGTGAACAGCTACCTTGGGTTCGACAGTGAACACCTCCCCAGTTGGAGTTTAACCCCCTCCCGACCTGTGACACAGCGTATGCGTCATGAAAGTCGGTGCCAATCCGACCTGTGACGCATATGCTGTGTCACAGAATGATCGCGTCCCTGCAGATCGGGTGAAGGGGTTAACTCCCATTTTACCCGATCTGCAGAGACAGGGGGAGTGGTACTTCAGCCCAGGGGGGGTGGCTTCACCCCCCCGTGGCTACGATCGCTCTGATTGGCTGTTGAAAGTGAAACTGCCAATCAGAGCGATTTGTAATATTTCACCTATGAAAATGGTGAAATATTACAATCCAGCCATAGCCGATGCTGCAATAGCATCTGCCATGGCTGGAGACCCCGATCTGACCCCACCCCACCGATCACCTCCCCAGTCGTCCTTTTTGCCCCGATCTCCGTTCCGCTCCCCTCCTCCCTCCTGTCGGCTCCCCCGGTCCTCCTGTCCGCTCCCCAGGTCCTCCGATTCCCCCCCCCCCCCCCCGTGATCCAATCCCACCCCCCCATACTTACCTAGCTCCGATGTCCCTCCCGGTGTCCGGCCGTCTTCTTCATGGGCGCCGCCATCTTGGAAAATGGCGGGCGCATGCGCAGTGCGCCCGCCGAATCTGCCAGCTGGCAGATTCGTTCCTGCACATTTTGGTCGCTGTGATAAGTTCTATCACAGCGATCAAAATAAAAAAAATAGTAAATCCCCCCTTTTATCACCCCCATAATAAAATATAGAAAATATAATTATTTTTGTTTTTCCATTAGGGTTAGGGGTAGGGTTAGGGGTACGGTTAGGGGTAGGGTTAGGGGTAGGGTTGCACTTACGGTTGCACTTAGGGTTGCACTTAGGGCTAGGGTTGCACTTAGGGTTGCACTTAGGGCTAGGGTTGCACTTAGGGCTAGGGTTGCACTTAGGGTTGCACTTAGGGTTAGGGTTGCACTTAGGGTTGCACTTAGGGCTAGGGTTGCACTTAGGGCTGGGGTTGCACTTAGGGTTGCACTTAGGGTTGCACTTAGGGCTAGGGTTGCACTTAGGGTTGCACTTAGGGCTAGGGTTGCACTTAGGGTTGCACTTAGGGCTAAGGTTGCACTTAGGGTTGCACTTAGGGCTAAGGTTGCACTTAGGGTTGCACTTAGGGCTAGGGTTGCACTTAGGGTTGCACTTAGGGCTAGGGTTGCACTTAGGGTTGCACTTAGGGCTAGGGTTGCACTTAGGGCTAGGGTTGCACTTAGGGTTGCACTTAGGGCTAGGGTTGCACTTAGGGCTAGGGATGCACTTAGGGCTAGGGATGCACTTAGGGCTAGGGATGCACTTAGGGCTAGGGTTGCACTTAGGGCTAGGGTTGCACTTAGGGCTAGGGTTGCACTTAGGGCTAGGGTTGCACTTAGGGCTAGGGTTGCACTTAGGGCTAGGGTTAGAATTAGGGTTAGAATTAGGCTATGTGCACACGGTGCGGATTTGGCTGCGGATCCGCAGCGGATTGGTCGCTGCGGATTCGTATCAGTTTTCCATCACATTTACAGTACCACATAAACCTATGGAAAACCAAATCCGCTGTGCCCATGGTGCGGAAAATACAGCGCGGAAACGCTGCGTTGTATTTTCCGCAGCATGTCAATTCTTTGTGCAATTCCGCAGCGTTTTACACCTGCTCCATAATAGGAATCCGCAAGTGAAATCCACACAAAAAACACTGGAAATCCGCGGTAAATCCGCAGGTAAAGCGCAGTGCGTTTTACCTGCAGATTTTTCAAAAACTGCGGAAAAATCCACACAAATCCGCAACGTGAGCACATAGCCTTAGGGTTGGAATTAGGGGTAAGACTAGGGTTAGGGGTGTGTTGGGGTTAGGGTTGTGGTTAGGGTTGGGATTAGAGTTAGGGGTGTGTTGGGGTTAGTGTTGGAGTTAGAATTGAGGGGTTTCCACTTTTTAGGCACATCAGGGGGTCTCCAAACGCGACACGGCGCCACCATTGATTCCAGCCAATCTTGCGTTGAAAAAGTAAAATGGTGCTCTCTCCCTTCCGAGCCCCGACGTGTGCCCAAACAGTGGTTTACCCCCACATGTGGGGTACCAGCGTACTCAGGAGAAACTGATCAACAACTTTTGGGGTCCAATTTCTCCTGTAACCCTTGGGAAAATAAAAAATTGCGGGCTAAAAAATTATTTTTGAGGAAAGAAAAATGATTTTTTATTTTCACGGCTCTGCGTTATAAACTTCTGTGAAGCACTTGGGGGTTCAAAGTGCTCACCACACATCTGGATAAGTTCCCTTGGGGGTTTAGTTTCCAAAATGGGGTCACTTGTGGGGGGTTTCTACTGTTTAGGCACATCAGGGGCTCTGCAAACGCAACGTGACGCCCGCAGAGCATTCCATCAAAGTCTGCATTTCAAAACGTCACTACTTCCCTTCCGAACCCCGACGTGTGCCCAAACAGTGGTTTACCCCCACATATGGGGTATCAGCGTACTCAGGAGAAACTGGACAACAAATATTGGGGTCAAATTTCCCCTGTTACCCTTTGGAAAATATAAAATTCAGGGCTAAAAAAAATTTTTTGAGAAAAGAAAAATTATTTTTTATTTTCATGGCTCTGCGTTATAAACTTCTGTGAAGCACTTGGGGGTTCAAAGTGCTCACCACACATCTAGATAAGTTCCCTTGGGGGTTTAGTTTCCAAAATGGGGTCACTTGTGGGGGGTTTCTACTGTTTAGGCACATCAGGAGCTCTGCAAACGCAACGTGACGCCCGCAGAGCATTCCATCAAAGTCTGCATTTCAAAACATCACTACTTCACTTCCAAGCCCCGGCATGTGCCCAAACAGTGGTTTACCCCCACATATGGGGTATCAGCATACTCAGGAGAAACTGGACAAAAACTCTTGGGGTCAAATTTCTCCTGTTACCCTTGGGAAAATAAAAAAATCAGGGCTAAAAAAATTTTTTGGAGGAAAGAAAACGTATTTATTATTTTCACGGCTCTGCGTTATAAACTTCTGTGAAGCACTTAGGGGTTCAAAGTGTTCACCACACATCTAGATAAGTTCCTTTGGGGGTCTAGTTTCCAAAATGGGGTCACTTGTGGGGGGTTTCTACTGTTTAGGCACATCAGGGGCTCTGCAAACGCAACGTGACGCCCGCAGAGCATTCCATCAAAGTCTGCATTTCAAAACGTCACTACTTCCCTTCCGAACCCCGACGTGTGCCCAAACAGTGGTTTACCCCCAGATATGGGGTGTCATCGTACTCAGGACAAACTGGACAACAACATTTGGGGTCCAATTTCTCCTGTTACCCTTGGGAAAATAAAAAATTCTGGGCTAAAAATCATTTTTGAGGAAAGAAAAATTATTTTTTATTTTCACGGCTCTGCGTTATAAACTTCTGTGAAGCACTTGTTGGTTTAAAGTGCTCACTATGCATCTAGATAAGTTCCTTGGGGGGTCTAGTTTCCAAAATGGGGTCACTTGTGGGGGAGATCCAATGTTTAGGCACACAGGGGCTCTCCAAACGCGACATGGTGTCCGCTAACGATTGGAGCTCATTTTCCATTCAAAAAGTCAAATGGCGCGCCTTCCCTTCCGAGCCTTGCCATGCGCCCAAATAGTGGTTTACCCCCACATATGAGGTATTGGCGTACTCAGGAGAAATTGCCCAACAAAGTTTAGGATCCATTTTATCCTGTCGCCCATGTGAAAATTAAAAAATTGAGGCTAAAAGAATTTTTTTGTGAAAAAAAAGTACTTTTTCATTTTTACGGATCAATTTGTGAAGCACCTGAAGGTTTAAAGTGCTCACTATGCATCTAGATAAGTTCCTTGGGGGGTCTTCTTTCCAAAATGGGGTCACTTGTGGGGAAGCTCCAATGTTTAGGCACACAGGGGCTCTCCAAACGCGACATGGTGTCCGCTAAAGATTGGAGCCAATTTTTCATTCAAAAAGTCAAATGGCGCTCCTTCCCTTCCGAGTTCTGCCGTGCGCCCAAACAGTGGTTTACCCCCACATATGAGGTATCAGCGTACTCAGAACAAATTGGACAACAACGTTCATGGTCCAGTTTCTCCTTTTACCCTTGGGAAAATAAAAAAATTGTTGCTAAAAGATCATTTTTGTGACTAAAAAGTTAAATGTTCATTTTTTCCTTCCATGTTGCTTCTGCTGCTGTGAAACACCTGAAGGGTTAATAAACTTCTTGAATGTGGTTTTGAGCACCTTGAGGGGTGCAGTTTTTAGAATGGTGTCACTTTTGGGTATTTTCAGCCATATAGAACCCTCAAATTGACTTCAAATGTGAGGTGGTCCCTAAAAAAAAATGGTTTTGTAAATTTTGTTGTAAAAATGAGAAATCACTGCTCAAATTTAACCCTTATAACTTCCTAGCAAAAAAAAATGTTGTTTCCAAAATTGTGCTGATGTAAAGTAGACATGTGGGAAATGTTATTTATTAACTATTTTGTGTCACATAACTCTCTGGTTTAACAGAATAAAAATTCAAAATGTGAAAATTGCAAAATTTTCAAAATTTTCACCAAATTTCCATTTTTTTCACAAATAAACGCAGAAATTATCGACCTAAATTTACCACTAACATGAAGCCCAATATGTTACGAAAAAACAGTCTCAGAATCGCTAGGATCCGTTGAAGCGTTCCCGAGTTATTACATCATAAAGAGACACTGGTCAGAATTGCAAAAAACGGCAAGGTCATTAAGGCCAAAATAGGCTGGGTCATGAAGGGGTTAAACATTCCATATGGGCAGTATTGGAGAATACATAAGAATTGTAGTAGTGACCAAGATTTTCTCCTTGAATCAAAAGTTCTGAAAAAAAGATTTGTGGCTAAATGATATCCTAGGAGGCTGCTTAATGATGCTTTTAATAGAACTAAGGCATTGACCCAAGCTGATATCATCGAAAAGATCCAGTCTATATCCTATTCAAAAGCACGGGATTATGTTTTTTAAAAATTTGAGTCTTGTAACAACTTTCAGCCAGTCTCGGCAGACGCTCCAAAGGTTGATGAATAAATATTGGTTCATACTGATGAACGAACATTTTTATCTCGCACTATGGGAGAGATTTTTCCCATTAAATGTAATGTTTCATGTCATTCGTCCTATGTTGTGTACTTGATGGAATGTACGTGCAGCCTGCAATACATTGGCCGCGCGATACAGACCATCCAGGCCAGACTTAACAAACATAGACACAACATTAGGACAGGTTACCTACTTCATAGTGTTTCTAAACATTTATAATTGGAACATTCAAAAAACCCTAGTGAAATGAGGCTGACTGTTATTGGTTATATATCCGAGTCCTGTGCAAACAGACACAGGAGACTCGTTAATAAGGAAAATTACTGGATCTTCAAACTTGGTGCATTGTCTCCAGAGGGCCTCAATTTTTCATTGTAGAAGGTGATGTAATAAACACGTTTTCCTATCTTTTTTTATTTAGCTTTCATTCAGTTTTTATTAAGTTTTAACAGGGAAATAGGTTAATACAATTTTAGACAAAATTTCTACTATTTTTCCACTAATGTTTTTTGCACATAATCCTCTTTCTGTTTATGCTGCTGTAGTTTTTATATTGGTGTTTTTTTCAATTAACATAATAAATATTTGGATTATATCACATTTCCAACAATGAAGGTAACCTCCAAAGAAATTCAGTTTTCTCTACAACGATTGCTTCTGTAAAGTGTCTCCTCAATCTATAGCACTGAATATTCATTTACTGACTAATATATTCCTAATATGCCTGTACCCAGAATCATTATACCAATATCTCATATTCCAATAACCCTGGAAAAGGCACACATTATGAAACGTATACTTTATTGCTGGAATGTTATTGATTGCTCAGGGTCTATGTTATTGTGTTTTGCAGGTGGAATGAGGCCAAACACTGTTATCATGGGGTTTTACACTCGCTCCTCAGCAGATCAGCTTCTAAGGAATGAGCTTGAACTGGACCAAGTTAGATCACATCCATCCATGCATACCTCAGCTGGAAGGAAGCATGCCACTGAAAATTTCACTCCCTGGGAATATGTTGCCATCATATCAGATTCTATTAAGATGTCCAAAAATGTTGTGCTAGCAAGATACTTTTCAGAGTTTGACAAAACTCGTATCTGCAGCCAGAAGGGTAGCGAGACATATATAGATGTGTGGCCATTAAACCTTCTGCGACCAGATAGTGCCACTTATGTGAACACCTGCAGTTTATTTCTTCTTCAAATGGCCTGTGTCCTGAACATGGTAAGATCTTGGAAAAAAGCCAAGCTGCGTTTGTATCTCTGTGTAGAGAGGGAAAATGGTCTTCATGGCCAGGAAATTAAACTAAAGCAGCTACTAAAAGACCTTCGCATTAAGGCATCCATCCATACAGTTGTGTGGGATACTGTAGTTGCTCTCCATTGGCATAATCAGGTGGCAGGAAACTCAGAAACTTCTGGAGAATCTTACCTGAACTTCCCAAACAATTCAATAAGGATATCAAGTGACTATTTAGAAGCTGTAAATCAGATGATTCTTGACCAAAATCCTAACTTGCCTCCAGCTGTCAGATTCTTGTATCTACCTCGCCCACCTGCAGACACGTCTGTTTACAACAAATTCCTACATCAGGTGGAGAAGATAAGCAGGAATTTGGGACCAACTTTGCTTATTCATGGGGTCACTCCTGTTACAAGCACTGAGCTCTAATGTATCTGTAAACTTGATCTGAATTTGCCTGCCAGTTCAAAAAACCCTAGACATTTACTTGCCAGAAAAATGTCTGGTGACCTCACTATAGTTCCCCCACTGAGAGTCTAAATCACTGTGAGATTGTGAGATTTTTAGGAATGCCTTTGTTGGTATCTAAGCCAACAACAAAGAATAGGTGGAAAAGTTTATTCTTTCAAAAGTGTTGTTCTAGATTAAAAAAAACATGGCTGTTTTCTTGCTTCTCTGGTATTGCAGCTCAGCTATATTGAAGAGAATGGAGCTATGCTGTAAACTCACAAGCAACCTCTGGACAGGTCTTTTGCTGTTTTTGGAGAGGAAGCTCTCATGTTTTTCTAAAATCATGTCCAATTCCTTTGGCTGAGTTCAAATGCTAAAGCTTGAACAATTACAGAAACTAAAATTGAGGTATTGCTACCTCTTGCTTAGCTTAAACTTGAACTTAGTAATTTTGCCAAATTTAAAGGGGTATATGTGTATATATATATATATATATATATATATATATATATACACAGTGCCTTGTGAAAGTATTCGGCTCCCTGGAACTTTTCAACCTGTTCCCACATATGCTTCAAACATAAAGATACCAAATGTAAATTTTTAGCGAAGAATCAACAACAAGTGGAACACAATTGTGAAGTTGAACGAAATTTATTGGTTATTTTAAATTTTTGTTGAAATTCAAAAACTGAAAAGTGGGGCGTGCAATATTATTCTACTGCTTTAACTTAATACTTTTTGCACCACCTTTTGCTGCGATTAAAGCTGCAAGTCGCTTGGGATATGTCTCTATCAGTTTTGTACATCAAGATATGTAGATCTCAGCTGTAGATCTCAGCAGTTCATCCAGTGATCATGGGCCTCTTGGCTGCATCTCTGATCAGTCTTCTCCTTGTTTGAGATGAAAGTTTAGAGGGACGGCTGGGTCTTGGTAGGTTTGCAGTGGTATGATACGCCTTCAATTTCAATATGATCGCTTGCACAGTGCTCCTTTGGATGTTTAAAGTTTTGGAAATCATTTTGTATCCAAATCCGGCTTTAAACTTCTCCACAACAGTATCACGGACTTGTCTGTTATGTTCCTTGATCTTCATGATGCTCTCTGTGCTTCAAACAGAATCCTAAGACTATCACAGAGCAGGAGCATTTATACAGAGACTTGATTACACACAGGTGGATTATATTTATCATCATTAGGCATTTAGGACAACATTGGATCATTCAGAGATCCACAATGAACTTCTGGAGTGAGTTTGCTGCTCTCAAAGTAAAGGGGCCAAATAATATTGCACGTCCCACTTTTCAGTTTTTGAATTTCAACAAAAATTTAAAATAACCAATAAATTTCGTTCAACTTCACAATTGTGTTCCACTTGTTGTTGATTCTTCACCAAAAATTTACATTTAGTATCTTTGTGTTTGAAGGATGATATGTGGGAAAAGGTTGAAAAGTTCCAGGGAGCCGAATACTTTCGCAAGGCACTGTATATTTATATATGCGTACATGATAGCTGGAAACCTAAATCTGCTACAAGTTGACATGTGATTACACTCCAGGGATCGATGACCACTAAAGCACAAATATGGACTGATGGAGACCAAGAGACGAGGTGCGCTTAACTTTTGATATTTTCAGAAACTTTGGGCTTGAATTCTAAATAATACTCAACACTCACACTTCTGGTGCCCTTTATAGCCATCATTATAAGCATTAGACTTTCGTTTTCTTTTCAAGAACAATATTTACACTGGATGTAAATGATTAAAATACAAAGCACGTCCCAGACGTTTTCCATCCTTTTTTAATGGACTAAAAGGTCTAAAGTGTCTATGAAACAGACATCTCTTGTAACCTTGGATTGGATTGATATGTGATACTTGTGTGAATAATGCCTGGAATAGTCTCATCTTTTTCTGATTTTGATGATGTTGCTGCCTCCTTACGGGATAATTACATTCTCATTCGAGATTCGGTACTAAGCTCTCTTAGTTTTGTTAATTTCTCTTGCGTCCTCCACTAAATCCTTTTTAACTTTGAGAGCTCAAGAATACAGTTCTACCAAGCAAGGATTTTCTGCCTTCCTCCTCCAGCCTCCTTGACAATAGTAGATCTATCCGTCTTGACTCTTTCTTTACATCTGCATTGTAACTTATTGTTCAAAGGAGTAATGCAATCATGTATCAATAGTATCAAGAGTCACATATTTTACCTGTTTTTTAATTGAATTTCACCTTATTTTATTATAATACTATAATTTCAATGAAGCTTTTTAACTTTTGAAACTCAATACTAGCGAAGTGCCTATTAATCCTTATTCTTCTGTTATCTTTAGTAAATATCTTATGGTTTACTAACATTTTCTCAATACAATAGCCCAGAAGAACAGTCTCAAAATATAGAGGCTGATTGGTCAAGATTGTCATAGCGCACAACCATGGTACACCAGACTTGCTGAAATAGAAGGCACTGTAAATCTTAAGATGTATGCGCCTATGTGCACTGTGCAATTTTTCATGCTCCCATCCTGGCTCTGCCCCAGGTTTGACCACTTTGGTGGCGCTGAGTTAAGTTGGTGAAAAGTGTCAAAAGTCACAATATTTTTGTGCAACCTCCCATTGTGTCAAAAATGTGTGACTTTACAAAGCATTTACGACAGTTTTCTGGCGTAAAAGCTTTGCTGAATTGGCCCCCATAGTGTTTAGTATCAAACCAATCTGTGTTTGTGGGCAGTGTTTTGATGTCAGTCAATGTATGGTTATGACAATGATTGGTAATGTTCCCAAATTTGAAAACGATAAAGCTATTGGCATTTTTTTTTTTAAATAAAATATTGTAAAATGTACAAACCTAAATCTTCCATGCCTTAAGTCACTTTTCATAGAATGATACACATCTCCGATTTCACCCCAAAATCACTAAGACCCCCAAACATTACAATTAAAGGAAAGGAAATGCTTAAAGTTGTTTGGTGGTACTAAAGAAAATTGTACGAAAGGTTTTTGAGATGTTTCTGTCAATTTTTCTAATATGTAGTCACAATACAGAATTTTACAAGTATATTAGCTCACTTTATTACAAGTGTACTCAGCGATACAAGTATTTTTTCCAATATTATATGCCTGCTTTTACCAAATGTACTTAGTGTCATAGCTGGTAATTCGCTTTGACAGAATCTAAGTAGATGCTTCTATTTTGTTAATGACAGTGAGACCAAATCAAACATGCCTATGATTTAGTTGGACTTCCTTCATTCTTTCAATTTTGAATATTAGATTTATCTGCAAAACTGAATGCAGACTTGCAAAAAGGTATAATGGTTATATTTTCAATTGTACGGATATTATGTAGGTCAACAGTATCATTTGTCTGCATTTATATGTAGAGTTTTCATTCCTTTTTCATGTTTTATTATACTGTACCTGATATCCTGTTATGTGCCTTATGACAACTATTGCAATACATTTATATGCCAATATTGTGTAAGATTTTTAGTCCATAAAGTACGTTTACCCATTTCACGGTCTTGTAGCTTATTTTTTGTACTGTATTGAGCAATTTCTTTTTAAATTTGTATATTGCAAGGTTTATTTTCTGAAAATAAAAGTTCTGCCTTGCAAAAAAGTAGGAAAACAAGTGACATTTGTTTGACAAAAGATTTATATAGAATATTTTGTTCTTTTTTTAAAAAAAGTTACTTTTTCTGTTAAAGAAAAGTATTTGAAAAGAAATAAGGATGGCATAGGTTTGTGCGTCATGCCATCGACTTGCCGTACATAGAAAAAAAAGAACACGTCTCTTTTATGTTTTTGAACACAAAGCCCTCTGCTTGAAAAGAAATTTTCCTTGATGTTTTGTACAAAAAAAAAAGCCAGAATGTCACACTTTAGCTTATATTTTGTCCGATAGAAAACAATGGGACAGGTTCCAATACAAAAGGATATAAAAAAATGATATAGTGATAAAACCTTACAAAAGCTTAAACCCTTTATGCCCAGTGGCTTTATAGCAGCTGTAATCATTGAGCGGATCATAGTGGTGTACCGCCGTATTAATATGGTGCACTGATGGTGGTTGCATAGAAACTGTTTAAACCCTTAAGGCCCCGTCACACATAGCGATTTACCAACGATCACGACCAGCGATACGACCTGGCCGTGATCGTTGGTAAGTCGCTGTGTGGTCGCTGGGGAGCTGTCACACAGACAGCTCTCTCCAGCGACCAACGATCAGGGGAACGACTTCGGCATCGTTGAAACTGTCTTCAACGATGCCGAAGTCCCCCTGCAGCACCCGGGTAACCAGGGTAAACATCGGGTTACTAAGCGCAGGGCCGCGCTTAGTAACCCGATGTTTACCCTGGTTACCAAAAAAAACAAACAGTACATTCTCACCATCTGATGTCCGTCAGGTCCCTTGCCGTCTGCTTCCTGCTCTGACTGAGTGCCGCCGTACAGTGAGAGCAGAGCGCAGCGGTGACATCACTGCTGTGCTGTGCTCTCACTGTACGGCCGGATCTCAGTCAGAGCAGGAAGCAGACGGCAAGGGACCTGACGGACATCAGATGGTGAGTATGTACTTTGTTTTTTTTGGTAACCAGGGTAAACATCGGGTTACTAAGCGCGGCCCTGCGCTTAGTAACCCGATGTTTACCCTGGTTACCAGTGAAGACATCGCTGGATCGGTGTCACACACACCGATTCAGCGATGTCAGCGGGACCTCAACGACCAAAAAACGGCCCAGGCCATTCCGACACGACCAGCGATCTCACAGCAGGGGCCTGATCGCTGGTACGTGTCACACATAGCGAGATCGCTACTGAGGTCGCTGTTGCGTCACAAAACTTGTGACTCAGCAGCGATCTCGCTAGCGATCTCGCTATGTGAGACGGGGCCTTAGGTGTTGCAGTGGTGGTATACCATGGCATCTAATCAGTATTATGTTCCTGCAACATGAACAAAGGGTGCTAATGCATTACCATGACAAGTGGAAACCTAATATTGACCTCCAGATTTGCCTTGTATGTACAAAAGGCCTAGTAGAACCTGTTAAGATGACCTCATAGGGTAACTATCGATATAACAGACAGGTATAATACATTGCAATAGAGAATAACTGCAGTGTTTTATAGAAATGATTAGAGGATTGTAAGTCCTCTACTGTGAACGAAGGAGCAGAATCCAGTGGAGTTGGGGGGCGGGGATGACATGCAGTAAGGCTCAGATGGAGAGAGACCACGACAGAGCGGCATCCATGATGGTGCCTCCTGACAACAACCCAGACAGTGTCAGGATGGTGGAGAACGCGGCAGCTAAACTGGGAAGATTCACCAGGCTGGTGGACATCTTCCCCGCTCGCCTTACACAGCGCACAGCAGCTCAGGAACCGGAGGGCGCAGGCCGCAAGCAGAATATTATGGCGTTACAGCTGGAGGTAACGGCGCCACTTTCTCAGTGGCAGTTGAAAGAGGGTGAGATAGATCTCAAGAGGGGGCCCATGTTTGCAGGCGTGGGTTTGACACAGGAGGGAGATAAAGAGCCCTTTCTCAGAGAAATTTACACTGCTATTAACGGCTGTAGTTCCGTTATAAATAGCCTCAGCTTGCAAGTTGGTGAAATTAAAGAGGACATCAATAATTTCAGACAGGATATGCATGAATTCAATGAGAGGATGGAGGAAGTGAAGAAAATGGTTGGCGTGGTTGAGGACATTGTTCCTGATATGCAGAAGGATATTAACCCCTCCAAGCTGCATCCCATTTTTGTTTATGCATTTCAGTTTTTTGCTCCCCTGCTTTCCAGTGTCATAACTTTTTTATTTTTCCGTCACTATGGTCATGTCAGGGCTTGTTTTTTGTGGGACGAATTGTACGTTTGAATGACGTGATTGGTTTTACCATATTGTGTACTGGAAAATAGGGAAAAAAATCCAAGTGCTGTGAATTAGCAAAAAAAAGTGCAATTCCACAACTGTTTGTTTTTTTGTTTTTTTTACCATGGCCACCAAATTCTTAAACTGACCTGCTATTATGATTCTCCAGATTATTATGAGTTCATAGATACCAAACATGTATAGGTTCTTTTTTATTTACGTGGTGAAAAAAATCCAAAGTTTGTTAAAAAAAAAAAAAAATCCGTCATTTTCCGAGACCCGTAGCGTCTCCATTTTTCGTGATCTGTGGCTGGGTGTGGGCTTATTTTTTGTGTGGCGAGCAGACATTTCTAATGAGACAATTTTGGCGCAGATACGATCTTTTGATCGTCCGTTATTGCATTTTAATGCAATGTTGCGGCAACCAAAAAACCGTAATTCTTGCATTTTTACTTTTTTTTCCATTACGCTGTTTACCGATCGGATTAATTGATTGTTGGAAGACCATTTCCGATGACTACCTCTTGAAGCTCATCAAGAGAATGCCAAGAGTGTGCAAAGCAGTCATCAAAGCAAAAGGTGGCTACTATGAAGAACCTAGAATATAAGACATATTTTCAGTTGTTTCACACTTTCTTGTTAAGTATGTAATTCCACATGTGTTAATTCATAGTTTTGATGCCTTCAGTGTGAATTTACAATTTTCATAGTCATGAAAATACAGAAAAATCTTTAAATGAGAAGGTGTGTTGAGGGCTGGATTCCAATTTCACTAAGGCGTTCTATTTATTAAAATTTTTGGTGTTGGACACCATTTGTATTGTACTATGACACCATGTGTCTTAGTCCCATAGCGTACTGTAAGCTTGTATAATTTGAGACAGCTCTTAGGTGTATGAAACCCTAGATAGTTGCTACCTACACACTAGCCTTAAGCCTGGTTGTTTAAACTGACGGGCAGAGTAAGTTAAGTTAAAGCATATTAATTGCAGCTGTTGGAGACACGGTCAAATAAATATCAATAGTGCAGATGATCCCCGGTCTGAATCTTGCCGGTATTCACTGCTCAGAGCATCGGCACAAAGGCTCCGCAGCTGAGCCAGGTATGCTGCTAGGAGCTAGAGTGGCTGAGCACCACCACCCGATTGACATGCGCTCCAAGGAAGAGAAACGCGATGATCAGGCATGCTGACTCCCTGGAGACATGTCATGTCTCCTGGATTACAGGATCATGTGGGGATTGAATTGAAACGCTAACTCATAGACCGTGCGGGAATAGGAGTAGCTTAGTGCAATTAAGTTTGATGTGTCTGCATTACTCTGGGAGCATTTCAACTCAGGGTATCTTCCCTGACGTGTGCTTTGCCGGGGAAACCGGCTTTCTCTAAGGGCGTGGTCGGGCGCTTTCGGAACCCATTTATACATCCCTTCAACATTGACAGATCTATTGACCAATAGGAGCACCATTTTCTTCCAGATTCATTATAAACTTATTGGGCAGATAGGACGTATTGGTCTACTGATCTTAAATCAAATTTTAATCTCTATTATACATCATTCAGAACTCCACTGAGCCAGTTATTTAACCTCCTCAGACCCAGAAGTCTTATAATAGAAAAACTGTTGTACACTACAGTGTACGCGATGTCTAAGGAGGTTGGGAATAGTTCATATGAGGGAAAACTCCTATCTCCATGTTGTAAATATAAGGAGATAAATTCAAATCCACTATTTCCACATCTGGACTCGAATGGGCACAATATGGAATGGAATTATACCTACCGGCTGCAAATAAATACTACCGGTTGAACAAGATAGCAAATAGGAGAAAAAGGGGTACCAGGCGATAATTTTACTAAAAAGCAGTATAAATCTTTATTAAATATCAAAAAGCATAAATAAACCACATTAAATAAAGTAACCCATACTCCACGGAGGTACAGTGAGGAAGAGAGGTAACCACCTCAGCAGTGCAAGGTATCAGACATTACAGTATATATAGTCATGATACAAAAACAAGACCACGGAAAAAGGATGCCCCCATATTAATTAAACACACATCAAACAGGATAATACCTAAAAAGTGCACGGGGACAATCTTACCCAGGTCTGTGAGATAGAGAGGTGGTCACCCCAAGGATGGATGTCAGTCCCGACACGCGTTTTGCTGGCACAAACACAGCTTTCTCAAGTTGATGGTTACAATGTGCAAATAGGAATTTCAAATAGCCCTTGTGATCGATCACATGGTCTAAATAGACCAATCAGAATGGCGTCAGCAGCACATGCTCAGTGCATACCCCAGGTCCTGCAGCAGCCAGAGCATCATATACTACAGCACTAGTGCCGAGAATATGATGCTCGGCGGCATAGGGAGCCGATGAACCGCACCGAGCATGCACACAGCCAAGATGGAGTATACAAAAGAGACTGTGAAGTACTCATCATAATTACAATGTATACATCTGACAAAAACAAAGTCCAAATGATGATACCTGACCATGAGCACCGCAATCATTATTGTAAGGAAAAAAATATAAATAAAAAAAATAAATAATTGCAAAAAGAAATATAAAAAGGAGGTTGGGAATAGTTCATATGAGGGAATACTCATCTCCATGTTGTAAATATAAGGAGATAAATTCCAATCCACTATTCCCACATCTGGACTCGAATGGGCACATAATATGGAATGGAATTATCCCTACAGGCTGCAAATAAATACTACCGGATGAACAATATGTTCATTCTGTACAATGGGGTCCACCTGAAAGGGCTCCATTAAATTATGCATATATAGTCCAAGATAATTCAAGATGATCATCCTGTATACAGTACAGACCAAAAGTTTGGACACACCTTCTCATTTAAAGATTTTTCTGTATTTTAATGACTATGAAAATTGTACATTCACACTGAAGGCATCAAAACTATGAATTAACACATGTGGAATTATATACTTAACAAAAAAGTGTGAAACAACTGAAAATATGTCTTATATTCTAGGTTCTTCAAAGTAGCCACCTTTTGCTTTGATGACTGCTTTGCACACTCTTTGCATTCTCTTGATGAGCTTCAAGAGGTAGTCACCGGGAATGGTCTTCCAACTATCCTGAAGGAGTTCCCAGAGATGCTTAGCTCTTGTTGGCCCTTTTGCCTTCACTATGCGGTCCAGCTCACCCCAAACCATCTCAATTGGGTTCAGGTCGTGACTGGAGGCCAGGTCATCTGGCGTAGCACCCCATCACTCTCCTTCTTGTTCAGATAGCCCTTACACAGCCTAGAGGTGTGTTTGGGGTCATTGTCCTGAAAAATAAAAGTGAAAAATAAATGATGGTCCAACTAAATGCAAACCGGATGGAATAGCATGCTGCTGCAAGATGCTGTGGTAGCCATGCTGGTTCAGTATGCCTTCAATTTTGAATAAATCCCCAACAGTGTCACCAGCAAAGCACCCCCACACCACATCTCCTCCTCCATGCTTCACGGTGGGAACCAGGCATGTAGAGTCGATCCGTTCACCTTTTCTGTGTCGCACAAAGACACAGTGGATGGAACCAAAGATCTCAAATTTGGACTCATCAGACCAAAACACAGATTTCCACTGGTCTAGTGTCCATTCCTTGTGTTCTTTAGCCCAAACAAGTCTCTTCTGCTTGATGCCTGTCCTTAGCAGTGGTTTCCTAGCAGCTATTTTACCATGAAGGCCTGCTGCACAAAGTCTCCTCTCAACAGTTGTTGTAGAGGTGTGTCTGCTGCTAGAGCTCTGTGTGGTATTGACTTGGTCTCTAATCTGAGCTGTTGTTAACCTGCGATTTCTGAGGCTGGTGACTCTGATAAACTTATCCTCAGAAGCAGAGGTGACTCTTGGTCTTCCTTTCCTGGGGCGGTCCTTATGTGAGCCAGTTTCTTTGTAGTGCTTGATGGTTTTTGCCACTGCACTTGGGGACACTTTCAAAGTTTTCCCAATTTTTCAGACTGTCTGACCTTCATTTCTTAAAGTAATGATGGCCACTCGTTTTTCTTTACTTAGCTGCTTTTTTCTTGCCATAATACAAATCTAACAGTCTATTCAGTAGGACTATCAGCTGTGTATCCACCAGACTCCTGCACAACACAACTGATGGTCCCAACCCCATTTATAAGGCATGAAATCCCACTTATTAAACCTGACAGGGCACCCTGTGAAGTGAAATCCATTCCCGGAGACTACCTCTTGAAGCTCATCAAGAGAATGCCAAGAGTGTGCAAAGCAGTCATCAAAGCAAAAGGTGGCTACTTTGAAGAACCTAGAATATAAGACATAATTTCAGTTGTTTCACACTTTTTTTGTAAAGTATATAATTTTTACATGTGTTAATTCATAGCTTTAATGCCTTCAGTGTGAATGTACAATTTTCATAGTCATGAAAATACAGAAAAATCTTGAAATGAAAAGGTGTGTCCAAACTTTTGGTCTTTACTGTATATGAATTTGTTGTTTATTATGTTCAAATCATGCTCTTCATGTTAATATCCCCCCAACCTTTTCTCTACCCTACTCGTTAAACAGATGATAAATATTGTGAGGGATAAAAGATGAAAATGCCCTCTATTAAATTCAGATGGGTGAAAAAAAAAAAAAAAGGGTGGTAAAAGGGGACAAAGAAGGAGTATTAGATAAACCTCAAGCTCATAAAAAGCAGCCAAAGTTAAAGTTCTCCTTGAGTCCATGTGAGTTGACAGAGTTCATCCTAAAGATCCACTCGCTCTCTGTAGAAGTTGTGATCCTCCGATCGCCTCTGCTACAAACAGGCGATGATCAGATTGACTGTTTGTAGCAGAAATGCTCACTTGCTGTGAGGGTTTCGCTCAGTCTATTCGTCGCATGCCGGAGGAGTAAGTGTCCTAATACATAACAATATCCAATTTATAAGGCAGGCAATGAAAATAGAAGCAAACGGAAGATATGTATGTATTGCTTGTGAAGTTTATAATACAAAAATAATATAGTAGCAATTTAAATCTCCCCTCCATACTCTTCAGAGGTTCTGAAATTACCGTATATACTCGAGTATAAGCCGAGAATTTCAGCCCATTTTTTTAGGCTGAAATTGCCCCTCTCGGCTTATACTCGAGTCATTCCCAGGGGTCGGCAGGGGAGCGGGAGCGGCAGCTGTCTATTAATACTCCCCTGCTCCTGGCGCTGTCCCTGGATGTCCCTCGTTCTCCGGGCGCCGACAGCTTCTTCCTGTATTGAGCGGTCACATGGAACCTCTCATTACAGTAATGAATATGCACCCGACTCCACTCCCATAGGGGTGGAGCCGCATATACATTACTGTAATTAGCGGTACCATGTGACCACTCAATAAAGGAAGAAGCTGCCGGCGCCCAGAGAACCAGGGACCGCGCCAGGAGCAGGTGAGTATGGCGCGGCAGTGCTCTATATTCACCTGTTCCTCGTTCCACCGTCGGCGCCGCTGTGTCTTCTGCGTCCTCTGCAGTGACGCTCAGGTCAGAGGGCGCGATGACGCGATTAGGGCGCTCCGCCCTCTACTTGAGCGTCAGTGCAGAGGACAGGGAAGACACAGCGGCGCATGTTAATATCCCCCCAACCTTTTCTCTACTCTACTCGTTAAACATGATAAATATTGTGAGGGATAAAAGATGAAAATGCCCTCTATTAAATTCAGATGGGTGAAAAAAAATAAAAGGGTGGTAAAGGGGGACAAAGAAGGAGTATTAGATAAACCTCAAGCTCATAAAAAGCAGCCAAAGTTAAAGTTCTCGTTGAGTCCATGAGAGTTGACAGGGTTCATCCTAAAGATCCACTCGCTCTCTGTAGAAGTTGTGATCTTCCGATCGCCTCTGCTACAAACAGGCGATGATCAGATTGACTGTGTGTAGCAGAAATGCTCACTTGCTGTGAGGGTTTCGCTCAGTCTATTCGTCGTATGCCAGAGGAGTAAGTGTCCTAATACATAACAATATCCAATTTATAAGGCAGGCAATGAAAATAGAAGCAAACGGAAGATATGTATGTATTGCTTGTGAAGTTTATAATACAAAAATAATATAGTAGCAATTTAAATCTCCCGTCCATACTCTTCAGAGGTTCTGAAATTACCGTATATACTCGAGTATAAACCGAGAATTTCAGCCAATTTTTTTAGGCTGAAATTGTCCCTCTCGGCTTATACTCGAGTCATTCCCAGGGGTCGGCAGGGGAGGGGGAGCGGCAGCTGTCTAATAATACTCCCCTGTTCCTGGCGCAGTCCCTGGACGTCCCTCGTTCTCCGGGCGCTGACAGCTTCTTCCTGTATTGAGCGGTCACATGGAACCTCTCATTACAGTAATGAATATGGACCCGACTCCACTCCCATAGGGGTGAAGCCGCATATTCATTACTGAAATGAGTGGTACCATGTGACCGCTCAATACAGGAAGAAGTTGCCGGCGCCCGGAGAACCAGGGACGTCCAGGGACCGCGCCGGGAGCAGGTGAGTATAGTGGGGCAGTGCGCTATATTCACCTGTTCCTCATTCCACCGTCGGCATCGCTGTGTCTTCTGCGTCCTCTGCAGTGACGCTCAGGTCAGAGGGTGCAATGACGCGATTAGGGCGCGCTGCCATCTGCCTGAGCGTCAGTACGGAGGACGGGGAAGACACAGCGGCGCTCGGCGGTGGAACGGAGGACAGGTGAATATAGCAAGTGCCGGGGGCCTGAGCGACGAGAGGTGAGTATGTGATTTTTTTTTTATAAATCGCAGCAACAGCATATGGGGCAAATATCTCTATGGAGCATCTTATGGGGCCATGTGCAGCATTATATGGGGCAAATATCTCTGGAGCATCTTATGGGGCCATGTGCAGCGTTATATGGGGCAAATATTTCTATGGAGCATCTTATGGGGGCAAATATCTATGAAGCATTTTATGGGGCCATAATCAGCATTTGTGCAGCATTATACGGGGCAAATGTGTCTATGGAGCATCTTATGGGGCCATAATCAGCATTTGTGCAGCATTGTATGGGGGCAAAAATGTCTATGGAGCATCTTATGGGGCCATAATCAGCATTTGTGCAGCATTATATGGGAACAGATGACATACGGTGACATTAGAGTATAAAACATGATACTTTATTAATTAAAACATAGTAGACCAAGATGTATAGAGATGATAAAACAAATAACAGAGCTGAGTAGTCACAAAAACAATGGCAAAGAACAGAATATAGTCAAATAATAAAGGGGACTGGGTACCCATATAATTTACACTACATCCTGCGGGGAAAGGCTCGTGGAGGATCTCTGCATTGCGGTAGGTTAGCCTCACTGTTATTTATTTAATTATTTATCGATCCTACCATGCATATGGCATTGTTAGTATGCGGGTGGTGGTGATGTCGGCGCACCTTTTGGCAGCGCAACTACTTTAGTTTTACAATTGCTGGTCTCTCATGCTATTTTTGTGGACAGAGTCCATTATTCTATGTATTTTGGGGTCTGGTGCCGATGTCCTGACCATCTGCCTCTAATATTATGTGAATGCTTTCCCCGCAGGTTGTAGTGTAAATTATATGGGTACCCAGTCCCCTTTATTATTTGACTATATTCTGGGATCCTCCACTGGCCTGTTCTTTGCCATTGTTTTTGTGACTACTCAGCTCTGTTGTTTGTTTTATCATCTCTATACATCTTGGTCTACTATGTTTTAATTAATAAAGTATCATGTTTTATACTCTAATGTCACCGTATGTCATCTGTTTCTTTGTTATAGTTTTGAAATTTGATGATAGGGTGTGATATAGTCCTATCGGTGGTACTAGAAATATTCTAGGATTATTATGTATGTACCATGTGTAGTAACACTATAAGCGCATATTTAGCATTATATGGGGAACATGTGTCTATGGAGCATCTTATGGGGCCATAATCAAAAATTGTGCAGCATTATATGGGGCATATTTTAATATGGAGCATCTTATGGGGCCCATCATAAACTGTATACAGTAGAGCATCATATGGGGCTCCTGATTCAATATGGATATTCAAAAACACTTAACCTACTGATGTCTCAATTAATTTTACTTTTATTGGTATCTATTTTTATTTTTGACATTTACCGGCAGCTGCTGCATTTTCCACCCTAGGCTTATACTCGAGTCATTAAGTTTTCTCTGTTTTTTGTGGCAAAATTAGGGGTCTCGGCTTATACTCAGGTCGGCTTATACTCGAGTATATACGGTAATCTTTTCCGTTACAGATCACTCAGATTTTCCTGTAATAGTGGTGAGAGACTATAATGCTTATCCACATCCGTTTTGGGATAAGCACCATTTGGGTAATATACCACAAAATGCTAGACCGACAACTCTGCGCTACCTTTTTACCAGAAACAGGAATGCTGGACGCTTGGGTCATCCAGATGTTAGACAGTATTCATGTTATTCCTTGTATCATCAGTCATTATAGTGTATAGATTTTGCTATCGGGAAAAAAGCCATTCCAAGATACATTAAATCAATAGAATTTCTATCTAGAAAGCTATTGCATAATTCTCTATTGTTGATTCGTTTTACAGTTGGGGGAGGGCATTCAGGTGAGGAGACCTCTATGGCGCCTGCATCCACATTGGTTGCAGGCTATTTAGAGCGTCAATGTCAGCCATGATTTTAGAATTTTTCAAAAATAGTGAGGGGACAGTGGGGGACAATACAGTATGGGATGAATAATGATTTGTGGGGCAGTTGTATAAGGAAAATTTGTGAAATAAAAGCTAAAACAAGAGAGAGGTCTCAGGAACTACAAGAGTTCTTACCACAGTACAGTGCAGCTCCCCCAACACACAGTATAGTGCATGCACTGCAGTATATTAAACCTTTATGGCGTAATGTGTTACCAATGGTTTTCTTGGTGACTGTGGTCCCAGCTGCCTTGAGATCATTAACAAGTTTCCGCCATGTAGTTTTAGGTTGATCCTTCCCCCTTCCTCATGATCAAGGATACCCAGCAAGATGAGATTTTGCATGGTGCCCCAGATCGATGTTGATTGACAGTTATTTTGTATCTCTTCTATTTTCTTACTATTGCACTAACAGTTGTCTCCTTCTCACCCAGCATCTTAGTTATGGTTTTGTAGCCCATTCCAGCTATGTGCAGGTCTATGATCTTGTCCCTGACATCCTTAGAAAGCTCTTTGGTCTTGCCCATTTTGTAGAGGTTAGAGTCTAACTGATTAATTGAGTCTTTGGACAGGAGTTTTTTTTTTAAAGGTGACTATGTAAGACAGCTGTCTTTAATGCAGGTAACGAGTTGATTAGGAGCGTCTAACTGGTCTGTATGAGTCAGAACTCTTAATGGTTGGTAGGGGATCAAATACTTCTTTCTCACTGCAAAATGCAAATAATTTTATATAATTTATACAATGTGGTTTTCTGGATTTTATTTTTGATATTCTATCTCTCAATGTCAAAATTAACCTACCCTTAAAATTATAGACTATTCATGTATTTGTGAGTGGGCAAACTTACAAAATCAGCAAGGAATCAAATAATTATTTCCTTCACTGTAAGTTTTGGCAATGTTTATAGCAGATCAATAGCACAGATTTGGACTCAGTGACTTGTGGATAATAAAGAGAGAGAGAGAGGATAGACTTATATTTACAGAAAATGGGATGTACCTTGGGCTTGAGAGGGTGGTATGTATTAAATGGTAGCCATGGAGAAGAGGTTTGTGAACTACCATGATGCGGGGAACTTAGAACTATATTGTAATGCGTGTGGTGAATTACCAAGTTTAAGAAAGTGTATATTCATCTCTATCTCTTCTCCCGGAATCTCAATATGTGCATATGCCGTCTCCGACTGCCATTTTTCTGAAGCCCACAGCAGGGAACTTAATGTACATTTTTATGAATTTTAGGCAAGGTGTAAAAAAAGGGGTCATAGGGTCACATTTATGTAGAAAGTAAAAGAAAATTACTAGAAAGTAGTAGGTCTTTTTGACAGTCACCTGGTCCAGGTTCGGGACTCTGGCCACACCAGGACCAAGGGACCTCACAACTCATTAGTAGAGTATCACACTACCGCTTGATTCATGGTTGCTTGGCCTCTCCCTATTGGGAAGGGTGCCTTTTAAACAAGATGCCTCCCAGTGTCTCATGCTTATTGCCTCCTAGCTATTGGCTGGCGATATTTAACTATGTGCACGCTGCCCTTTTAAGAGCAGGGGAGCCCGTGCGCAATAGACGCCCTGCCGGAACTCAAAACTAGACAGGAAAGAGGAAGTATGTCAGCATCCCTGCATGGAGGGGGAAGGGGAACCATGCAGAGGTGCCGGCATTCATGTTACATCTTATTTATGATAAGCAACAGGATTATATGGAACTGGTCTATAATTTTCACAATTAGACAATTTCTGTAGAATCTCAGATATGTAGTAGGTTTTCAAATGTGATGTGGTCCCTAAAAAAAATTGTGTTGTAAAAATGAGAAATTGCTGGTCAACTTTTAACCCTTATAACTCCCTAACAAAAAAAAATTTTGGTTCTAAAATTGTGCTGATGTAAAGTAGACATGTGGGAAATGTTACTTATTAAGTTTTTGTGTGACATATCTCTGTGATTTAAGGGCATAAAAATTCAAAGTTGGAAAATCGCGAAATTTTCAAAATTTCGCCAAATTTCTGTTTTTTTCACAAATAAACGCAGGTAATGTCAAAGAAATTTTAACACTATCATGAAGTACAATATGTCAGGAGAAAACATTGTCAGAATCATCAGGATCCATTGAAGCGTTCCAGAGTTATAACCTCATAAAGGAACAGTGGTCCGAATTGTAAAAATTGGCCCGGTCTTTAACGTGCAAACCATCCTTGGGGGTAAAGTGGTTAAAGAGCAGTAAAAATATTGTAACACTCTTTCAAGTGTAAACGTATTAAGTCGACCCATGGGGCAGGATGTTAGTCCTTTTTGTAACAAATTATGTTGTGTGAGAAATTATCTTAGATAAATTAAATTAAATGATCCTCAATTTTGAAATGTTCATGTCTTCTACTCCCTCAACCGATTCGCTTGGTCTTCGCAGCTCGCGGGGCCTATGTTGCTGAAAAAATGGGGTCAACGGTAACTAGATTGGTAATCGCTCCCGGAACTGGAGGAAAATCTGTCTCTGGAGCAAGGACATACTTTACAGTTGGAGGTGTAAACATCTGTAAACATAATTGAGCTGGTAATCCTCTGTATCACACAGGAATTTCTTCCTCTTCATACTTTCGGTAACACAAGGGCACAACAGGGGATATTAGAAACTTCCCCCTTACAATTTTTTCTGGTTACCACAGTTATCCTCTGGGCTCATGCGTACATACGACCTGCAGAGAACTACTACAGAAGTGGTGAGACCAAACCATTTATTATTGAGCACTGGTAATCTTATTCAGCACTTACACTAAATCACTTGGGTTTGTTTGTTATGATTTATCCAGCTTTTTTTAAATTTTAGAATAAAAGTTATGTTTTATTTTATATTGTCTTTCCTCGCTAATTAGTCAGATATCATTTTGAGTTTAATTTTGGGGTGGGTCATATAGACTGCACCTATTTGCTCATATTCAATCTGTTGTTTAATATCACTAATAGCTTTTTAAAGAAATTCTATAATGAAGAGTATAAGATCAAAAGAGCATTTATTAATAATGCTTTCAAATTTATTACAAAAGTCTTGGTTGTCGGCAAATAGGTGAAGACTGACTCGAAGACCTCTTGGAATTCATTAAAGTCTGTCGTATTCAGCCAGCGTAGATAGATGTATTTCATGAGAGATCAATTTGCGGGATATGCGTTCCAGATCCCGAGTCTTTAATTTGTTGTTAGAATTTAACAAGTAGGAGTTCACTGGGAACAGAAACTTGAAAGAGAATGCAGCTTGTCGATGAAACGTCATGTGAGAAAATCTTTCTGGTTGAAGACATGGAGTCAGGCACTCTAACACAGAGGTAATCAGTAGGAAAAAATATGGCAGGTACTAAGGAAACCGGTGCTTAGTGGTAGCAAGACTTCACTGTATTATAGAAAACCACGGCACTCAAATAGTCCTATTGATTTAGATTTATTTGATGTAAATTCAGTAGTACGTCTGTATAACCGAAAAAGGGGACAACGTTTTGGGCCACAGACTTTAGTCACAGCATATAAAGTAAATATAATAACAGAAACTAAGCAACATGATGCTAATTTGCATAAATAACAAAGTAACTAAAGTAAAATAGGCACAAAATTAGTAATATGTCACAATTGTAAAAAGCAGACTAAATCAATATAACATAATGGATGTGTAAATACATAAATAAAGAAAAAAGAAAAAAATCAATTTATGTACAGACATATAAGTGAATATATAACAGGCTACATAATAAGATGAAAACCATAGCAAAGGAAGTATATTAGTATATACCGGGATATGGTTACACAAACCCCTGCACATATTCGATCTGCTTCACTTTCCTTTTAGCAGTACAAGTTTTCCTTGCTCTGTTATTATAAGGGTTAATTATTATTATTATTTATTATTATAGTGCCATTTATTCCGTAGTGCTTTACACTTGAAAAGGGGTATACATAATAAAAAAGAAGTACAGTAATCTTAAACAATACAAGTCATGACTGGTACAGGAGGAGAGCGGACCCTGCCTGTGAGGGCTCACAATCTACAAGGGATGGGATGAGGATACAGTAGGTGAAGGCAGAGCTGGTTGTGCAGTGGCTTGGTGGATCGGCGGTTACTGCAGGTTGTAGGCTTGTCGAAGAGGTGAATCTTCAGGTTTCTTTTGAAGGTTGCCACGGTAGGCGAGAGTCTGATATGTTGAGGTAGAGCGTTCCAGAGTAGGGGGATGCGCGGGAGAAAGCTTGTATGCGATTGTGGGATGAGGAGATAAGAGGGGAGTAGAGCAGGAGATCTTGTGAGGATCAGAGTTTGCATGCAGGTAAATACCGGGAGACAAGGTCACAGATGTATGGATTGAGACAGGTTGTGGATGGCTTTGTATGCCATGGTTAGGGTTTTGAACTGGAGTCTCTGGGTAATAAGGAGCCAGTGAAGAGATTGACAGAGAGGAGAGGCTGGGGAATAGCAGGGGGCAGGTGGATTAGTCCGGCAGCAGTTTAGGATAGATTGGAGTGGCATGAGAGTGTTAGAGGGGAGGCCACAAAGTAGGAGGTTGCAGTAGTCAAGGCGGGAGATGATAAGGGCATGCACTAGAGTTTTTGCAGATTCTAGGTTGAGGAATATACGGATTCGGGAAATATTTTTGAGTTGAAGTCGCAGGAAGTGGAAAGGGCTTGGATATGTGGTTTGAAGGAGAGATCAGAGTCGAGGATTACCCCGATGCAAGGAGCTTGTGGGACTGGGGAGAGTGAGCAGCCATTTACTTTAATGGATAGGTCTGTTGGGGTAGTCGAGTGAGAAGGAGGAAAGATGATGAATTCTGTTTTGTCCATGTTAAGTTTTAGAAATCAGCTGAGAAGAAGGATGAAATAACGGACAGACATTCTGGGATTTTGGTTAGTAGGGAGCTTATATCTGGTCCAGAGAGGCAGATCTGTGTGTCATCAGCATAGAGGTGATACTGCAAGCCGTAAGATTCTATGAGCTGTCCCAGGTTGAAGGTATAAATGGAGAAGAGCAGAGGCCATAGGACTGAACCTTGCAGGACTCCGACAGATAGGGGGCGAGGTGAGGAGGTGGTGTGTGAGTGGGAGGCACTGAATGTCTGGTCTGTTATGTATGACGCAATCCAAGATGGGACCAAGTCAGTGATGCCAAGAGATGAGAGGGTCTGCAGTAATAGGGAGTGGTCCACTGTGTCAAAGGCAGAGGACAGGTCCAGTAGGAGGAGGACAGAGTAGTATGGCTTTGACAGTCAGTAGGCCATTGGTGACTTTTATTAGGGCAGTTTCAGTGGAGTGGCATGGTCGGAACCCAGATTGTAAGCGGTCGAAGAGCGAGCAGGAAGAGAGGTGGGAGGACAGTACGAAATGGATGTGTTGTTCCAGTAGTTTTGAGGCATAGGAGAGAAGTGATTTGGGGCGATAGCTAGATACAGAGGAAGGGTCAAGCGAGTGCTTTTTAAGAATGGGTGTGATTGAGGCATGTTTGAAGCATGAGGGGAAACACCAGTTTTTAGTGATAGGTTGTAGAGATGGGTTAGGGTTGGGATGAAGACTGTGGTGAGGTTTGGGATGAAGTGGGATGGGATCGGGTCAAGTGCACAGGTGGTGAGATGTGATCTCGAGAGTAGGGCAGAAAGTTGATCTTCTGCAGTGGTGGAATAGCTGGTTTTGAAGGAGGATGGCTGAATAGTTAGGAGAAGGGACTCTAAGGGCTGTAGGCCAAAGCTTTCTCTGATGTTATCAATCTTCTGTTTGAACAATAAGGCAAAGTCTTCAGCTGAGATAAGTGGAGAGGGAGGAGGTGCTGGGGTATGGAGGAGAGAATTCAATCGGTTCTGAGTTCTAACTGAATCCGTTAATCAGTTCTTTCTCCTGGAGCTCTCGGTCCTGAATTATGAAATAAGTATTAAACACCTCACTAATTTTCTAAGTAGATATATTTCTAAAGATGCTATTGACATAAAAATCTTACCAGAAGATGGCAACATGCCATCAAACCCACACAATTAAAAAAATCAAATCAGAGATGTCTATAAATTAAGGTACTTGTAATAATGACAAATGACAGAAGGAAAAAAGTATTGAAACACTTCATGAAATTTAATTAGTATTTCATGCAAAAGCCTTTCTTGGTGATGACAGCATCAAGATGCATCCTGTATGGAGGAACTAGTTGCATATATTGCTCAGGTGTAATTTTAACCCCTTCCTCCACACAAACACTCTTCAAATCCTAATCGTTCCTTGGGCTCTGTACTGCCAGCGGCAGGGATGCCATCTCACCGTCATGGCCTTCATCCCGCACTTCCTCCTCCGGCTGCTGCCTTGGGAAAGTTCGCTATCAGTCTTCTGCTATCTAGTTTTAGCGGGCCTCATTTGCTGAATCTGTTTTCATTCCTACGTGTGTCTTTTCTCCTTACCTCACCGTTATTATTTGTTGGGGGCTTCCTATATCTTTGGGGTTATTTCTCTTGAGGCAAGTGAGGTCTTGCTTTCTCTTTAGGGGTAGTCAGTTTCTCAGGCTGCGTCGAGACGTCCAGGATTTTAGGCACGTTCACCGGCTACCTGTAGTGTGTTTGGATAGGATCAGGTTTTGCGGTCAGTCCAGATACCACCTCCCTAGAGCTCGTGTCTATGTTTAGTTACTTAGCTAGTATTTCCTGTGATCCCCAGCCACTGGGATCATAACAGTATACCATCCGAACCAGCCCACTCCTGCAAAGTGCCTATCTATATATCATCTATCAGCCCATACCTGCCAGTGCTTATCTGTATACCAGTTGTACCAGCATGCACCTCCCAGTGCCTATCTGTATACCAGCCTGCACCTTCCAGTGCCTATCTGTATATCAGCCTTACCCACCAGCATCTGTGGTTGCTGTGTTCCTGCCATGCCTCCTTTTATCAGCTGTACTCTCCTACCAAGCCTTTCCAGCTACCTGTCTCTTGGGGGTCAGCTGCCATACGTTTGTGATCTGTCCTGGTGTAGCACCTGGTGTCCATCGGGTGCCAAGCCTAACCCCACCATCAGGGGCTCTAGTGAAGAGTCAGATGTTGACTTAGTCATGCCCCTCCAGGGTCTCCTTGCACCACGGCACAGTGGTTCCACCACTCCCATTTCAGTTTGCTCATGCCATGGAATCTGCTGACTCAGGCTTCCTCTTTCAGATCTGTACCAGGAGGTCTCCAGCTAGAAAGACCAGCAGGATAAAATCCACCCATGTAGATACGCTGACAATTCCAGCCGCATCCACACCTACCCAAGCTACGACAACCTCGGCCATGACCCATCAGCCTGCCACCTACAGTGGGTATGGAAAGTATTCAGACCCCTTTAAATTTTTCACTCTTTGTTTCATTGCAGCCATTTGGTAAATTCCAAAAAGTTCATTTTTTTTCTCATTAATGTGCACTCTGCACCCCATCTTGACTGAAAAAAAAAAAATGTAGTAATTTTTGCAAATTTATTAAAAAAGAAAAACTGAAATATCACATGGTCATAAGTATTCAGACCCTTTGCTTAATATTGAGTAGAAGGACCCTTTTTGAGCTAGTACACCCATGAGTCTTCTTGGGAATGATGCAACAAATTTTTCACACTTGCATTTGGGGATCATCTGCCATTCTTCCTTGCAGATCTTCTCCAGTTCCGTCAGATTGGATGGTTACCGTTGGTGAATAGCCATTTTCAGGTCTCTCCATTGATGCTCAATTAGGTTTAGGTCAGGGCTCTGACTGGGCCAGTCAAGAATGGTTACAGAGTTGTTCTGAAGCCACTCTGTCACGATTCACACCGTGACTGTCAAGATCCCTTAGCCGCGGCCAGCAGTTTGTCACAAAATCCACAGGGATTCCGGACCACTGCCACCAATATGTCACGGATTGGGGTGACTTTAGACCAACAGACGGCTATCACATGTGCAGGGGGCTTATCTTAGTTATCCCCCCACTGCCACAATGTGATAAAAAAACACGAGTTTAATGACCTCTTAGGTTACAGCAGGGGCTTATTTTAGGTATCCCACTGCTCTTCAATATACCATGAACTGCAGGGATTTGTGTATCCCGCTTACAGTTCCACTTAAACCTTGCAGCTCTCTGGTGCCCCCCTTACCGTCAGGTCAGATTAGGTACTGCACCTAGGGTAATTAGTCGCCAGAAAGGCTGCCTGCTATGTACTGGCTATTGGGCACGCTGCAGCGACGCGATAAACTACTCCCGCTCAGGCAGGAACAATAATTATCAAGCCGCAGTCGCTGCAGTGACACCCAACGGCCTGTACACGGTATTGCTGCCACCAGCTCCGATTAAACGGGTCCGGAGCTAACCCAAAAACAGTAGCGTAATTTCCCTTCAAGAGACAGGGTACGTTTTTAGAGCATAAAGAACGAACTAGTATTAAATATTATACTCCAGAAAGGTTAGGCAGTGCTTTATCAAAATATTTTACAAAGATGTTACAAATGAGACAATTGCAAATATGTACAAGGTAATTATGAAAATAAAAGGATTAAATGAAGAAAAGATAACACTCACATATTCTCAGATCATTGCATTGCAGGCAACCATACGTCCCAGCTCATTGGACGTGCTGCGGGCACTTCAGGAAAAGACAAGAAGCTCAAATCTGCTCTCTTGGACGCCTGCCAGCACTTAAAACCTACAGTCTGTGACCTCACAGAAAGGGCTGGCTTTTCCAACCCCTCCTACCTCGTCAGGGTTACTCACTGTGCATTAAATATATCTGATGCCCATAACTTCGCTCCAGAACATGTCATAAACGTACCATACCCAGCATTCATCTCGGATTAACGTGGGCTTTCTAATGAGATCAAATATGTCCTATTCTTTACAGAGCAATCCCTACTTCTTCACCTGATGGAGTTAAAAGCTCATGTTTAGAGTGATGAGTAGCTCCTTCGATGGAGATTACAAATATATGTTTTCGTGGTCTTAACTTAAACGATTTGCCTAATATCTTCCAAGAACAGAACAAAAGACTTTCAAGATTCTAGAAGTTTCTAATCCAGTTAAAGCTGGGCACTTTCTACTACAGGAAATGCCGGTCGTAAATACCTTTCGTCAATAAAACTCTCTTCCCCCATGTACATTGACAAGGCAGCTCTTGGCTGAGTGAAAGGGAAGGGGGGGTTTTAGCCCACAGCTTGCTAGCAACAGAACTAAACTTATATGATATTTCATACCATATCGTGACACCTCCCCCTTTTAGCGTGCGCTACGGCGGCAGAACCTCTCGGTATGCCTCCATGCGCACCTCCATGGGTTCACCCTGGCGGGAGAGTCCATCTGCATTCCCATGCTCTTTGCCCGCTTTGTGTTTGATGGTGAAGTCAAATTGCTGAAGGGCAAGGCTCCAGCGTAGCAACCTGCCATTGGTTCCACACATGGTGCTTAGCCAGCACAGAGGGTCGTGGTCGGCCACCACAGTGAAGGTGCGACCGTACAAGTAGGGCTGCAAGCGCTGCAGGGCCCAGACTATGGCCAGGCACTCCTTCTCGATGGTGGAGTAGGCCACTTCCCTTGGCAAAAGTTTCCGGCTCAGGTACAACACGGGGTGCTCTTGGTCCTCCGAGTCAACCTGGCTGAGCACAGCACCAAGGCCAAACTCGCTGGCGTCGGTCTGTACCAAGAACGGTCGACTGCTGTCGACTGCTTTCAACACAGGGGCGTTGCACAGAGCAGTTTTCAACGCCTGGAAGGCCCCCTCACAGCCATCTGTCCAGTTGACGATGTGGGGTAGCTTCTTCCTGGTGAGGTCCGTCAAAGGTTTTGCCAGGCTACTATAGTGCTGCACGAAACGCCTATAGTACCCTGCAGTGCCCAGGAAGGACATCACCTGTTTCTTGGTCCCAGGAGTGGGCCAGTTCACGATCGCGCCCACTTTCTCAGGCTCTGGTTTCAGGGTGCCTCCGCCTACCCGGTGCCCCAGGTAGTGGACCTCCCTCATGCCCATCTGGCACTTTCCCGGCTTGATAGTCAGTCCTGCTCGGTGAATTCGCCTGAGCACCTCCTCGAGATGCTGCAGGTGTTCAACCCAGGAGGGACTGAAGATGGCAATGTCATCTAAGTACGCCACTGTGTACTTCTCCAGTCCCTGAAGCAGGAGATTGACCATCCGCTGGAAAGTGGCAGGGGCATTCTTCATGCCGAAGGGCATGACCGTGGACTCGTACAGTCCAAAGGGTGTGATAAAGGCGGACTTCTCCTGCGCCTTGGGGCTCAGAGGAATCTGCCAGTATCCGCGACTCAGATCCATTATTGTCAGGTATTTTGCGCCAGCTAACTTCTCAAGCAGCTCCTTGATGCGCAGCATTGGGTGCGCGTCAGAGGCTGTAATGGCATTGAGCCCCCTGTAGTCCACGCAGAACTCTCTGGCACCCCCCTTACCGTCAGCTCAGATTAGGTACTGCACCTAGGGTAATTAGTCGCCAGAAAGGCTGCCTGCTATGTACTGGCTATTGGGCACGCTGCAGCGACGCGATAAACTACTCCCGCTCAGGCAGGAACAATAATTATCAAGCCGCAGTCGCTGCAGTGACACCCAACGGCCTGTACACGGTATTGCTGCCACCAGCTCCGATTAAACGGGTCCGGAGCTAACCCAAAAACAGTAGCGTAATTTCCCTTCAAGAGACAGGGTACGTTTTTAGAGCATAAAGAACTAACTAGTATTAAATATTATACTCCAGAAAGGTTAGGCAGTGCTTTATCAAAATATTTTACAAAGATGTTACAAATGAGACAATTGCAAATATGTTTCCAAAAACAGAACAAAAGACTTTCAAGATTCTATAAGTTTCTAATCCAGTTAAAGCTGGGCACTTTCTACTACAGGAAATGCCGGTCGTAAATACCTTTCGTCAATAAAACTCTCTTCCCCCATGTACATTGACAAGGCAGCTCTTGGCTGAGTGAAAGGGAAGGGGGGGGTTTTAGCCCACAGCTTGCTAGCAACAGAACTAAACTTATATTTCATACCATATCGTGACACACTCCTTTATTATTTTAGCTGTGTGCTTAGGGTCATTAGCTTGTTGGAAGGTGAACCATAAGCCAAGTCTGAGGTCCAGAGCACTCTGGAAGAGGTTTTCATCCAGGATATCTCTGTACTTGGCCGCATTTATGTTTCCTTCAATGACAACCAGTCTTCCTGTCCCTGCAGCTGAAAAACACCCCCATAGCATGATGCCACCACCACCATGTTTCACTGTTGGGATTATATTGGGCAGGTGATGAGCAGTGCCTGGTTTTCTCCACACATACTACTTAGAATTATCACCAAAAAGGTCTATCTTTGTCTCGTCAGACCAGAGAATCATTTCTCATAGTCTGGGAGTCCTTCATGTGTTTTTTAGCAAACTCTATGCGGGCTTTCATATGTCTTGCACTGAGAAAAGGCTTCCATTGGGCCACTCTGCCATAAAGATCCGACTGGTGGAGGGCTGCAGTGATAGTTAACTTTGTGGAACTTTCTCCCATCTCCCTACTGCATCTCTGGAGCTCAGTCACAGTGATCTTGGGGTTCTTCTTCACCTCTCTCACCAAGGCTCTTCTCCCACAATTGCTCAGTTTGGCTGGATGGCCAGGTCTAGGTAGTCTTCTGGTGGTCGCAAACTTCTTCCATTTAAGGATTATGGAGGCCACTGTGCTCTTAGGAACCTTGAGTACTGCAGAAATTCTGTTGTAACATTGGCCTATATCTGTGCCTTGCCACAATTCTGTCTCTGATCTCCTTGGCCAGTTCCTCTGACCTCATGATTCTCATTTGGTCTGACATGCACTGTGAGTTGTGAGGTGTTATGTAGACAGGTGTGTGCCTTTCCAGATCAAGTCCTTTCAGTTTAATTAAATTAAGCTGGCCTCCAATGAAGGAGTAGAACTATCTCAAGAAGGATCACAAGGAAATGGACAGCATGTGACTTAAGTATGAGTGTCTGAGCAAAGGGTCTGAATACTTATGACTATGTGATGTTTCAGTTTTTCTTTTTTATTAAATTTGCAAAAATTTCTGCATTTGTTTTTTTCAGTTAAGAAGGGGTGCTGAGTGTACATTAAAGTGAAAAAAATGAAATGTTTTGAATTTACCAAATGGCTGCAATGAAACAAAGAGTGAAAAATTTAAAGGGGTCTGAATAATTTCCGTACCCATTGTATGTACCCAGTTCCGGATCCCATCTGTTTGCTTCTCCACACTATGTAGGTGACCCTGCCCTATGTCTGGGGTTCGTGGGAGAGAGGGGGAGAAGGAAAGGTTGGAGCTTGACATGCTGAGACGTATATCACAAGCCATTGCAAATGAATATAGCTGGTGGGTGCCGTACCTGCTGGTGATTACATCTGAAGTGAGGAAAGAGGGTGTTTCCAGCACATCCATCCAGTTTAAATAACATTTATTTTTATTGGAACAGTTTAAAAACCAATGGTAAAAATGAGAAAGAGACTCTCAACCTGATGCGTTTCTGGTGCATCTCAGCCAGATGGGCATGTCCATCCAGTTTAAATAAAAGGATCACTCCTCTCCTTCAGTGACTCGGTCAGTATCCCTTTCCTGTGGCAACATACGTTTTGTCGAGTTGGTCTATATCGACACTGGTTCCACAGGAAATCTCATTCAACAGGCCATTGTGGAGCGGTATCAAATCCTGATCCAACATCTACAGGATGCATTGGTGGTTTCATCAGTAGATGGAAAACCATTCTCCGAGACCATCCTTTTCGCTACCAAGCTTGTGGAACTTCGGGTAGGAATGCTACACTCAGAAGAGATTCCTCCCTTTGCCTCATCCTCTGCTTCTAGGTCTGCCATGGCTGCGAAAACAGGAGCCTGTCCTGGATTGGAAATCCAGTGAAGTATTCCATTGGGGACAGGAGTGCCACGAGAGTTGTCTAGTTCCTTTTTGGCCTGCTCAACCCTGGCTTCTCCATCTAATTTACCTGGCTTACCTGCTGCATATTAGACATACACTGACATATTCGACAAAAAGGCATATGAGATGCTACCACTTCATAGGCTGTATGAATGTCCTATTGACCTTCTTCCTGGCTCTTCTCCATAAGGCTGTATCTACCCTCTGTCTACCAATACCATCTGCTCCCTGGCAGCATATCACTATGGATTTCATTAACAATCTTCCAGTATCGGCTGGGAGTACCATAATTTGGGTGGTTGTGGATCGCTTCTCTAAAATATCCCATTTCACTCCACTGTCCAGTCTACTATCTACTCCTGTTCTATTGAACAGAGAAGTTCATCTATATATGAGGCATCGTGATTACTCGCTAATCCCGCCCCCTGCACAGTAGCTCGGCCCCCCAGCACATCAAAACACAATCCCACCCCATTACCACACACAATCCCGCCACGACCACATTACAACACAATCCCGCCCCAACCACATCATTACCACACATAATCCCGCCCGCCCACCACATCACCACACATAATCCCGCCTCCACCATATTACCGCACATAATCCTGCCCCCACAATATTACCACACACAATCCCGCCCCCACCACATTACCACACACAACCCAACCCCCACCACATTACCACAGATAATCCCGACCCCATTGCCACACACAATCCCACACCCCCACCACATTACCACACACAATCCCGCCCCCACCACATCACCACACATAATCCTGCCCCCAACACATCACCACATGTAATCCCGCCCCCAACACATCACCTCACATAATCCCGCCCCCACCACATTACCACACATAATCCCGCCCCCCACCACATCACCACACATAATCCTTCCACTCACCACATTACCACACACAATCCCACCCTCACCACATTACTACACACAATCCTGCCCCCACCACATTACCACACATAATCCATCCATCACCACATTACCACACACAATCCCGCTCCCCCACCACATCACCACACATTATCCTGCCCACCCACCACATCACCACACATAATCCCGCCCCCCACCACATCACCACACATAATCCCACCCACCCACCACATCACCACACATAATCCAGCCCTCCACCACATTACCACACACAATCCCACCCCCACCACATTACCACACACAATCCCGTCCCCCACCACATTACTACACATAATCCCCCCCACCACATTACCACACACAATCCTGCCCACACCCCATTACCAAACACAATCCCGCCCCCACCACATTACCACACACAATCCACACCATATCACCACATTACCACACACAATCCCGCCCCCACCACATCACCACATATTATCCCGCACCCACCACATCACCACACATAATCCCTCCCCCACCACATTACCACACATAATCCCGCCCCCCTCACCGCATCACCACACATTATCCTGCCCCCCACCACATCACCACACATAATCCCGCCCCTACCACATCACCACACATAATCCCTCCCCCCACAATACCACACATAATCCCACCCCCACCCCATTACCACACATAATCCCGCCCCCCCACTTCATTACCACACATAATCCCGCCCCCCACCCCATTATCACACATAATCCTGCCCCCCCACCCCATTACCACACATAATCCCGCCCCCCCACCCCATTACCACACATAATCCCGCCCCCCACCCCATTACCACACATAATCCCGCCCCCACCACATCACCACATAATCCCGCCCCCCACTACATTACCACACATAACCCTGCCCCCCCACCACATCACCACACATAATACTGCCCCATCACCACACATAATCCCGCCCCCCACCACATCACCACACATAATCCCGCCCCCAACACATCACCACATATAATCCCGCCCCCCAACACATCACCTCACATAATCCCGCCCCCACCACATTACCACACATAATCCCGCCCCCACCACATTACCACACACAATCCTGCCCCCACCACATTACCACACATTATCCCACCCACCACATCACCACACATAATCCCGCCCCCCACAACATCACCACACATAATCCCAACCACCACATCACCACACACAATCCTGCCCCCCACCACATTACCACACACAATCCCGCCCCCACCACATTACCACACACAATCCCGCTCCCCCACCACATCACCACACATTATCCCACCCACCACATCACCACACATAATCCCGCCCCCCACAACATCACCACACATAATCCCACCCACCACATCACCACACACAATCCTGCCCCCCACCACATTACCACACACAATCCCGCCCCCACCACATTACCACACACAATCCCGCCACCCACCACATTACTACACATAATCCCCCCACCACATTACCACACACAATCCTGCCCCCACCACATTACCACACACAATCCCGCCCCCACCACATTAACACACATAATCCCGCCCCCCACCACATTACCACACACAATCCCGCCCCCCACCACATTATCACACACAATCCCTCCCCCCACCATACTACCACACATAATCCCAACCCCCACCACATTACCACAGATAATCACGCCCCCCACCACATTAACACACATAATCCCCCCCACACCCCATCACCACACACAATCCCGCCCTCACCACATTACCACACACAATCCACACCACATTACCACACATAATCCCGCCCCCCACCACATCACCACACATAATCCCGCCCACCCACCACATCACCACACATAATCCTGCCCCCCACCACATTACCACACACAATCCCGCCCCCACCACATTACCACACACAATCCCGCCCCCCCACCACATTACTACACATAATCCCCCCCACCACATTACCACACAC
Organism: Ranitomeya variabilis; assembly: GCF_051348905.1. Taxonomy (NCBI): domain Eukaryota; kingdom Metazoa; phylum Chordata; class Amphibia; order Anura; family Dendrobatidae; genus Ranitomeya; species Ranitomeya variabilis. Next base: position 848,735,966 of record NC_135233.1, on the reverse strand, counting down.
AATCCTACCCACACCCCATTACCAGACACAATCGCGCCCCCACCACATTACCACACACAATACACACCATATCACCACATTACCACACACAATCCTGCCCCCCCACCACATCACCACACATTATCCCGCCCCCACCACATCACCACACATAATCCCGCCCCCCACCACATCACCACACATAATCCCGCCCACCCACCACATCACCACACATAATCCAGCCCTCCACCACATTACCACACACAATCCCACCCCCACTACATTACCACACACAATCCTGCCCCCCCACCACATTACTACACATAATCCCCCCAACCACATTACCACACACAATCCTGCCCACACCCCATTACCACACACAATCCCGCCCCCACCACATTACCACAAACAATCCACACCATATCACCACATTACCACACACAATCCCGCCCCCACCACATCACCACATATTATCCCGCCCCCACCACATCACCACACATAATCCCTCCCCCACCACATTACCACACATAATCCCGCCCCCCTCACCGCATCACCACACATTATCCTGCCCCCCACCACATCACCACACATAATCCCGCCCCCTACCACATCACCACACATAATCCCTCCCCCCACCACACTACCACACATAATCCCACCCCCCACCCCATTACCACACATAATCCTGCCCCTCCACTTCATTACCACACATAATCCTGCCCCCCCACTTCATTACCACACATAATCCCAACCCCCACCCCATTACCACACATAATCCCGCCCCCCACCCCATTACCACACATAATTCCTCCCCCCACCACATCACCACATAATCCCACCCCCCACTACATTACCACACATAACCCTGCCCCCCCACCACATCACCACACATAATACCGCCCCCCCACCACATCACCACACATAATCCCGCCCAACACCACATCACCACACATAATCCCGCCCCCAACACATCACCACATATAATCCCGCCCCCAACACATCACCTCACATAATCCCGCCCCCACCACATTACCACACATAATCCCGCCCCCCACCACATCACCACACATAATCCTTCCACTCACCACATTACCACACACAATCCCACCCCCACCACATTACTACACACAATCCTGCCCCCACCACATTACCACACATAATCCACCCATCACCACATTACCACACACAATCCCGCTCCCCCACCACATCACCACACATTATCCCGCCCACCCACCACATCACCACACATAATCCCGCCCCCCACCACATCACCACACATAATCCCACCCACCACATCACCACACACAATCCTGCCCCCCACCACATTACCACACACAATCCCGCCCCCACCACATTACCACACACAATCCCTCCACCCACCACATTACTACACATAATCCCCCCACCACATTACCACACACAATCCTGCCCCCACCACATTACCACACACAATCCCGCCCCCCACCACATTACCACACACAATCCCGCCCCCCACCACATTACCACACACAATCCCGCCCCCCACCACATTATCACACACAATCCCTCTCTTCACCACACTACCACACATAATCCCACCCCCCACCACATTAACACACATAATCCCCCCCACACCCCATCACCACACACAATCCCGCCCTCACCACATTACCACACACAACCCACACCACATTACCACACATAATCCCGCCCCCCACCACATCACCACACATAATCCCGCCCACCCACCACATCACCACACATAATCCTTCCCCCCACCACATTACCACACACAATCCCGCCCCCACCACATTACCACACACAATCCTGCCCCCACCACATTACCACACACAATCCTGCCCCCACCACATTACCACACATAATCCACACATCACCACATTACCACACACAATCCCGCTCCCCCACCACATCACCACACATAATCCCGCCCCCCAACACATCACCACACATAATCCTGCCCACCCACCACATCACCACACATAATCCAGCCCTCCACCACATTACCACACACAATCCCGCCCCCACCACATTACCACACACAATCCCGCCCCCCACCACATTACTACACATAATCCCCCCCACCACATTACCACACACAATCCTGCCCACACTTCATTACCACACACAATCCCGCCCCCACCACATTACCACACACAATCCACACCATATCACCACATTACCACACACAATCCCGCCCCCGACCACATCACCACACATTATCCAGCCCCCACCACATCACCACACATAATCCCACCCCCACCACATCACCACACATAATCCCGCTTACCCACCACATCACCACACATTATCCCGCCCCCACCACATTACCACACATAATCCCGCCCCCTACCACATCACCACACATAATCCCGCCCCCCACCACTTTACTACACATAATTCCCCCACCACATTACCACACATAATCCCGCCCCCCCACCCCATTACCACACATAATCCCGCCCCCCCACCCCATTACCACACATAATCCCGCCCCCCCACCCCATTACCACACATAATCCCGCCCCCCACCCCATTACCACACATAATCCCGCCCCCCCACTCCATTACCACACATAATCCTGCCCCCCCACCCCATTACCACACATAATCCCGCCCCCCCACCCCATTACCACACATAATCCCGCCCCCCCACCCCAATACCACACATAATCCCGCCCCCCCACCCCATTACCACACATAATCCCGCCCCGCCACCCCATTACCATGCATAATCCCTCCCCCCACCACATTACCACGCATAATCCCGCCCCCCACCACATCATCACACATAATCCCGCCCCCCCAACACATCACCACATATAATCCCACCCCCCACCACATCACCACACATAATCCCGCTTACCCACCACATCACCACACATTATCCCGCCCCCACTACATTACCACACATAATCCCGCCCCCTACCACATCATCACACATAATCCCGCCCCCCCAACACATCACCACATATAATCCCGACCCCCACCACATCACCACACATAATCCCACCCGCCCACCACATCACCACACAAAATCCTTCCCCAACACATTACCACACACAATCCCACCCTCACCACATTACCACACACAATCCTGCCCCCACCACATTACCACACATAATCCACACATCACCACATTACCACACACAATCCCGCTCCCCCACCACATCACCATACATTATCCCTCCCCCCACCACATCACCACACATAATCCCGCCCCCCACCACATCACCACACATAATCCTGCCCACCCACCACATCACCACACATAATCCCGCCCCCACCACATTACCACACACAATCCCGCCCTCCACCACATTACTGCACATAATACCCCCCACCACATTACTAAACACAATCCTGCCCCCACCACATTACCACACACAATCCCGCCCCCACCACATTAACACACATAATCCCGCCCCCACCACATCACCACACATAATCCCACCCACCCTCCACATCACCACACACCCACCACATCACCACACACAATCCCACCCACCCACCACATCACCACACACAATCCCGCCCCCCACCACATTATCACACACAATCCCTCCCCACCACACTACCACACATAATCCCACCCCCCACCACATTACCACACATAATCCCCCCCACACCGCATCACCACATACAATCCCGCCCTCACCACATTACCACACACAATCCACACCACATTACCACACATAATCCCGCCCCCCACCACATCACCACACATAATCCCGCCCACCCACCATATCACCACACATAATCCTGCCCCCAACCACATTACCACACACAATCCCGCCCCCACTACATTACCACACACAATCCCGCCCCCCCACCACATTACAACACATAATCCCCCCCACCACATTACCACACACAATCCTGCCCACACCACATTACCACACACAATCCCGCCCCCCACCACATTAACACACATAATCCCGCCCCCACATGACCACACATAATGCCACCCACCCACCACATCACCACACACAATCCCACCCACCCACCACATCACCACACACAATCCCGCCCCCCACCACATTATCACACACAATCCCTCCCCCACCACACTACCACACATAATCCCACCCCCCACCACATTACCACAGATAATCACGCCCCCCCACCACATTAACACACATAATCCCCCCCACACCGCATCACCACATACAATCCCGCCCTCACCACATTACCACACACAATCCACACCACATTACCACACATAATCCCGCCCCCCACCACATCACCACACATAATCCCGCCCACCCACCATATCACCACACATAATCCTGCCCCCAACCACATTACCACACACAATCCCGCCCCCACTACATTACCACACACAATCCCGCCCCCCCACCACATTACAACACATAATCCCCCCCACCACATTACCACACACAATCCTGCCCACACCCCATTACCAGACACAATCGCGCACCCACCACATTACCACACACAATACACACCATATCACCACATTACCACACACAATCCTGCCCCCCACCACATCACCACACATTATCCCGCCCCCCACCATATCACCACACATAATCCCTCCACCCACCACATTACCTCAGATAATCCCGCCCCCACAACATTACCACACATAATCCCGCTCCACCACCCCATTACCACACACAATCCCGCCCCCACCACATTACCACACACAATCCACACATCACCACATTACCACACACAATCCTGCCCCCCACCACATCACCACACATTATCCCGCCCCCCACCACATCACCCCACATAATCTCTCCCCCCACCACATTACCACACATAATCCTGCCCCACCACCCCATTACCACACACAATCCCGCCCCCACCACATTACCACACACAATCCACACATCACCACATTACCACACACAATCCCGCCCCCCACATCACCACACATTAACCCGCCCCCCACCACATCACCACACATAATCCCTCCCTCCACCACATTACCACACATAATCCCTCCCTCCACCACATTACCTCAGATAATCCAGCAATATGGGGGACCACATTACTACACATAATCCCGCACCCACCATATTACCACACACAATCCACGCATTACCACATTACCACACACAATCCCGCCCCCACCACATCACCACACATAATCCCGCCCCTCACCACATCACCACACATAATCCCGCCCCCCCAACACATCACCACATATAATCCCGCCCCCCAACACATCATCACACTTAATCCCGTGCCCACAACATTACCACACATAATCCCGCCCCCCACCACATCACCACACATAATCCAGCCCGCCCACCATATCACCACACATTATTCTTCCCCCCACCACATTACCACACACAATCCCGCCCCTACCACATTACCACACACAATCCTGCCCCCACCACATTACCACACACAATGCTGCCCCCAGCACATTACCACACATAATCCACACATCACCACATTACCACACACAATCCCGCTCCCCCACAACATCACCACACATTATCCCGCCCCCCACCACATCACCACACATAATCCCACCCCCCACCACATCACCACACATAATGTCGCTTAGGCTACGTTCACATTTGCGTTCAGCGCCGCAGCGTCGGGCGCCGCAGCGGCGCCGCATGCGTCATGCGCCCCTATATTTAACATGGGGGCGCATGGACATGCGTTGTGCTGCGTTTTGCGCCGCATGGCCGCAAGCGTTGGACGCAAGAAACGCATCAAGTTGCATTTTTTTTGCGTCCAACTTTCGGCCAAAAACGACGCATGCGGCACAAAACGCAGCGTTTTAGCGTGCGTTTTGCCGCGTTTTTGTTTGCGTTGTGCGCTGCGGCGCCGACGCTGCGGCGCACAACGCAAATGTGAACGTAGCCTAACCCACCACATCACCACACATTATCCCGGCCCCCACCACATTACCACACACAATTCCGCCCCCTACCACATCACCACACATAATCCCACCCCCCACCACTTTACTACACATAATCCCCCCACCACATTACCACACACAATCCCGCCCCCCACCCCATTACCACACACAATCCCGCCCCCACCACATTACCACACACAATCCACACCATATCACCACATTACCACACACAATCCCGCCCCCCCACATCACCACACATTATCCCGCCCCCCACCATATCACCACACATAATCCCTCCCCCCACCACATTACCACACATAATCCCGCCCCCCACCACATCACCACACATTATCCCGCCCCCCACCACATCACCACACATAATCCCGCCCCCTACCACATTACCACACATAATCCCGCTCCCCCACCACATTACTACACATAATCCCGCCCCCTCACTTCCTTACCACACATAATCCCGCCCCTCCACCCCATTACCACACATAATCCCGCTCCACCACATCACCACACATAATCCCGCCCCCCACCACATCACCACACATAATACCGCCCCCCCACCACATTATCACACATAATCCCGCCCCCACCACATTACCACACACAATCCACACATCACATTACCACACACAATCCCGCTCCCCCACCACATCACCACACATTATCCCGCTCCCCCACCACATCACCACACATTATCCCGCCCCCACCCCATTGCCACACATAATCCTGCCCCATTACCACACATAATCCCGCCCCATTACCACACATAATCCCGCCCCACCACATTACCACACATAATCCCGCCCCACCACATTACCACACATAATCCCGCCCCACCACATCACCACACATAATCCCGCCCCCCACCACATTATCACACATAATCCCACCCCCACCACACTACCACACATAATCCACACATCACATTACCACACACAATCCCGCTCCCCCACCACATCACAACACATTATCCCGACCCCACCACATCACCACTCAAAATCCCGCCCCCACCACATCACCACACATAATCCCGCCCACCCACCACATCACCATACATAATTCTGCCCCCCACCACATTACCACACACAATCCTGCCCCCACCACATTACCACACACAATCCCGCCCCCCAACACATTACCACACACAATCCCGCCCCCCACCACATTATTACACACAATACCTCCCCCCACCACACTACCACACATAATCCCACCCCCCACCACATTACCACACACAATCGACACCACATTACCACACATAATCCCGCCCCCCACCACATCACCACACATAATCCCGCCCACCCACCACATCACCACACATAATCCTGCCCCCCACCACATTACCACACACAATCCCGCCCCCATCACATTACCACACACAATCCCGCCCCCCCACCACATTACTACACATAATCCCCCCCACATTACCACACACAATCCTGCCCACACCCCATTACCAGACACAATCCCACCCCCACCCCATTACCACACACAATACACACCATATCACCACATTACCACACACAATCCTGCCCCCCCCACCACATCACCACACATTATCCCGCCCCCACCATATCACCACACATAATCCCTCCACCCACCACATTACCTCAGATAATCCCGCCCCCACAACATTTCCACACATAATCCCGCTACCACCACATTACCACACACAATCCACACATCACCACATTACCACACACAATCCCGCCCCCCACCACATCACCACACATAATCCCTCCCCCCACCACATTACCACACATAATCCTGCCCCACCACCCCATTACCACACACAATCCCGCCCCCACCACATTACCACACACAATCCACACATCACCACATTACCACACACAATCCCGCTCCCCACATCACCACACATCCCGCCCCCCACCACATCACCACACATAATCCCTCCCTCCACCACATTACCACACATAATCCCGCCCCCCACCCCATTACCAAACATAATCCCGCCCCCCACCCCATTACCACACGTAATCCCGCCCCGACCCCATTACCACACATAATCCCGCCCCCCCACCACATCACCACACATAATCCCGCCTGCCCACCACATCACCACACATAATCCTTCCCCCCACCACATTACCACACATTATCCCGCCCCCCCACCACATCACCACACATAATCCCACCTGCCCACCACATCACCACACATAATCCTTCCCCCCACCACATTACCACACACAATCCCGCTCCCCCACCACATCACCACACATTATCCCGCCCCCCACCCCATTGCCACACATAATCCTGCCCCCCCACCCCATTACCACACATAATCCTGCCCCATTACCACACATAATCCCACCCCACCACATTACCACACATAATCCCGCCCCACCACATCACCACACATAATCCCACCCCCACCACACTACCACACATAATCCACACATCACATTACCACACACAATCCCGCTCCCCCACCACATCACAACACATTATCCCGCCCCCCACCACATCACCACTCAAAATCCCGCCCCCACCACATCACCACACATAATCCCGCCCACCCACCACATCACCATACATAATTCTGCCCCCCACCACATTACCACACACAATCCTGCCCCCACCACATTACCACACACAATCCCGCCCCCCAACACATTACCACACACAATCCCGCCCCCCACCACATTATTACACACAATACCTCCCCCCACCACACTACCACACATAATCCCACCCCCCACCACATTACCACACACAATCCACACCACATTACCACACATAATCCCGCCCCCCACCACATCACCACACATAATCCCGCCCACCCACCACATCACCACACATAATCCTGCCCCCCACCACATTACCACACACAATTCCGCCCCCATCACATTACCACACACAATCCCGCCCCCCCACCACATTACTACACATAATCCCCCCCACATTACAACACACAATCCTGCCCACACCCCATTACCAGACACAATCCCGCCCCCACCCCATTACCACACACAATACACACCATATCACCACATTACCACACACAATCCTGCCCCCCCACCACATCACCACACATTATCCCGCCCCCACCATATCACCACACATAATCCCTCCACCCACCACATTACCTCAGATAATCCCGCCCCCACAACATTACCACACATAATCCCGCTACCACCACATCAGCACACATAATCCCACCCCCCACCACATCACCACACATAATCCCGCTTACCCACCACATCACCACACATTATCCCGCCCCCCCACCACATTACCACACATAATCCCGCCCCCTACCACATCACCACACACAATCCCGCCCCCACCACATTACAACACACAATCCAAACCATATCACCACATTACCACACACAATCCCGCCCCCCCACCACATCACCACACATTATCCCGCCCCCACCACATCACCACACACAATCCCTCCCCCCACCACGTTACCACACATAATCCCGCTCCCCCACCACATCACCACACATTATCCCGCCCCCCACCACATCACCACACATAATCCCGCCCCCCACCACATCACCACACATAATCCCGCCCCCCCAACACATCACCACATATTATCCCGCCCCCCAACACATCACCTCACATAATCCCGCCCCAACCACATTACCACACATAATCCTGCCCCCCACCACATTACCACACATAATCCCGCCCCCCACCACATTACCACACATAATTCCGCCCCCACCACATTACCACACACAATCCTGACCCCACCACATTACCACACATAATCCACACATCACCACATTACCACACACAATCCCGCTCCCCCACCACATCACCACACATAATTCTGCCCCTCCACCCCATTACCACACATAATCCCGCCCCTCCACCCCATTACCACACATAATCCCGCCCCCCCACCCTATTACCACACATAATCCCGCCCCCCCACCCTATTACCACACATAATCCCGCCCCCCCACTCCATTACCACACATAATCCCGCCCCCCCACCCTATTACCACACATAATCCCGCCCCCCCACTCCATTACCACACATAATCCCGCCCCCCCACCCCATTACCACACATAACCCCTCCCCCCAGCACATCACTGCACATAATCCTGTCCCCCACCCTATTACCACACATAATCCCACCCCCCCACCACACCACCACACATAATCCCGCCCCACCACATCACCACACATAATCCTGCCCCCCACCACATCACACATAATCCCACCCCCCACCATATTACCACACATAATCCTGCCCCCCCACCACATTACCACAGATAATCCCGCCCCCCACCACATTACCACACATAATACCGCCCCCCCACCCCATTACCACACATAATCCCGCCCGCCCTCCACATCACCACACATAACCCCGCCCCCCAACACATCACTGCACATAATCCTGTCCCCCACCCTTTTACCACACATAATCCCGCCCCCCACCACATCACCACACATAACCCCTCCCCCCAACACATCACTGCACATAATCCTGTCCCCCACCCTATTACCACACATAATCCCGCCTCCCACCACATCACCACACATAATCCCGCCCCCACCACATCACCACACATAATCCCGCCCCCCACCACATCACACACAATCCCGCCCCCCCACCACATTACCACACATAATCCTGCCCCCCACCACATTACCACAGATAATCCCGCCCCCCACCACATTACCATACATAATCCCGCCCGCCCACCACATCACCACACATAACCCCGCCCCCCAACACATCACCGCACATAATCCTGTCCCCCACCCTATTACCACACATAATCCCGCCCCCCACCACATCACCACACATAATCCCACCCCCCACCACATCACCACACATAATCCCGCCCCCCACCACATCACACATAATCCTTCCCCCCACCACATTACCACACATAATACCGCCCCCCACCACATTACCACACATAATCTCACCCCCCACCTATTTATGTTTCGTTATGAAATTTATTTAGATGCTGGAATGAATAAAAAACGCACATCTTCCTGAATCCAGTTTGTTTTTCATTTTCCACTGTGAATAAAATGTATTATTAGTATTATTCAGATTTTTAATGATTATTATTGTTATTAACTTCATTTTAAGTTAATTTACCACCTGCATAAGCGCTATTGAATGTTGTCATTATTTACTTTAGGTTAATCACCAGCAGCGTTAATTAGATAGCAATGAGCGTGCCGAGAGTTAGCTGGCTGGAAACATCTAGTACTACATATTTTCCATCTCCATGGTTTACCTCTCTATATAGTCTCTGATAGAGACATCCAGTTAACATCTCGCTTCTTGAGGGCTACCCACAAGCTACTTAATGTCACTTTGAATTTCTTCTCAGCCTACCATCCACAATCTAATGGCCAGATAGAGTGGGTCGTCAATGCCCACAACAATGATTGGGCAGAACGTCTGCCTTGGGCCAAATTCTCATACAACAACCATCTGAGTGAATCCTCTTCTAAATTTTAATTTTTTGTTGCCTACCGTCAATATCCCAATATTACATTCTCTGGGTCTACTACCACTGACATTCATGCTACTTCTTCGTCAAGGGCTTTTCTAACATGAAGGAAGGACCCAAAACCACCATATTGAAATCCTCTGAAAGAATGACGAGACACGCAGATGAGATGTCTGGATACCCGTTTCATCCTGAGAACATGGTTTGGCTGTCGGTGAATAACGGCAATCATGTTTCAGGGGACCGTGAAAACCCCAACCCTGATCATGTTCTCCCCCATGTTCTACCCCCAGTAGCTGACACCCTAGAGATTTTCCGAAGCTGGGGGGCGCTATACCCTTATTTCTCAGTCCCGTTAAAAAGCGACCCTGAGGAATTAGTACCCTTAACTGCCGCCGTTAAAAGGAGTATTGGTGGTAGTTAAGGGGTCAATTGAATGACCATATCTATTTTCTAAAGCATTTTGGTTAAAATTAAGATCTTGCATGATGACAACTTCATGCACTTTCAATTCATCACCAGGAAAATGGAATCTCTACAGACAGAAATAATCACACTTTAAAAAAAAGCTAAACTTTTGGTGGCCAGTGTGTATATCCAATTCTAAATTTATTGGCATTATTATGGAGTTGTTACCCATTTGCAGCTAAACCAGCTTCCACTCTTCAGAAGGGTTTTTTTTGTGTGTTTTGCCTCTGGGAACTTTCTGGGATTTAAGGAGTAACATTTCTCCTTGCTGCGAGTGAGAAGCCGGGCCTAGCATGTCAGTGAGGAGACTTATACACCATGCGTGCTCCTCTGCAAATTTAAATATGCACATTGCCTTTTCAGAGTGGAAGGGGAGTAGAACTCTAGTGCCACTTATTGTAAGTTGCAATCCTAAAAGTCAATATCGGCCCTTTAACGAGCCTTGCCATATGACTTAAGATAAAAGCCAAACTCCATTCATCCAGAAGAGCATTTGTGAAGGCAGACACTGGACTCGTGTTGAATAAGAAGGACTAACTTGCAATCACAGTTCTAATTAATTCCAGAGGTGTTTGTTGTTGAGGCCAGTGCTCTAACAAGATGTATTTCTAACCATATCCTTATGGACCTTGTTCTGTGCAATGGGGCACAGTCATACTAGCAAAGACAGGAGGCTTTCCAAAACTCTTTCCATGATGATGTGACTCTTCAGATTTTGGGTTATACTATGCCTGGTGAAGAGACCTGAATTATCTCAAAAGCTTGCTTTTTGTTACCGTCTTTTTAGTTAAGATGTATCAATCACTGTGGACTTTCAATTTTTAATATTATTCTCCAAAAAAGTTCAAGCATTCAATGGTTAAAATGTCTTTGTATGTTGAAGCATTATGATTTGTCTTCAATTGAAGGTTTTAGAAATCACAGGTATTGAGTCAGCAGTGTTGGCAACTTTTATGCACCATGCACCTCAGCACTTGGCGACCCCACTACATAACTTTACATGGTCTCCATACTGTCATTCCAAAACGCTTCCACTTTTCAATGATACCACAATTGATTATAAAATATTTAGAAAGGAAGAAACTTCACAAACTGACTTCTTACAATGGTGGCATCCTTTTACAGGACCGCTATTCAGTTAACTCTTTCTGGCTAGCCATTCCTTTACAAATGTTTCTAAAGGCTGAGATCAAGGCTAGTTAATAGATTTTATATAATCATTCGTAAGGGGGGGGGGAGGGGAAAGGGAGATCGACTTACCAAGTGCGTGAAAAAATGTTACTTCTATAAATGAAGCGGTGGTGCACAGACTCCAGACTGACTTTTGGGCAGTAACAGCACGAGGAAAGAAATTCCAGCATACGTAAAAGGCAAATATATTAAAACATGACTTTTAATGGTGACATAAAAAATATCCAAGATGAAAAAACATCAAAAATAAAATAAAAATGGGGGTTTAGGGAAGGAGGATAACGGGGTGTGGGGAGCCACAATCTACGCAGTTCAGGCTCACAAGCCTTTAGTCCTTAGATATTTTTAATGTCACTATTAAAAGTCATGTTTTAATATCTTTACCTTTTGCATATGAATGAATTTCTTTCCTCGTGCAATAGGTTTTATAAACCTGTGACAAAAGAACCGATTGGAAAACCTGAATTTAGAGACAAATGTGATAAATGAATATGTCCCAATACTTTTATACTCATAGTGTAGACACTAAAAAAGCAATTGTGCTGAAAATGCCAGACCAACAAAAGACTTTCTTTTTATGCCTTAACATAATTATCACCTGATCCTACATAATTGGGCATATCCTTTTCCAATTTTACATTTAAGTACTTTTCTCCCCAAATTAATAAATGGTACTTGTTATTCGGATGTTTTCTTTTCCTTGAGGTTAGTGGGTGTTTTTCCATTTAAACACAGATTATACTGTGCAAAAATAAGAGGTTGCCTAATTTTCTAGGATACCAATACATTATATTCGATGCTTTTGTATCCTGGCACTAGGACATTTAATAGTGTGTATCTTTTCTTTCCTTTCTGTAGCCATTTTATTGCTTCAAGAGATTTCAATGGGAAATAAGACTGTTCGGCTTTGAAAATGTGAATTAATAATTCTAAAGAAAATGATTGCAAATAAAACCTTATGTAAGAAAAGTGAAGACTTCAAGCTTTTAACAAAAATGCACATTTGAGACATTTGAGTGTGCATTAGCATGTGGAAAGTCTGACAGGAAATCTAGCAGGTGGCTTTTTATGGCATTAAAGTGTGTTTTCCTATTTTAATTCATCTCTAGAGAAGTAATTGCTTTATTCTGAGTCTCCCACCTCCACTTTTTGAAGCGTCTCTTGTTTGAAACAGGATTTTCCCAGGACTGATATTCCGAATTTTGCTGTGCTGTTCATACTGACATCAGAAGCAGAAACTCATCCACATCATGTTTTGAGGTGTTTGCCCCCTTCAGTGTAGAGTAAAGCCCGGCTCACTGGCTGTAATGTCCTGAATAGTTTCACTTTTTGTGGCATGTGTTCCCAGTTCAACTGAATAAGACACGTTTACTCATTCCCCAAAGTGAGGTTTAATTGTAATGGCTAGTTACAGTCTAAGGCCGGGATCACACACAGCGAGATACGTCCGAGTCTTGCAGGTTAAAACCAAGCTCTGGCACCGACACCCCAGAGCGGAGCGTGCGGCCGCATAGCAATACATGGAGCCGCACGCTCCGCTCCGGAGGACCGGTGCCAGAGCCTGGTTTTAACCTGCAAGACTCGGACGTATCTTGCTGTAGTGTGACTCTGGCCTAATTGTACCTGGTGCATGGATTTCATATTCCCCACCATCTAGCCCCTTCTCTGCCTGAGGAAACTGTGGTGGCTTCAGAAAACACACCACCCCTCATCATCCCTTTCTTTTGCTTTTGCTCTCTCTTCATTAGAGCACAATATTAAGTCAATTTTATGTGCTTTTTACGCTTCATTTAATGTTTTAGTCATTAAAGCAGTTGTCTGTTCTTTTGATAAAAGTCTGCAATCACTCTGTGTGTGTCAGTATTCTACAGTGTTGCCAATTCGAGTATACAGTCACGTGATCTCAAGTATGCAATTTCAATACATGCAGTCACGTGGCAACTAGAAGTGCTCGGCCTTGTGCAGTACAAATTAAGTGTGTGAGGCTGAGAACGTCTAGTTGGAATGTGGCCGGACATGCCTTGTTCAGTTGAACTGGGAACAGGTGCTCTGACCGGCAACACTAGAGAACCCTGAAAGTGTGCACACCCTGTATGATGTCTGCAGTCACATAGAGCGACTGCAGAATTTTATCAAAAGATTGGACAACCCCTTTAACTTCTTCACTGCCAAAGATATGTATAATATAAGTCATGACTATAAAAAATTGAAACAACTAGACGTCCAAAATAAAGATTTGGTCTTACCTCTTAATATGCATAAATCAATATTTAGGTGCAGAGCCATCCATGGTTGCATGGCACTCATCAGTAAACAAGACTATTTTAACCCCATAGTGACAGAGCCAATTTGGTACTTAATGACCGAGCCAATTTTTACAATTCTGACCACTGTCACTTTATGAGGTCATAGCTCTGGAATGCATCAACGTATCCCACTGAATCTCAGAATGTTTTTCGTAATATATTGTACTTCATGTTAGTGGTAAAATTTCTTTGATATAACTTGGGTTTATTTATGAAAAAAACTGAAATTTCGCAAAAATGTAGAAAATTTTGCAATTTTCAAACTTTTCATTTTCGTACACTTAAATAGTTAATAAATAACATTTCCCATGACTACTTTACATCAGCACAATTTTGGAAACATTTTTTTTTTGTAAGGACGTTATAAGGGTTAAAATTTGACCAGCGATTTTTCATATTTCCAACAAAATTTACAAAACCATTTTTTTAGGGACCACCTCGCATTTGAAGTGACTTTGGGGGGACAATATAACAGAAAATACCAAAAAGTGACACCATTCTAAAAACTGCACCCCTCAAGGTGCGCAAAACTAAATTCAAGAAGTTTATTAACCCTTCAGGTGCTTCATGAGAACTAAAGCAATGTGGATGGAAAAAATGAACATTTTACTTTTTTCACAAAAAATTTACTTTGGAACCAATTTTTTTAGTTTCACAAGGGTATCAGGAGAAAATGGACCACAAAATGTGTTGTGCAATTTCTCCTGAGTATGTCAATACCCCGTATGTAGGGGAAAGCGACTGTTTGGGTGCATGGAAATGCTTAGAAGGGAGTGAGCACCATTTGACTTTTTGAATGCAAAATTTCCTGGAGTCAGTGGTGAGGCTATGTCACGTTTGGAGACCCCCGATGTGCCTAAACAGTGGAACCCCCCAATTCTAACTCCAACTCTAACCCCAACACACCCCTAACCCTAATCCCAATCATAACCCTAACCCCAACACACCCCTAACCCTAATCCCAACCCTAACCAGAATCCAAACCCTAACCCTAGCCCAACCCTAACTTTAGCCCAACTCTAACCCTAACTTTAACCCAACCCTAACTTTAGCCCAACCCTAACACTAGCCCCAACCGTAACCCTAGCCCAACCCTAACCCTAGCCCAATCCTAACTTTAGCCAAACCCTAACTTTAGCCCAACTCTAACTTTAGCCCAACCCTAACCCTAATGGAAAATTGGAAATAATTATATATATTTTTATTTTATTATTTTTACCTAACTAAGAGTGTGATAAAGGGGGTTTGATTTGCTATTTTTTTTTATTTTGATCACTGTGATAGGGTCTATCACAGTGATCAAAATGAACCAATAGGAAAAATGTCCTATTGTTGCCGAGTGCTGGCCAACAGATCTCACCGGCACACTGCGCATGTGCCTGCCATTTTCATCCAGGAAGAAGACGCCAGGGAACTACACGGGGGGATGCAGTGACACCGGAGGTACCGGGGGTCATCGGGGGACCCCATTTCTCTCCTCTGATGTGCAATCACAAAAAATTAAATCTTTATGAATCTTAAATTCAATTTCCATAATAATTTGGGACACTGTGTATAAGGAAAAGGTGGAAGCCGAGAGTGGCATAAAGACAGAAGGAAGAAAGAGCGCAGCCTGTTACTGTAATATCTTCCCCTATGCTGCCTTTTTATAATCATAGTGGAGGGGGATAAAGGAACTTTCCTTATCAACGTTCTTGCCGGTCTTAGAATTTGTGGGATCTAAATGTCACATATATTTTATTTTTCCCAACTAAAGTGGTAAAAAGATAAGCAGCTGTCACAACTAGGAGCCTCAAATGGTTACTACTGTTTGGATTGCTAATTTTTTTTCGTCTATTTTGTTTTGATGGTTTTGAAAAGATATTTTAAACACTGCTGATCTTGAACTTTTTTTTTAGATTTTTTAGATATAAAGTTTTATTTGAATCAGACATTTAGCCACAAGTATCAATATTTATGCTGTTTTTTATTGGAAAATTACACTGTAATTCAAAAAGATGGCTTTCATAATTATACAGTGCTGGAAACTCTAATAACTGCCTCCTTCCAACCATTGCCCACCACTTCAACATCAAGTCCCCATTTTTCTGCAATTTCCGTGCACATGTTATTGAGTGACATAATGTCATTTTGTCATAAAGTATGCATATGACTGCCCTTCCCTTTCCTCTACCATTATGTTTACCTCTCTACTTTCTTCCTTCCTGTGTCCCTCTCCATCCCTCTTCTCCTTTGTCTTGCCCTCCTCCTCTTTCGTGTCTATCAAACACAATTGGGGTAATTTATTGTTTGACTTGTGACAGTTTTGTGATGTTATAATGTTTCAAATTATGATTAGCACCATATTTTCACTCTGATTTATGACTTTTCATTCCTCTCACCTTCCTTGAAGATTTGGAGCAAAGTGTGTGTGAATTATAGGAGAGGGGATTGCCAACATAAGTGCATCAAATTTAGTTTTATGCCATAAAATGGCTTTTTTTTGGCCTTAAAGGGAACTTGTCACCCCCCCCCCCCCAGGGCCTGTGAAGGTGGCTCTTATGTTTCTGATCCCTAGTAACACTGAAATATTGACTTTTATAAATTGCACCCCATACCTGTATTGAGTCCCAGAGGTATGGACGTTTCAACCACCTCCCAGTCGTCCATCATCCAGCTCTTGCGTCTGTGTGCCGCCTCCTGTGTTGCTGTTACATGCCTGGCGCCTGCCCCATCTCCTCCTATTTCTCTTTCCTCCCTCAGCAGCATCTGGTGAGCTGAGCTGCCAGTGAACTGCGTTTGGGGAGCTCAGCTCATCAGACGCTGCCGAGGGAGGAAAGAGAAATAGGAGGAGATGGGGCAGGCGCCAGGCATGTAACAGCAACACAGGAGGCGGCACACAGATGCAAGAGCTGGATGATGGACGACTGGAAGGTGGCTGAAACAGGGAGACACCATACCTCTGGGACTCAATACAGGTATAGGGCACAATTTATAAACGTCAATTTTTCAGTGTTACTAGGGATCAGAAACATAAGAGCCACCTTCACAGAATGCAGCCTTAGTGCTGCTTAAGGTGGCTCTTTTACTTAAAAACGCCCTGGGGGGGTGACAAGTTCCCTTTAAGGTAACCCAATATGTGCCCAAATTATGAAGAAGCATGTGCACCCAGGATCTGAACTGGATTAATCAATTTGCCGAATAATTCCCAGTATAGTTTTATTCAACAGGTTCTCAGAAATTAAGGACTCTTGAAAGGGAGTAATGGTGCAATTATACTGCACAATTATTGTGAAGCTAGCATTCCTAGGAATGCTCGTTCCATGATAATCATGCAGGCTGCCGATGAACAAGCAAAATTCTCGTTCGTCAGGTGAAATGATTTTTTGGTTTGCACAAATGATCATCATCCTCAGCAGTACATCATCCTGTGTAAATGAGACCTGCTTTGCTGAGTGCACTGAATTACAGATTTTTCAGTGCGACTCTAAAGTGAGATCAGTCTTTCAAATAAGCGCCTATCAGTAAATACTGGATCGAGAAGATTAGCGGGCACATAGTTTTATGTCGTGGTGCCTTTGGTCGAGATGTGGAACCTCAAGTATCAATTTAGAGTAATTTACCACACACCCTTGTTTTATGATGCAGTATTTTATTTATTTGTAGACGTGAAGTAGACACACGTTAGGGTGCAAGGAGAAGTGCGACAGAGTATATAAACGTTTTGACCCTTCCTGGGTCTTCTTCACAATGTTGCTGGGGAAGAGGAAGAACACAAAATAAGTACCATACACAGTGCGGACATTGTCCTTATTGTTCGCAGCATATCACAGGTCGCAATTTACACATCGGTGCGGTTTCACATCGCGTCTTTGATTTCATTTCCTGCAAAACTACTCATGAGGTATATGGAATCTTCTGCCCTTGTAAAATCTTTTATTTAGGGAAGACAATACACCCATTATATGTTAGATTTAGAGAGCATTACAATTCTGTTTATATGGGTAAAGGCATACCACGCTTGATCAATTTTATTAGAGATACTCATGGACAGAATCCTGATGTTCTAACCTTCGCTGGTATAGAGAGAGTGATGTTATCTCCGCAAGGAGTAGATTTATATAAATTCTTAGGAGAGAAGCTAGGTGGATTCCACCGGCTTGAATGAGAGAGACGGCATGTCTGTTTTTCTCTGAAGCGTACTTTCTATTAGTGTAATCTTGGTTTTAATTAGTTATTCAAGTATTTTATTATCACTTGCACATTCACTTAGAATTGTTTTTATTTCGTCTTTTTTTCAGTGAGGGGTTTTGGGAGGAGGAGCTTACCATTCCACAGGTATATGGTTCTTCGTCACTTCTCACTTGTGTGACCCATAAAAGCGCATTTGCATGAAATGGCCCTCGTCATTCCTGCACCCCTGTTCCCATTCTTCCACGGAAGATGTCACAATAAAGTTTGAAAACTAACCTGGTGAGTGCCATTCATCCTACTTCTACTGGTTTATAACAGTGTTAATTCTACATTAGATAGTGCCAAATATGTACAATATATTAAAAAAATAAAAAATATATACGGCATATACAAGCGGATTGTCATGCCCAAAGAAAATTGAGGATATGCTGGTAGGATGCACATATAGCATACAATAAACAAAATAAAAGACTCGGTGGTCAGAAGATTTAAGCTCATGAAGATATATTGGGAATACTATGAAAGAGCATGTAGCTAATATCTTATTGTAGCCAGAGAGAGCCCAATGAATAAAATGTCACAGAAGTGTGTACGGATCCAGAAGGTGGGACAGTGAGTGTCTCGTACCTGTGTCAGGAATACAGAAATATAAGGGTGCCTGAACACTGAAAGACTGTTAAACAAATTAGCTGCTTTAAGGGAGAAGATAGTGCCCGGTTACCACAGGATCAGCTAGTCAGAAGCAAAGGGTCGCATAGCACTGCCGAGAAAGTTTTCCCCAAGCAGCTGTAACCTGGATAGCGAAAGCGAAGCTGTGGTACCAGTGATCTCTCAGCATTGAGGCTATGTGCACATGTTCAGGATTTCTTGCAGAAATTTCCTGAGCAAAACAGGACATTTTCTGCAAGAAATCCGCATGCGTTTTTCTTGCGTTTTTACCACGTTTTTGGTGCTGTTTTTTTGCTGATTTTTCCGGAGGTTCCCTATGCAATAATATAGTGGGAAATCCGCAAAAAATCTGCAAAATTAATGGACATGCTGCGTTTTTTACCGACATGCGTTTTTTGTGCATCATGTGCACAAAAATTGCGGAATGCATTCTAAATGATGGGATGCATAATGTATGCGTTTTTTTCCCATTTTTATAGCGAAAAAACCATGAAAAATCTGCAACGTGTGCACACAGCCTGAAAGTGGGATGAGACTTGTCCGGATCCTTGATCTTTACACCCTTCTGTTAGTTGGCTAATGTTTCTTCCTGTCACCTTTATCTTTGTTTCCAATCTTATTTTCCAAGGGGGCATGTGTTAGGAGTCGAGTTCCCGCTGCTGCTCAGTGGGAATCTGGAGCCGTGTCTTCTGCGGTCTCCCATTCTGCATCGGCCGCAGTGGAGCCTGCTCAGCGGAGACGTCGGACCCAGTGTCTCACTGAGTCTGATATTGTGCAAAGGGTTACTGCTGCCTCTCCAGGCTCTGTTATTGTACCCTGCACTGATCTGTGGCGAGCAGGCTTTTCTGGGACTAAGTCCTGCTTTGCAAACACTGAGCATGCCCAGGGTAAGATCTCTCAGTGGAGATCAAGGGTCACATGCTCAGGTACTGCAGCAACTTCCATTGGTCCTCCAGGAAGGTCCTGTACCTGATCAAGTTCTGTGGCAGCCTTCCATTGGTCCTTCTTGGAAGGTCCTGTAGGTGCTGCAGCTATGTAAGGTTCTCATGACCACACAGCCATGCGCTAGTGTCAAATATGTATGAGCTCAGCGCCAGTGTGGTCGTGTGTGTGGTCAGGGACCCGGCTGAAATAAGCCCCTAGAATGCTGGCACCTCCGGCGAGGAGTTTATGTGTTTATTCAGGGCTGGCTAATAGCCGATAGAATTCCGGCTCCACCGGAGAGGAGCTGCGTGTTGGTTGGACTGCATGACCACTGTCGGCTCTACACAGTAGCTGTGTCTCCTGTGAGCTAAACAGGGCACAGCGTTCTTTTTACTACGGGCTCTGTGAAGTAACAGAGTTCGTTTATTCTATTTTGCTTCGCCGCCTTACTTAGCAGCAGGTTCTTTCCTGCACGGTGGATCCCGGGTTGTGAACGCACCTATCCCATCTAATAAATATATTTGGTGCGTTCCGCCAACCCTAACAGTACACTAGCGCCAGGATCTGGCTAAGTAATGGCGGATGAACAGCGATTGCAGGGGTACATCCAGCTGCTGGAGGGCCGGTTGGCGTCTCTTGAGCGTGCAACCTCGGCGGTGGATGTTACCGCAATAGCTGTTCAGGCTGCTAGCGTTGCTGCAGCAGCTTTACCCACTGCCTCCTCTGTTCTGACTTTATCTCACCTCCCATTGCCTGATACTCTGGGGACAGTAAGTCCTGTAGGGGTTTCGTGAGCCAGTGTGGTATACACCTCGAGCTCCTGGCTGCACGTTTTCCCACAGAGCGGGCAAAGTTGGGATTCATAATCTCTCTCCTGTCGGACAGAGTGTTGGAGTGGGCTACGCCGCTGTGGGAGCGCAACGATCATGTGGTGCGGAGTGTTCCTCGGTTTCTGGACACTCTGAAACAGGTCTTTGTAGGACCTCAAGTCACCCACGATACAGCGCTCCAACTGCTGGCTTTGACTCAGGGTTCAACCATGGTCAGCCATTTTGCCGTTCGCTTCTGGACATTAGCGTCTGAGTTGGAATGGCCAGATAAAACCCTCTTTCCCGTATTTTGGAGGGGGCTGGCTGACCATGTGAAGGACGCTTTGGCCACTAGAGAGATTCCCGCCACACTGGAGGAGCTCATAGCTGTATCAACTCGCATAGACCTTCGTTTTCATGAGCGAAGGTTGGAGCGAGCCCAGTGTAGGCAGAGGTTTCGGCTGGCTCCCACCTTCGCCAGACCTTTGGAATCTCCAGTCCAGGCGTCCGAGTCACATGAGGCCATAGAGGTGACACGAGCAGGATCCAAGTCCCAGTCCGCTCGTGCACTTAAGGTCTGTCATGTTTGCCGGCAGTCAGGACATCTTGCCTCCAAGTGTCCTCAGCGGTCGGGGAAACAACGGCGTCTAGTGGTAGTTGGAGGAGGTACACTAGACACGGCGACGTTTGCCTCTAAGTTGTCCTTTAAGGGGACAATTACCATAGGCCCATCCACTCTTATGGTAGAGCTATGCGTGGACTCTGGGGCGGAGGGTAATTTTATGTCATCCGCTTTCGCCCAGCGTCACGCAATACCCCTGGTGATGCTCGCCTAACCAGTAACCGTTCGAGTGGTAAATGGGTCGACACTACCCTTACAGATTACCCACCAAACCATTCCTTTCACTCTTTCTGTGTCTCCATCACATCAGGAGATTATCTCCCTATTAGTCATTCCTGAGGGAATTCATGAGGTCCTGTTGGGGATACCATGGCTACGCAATCATTCTCCTCATATAGAGTGGTCCTCAGGGAGAATATTGGGATGGAGTAAATCCTGTGAGGGTAGATGTCAGAGGGAGTGCGTTCAGGTTGCTACAACAGGGGTACCCACAGATCTTTCCTCTCTCCCCAAGCACTATTGGCCCTATGCGGACATGTTCTCCAAAAGGGCTGCGGAGACCCTTCCACCTCACCGCCCCTATGACTGTCCTATTGACCTCTTGCCTGGTGCTGAGCCTCCCCAGAGTCGAATCTATCCGTTATCTCTCCCGGAGACGGAGGTAATGTCTCAGTTCATCCAAGAAAATCTGGCAAGAGGATTCATTAGGAAGTCAGTGTCACCTGCTGGGTTCTTCTTCGTACAGAAGAAGAGGGGAGACTTACATCCATGCATAGACTACAGGGGTCTTAACGCCATCACCGTTAAGAACAAGTACCCATTACCCCTGATATCTGAGCTTTTTGATAGGCTACGGGGAGCAAGGGTATTTACAAAATTAGATCTGCGGGGTGCTTACAACCTGATTCGCATCCGTGAGGGGGACGAATGGAAGACGGCTTTTAACACCAGGGATGGGCACTATGAATATCTGGTGATGCCCTTCTGTCTCTGTAATGCCCCAGCCGTTTTCCAAGACTTTGTGAACGACATCTTCCGGGATAAGCTCACCACCTCGGTCATAGTCTATCTGGATGATATTCTCATCTACTCTCCAGATATTGACTCCCATCGGAGAGATGTTCGCAAAGTCTTCGACCTCTTACGGGCAAACTCCCTCTACGCCAAGTTGGAGAAGTGTGTGTTTGAGCAGGAGTCCTTGCCTTTCCTTGGTTATATCATCTCTGCCCAGGGTTTGGCTATGGATCCTGCCAAGCTACAGGCTGTGATGGGCTGGCAGGAACCCCATTCACTTAAAGCGGTGCAGCGCTTTATGGGGTTCATTAATTACTATCGTCAGTTCATCCCACACTTCTCAACTTTGGTAGCTCCCTTGGTTGCCCCCACCAAGAAGGGAGCAAATCCCAAGTTGTGGTCAGAGGATGTCTCCAAGGCCTTCCTCTCGGTTAAGTCACACTTCACTAGCGCTCCCATTCTACATCACCCCGATGTAGATAAGCCATTTATCATGGAGGTGGATGCCTCATCCGTTGGTGCTGGAGCAGTCCTTTTCCAAAAGGATGCTCAAGGTCGGAAGCATCCATGCTTCTTCTCCAAGACCTTCACACCGGCGGAGAGGAATTATTCCATCGGGGACAGGGAGTTGCTAGCCATGAAGTTGGCTTTCTCAGAGTGGAGACATCTCTTGGAGGGAGCTCGCTTTCCCTTCCAGGTTTTCACTAACCACAAAAACTTGGTATATCTACAGACGGCCCAGCGGCTGAATTCTCTCCAGGCTAGATGGTCCCTGTTCTTCTCCCGGTTTCATTTTACTCTTCATTTTCTCTCCAGGGAGAGGAACATTCACGCCGACGCTCTCTCCCGCTCCGTAGTGTCATCTGAGGAGGAGGAGGAGCCTCGGCTTATTGTCCCTTCTGAGAGCCTGAGAACTGTAGCTCCGGTTTCGCTAGAGTCTGTGCCCCCAGGCAATACTTTCGTGCCAGCGAATTTGCGACTAGAGGTTCTCTCTTGGGCTCACTCGTCCAGAGTGGGTGGGCATTTTGGGACCAAAAGGACATCTGAGCTTTTGGCGAGAACGTACTGGTGGCCGCATATGGCCCGTGATATCGGGGACTATATTCGGGCGTGCGTCTCCTGCTCCCAGAATCGGTCTCCTCGGCAACTGCCTGCTGGGTTGCTTTACCCCCTACCGGTGGCAAACAGGCCTTGGGAAATGGTCGGGATGGACTTCGTGGTGGGCTTACCCAAGTCGCGTAGCTGCACCGTTATCTGGGTTGTCACCGATCATTTCTCTAAGATTATGCACTTGGTGCCGCTTCCATGGTTGCCTTCTGCATGGGCCTTGGCAGCGTTATTCATAAAGCACATTTTCCGTCTACATGGAATGCCTGATAAAATTGTCAGCGACCGGGGTCCCCAGTTCGCGTCTCAGTTTTGGAGAGAGCTCTGGCGTTTACTCAGCATAGAGTTGAATCTCTCCTCTGTATACCATCCCGAGACGAATGGGTTGGTAGAGAGGACCAACCAGACTCTGGTGACATACTTGCGAAATTTTGTCTCTGCTAGGCAGGATGATTGGGCATCTTTGCTACCTTGGGCGGAATTTGCCTTGAACAATGCCGTAGCCAATTCCACTGGGCAGACTCCTTTTCTCCTTAATTACGGCCAGCATCCGCGTGTCCCTGTGCCCATGCCCGTGTCATCCACCAATTCTAGGGTGGCAGACGGGGCAGTGGAGGCATGTGACATCTGGGACCGCACACAGGATGCCATCCGGGCCTCCAAGGAGAGAATGAGGGTTTCTGCTGATACACACCAGCCTCCCGCTCCGTCCTTTGCTCCTGGCGACTTAGTGTGGCTCTCCGCCCGTAACATCGGGCTGCGAGTTGAGTCCACTAAGTTTGCGCCTCACTACATTGGCCCATTCAAGGTTCTTTAACAGGTCAACCCTGTGGTCTACCGTTTGGCTATTCCTCCACGCCTTGGTATCACCGACTCTTTTCACGTTTCCCTCTTAAAGCCCGTTCATTTGTCCCGGTTTTCTGAGTCATCTGCCGGGACATCGGGTTCATCCTCGGATGAGTTTGACGTGAATGCTATCGTGGGGTGCAAGGTGGTACGTGGCAAGAAATTTTATCTGGTGGACTGGAAGGGTCACGGTCCAGAAGATAGAACCTGGGAACCTGTGGAGCACATTCGGGCTCCGCTGCTCATTGCAGCTTTTGAGCATAGTGAGGCTCTAGGAGGGGGGTGTAATGTTAGGAGTTGAGTTCCCGCTGCTGCTCAGGGGGAATCTCGAGCCGTGTCTGCTGCAGTCTCCCATTCTGCATCGGCCACAGTGGAGACTGCTCAGCGGAGACGTCGGTCCCAGCGTCTCACTGAGTCTGATATTGTGCAAAGGGTTACTGCTGCCTCTCCAGGCTCTGCTATTGTACCCTGCACTGATCTGCGGTGAGCAGGCTTTTCTGGGACTAAGTCCTGCTTTGCACACACTGAGCATGCCCAGGGTAAGATCTCTCAGTGGAGATCAAGGGTCACATGCTCAGGTACTGCAGCAACTTCCATTGGTCCTCCAGGAAGGTCCTGTACCTGATCAAGTTCTGTGGCAGCCTTCCATTGGTCCTTCTTGGAAGGTCCTGTAGGTGCTGCAGCTATATAAGGTTCTCATGACCGCACGGCCATGCGCTAGTGTCAAATATATACGAGCTCAGTGCAAGTGTGGTCGTGTGTGTTTTCAGGGACCCAGCTGAAATAAGCCCCTAGAATGCTGGCACCTCCGGCGAGGAGTTTATGTGTGAATTCAGGGCTGGCTAATAGCCGATAGAATTCCGGCTCCACCGGAGAGGAGCTGCGTGTTGGTTGGACTGCATGACCACTGTCGGCTCTACACAGTAGCTGTGTCTCCTGTGAGCTAAACAGGGCACAGCGTTCTTTTTACTACGGGCTCTGTGAAGTAACAGAGTTCGTTTATTCTATTTTGCTTCGCCGCCTTACTTAGCAGCAGGTTCTTTCCTGCACGGTGGATCCCGGGTTGCGAACGCACCTATCCCATCTAATAAATTATTTATTCTGTGCATTCCGCCAACCCTAACACATGTACTTCTGTTGTTCTTGTTGGTTGTATAGTCAAGCATTTCTAGGATTATTAAGGCAGTGGCATAGATCAATTCATTAGTTTGGGTCATGGTGGTGGTAGCTATTGATGGAAGGGCTCTATTGGAATCTTCTAGGGTACTGCCTGATGGTTTTTCTCTGCTGAACCTTGGCAGTCGGACTCTGGGGTTGATGGTATTTAGTTTATCTATGATTTTCTTTTTCAGGTCAGCTGCAGTAGTCTCTAGTTACAGGGTTGGAAGAAGATTTTCAGGAGGTTGCACGTTTTTCTTCTCTTTGCTCTTCCAGGTCTTCCTGCGGTGTGGATATGAGGTGCAGTTGATCCATCTCAAGTTGTCATAATAGCTCCCTTTTTAAGACATTGAAATGTTGAGTGGCTAGTTGTTTCTCAGTAAATGGATATGCAGGTCCTATATCCATCCATAGTTTCCTCATATGCTTCATGTATCCGCTCTCATTCAGTCTACTATTGTAGTAGCATTTAATCAGATCCAGGTTCTCTTGCTTTGTCCATGTATGGTTTGTTCCAGTATCCCATTTATCATGAGATTGTCCTGGTTTCTCCACATCTGACGCGGACTTGTTAATCCGGGCGACGTCCAAGCTGGCATGACTCTCTCCATTCATAAAACACTTATTTTCATTAAGGTAGGCGTTATAGTGTTAGGAGTCTTGGCCAAAGACCCCTGCTGGTGTGGTAGGGTATTACTTCTGAAAAGACTGGGTTTCAAACACCGGTCTCTCATGTTGGAGGTTGTGCACTTAACCACTGCACTATATATAAAGCATTTATACATTATATACAGTCATGACAAAAAGTGTTAGCACCCTTGAAATTGCTCCAGAAATTTTGAGTTTCTCCAAGAAAATTATTCCAATTACACATGTTTTGTTACACACAAATATATATCCTTTTTCTGTAGTGGAACAGCACAAAAAAACTGAGGGAAAAAAATGAAATTTGGTCCTAATTTCACATAAAAATTCAAATTGATGGCATGCTCATCTTAAAATTTAGTTGCACAGCCTCTGGAATAACTAACTACAATCGCTTCCTATAACCATAAACAAGTTTCTTACTGTCACGCTGTGACGGTCTTCAAAAGGGTAAGGTAAACCAGACACAAAGACGAAACAGGGATAACAGAAAACCTCTATCATGCAAAAGCAATAACCAACAATGGGGAGATGGGTAGTGTGATGCATTGACCCATGTTACAGCCAGGGGGCGCTGTATGTGCTCCTCAGGATACGCATGGAGGCGTATCTGCAATGGTGATGGTGAAACAGTGACCGGCAGAGTTGTAAATGGCCGGTATGTGTCGCAGAAGGAGTCTGCACTGTAAGCCCGAAGTAAGGTTGTTCTGGGACCTGTAGTCCCACAAGTATTTGTGTCTGTTTACTTAAAAGGGACGCTTGCAGGGTTAGGACGGCTGGGTTGGTCTGGCTAACCACACACACCTCCAATCCAGGGGAGGGGTTACAGGTACATAATGTGACCATGATGTGGTCACATGGTTGAGAGTGTATGGATCTGTTTGGTCCATGTGCAAGGTCCTGGAAGCCTATGTGTTGGGAGTGATATCTCCTAGTTGTCACAGTGGCATTGCTTTCCTCACAGAGAGAGTGATGTCACGCTTGGAAGTGATGGAGGATTCCTTTTTTATCAGGTAATCGCACATACAACACCGTTCTGACTCCAGGCCAGAAGGGGGAGCTCTACACCCGACTTAAGGGGAGCTGCTCTCTCTGGTCGAGAGGAGGAGTTACTTGCTAGGCAGTTGAGAAGAATTAGACAGTTGGTGCTGAACAGCAGACGGGAGCAGTCTGAGGCAGAAGGACGGGTGAAGGACCGTATAGCCTGTGGTGCTGTAGCTCTTTGATAGCGAGATACAGAAGGAAGAACAGCCTTTACCTAACGTGCCGGAGAGCGAAGCACAGGAGTGTGACAACAGGGGAGAATAGCTGTGACTGGGCTACATCCCTGATTGAGCGCAGACTCCGGTAGCCGGAAGACCGAGGCTTTTGTGGGACTCTAAGCGCACATAGCAGAAACCAGCAGGACAGCTGGATTATATATCACCTGTTCGCCCTAACACCCAGGAGACACAGTGACACATAGAACCCGGGTCGTGATAGAGACCCTGTAAAAAGGCTCGAGTCACCTGTTATACGGGTTTGTGTCCCAGTTCAACAAAGGACAGAGATAACTGAGAGGACCTTGCTACAAAGCCATAGGCATTAAGGGACTATAACAACACAGCGCTAGAAGGAAGGCTTTTAACTCCACCTGATAAATCTGTCCGGACCCTGCCTGTACCTGTGATCTGGTGCCCTGGACTGTGGCTACCTGCTACCATCAGTAAACCAGGTAAGAAGACTGCACAACTGTGTCCTTCATTCTTTACTGAACCACTCACTATCCTCCATCTATTCATCGGGAGCCCTGGGGACCTACTTCACCTGTGGGAAGTTATACCATCTGGCTGCCATAACATCATCCCAGAGGACCCCTTTAAGCAGCGTCGGTCCCCACTGACCAAATGCCACAAGTGGCATCACGAACTTTCCTAATTTAAAAAAACCCTTTAAAGACCTTCCCTTTAACAGGGGTGCCCAGGGCCATGGACTGGGTCACCGCCACGTGACACATCCCTTTAAGTAGCTGACCTGGTACCGAGTACCCCACGGCCCTGGCGGGCGACTCTTTTTGGCGCCACAAACAGGATGGATTGACCCAGCAAACAGGTCTTGTGCACCTAAGAGACTGTGCTTTATTGAGAAACTAGAGAGACTTGATTAAATTGTGTACCAGAGACTTTAATGAGTTTCTAAAACATCGCCATGAAAACATCGCAATAACTGCGTCACCACCATAACTGCCACCATCATTGCGTCACACGGTACGCGCACTTTGTTTTAAAAATAACCACCAACAGCCACCAGAAGGAGCACCGTGAGGAGCGCAGGAAAAGAGGGGTGTGCCATTGTGGGTGGAGCCTGAAGTGAGAGCCACAAGTGAGGACGCTGTGCAGGAGAACCGCAAGTGAAGACGCTGCAAAGTCCTGGATGGAGGACCGGAAAGAGTGACTAACCACGCACAGGAGGAACCGCTGCAGACTCTAGAAGAGAGACGCCGGCCCTTATAAGGTTAGCAAGGGGGAAAAAAACATGTCTGCCCTGGGAGGAGGATTGGCGGCGGTCACAGCCGCAGGCCCCATAGTATCCCCAGGCCCCGCAGCGGACGCACCTGCAGGCCCCATACCGCCACCAGGTCCTGCAATGCCTGCAGCTCCAATGAGCCGGTCAGACCCCGCCGCAGCTACAACGCCCATAATGCCGCTGTCCATGCCATATATCCCTGGAGCGGCCTGGCTACCCCAATATTTCGGAGAGTCCCATACATTAAGTGACTTTAAGGAAAGACTCTGCAGCTTATTTCAGGTGTACCCCCTGTTGGAACAACAAAAAGTCAACATCCTAACTGGCCAATTAATTGGTGCAACACAGAGAAAAGTAAAATCCTGGCCGGATATTGGAAAAGGAACTGTTGAGCAAATATTGGCCAAACTGGAGGACACTTTTGACATTCGCACTGCAGCAATGGTAAGGATGAGATTTTTTGGATGTGAGCAGAGGATGCAGGACAGTATAGGGGACTATGCCCTTAACCAAAATTGTGCAGTCCATGCAAGTGCCCTCAAAGGAGAAGATCTAGCTGGCCTCCAGTCCAGGAGGATGCAGGCCTGAGAACGTGCCCTAAAACAAGAAGTAAAAGTGTTATAAATGTAATGTTCATTTGAAAAAATGTTTGCACTTGTGTTATGTATCGTTCAAGAAAGAAACCTCCCATAAAGGGGAGCAAAAGTTATTTTCTGCACTTGTATATATGTTCACGCAACATTCAAGAATTAGTTACCTCCCATAAAGGGAAGCCAAAGTACTTGATTTAACGGGGGGGGGGGGGGGGAGAGTGACGCCCCATGGTCCTGGTTATCACAGTGGCATTGCTTTCCTCATGGTGAGAGTGATGTCACGCTTTGAAGCGATGGAGGATTCCTTTTTTATTAGGTAATCAGCACATACAACAGGGGAGAATAGCTGTGACTGGGCTACATCCCTGATTGAGCGCAGTCACCAGTAGCCGGAAGACCGAGGCTTTTGTGGGACTCTAAGACACATAGCAGAAACTGGCAGGACAGCTGGATTATACCTCACCTGTTCGCCCTAACATCCAGGAGACACAGTGACACATAGAGCCCGCGTCATGATGGAGACCCTGTAAAAAGGCTCGAGTCACCTGTCATACGGGTTTGTTTCCAAGTTCAACAAAGGACAGAGATAACTGGGAGGACCTTGCTACAAAGCCATAGGCAGTAAGGGACTATAACAACACAGCGCTAGAAGGAAGGCTTTTAACTCCACCTGATAAATCTGTCCGGACCCTGCCTGTACCTGTGATCTGGTGCCCTGGACTGTGGCTACCTGCTACCATCAGTAAACCAGGTAAAAAGACTGCACAACTGTGTCCTTCATTCTTTACTGAACCACTCACTATCCTCCATCTATTCATCGGGAGCCCTGGGGACCTACTTCACCTGTAGGAAGTGATACTATCCGGCTGCCATAACATCATCCCAGAGGACCCCTTTAAGCAGCGTCGGTCCCCACTGACCGAATGCCACAAGTGGCGTTCACGAACTTTCCTAATTTAAAAAACCCCTTTAAAGAACTTCCCTTTAACAGGGGCACCCAGGGCCATGGACCGGGTCACCGCCACCGTGACACATCCCTTTAAGTAGCGGACCTGGTACCGAGTACCCCACGGCCCTGGCGGGTGACTCAATAGCACGTGGTGGGGCTTTGGCACTGAGTGGCCTGTGTGTTGAATGGTCCCAGCTGGGGACGGTCGTCCTGAAGAGCACACGGAGAGGCCATGTACCTGCAGAGCCTGGGACGGCTTCTGTGTTGGCAAAGCCAGGACTGACAAGGAGTCAGCATGAGGAGCGGAGCTCCTGGAAGGTAACCCCAGACAAAGGGGGTGGTAATATATGGCAGAGAGGTTTATCTGCTACATGAACAGACTGGTGGTCATCATATGTTCATGGATGTAATGAAATTAACTTTATGTTATGTGATTTATGGGGAGTTAATAAACCAAATAGACTGTTTATGTGAGAAAACGTTCCTGTGTGCTTGCCAAGCAACAGCAACTTTAAGATCTCTCCACAGATTGTTCAATCTGATTTAGATCCGGACTCATTGCTGCCCATTTGAGAACTCTCCAGCACTTTGTTTCTATCCATTTCTGGGTGCTTCTTGAAGTTTGTTTTGGGTCACTGTTGGCAGACCCACGAGCCATGACGCAAACCCAGCTTTCTGACACTGGGCACTACATTGCAACCCAAAATGCTTTGGTAATCTTCAGATTTAACCCCTTTCTGACACTGGACGTACTATCCCGTCGAGGTGGGGTGGGCCCGTATGACCACCGACGGGATAGTACGTCCAGAGCGATCGGCGGCGCTCACGGGGGGAGCGCGGCCGATCGCGGCCGGGTGTCAGCTGCCTATCGTAGCTGACATCCGGCACTATGTGCCTGGAGCGGTCACGGACCGCCCCCGGCACATTAACCCCCGGCACACCACGATCAAACATGATCGCGGTGTGCCGGCGGTATAGGGAAGCATCGCGCAGGGAGGGGGCTCCCTGCGGGCTTCCCTGAGACCCCCGGAGCAACGCGATGTGATCGCGTTGCTGCGAGGGTCTCATACCTCCTCCTTGCAGGCCCAGATCCAAGATGGCCGCGGCATCCGGGTCCTGCAGGGAGGTGGCTTCACTGCGCCTGCTCAGAGCAGGCGCGGTGAAGCATAGAAAAAGTGCACGTCAGATCGGTGATCTGACACCGTGCACAGCAAAGTGTCAGATCACCGATCTTACACTATAACATGATGCTCCCCCCTGGGGCAATGCTCTGGTGTAAAAAAAAAATATTCCAATGTGTAAAAAAGATTTAAAAAAAAAAAAATAAATATATATATATATTGTTCCTATAAATACATTTCTTAATCTAAGTAAAAAAAACAAACAATAAAAGTACACATATTTAGTATCGCCGTGTCCGTAACAACCCCACCTATAAAACTATATCACTAGTTAACCCCTTCAGTGAACACCGTAAAAAAAAAAAAAAAAACGAGGCAAAAAACAACGCTTTATTCTCATACCGCCAAACAAAAAGTGGAATAACACGCGATCAAAAAGACGAATATAAATAACCATGGTACCTCTGAAAACGACATCTTGTGCTGCAAAAAACGAGCCGCCATACAGCATCATCACCAAAAAAATAAAAAAGTTATAGTCCTCAGAATAAAGCGATGCAAAAATAATTATTTTTTCTATAAAATAGTTTTTATCGTATAAAAGCGCCAAAACATAAAAAAATGATACAAATGAGGTATCGCTGTAATCATACTGACCCGAAGAATAAAACTGCTTTATCAATTTTACCAAACGCGGAACGGTATAAATGCCTCCCCCAAAAGAAATTCATGAATAGCTGGTTTTTGGTCATTCTGCCTCACAAAAATCGGAATAAAAAGCGATCAAAAAATGTCACGTGACTGAAAATGTTACCAATAAAAACGTCAACTCGTCCCGCAAAAAACAAGACCTCACATGACTCTGTGGACTCAAATATGGAAAAATTATAGCTCTCAAAATGTGGAGATGAAAAACTATTTTTTGCAATAAAAAGCGTCTTTTAGTGTTTGACAGCTGCCAATCACAAAAATCCACTAAAAAATCGCTATAAAAGCAAATCAAACCCCCCTTAATCACCCCCTTAGTTAGGGGAAAAAATAAAATGTAAAAATGTATATATTTCCATTTTCCCATTAGGGTTAGGGTTGCGGCTAAAGTTAAGGTTAGGACTACATTTAGGGTTGGGGCTAAAGTTTGGGTTAAGGTTAGGGCTACAGTTAGGGTTGGGGCTAAAGTTAGGGTTAGGGTTGAGGCTAAAGTTAGGGTTAGGGTTGGGGCTAAAGTTAGGGTTAGGGTTGGGCTAAAGTTAGGGTTACGGTTGGGGCTAAAGTTAGGGTTAAGGTTGGGGCTAAAGTTAGCATTAGGGCTACAGTTACAGTTGGGGCTACAGTTAAGGTTGGGGCTAAAGTTAGGGTTGGGGCTAAAGTTAGGGTTGGGGCTAAAGTTAGGGTTAGAGTTGGGGCTAAAGTTAGGGTTTGGATTACATTTATGGTTGGGATTAGGGTTAGGATTAGGGTTAGGGGTGTGGCTAGGGTTATGGTTGGGATTAGGGTTAGGGGTGTGTTGAAGTTAGGGGTGTGGTTAGGGTTGGTATTAGGGTTAGGGGTGTGTTGGGGTTAGGGGTCTGATGGGGTTAGGGGTGTGGTTGGGATTAAGGTTAGGGGCATGTTCGGGTTAGAGGTGTGGTTAGGGTTATGGGTAGAGTTGGGATTAGGGTTACGGGTGTATTTGAGTTAGGGTTTCAGTTAGAATTGGGGGGTTTCCACTGCTTAGCCACACCAGGGGCTCTCCAAACACGACATGGCGTCCGATCTCAATTCCGACCAATTCTGGGTTGAAAAAGTAAAACAGTGCTCCTTCCCTTCCGAGCTCTCCCGTGCACCCAAACAGGGGTTTACCCCAACATATGGGGTATCAGCGTACTCAGGACAAATTGTACAACAACGTTTGGGGTCCAATTTCTCCTTTTACCCTTGAGAAAATACAAAACCGGGGGCTAAGAAATAATTTTTGTGTAAAAAAGATTTTTTATTTTCACTGCTCTGCATTATAAACTGTAGTGAAACAGTTTGGGGTTCAAAGTTCTCACAACACATCTAGATAAGTTCCTTGAGGGGTCTAGTTTCCAATATGGGGTCACTTGTGAGGGTTTCTACTGTTTAGGTACATCAGGGGCTCTGCAAACACAATGTGACACCTGCAGACCATTCCATCTAAGTCTGCATTCCAAATGGCACTCCTTCCCTTCCGAGCTCTGCCATGCGCCCTAACTGTGGTTCCCTCCACATATGGGGTATCAGCATATTCAGGATAAATTGGAAAACAACTTTTGGGGTCCAATTTCTCCTGTTCCCCTTGGGAAAATACAAAACCGGGGGCTAAAAAATAATTTTTGTGGAAAAATAAAGAATTTTCATTTTCACGGCTCTGCGTTATAAACTGTAGTGAAACACTTGGAGGTTCAAAGTTCTCACAACACATCTAGATAAGTTCCTTAGGGGGTCTTCTTTCCAAAATGGCAACACTTGTGGGGGGTTTCAATGTTTAGGCACATTAGGGGCTCTCCAAACGCGACATGGCGTCCCATCTCAATTCCAGTCAATTTTGCTTTGAAAAGTCAAATGGCGCTCCTTCCCTTCCGAGCTCTGCCATGCACCCAAACAGTAGTTTACCCCCACATATGGGGTATCAGCGTACTCAGGACAAATTGCACAACAACTTTTGGGGTCCAATGTCTTCTGTTACCCTTAGAAAAATAAAAAATTGGGGGTGAAATATCATTTTTGTGAATTAATATGATTTTTTACTTTTACGGCTCTGCATCATAAACTTCTGTGAAGCACTCGGTGGGTCAAAGTGCTCACCACACATCTAGATAAGTTCCTTAGGGGGTCTACTTTCCAAAATGGTGTCACTTGTGGGGGGTTTCAATGTTTAGGCACATCAGGGGCTCTCCAAACGCGACATGGCATCCTATCTCAATTCCAGTCAATTTTGCATTGAAAAGTCAAACGGCGCTCCTTCCCTTCTGAGCTCTGCCATGCACCCAAACAGTGGTTTACCCCCACATATGGGGTATCGGCGTACTCACGACAAAATGTACAACATTTGTGGTCCAATTTCTCCTGTTGCCCTTGGTAAAATAAAACAAATTGGAGCTGAATTAAATTTTTTGTAAAAAAAGTTAAATGTCCATTTTTTTTAAACCTTGAGGGGTGCAGTTTTTAGAGAGGTGTCACACTTGGGTGTTTTCTATCATATAGACCCCTCAAAGTGACTTCAAATGTGATGTGGTCTCTAAAAAGAATGGTGTTGTAAAAATGAGAAATTGCTGGTCAACTTTTAACCCTTATAACTCCCTAACAAAAAAAAATTTTGGTTCCAAAATTGTGCTGATGTAAAGTAGACATGTGGAAAATGTTACTTATTAAATGTTTTGTGTGACATATCTCTGTGATTTAAGGGCATAAAAATTCAAAGTTGGAAAATTGCAAAACTTTTAAAATTTTGGCAAAATTTCATTTTTTTTCACAAATAAGCACAAGTAATATCAAAGAAATTTTACCACTATCATGAACTACAATATGTCACGAGAAATCAATGTCAGAATCATCAGGATCCGTTGAAGCGTTCCAGAGTTATAACCTCATAATGGGACAGTGATCAAAATTGTAAAAATTGGCCTGGTCATTAACGTGCAAACCACCCTTGGGGGTTAAGGGGTTAAACATCTTCTGGGTAGTTTTTGAGAAAGCAATTTTTATGTACATTTTTATATGTAAGGTGCTTAGATTACAGCTGGCGGCTACGTGGACCGGGTACCTTCGTATGAATGTTTCACTCAGGAAGGATGCTAATTTTGATAAGAACTTTCAAACTAACTTTCTTTAGGCTGGAGAAGCACAATTTTAGATTTCTTGTATGAATTTCTTACTAATATATATATTTAACATTTTTCATCAGGCAACAGAAAAGCTATATTTAACTTTGCTTATCTCTTCATTTTCTGGTTATCTATAGGACAGGCTTGTATTCACATTTAGTAAAATCGTAGATATGATTTAGCAATTACTTTTATCTTTTAGCCTTTCCCTTCTCATGTAAGCCTCAGTTATGATAATTTCAAGCCTCTTCATTAGGCTATTAGTCATACAATCATGTCTTTTTGGTCCTGTTTGGACATGCCACAATGTCCCAGAAGGCCAAATACTAAACTAACTGCGTATAATTGTGGAGAGTCCTGCCTGGGGTTTTTATTCCACCTTGACCATTGTACTCTCTCAGCTTATGTTACTTAGCTATTCTATAGTGTTGAGCATTCCGATACCGCAAGTATCGGGTATCGGCCGATACTTGCGGGTATCGGAATTCCGATACCGAGATCCGATACTTTCGTGGTATCGGGTATCGGTATCGAAACAACATTAATGTGTAAAAGAAAGAATTAAAATAAAAAATATTGCTATACTCACCTCTCCGACGCAGCCTGGACCTTACCGAGGGAACCGGCAGCGTTCTTTGCTTAAAATGCGCGCGTTTACTGCCTTCCGTGACGTCACGGCTTGTGATTGGTCGCGTGCCGCCCATGTGGCTGCGACGCGACCAATCACAGCAAGCCGTGACGTAATTTTCAGGTCCTGAATGCCTAATTCTAGGCATTCAGGATTTGAAAATTACGTTACGGCTTGTGATTGGTCGCGTCGCGGTCACATGGGCGACGTGACCAATCACAAGCCGTGACGTCACGGGAAGCAGGAAACGCGCACATTTTAAAATTACGTCACGGCTTGTGATTGGTTGCGTGCCGCCCATGTGACCGCGACGCGACCAATCACAGCAAGCCGTGACGTAATTTTCAGGTCCTGAATGCAGAATTAGGCATTCAGGACCTGAAAATTACGTCACGGCTTGCTGTGATTGGTCGCGTCGCGGCCACATGGGCGGCACGCGACCAATCACAAGCCGTGACGTCACGGAAGGCAGTAAACACGCGCATTTTAAGCAAAGAACGCTGCCGGTTCCCTCGGTAAGGTCCAGGCTGCGTCGGAGAGGTGAGTATAGCAATATTTTTTATTTTAATTCTTTCTTTTACACATTAATATGGATCCCAGGGCCTGAAGGAGAGTTTACTCTCCTTCAGACCCTGGGAACCATCAGGGATACCGTCCGATACTTGAGTCCCATTGACTTGTATTGGTATCTGGTATCGGTATCGGATTAGATCCGATACTTTGCCGGTATCGGCCGATACTTTCCGATACCGATACTTTCAAGTATCGGACGGTATCGCTCAACACTACTATTCTACCCTCCCTATCTCACTAGTCACATTTTTATCGCATAACGTGATGCTTTTTTTAGGCTGTATTGATGTCACAAAGAATCAATATTCAAATTTTCTCTTATATAGGAAGAGAACTTGAACTCTTGGGCCACCATTTGGAAGTAGCAATCCTAAAAGTCAATATCAACCCTTTAAAAAGCCTGCCGTATGAATTAGAATTAAAGCCAGACAAAAATGTGCATTTTTAATTTCCCAGAAAAGCATTGCATGGTGTATAGGCCTCCTTACACTGACATAACTGGTATGTCACTCTCCACAAGAAGAAACATTACTCCTTAGATCACAAAGGATCAAGTATCTTCCTCTCGCACAATACAGGGAAAGGAGTGATGATTTATTTTGCTTGATATCTAATATTTAATGGTGCTAGTTTACCTTTAAAAATAATAATCAGTGAAATGTTACCGTCTTCAAATCCTGCATACAAAGAAACACCAATCATTTCAATTAAAAGTGTCACAGTGTCACAATTGTCTTTTTCCTTCTGGGGTTTCACTTACCTTATCATCCTATTTAATTGCAGCTGACATCCTGTTCCATTACATGGCTCTTCAGAGCTCAAACCTGTTATATTAACTTTCCTGTGAACTTGTCCTCTGGCAGGAGCAGGCAATATCAGCCTCAGAAGACATGCATATTAAATCCAGCACTGTAATTGGCTCTAATCACAGAGCGAATTCCCCTACTCAAATGAGAAGATCGCCTACTTTATGAAAGGGCTTCACACATATGTCATTCTTTTATGTCCTTGTTCAGTCGGTAGCCAAACACTTAGGTTTACAGGGATAAAAGGACTTGTAATGTCTTTTCCCCACTATATACTACTGGTTATAACATGTATGCTTGTATTCACATTAATTTCTTTATGTGATATCCTACAGCATCAGGTGAACACCTGTAGAACATATAAGTTGAAAAACGATAAAGGTTGCAGCATTATTTACCAAGAATGATTACTCTAGAACAGTGTTCCCCAAGTCCGGTCCTCAAGAGTCACCAACAGGTCATGTTTTCAGGATTTCCTTAGTATTGCACAGGTGATGGAATTATTGCCTGTCCAGGTGATGCAATTATCACCTGTGCAATACTAAGGAAATACTGAAAACACGACCTGTTGGTGACTCTTGAGGACCGGACTTGGGGAACACTGCTCTAGAATATTGAAAATGCATTACTGCCATAGAAAATAGGAAAAAGCGCTATATAATGTACACATGAAATATTTATCTGCAAAAATTGCTATGAAAAAAGGAAGGTACTTCGTGCATAAATTGGCCAATGTATGTGAGCCCAATTGCCATGTCAAGGCATCCTTCGTAATTGGGTTCCTGTCCTGTTTTGTCACCTCCCCTGGGCAAAAAAGCCTACAATTTATGGGTCACGAGTGGACCAGCTAACTACTCAACTACTTGGCGCCTGTTCAATGAGTGAAACAGGCTGCCGTGAGAGAGAGTGAGTTCTCCTTCAATGGAAGTCTTCAAATAGAGGCTGGACAGACATCTGTCTGAGATGGTTTAGTGATTCCTGCATTGAGCATGGGGTTGGACACGATGACCCTTGAGGTCCCTGTCAACTCTAACATTCTATCATTCTATAAAAATACACAAATAACTAAAATAACTAAAACCGTAAGCCCATGGTAGGGCTGGCTCAACCCTATATAGGAATCAGTAGGACCACAAAACAGATACAAGAGTGTGCAAATCAACCTGATCAAACAGGAAAAGATCCTTTGTCCACAATGGGGTAAAATTCAACCCTATAAAGTAACTAGTAGGACAAAAACAGATATAAAGTGTTGTAGTGCATAAACAAGGGTAAAATGTCATGGATCCACCCCTCAGTTTGCCTGGGATACAGTTATTGACAGCTCAGCCATCAAATCTGATACAAGGGTGTGCTGAAGCTGTTGGTGCTTTGATTGACAGCTCTGTCATCCAGTCTGATACAGGGGCACACTGAGCTGTCAGTGTGTTGATTGACAGCTCGACTGTCCAATCTGAGACTGGGAGGCGCTGGCTGTCTACAAGTGTTCACTATCCCAGATAATTGCCATGCTACTTAACTGAGCTTCTGTTTCTCCCAGACCACAGACATACATATGAGTTGTCCGCCAGGGCCGTGGGGTACTAGGTACAGGGTCCGGTACTTTAAGGGGATGTCATGGTGGCTGCGACCAGGTCCGTGGCCCTGGGTGCCAAAATAAAGGGGAAAGGTCTTTTAAGGGTTTAATAAAGTTTGTGTTCGTGATGCCACCTGTGGTATTCGGTCAAAGGGGACCGACGCTGCTTATAGGGGTCCTCAGGGGTGATGTTATGGCAGCTAGATGGTATAACTTCCCACAGGTGAAGTTGGGTCCCCAGGGCTCCCGGTGTGTAGATGAGGATGGTGAGTGGTACAGTAAAGAACGGAGGACACAGGTTTGCGGTCTCTTTACCTGGTTTACTGAAGGCTTCAGGCAACCGCAGTCCAAGGCACCAGATCACATGTACAGGCAGGGTCCGGCTGGCTTGGAAGCAAATTCAGAGTCCCCTTTACCAGGTGGAGTTAGAAGCCTTCCTACTAGCGTGGTGATGTTGTAGTCCCTTACTGCCTTTGGCTTCTGGCAAGGTACTCACAATTCTCTCTGTCATCCATGCAGGTTAGGACACAAACCCGTATGACAGGTGGCTCGAGCCTTTTTATAGGGTCTCTATCATGACTCGGTTTTATGTGCCACTGTGCCTCCTGGGTATTAGGGCAGACAGGTGATGTGTAATCCATCTGTCCTGCCAGCTTCTGCTGTGCCTCCTAGAGTCCGACTACACAGCCTCGATCTTCCAGCTACCGGAATCTGTGCTCGGCCAGGGAGGTAGGCCAAATGCTGCCATTTCTTCCCTGGTGTCTCTCTCCTGTGCTCCACTCTTCTGCACGCTCACTAACACTGTTCTTCCTTCAGTATCTCTCAATCCTGGAGCTGCAGCAACTCTGGCTGCACAGCCCCAAACATGTCTCTCTGCCTCAGACTGCTCCAGTCTGCTGTCTGGCACGAATGGACTGAAACTCTCTTTCCCTCCAGAGCAGAATCTATTTATATAGGGAAGTTCCCACTAAACCAGTTTTAGAGCTCCCCCTTCTGGCCTGGATTGT
The DNA here is from genome assembly GCF_051348905.1 of Ranitomeya variabilis. Lineage (NCBI taxonomy): Eukaryota > Metazoa > Chordata > Amphibia > Anura > Dendrobatidae > Ranitomeya > Ranitomeya variabilis. The sequence goes on along the minus strand of NC_135233.1, from coordinate 848,695,147 downwards.
GAACATGTTGTGTGCATTGTGTTTACCTGGTGAAAAAGATCTTCCTTCACTTCCAAGCGTGACATCACTCTCCCTGTGAGAAAAGCAATGCCACTGTGACGACCAGAACCCGGGGCCGTCACACTCCCTCCCGTTAAATCCAGTACTTCCGGACTGGGAAAAGAAGAACAATAGTTACAGGATAATAAAAAGACATAAAAAATTTTAAATGCATGTAAACAGGTTAACAGGTTAAAATGTATAAACTTGGGCTTCCCTTTATGGGAGGTAATTAATACTTTAATGTTACTGGAAGATACTTTCAAAATATATAACTTTCAATACTATGCAACGGCGACTACCCTTATGGGTATACTACTTTAAGGCTTTCTTTATTCAAAGTGCAAAACCTTCATTATCATTTTCACTACAATTCACAAAACTATCTAAATAATAAAAGTGCAACAATTCAACATCTTCCTTTTCAAAAGTGCAAAAATGAGCATTAGACTTACTTCCATTGGCGAACCCTTACTATACTTTCTCTGCATATAACACAATCTATTTCCCTTACAGGGTAACTTTTCTGGCAATATTAAACACTCTCATTTTTTTTATTAAACAAAGTGCAGCATCAATGCGAGGGACCCGTCATAAACCCCCAACGTAGAACTTGAGTGGCCTACAAGGCGTATATCCAGACCTGGTGTTCAGCCACGCCAGACGGTTTTATTCTTTTTGGTTTTTAAAGAAATGTATACTTTAAGGCAACATTAGTGCACAGCGCCTTTAAGAGTTCCATGTAAAACCAGTAGAAAGCACCTTAAGATGTGCCAACTATATACAAGAAAGTTCTGATCATGCTTAGTTCATGATTCTGAAGTTCTTTTAAACTGGAACAACAAAGGCATAATCCAACAGGGTTCATTTAACTCTTTTCAGTCATATTCAAACTAGAAAGCAAAACTGTTTATTTCCTTTTCCATGGTAACTCTGGATGGTTGCTACTCCCTGATCGGGAAAATTCTTGGTCATAGCATTCCACCGGTACTGCACACCAGGGCCTGCTGGCTGGTTCCACCACTGGTGTCTGGGTGGATTGGTGGCATTTGGTAGTTGGCCTGGCCTGCTGCTGCAGGGACTGAGATTGGTACACATCTCTTACAGACCAGAGCGTACCACCCCTTTTCGCCTATATGGCGGGTATAGGTTACTCGGTCACCAGAGTTCAAGTCTCTGTCAGGGTGTCCTTCCATTAGATGGGATTCCACATCCATCCAGTTGACAAAGATCTCATTAATCATACCAGTCTCTTTTAAAAAGCCCCAGCCTCTCCGCTGGTTGAAGACCACTATTTCCCCCTGTCACTGTGGTCTCCTTTCTGCCAGAGGGATTTTGCGCATTCGGGCTTTCCTTGCTAGATTCCTCTCCTCCCAACACCTGCAATGCTCCCGCCAGGTGATCATGGGGATCTCCCCCTGAAGCCCAATCAAGTCCTCCTCCGTAGGTCTCTCTGCAAACACCATGGGTTCCGGAGAGCTAGCCTGGGGTCCACAAGTTGGGATATGTGGGGCTGCCATCTGAACTAAGCCGCTGTCCCCCCGGTCCCGGCGTAGCCAATAGCGTACACCCCCAGGCTTCGGAGTCGTTGGGATTGGTAGGGGAAAAAAGTATATATACTAGATTGACTGAATTAGTATAAAAAAGGCTCACTAGAAAAACTAATGCCATGAAACTTTAAAGTTTATTTCTAATTACAATTAAAAAAACAAACAAAACACAAATTTCATAAATGTAACACCAGGTCACTCAAAAGGTTGACCCACTAATGACAGACCAGACAGTGAGGTAGGCTAGGGTGTGGGTATAGCTAATTCACCCTGTTCGCCCCTATTTTGGCCCTACCTGTCTGCGTAGGTTGTCACCCTCTTGAACGCAATATGGCGCCCCCTGCTCCTCGGCTGCTCACTCTCCTGGCCCTAGAAATCCCTTATTAAATCATAGAGTTGAAATTCAAGATAATACCTTTGCAAAATATCACCTCCATCAGCTAGAATATATAACCTATACAAAAAACATCCAGCAGTTATACAATATAACAATAGAGAAGGATTTCCTAAACAATATCTGCCACCACAAAATCACTGTCTAATACAAATAGTCTTAATAAACTGGCACTCCAGGGGGAAATGGGGCAATCATATTTAGATGACTATAATTCACCCCTATAAATCCCTAAAGTGATCCCTACCTGCCAGCGGAGGTTGGCACCCTCTTGGACGCAATGTGGCACCCTCACTCCTCGGTGGCTGACCCTGGTAGCCCTACAGATCCCCTAATACCTAAGTAATAGGTGGTATACATCCAGGATACCAGGAACTGGTATAATACCAGGGACTGTATAATACCATCAGTTAACAATTTTATTACCATTCCTCAGCCACCACCAACCTCTATTTCCCAGGGGTGGCTGCAGGACTGGCAGTCGGGTGGCTGCAGGACTGGCGGTCGGGGTACCCTTGGTGTAGTGTGGCATTTCACCGAGGGCCCGAAACCCTGGTCGGGTGTATATAGTGGTGGAGGTGAGTCGGGCCTAACCGCCGGGTCTTCCGCCGCCGGTGTCAGGGTAATGCCCCTTACCTCTGCTTCTGGAGCGCCGGTTCTTCTTTCCTGCTCCGGGCCAGACGAGGCTGTAGACAGTCGTTCGGTAAGGCTCCTGATGAAGGCCTCTCTCCACCCGGCCACAGTCTGCTGCATCTTCATGAGCTGCCGGGTGAGTCCTTCTACTTCTCTCCGCAGGAGGTCCGGATCCAACATCGGTGATGGGTACAGCTCTTGCAGGTCCCGGCTGGGGGAGTCCTTCTGCTCCACCCCATGCTCCGGTGTCCGCTCACCTCCCTCTGCCATGTTACTTTCCAGCACTTCCTCCTCAGTCTCGTTTCCCGCGGTATCTCTGCACCACGCTCGTCTTCGTTGGCAGTTCTTTCTCTTCTCCCTGCCATCCCAGACTAGGAGGCGGACCTCTCTTGTTGATGAGCATATTTCTCTCACATAGTAATACTGATGAGAGGCGGCCATGGTTTTCACGCCGTTCCTCCACGTGCCACACACGACAACACGCCCTTTTCCTCCTGCATGCCACAAGGTGCTATAATTGCGGTGGTTTTGGCGGCAATTCACAGTTCACAGTCTCACAACAAATTGCAGTCTCGTAGGCGCACATGACCCACTTCAATGGGTCGGTCCATCCTGTTTGGTACCAGGTCCGGAACATAAAGGGGATGTCACGGTGACTGCAACCCAGTCCGTGTCCCTGGGTGCCCAAATAAAGGGGAAAGGTCCTTTAAGGGTTTAATAAAGTTTGTGTTCGTGATACCACCTGTGGTATTCAGTCAGAGAGGACCGCCGCTGCTTAAAGGGGTCCTCTGGGGTGATGTTATGGCAGCTAGATGGTATAACATCCCTGAGGGGAAGTTGGGTCCCCAGCGCTCCCAGTGTGTAGATGAGAATGGTGAGTGGTGCAGTAAAGAATGGAGGACACAGGTTTGCAGTCTCTTTACCTGGTTTACTGAAGGATTCAGGCAACCGCAGTCCAGGGCACCAGATCACATGTACAGGCAGGGTCCGGCCAGCTTGGAAGTGAATTCAGAGTCTCCTTTACCAGGTGGAGTTAGAAGCCTTCCTACTAGCGCAGTGATGTTGTAGTCCCTTACTGCCTTTGGCTTCTGGCAAGGTCCTCACAATTCTCTGTCCTCCATGAAGGTTAGGACACAAACCCATATGACAGGTGGCTCGAGCCTTTTTACAGGGTCTCTATCATGACTGGGGCTCTATGTGCCACTGTGCCTCCTGGGTATTAGAACAGACAGGTGATGTGTAATCCAGCTGTCCTGCCGGTTTCTGCTGTGCCTCCTAGAGTCCAACACAGCCTCGGTCTTACGGCTACCAGAATCTGTGCTCGGCCAGGGAGGTAGGCCAAATGCTGCTATTCTCCCCTGGTGTCTCTCTCCTGTGCTCCACTCTCCTGCACGCTCACTAACACTGCTCTTTCTTTGGTATCTCTCAATCCTGGAGCTGCAGCAACTCTGCCTGCATGGCCCCAAACATGTCTCTCTGCCTCAGACTGCGCCAGTCTGCTGTCTGGCATGAACTAACTGAAACTCTCTTTCCCTCCAGACCAGTATCTATTTATATAGGGATGTTCCCACTAAAACAGGTTTTAGAGCTCCCCCTTCTGGCCTGGATTGTGAACATGTTGTGTGCATTGTGTTTACCTGGTGAAAGATATCTTCCTTCGCTTCCAAGCGTGACATCACTCTCCCCGTGAGGAAAGCAATGCCACTGTGATGACCAGGACCCTGGGGCGTCACACATACGTTTAGCTAAGTGTGGTTTGTTCCTCTGCGCCTTGCATTCTGTACGTTGATCTTTTGTTGCCTGACTTTGGACCTCGTTCTGACCATCCATTTGTTTAACCCCTTCTGCTCTGATCGGCTATCCTGCTGGTATTCTGACCTCAGAACGTTACCTGACTATGCTTTTCTTTTCCTTCTATTTATGAAATACCCTCCTGACTTCTTACCTTGGACTTCTTGACTATTCTGACTCATGGCATGAAAAGTGACTAGCGTCACACAAAAAGTGTCGCTTTCCCCCACCTGAGCTTTAAGGTACGTCACATCCAAAAGGGGTTTCCTCGATAGTCTTGAGCAGTTGTTTTTTTAGTCTGTTTACCCTGTTGGGCCCTCTACATTTGTTCCCACCCTAACAAGGTCAATACCCAAGTGTAACAACAACCTATATAGAAAGAAACACCAGAGATAATAATTTTTATAAACTGAGGAAAAACACTATAGAAATGAACCCTTAAAAAATTCCATCAGACCAGATTATATAAAATAAAATATATTTTTTTATTAAAAATAAATTGCAATCACAAAAAACATCACCAAAACGTATGGAAATTTTTATTATTACTAAAATTGTATAATCTACAACAGATATTTATTTATTAAGAATATAAAACATACAACTATAGATAATATGTATCTCCTCCAATCGAGGTTTACTTAGGGATAGATAAAAAAATATATATATAAAAATCCCGTATGTGCAAGACAGGGCAAGTCCAAACTGATCAGTATAATAAACATAAAAATATATATAATGCAGCAAATAATAATTTAATAATATAATATGTGATAAAAATCAGTCAAATAAATTTGTGAATAATATGTGTGTATATCCATATATACACACACACACACCTATTGTGTGCAGCAAAATAAATCAATTCATAATAAAGTGCAATAGTGCAATAAAAAATAAATTGCATACAAAACAACCAGTGTGTCCACAAAAGTTGTGAGCCAAAAACAAAAAACAAATAATTATATATTACCCAGTAAAAGCGCTGCCAAATGTGCCAAAATATATTATGAATACTGACCAGTTAGGAGTACCACTGCCCTGCACACACCACTCCAACGCCGTTTCGCTCACTGCTTCATCAGGGAGTGATGTGAGTGGGGTAGGAGGGCTATTTATATAGCTGTGTAGCAGCTTATGGTTTAATATTGTGCAATTAATGATTGATTTCTGCTGAAATCGGCTTTGTTTGGTGCCCTGGTTTATGATGGCTGCGGGGTTGTTGTGCGCCGATGTGCGCGTGCGCTGCTCCTGCTCTGTGGTTGGTTCCTAGGGATGTGTGTTGTCAACGGCGTCATATGACGCTCTTGGGAACGCACTTCCGGGTTCCGGACATAGTGGCGGTGGCGGCAGCGTGCGTTACTTCGGCGCCATGTAATCATGACATCCCCTAATTAATCTAGCTGCAGCTGCTACACAGCTATATAAATAGCCCTCCTACCCCACTCACATCACTCCCTGATGAAGCAGTGAGCGAAACGGCGTTGGAGTGGTGTGTGCAGGGCAGTGGTACTCCTAACTGGTCAGTATTCATAATATATTTTGGCACATTTGGCAGCGCTTTTACTGGGTAATATATAATTATTTGTTTTTTGTTTTTGGCTCACAACTTTTGTGGACACACTGGTTGTTTTGTATGCAATTTATTTTTTATTGCACTATTGCACTTTATTATGAATTGATTTATTTTGCTGCACACAATAGGTGTGTGTGTGTATATATATGGATATACACACATATTATTCACAAATTTATTTGACTGATTTTTATCACATATTATATTATTAAATTATTATTTGCTGCATTATATATATTTTTATGTTTATTATACTGATCAGTTTGGACTTGCCCTGTCTTGCACATACGGGATTTTTATATATATTTTTTTTTATCTATCCCTAAGTAAACCTCGATTGGAGGAGATACATATTATCTATAGTTGTATGTTTTATATTCTTAATAAATAAATATCTGTTGTAGATTATACAATTTTAGTAATAATAAAAATTTCCATACGTTTTGGTGATGTTTTTTGTGATTGCAATTTATTTTTAATAAAAAAATATATTTTATTTAATATAATCTGGTCTGATGGAATTTTTTTCAGGGTTCAATACCCAAGTGTAGCCTTCATGATGTATACCCCAGAAAAAACCTCCAAACGTGTTACTTTTCTCAATAATGAGATGTCATCAGGGGAGTGTACTGAAAACTAAAACGTCAGGTTTAGTAACTTTCTTTGTTAATCCTTTTTATTTTATGTAATCATATAGGCTGTATTGTTTTGTCCCCTTTGTAAAATCATTTGTATATTTTTTTTATAAACACTGCCTATCTTTCTAAATTAAATATAAAATGTAATAGCTTTGTTTCTTTTGTTCTGGAAACCGCACCCCAAAGCCATACGTTACCTGTAACAGGTGTCCAATCGGCTGATAAACGATTGGTGGTGGCAGCGAGTAGTTAATTTTGTTATTGCAGAGCTGGCAGTGACCGTACCGGATATATTTATATTCCATGCATTGGAATCGGAGGTGCATTGTTGTGAATTCCGTTCTCGGACTCCCTCCTGTGGTCATGAATGGTACTTTGGTTAGTTCTGCTCTTGGACTCCCTCTGGTGGCTTTGAGCGGAACTGCTGGTCACTGAGGTTGGCTTTGTCAGCTGCTCTCGTTTATTGCTTGCTGGCTTCCCTATTTAACTCCTCTCAGATCGTTACTTCATGCCAGCTGTCAATGTTTCAGTATTGGTTCAGATCTCTCTTGGACTTCTCTGAGGACCTGTCTACTCCAGCAGAAGCTAAGTCTTTGCTAGTTCATTTGTTGTTACTGCTTCCTGAATATATTTCTTAGTACTGCTAATTTCTAGTCCAGCTTGCTATCATGATATTCCCTTGCTAGCTGGAAGCTCTGGGGGTGCAGAGTGGCACCTCCACACCGTGAGTCGGTGTGGGGAGTCTTTTTGCTTACTCTGCGTGTTTTTTTGTAGTCTTTTGTGCTGACCGCATAGTTCCCTTTTCTATCCTCTATTTAGTGAAGTCTGGCCTCCTTTGCTAAAACCTGTTTCATTCCTGTGTTTGTGACTTTCCTCTTAACTCACAGTCAATATATGTGGGGGGCTGCCTTTACCTTTGGGGAATTTCTCTGAGGCAAGGTTAGGCTTCTATTTCTATCTTTAGGGGTAGTTAGCTCTTAAGCTGTGAAGAGGCGTCTAGGGAGAGTTAGGTACGCTCCACGGCTATTTCTAGTGTGTGTGATAGGAGTAGGGTTTGCGGTCAGCAGAGTTCCCACTTCCCAGAGCTAGTTCCGATTTTGAGTTTACTCATCAGGTCATTCCGGGTGCTCTTAACCACCAGGTCCATAACAGTACAGCTGGCCTAAAGTGTTAATGCATCTCAAAAGAGGGATAAGAGAAGTTCTGAACCCATTTTTTTTTCTTTGCAGTGTGTTTTGTCTCTCTTTTCCCCTTAACCTCTGGGTGGTTCAGGACTCAGGTGTAGATATGGATATTCAAGGTCTGTCCTCTTGTGTGGATCATCTCACTGAAAGGGTACAGAGCATTCAAGATTATGTAGTTCAGAATCCGATGTTAGAGCCTAGAATTCCAATTCCTGATTTGTTTTCTGGGGATAGATCTAAGTTTCTGAATTTCAAAAATAATTGTAAACTGTTTCTTGCTTTGAAACCCCGCTCCTCTGGTGACCCCATTCAGCAAGTAAAAATTATTATTTCTTTGTTGCGTGGCGACCCTCAAGACTGGGCATTCTCCCTTGCGCCAGGAGATCCTGCATTGCTTAATGTAGATACGTTTTTTCTGGCGCTTGGATTGCTTTATGACGAACCGAATTCAGTGGATCAGGCAGAGAAAATCTTGCTAGCTTTGTGTCAGGGTCAGGATGAAGCAGAGATATATTGTCAGAAGTTTAGAAAATGGTCTGTGCTTACTCAATGGAATGAGTGTGTCCTGGCAGCAATTTTTAGAAAGGGTCTTTCTGAAGCCCTTAAGGATGTTATGGTGGGGTTCTGTTAACACTTTGACGGCCGGCTGTACTGTTATGATCCCTAGTGGCTGAGGATCACAAATAGATCAGCAAGTGATTAAACTAAGGACGAGCTCTAGGGAGATGGTAACTGGACTGATCGCAAATCTGAACCTATCCAAAACAACTAGAGGTAGCCGGTGAACGTGCCTAAAAAATTCCTAGATGTCTCGAGCCAGCCTGAGGAACTAGCTACCCCTAAAGAGAAAGAAAGACCTCGCTTGCCTCCAGAGAAATAATCCCCAAAGATATAGAAGCCCCAACAAATATTAACGGTGAAGTAAGAAGAAGGCACATACATAGGGATGAAATCAGATTCAGCAAAAGAGGCCCACTAGTACTAGAAAGCAGAAAATAGAGCAGGGGTCTATGCGATCAATAAAAAACCCTTACAAAATATCCATCCTGAGATTTCAAGAGCCCACACACCAACTAACGGTGTGTGGGGAGAAACTCAGCCCACTAGACCAACCAGCAAGCGAGGGAATTACATTTTAGCAAGCTGGAACAGAAAACATGATAAACACTGCTGATCAAAAAATGAGCAAACAAAACTTAGCTTATCCTGGATGGACTGGGAGCAAGGTAGTCAGAAGGAATCTGAGTAGCACTGATTACATCGACAGCCGGCAACAAGTGGAAGTAAAACAGAGCTATATAGGAACCTCCCAGAGGATAACGAACCAGCTGATAGCCAGAGACCAGCAGGATAACAGGCAAAGCCACCAGGGGGAGCCCAAAGCAAAAGTCACACCATACCACCAGTGACCACAAGAGGGAGCCTGAACACAAGTTCTGAGTTCACAACAGTACCCCCCCTTGAGGAGGGGTCACCGAACCCTCATGAAAACCACCAGGGCGATCAGGATGAGCCACATGGAAGGCACGAACCAAATCTGCTGCATGAACATCAGAGGCGACAACCCAAGAATTATCCTCCTGACCATAGCCCTTCCATTTAACCAAATACTGGAGCCTCCATCTAGAAATACGAGAATCCAAGATCTTCTCCACCACATATTCCAATTCTCCCTCAACCAGCACCGGGGCAGGAGGCTCAACCGGAGGAACCACAAGCACCACATACCTCCGCAACAACGAGCGATGGAACACATTATGAATAGCAAATGATGCTGGGAGGTCCAGACGAAATGACACAGGGCCAAGGACTTCCAGAATCTTATAAGGACCGATAAACTGAGGCTTGAACTTAGGAGAGGAGACCTTCATAGGAACGAAGCGAGAAGACAACCACACCAAGTCCCCAACGCAAAGTCGGGGACCCACACAGCGACGGCGGTTGGCAAAGAGCTGAGCCTTCTCTTGAGACAGCTTCAAATTGTCCACCACATGATTCCAAATCTGATACAACCTATCAACCACAACATCCACTCCAGGACAGTCAGAAGGCTCCACCTGACCCGAGGAAAAACGAGGATGAAACCCCGAATTACAAAAGAAAGGAGAAACCAAAGTAGCAGAACTAGCCCGATTATTAAGGGCAAACTCGGCCAACGGCAAAAAAGTAACCCAGTCGTCCTGAACAGCAGAAACAAAACATCTTAAATAAGTCTCCAAGGTCTGATTAGTTCGCTCGGTTTGGCCATTCGTCTGAGGATGGAAGGCCGACGAAAAAGACAAATCAATGCCCAATTTAGCACAAAAAGTCCGCCAAAATCTAGACACAAACTGGGATCCTCTGTCAGAAACAATGTTCTCAGGAATCCCGTGCAAACGAACCACATTTTGAAAAAACAGTGGAACCAACTCAGAGGAGGAAGGCAACTTAGGCAAGGGCACCAAATGGACCATCTTAGAAAAATGATCACACACCAACCAGATGACAGACATTCTCTGAGAGACAGGGAGATCTGAAATAAAATCCATGGAAATGTGCATCCAAGGCCTCTTCGGGACAGGCAAAGGTAACAGCAAACCACTGGCTCGAGAACAGCAAGGCTTAGCCCGAGCACAAATTCCACAAGACTGCACAAAGGAACGCACATCCCGCGACAAGGAAGGCCACCAAAAAGACCTGGCCACCAAGTCTCTGGTACCAAATATTCCAGGATGGCCCGCCAACACCGAAGAATGAACCTTGGAGATGACTCTGTTGGTCCATCTATCCGGGACAAACAGTCTCTCTGGTGGACAGCGGTCAGGTCTATCCACCTGAAACTCTTGCAGCACACGTCGCAAATCTGGGGAGATGGCAGACAAAATCACCCCTTCTCTAAGAATACCAGCCGGCTCTGAATCTCCAGGAGAGTCAGGCACAAAACTCCTAGAAAGAGCATCAGCCTTCACATTCTTCGAACCAGGCAGGTACGAAACCACGAAATCAAAACGAGAGAAAAACAACGATCAACGAGCCTGTCTGGGATTCAGCCGCTTGGCCGACTCGAGATAAATCAAATTCTTGTGATCAGTCAAGACCACCACACGATGCTTAGCTCCCTCGAGCCAATGTTGCCACTCCTCAAATGCCCACTTCATAGCCAACAACTCCCGATTACCGACATCATAATTCCGCTCGGCAGGCGAAAACTTTCTTGAAAAGAAAGCACATGGCTTCATCACAGAGTCATCGGAGCTTCTCTGCGACAAAACAGCCCCCGCTCCAATCTCGGAAGCATCAACCTCCACCTGGAAGGGAAGTGAGACATCTGGCTGACATAAGACCGGAGCCAAAGAAAACCGGCGCTTCAGCTCCCGAAAGGCCTCCACAGCCGCAGAGGACCAATTAGTCACATCAGAACCTTTCTTGGTCAAATCCGTCAAAGGCTTAACAACACCAGAAAAATTAGCTATGAAGCGATGGTAAAAATTAGCAAAACCCAAGAACTTCTGAAGACTCTTAACCGATGTAGGCTGCGTCCAGTCATGAATAGCCTGAACCTTGACTGGGTCCATCTCAATAGTAGAAGGAGAAAAAATGAAACCCAAAAAAGAAATCTTCTGGACTCCAAAAAGACATTTTGAGCCCTTCACAAATAAAGCATTGTCACGCAGGACCTGAAAGACCATCCTGACCTGCTTAACATGAGACTCCCAATCATCCGAAAAAAACAGAATATCATCCAGATACACAATCATAAACTTATCCAGATATTCACGGAAGATGTCGTGCATAAAGGACTGAAAGACTGAAGGAGCATTAGAAAGTCCAAAAGGCATCACCAGGTACTCAAAATGGCCTTCAGGCGTATTAAATGCAGTTTTCCATTCATCACCCTGTTTTATACGCACAAGGTTATACGCACCACGAAGATCTATCTTGGTGAACCAACTAGACCCCCTAATGCGAGCAAACAAATCAGTTAACAATGGCAAAGGATACTGAAATTTGACCGTGATTTTATTCAAAAGGCGATAATCAATACAAGGTCTCAGGGAACCATCCTTCTTAGCCACAAAAAAGAATCCCGCACCAAGAGGGGAAGAGGACGGGCGAATATGTCCCTTCTCCAAAGACTCCTTTATATAACTTTGCATGGCAGCATGCTCCGGCACAGATAAATTGAAAAGTCGTCCCTTAGGAAACTTACTACCAGGAATCAAATTTATAGCACAATCACAGTCCCTATGAGGAGGTAGAGAATTGAGTTTGGGCTCCTCAAATACATCCTGGTAGTCTGACAAAAACGTAGGGACTTCAGAAGGAGTGGACGAAGCAATTGACACCACAGGAGTGTCACCATGAATTCCCTGACAACCCCAACTTGACACAGACATAGCTTTCCAATCCAGGACTGGATTATGAGTCTGCAACCATGGTAGACCCAACACGACAACATCATGCAAATTATGCAATACAAGAAAGCGAATCACCTCCTGATGAACAGGAGTCATGCACATGGTCTCTTGTGTCCAGTACTGAGGTCTATTCGTAGCCAATGGCATAGAGTCAATTCCCCTTAGTGGAATAGGGAATTTTAAAGGCTCCAAATCAAAACCACAGCGCCTGGCAAATGACCTATTCATCAGACTCAGGGCAGCACCTGAATCTACAAAGGCATTAACCGGGTAAGATGACAGGGAACAAATCAGGGTAACAGACAAAATGAACTTAGGCTGTAAAGTACCAATGGTGACAGATTTATCAACCTTTTTTTTGCGCTTAGAGCATGCTGAGATAACATGAGCTGAGTCACCACAGTAAAAGCACAACCCATTTTGCCGTCTATAATTTTGCCGTTCACTTCTGGTCAGAATTCTGTCACATTGCATAGATTCAGGTGTCTGTTCAGAAGACACCGCCAAATGGTGCAAAGGTTTGCGCTCCCGCAACCACCGATCAATCTGAATGGCCAGAGTCATTGACTCATTCAGACCTGCAGGCGTAGGGAACCCCACCATGACATTCTTAATGGCTTCAGAAAGACCTTCTCTGAAATTTGCAGCCAGGGCACACTCATTCCACTGAGTAAGCACCGACCATTTCCGAAATTTCTGGCAGTACACCTCTGCTTCATCTTGCCCCTGCGAGAGGGCCAATAACGCTTTTTCAGCCTGGTTCTCAAGATTAGGTTCCTCATAGAGCAATCCAAGGGCCAGAAAAAACGCATCCACACTGAGCAATGCAGGATCCCCTGGCGCCAATGCGAAGGCCCAATCTTGAGGGTCACCACGCAAAAAGGAAATAATAATCCTAACTTGCTGAACGGCATCACCAGAGGAACAAGGTTTCAAAGAAAGAAACAACTTACAATTGTTCTTAAAATTTAGGAACCTAGATCTATCTCCAGAAAACAACTCCGGAATAGGTATCCTAGGCTCAGACATAGGACTGTGAACAACAAAATCCTGAATACTCTGAACTCTAGCAGCAAGATGATCCAGACTGGAAGCCAAACTCTGGACATCCATGTCAGCAGCTGAACTCAGAGCCACACCAAGATTAAGAGGAGGAGAGAAGCTAGCACAGCAGCTAGACACACGGCAACAACAAGAAAAAAAAAAAAAAAAAAAAAAATTCTCAAGGCTTCTTTTCTCCTGCTTCTGCCATGCAATTAACACTTTGACGGCCGGCTGTACTGTTATGATCCCTAGTGGCTGAGGATCACAAATAGATCAGCAAGTGATTAAACTAAGGACGAGCTCTAGGGAGATGGTAACTGGACTGATCGCAAATCTGAACCTATCCAAAACAACTAGAGGTAGCCGGTGAACGTGCCTAAAAAATTCCTAGACGTCTCGAGCCAGTCTGAGGAACTAGCTACCCCTAAAGAGAAAGAAAGACCTCGCTTGCCTCCAGAGAAATAATCCCCAAAGATATAGAAGCCCCCAACAAATATTAACGGTGAAGTAAGAAGAAGGCACATACATAGGGATGAAATCAGATTCAGCAAAAGAGGCCCACTAGTACTAGAAAGCAGAAAATAGAGCAGGGGTCTATGCGATCAATAAAAAACCCTTACAAAATATCCATCTTGAGATTTCAAGAGCCCACACACCAACTAACGGTGTGTGGGGAGAAACAGCCCGCTAGAGCAACCAGCAAGCGAGGGAATTACATTTTAGCAAGCTGGAACAGAAAACATGATAAACACTGCTGATCAAAAAATGAGCAAACAAAACTTAGCTTATCCTGGATGGACTGGGAGCAAGGTAGTCAGAAGGAATCTGAGTAGCACTGATTACATCGACAGCCGGCAACAAGTGGAAGTAAAACAGAGCTATATAGGAACCTCCCAGAGGATAACGAACCAGCTGATAGCCAGAGACCAGCAGGATAACAGGCAAAGCCACCAGGGGGAGCCCAAAGCAAAAGTCACACCATACCACCAGTGACCACAAGAGGGAGCCTGAACACAGAGTTCACAACAGGGTTCCCCACGCCTGCTGGTCTGAATGAATCAATGTCCTTGGCCATCCAAATTGATCGGCGTTTGCGTGAGCGCAAAATTGTGCACCATTTGGCGGTGTCCTCTGAGCAGAGGCCTGAGCTTATGCAATATGATAGAACTTTGACCAGAACTGAACGGCAAGAACACAGACGTCAGAATAGGCTGTGTTTTTACTGTGGTGACCCCACTCATGCTATCTCTGATTGTCCTAAGCGCACTAAGCGGTTCGCTAGGTCTGTCACCATTGGTACTGTACAGCCTAAATTTCTTTTGTCTGTTACTCTGATTTGCTCTTTGTCATCCTACTCTGTTATGGCATTTGTGGATTCAGGCGCTGCCCTGAATTTGATGGACTTGGAGTTTGCCAGGCGCTGTGGTTTTTTCTTGGAGCCTTTGCAGTATCCTATTCCATTAAGGGGAATTGATGCCACGCCGTTGGCCAAGAATAAACCTCAGTACTGGACTCAGTTGACCATGTGCATGGCTCCTGCACATCAGGAAGATATTCGCTTTTTGGTGTTGCATAATTTGCATGATGTGGTCGTGTTGGGTTTGCCATGGCTACAGGTTCATAATCCAGTATTGGATTGGAAATCAATGTATGTGTCTAGTTGGGGTTGTCAAGGGGTGCATGGCGATGTTCCATTGGTGTCAATTTCTGCTTCCACTCCTTCTGAAGTCCCTGAGTTTCTGTCGGATTACCAGGATGTATTTGATGAGCCCAAATCCAGTGTCCTACCCCCTCATAGGGATTGTGATTGTGCTATAAATTTGATTCCTGGTAGTAAGTTTCTTAAGGGCCGACTTTTCAATTTATCTGTGCCAGAGCACGCCGCTATGCGGAGTTATATAAAGGAGTCCTTGGAGAAAGGGCATATTCGCCTGTCTTCATCACCGTTGGGAGCAGGGTTCTTTTTTGTGGCCAAGAAGGATGGTTCTCTGAGACCCTGTATTGTCATGGTTCCCAATGGCAAGGGAACGTAAAAAACACATAAGTAACGAACGAGCTCTCGGGTGATGGAAACTCGAGTTGACCGTGAGCTAAATCTACCACACAACTAACAGTAGCCAGGGAGCATACCTATGGCTTCCTATATGCCACGCGCCAGCCGGAGGACTAACTACGCCTGGTAGAGGAAGAAACAGACCTGGCTTACCTCTAGGGAAATACCCCAAAAGATGATAGCAGCCCCCCACATGTAATAACGGTGAATTAAGAGGAAAAGACATACACAGTATGAAAGTAGATTTAGCAAAGAGAGGTCCACTTACTAGATAGCAGAAGGATACAAAAGAGGACTTCACGGTCAACTGAAAACCCTTTCAAAAACCATCCTGAAATTACTTTAAGACTCCTGTGTCAACTCATGACACAGGAGTGGCAATTTCAGCCCGCAAGAGCTTCCAGCTACAGAGAATTACAAAAACTGCAAACTGGACAAAAGGTACAAAACAAAAGGACAAAGTCCACTTAGCTGATCAGCAGACTAGTAGCAGGAACATGCAACCGAAGGCTCTGGTTACAATGATGACCGGCAAGGAAATGACTGGAGAGCAAGGCTAAATAGGAAACTCCCAAACACTGATGGAAGCAGGTGAACAGAAGAAGCAAAGTGCAAACAAGTCACCAGTACCACCAGCAACCACCAGGGGAGCCCAAAAAGCGGATACACAACAGTACCCTCCCCTTAAGGAGGGGGCACCGAACCCTCACAAGAACCGCCAGGGCGATCTGGATGAACCCTATGAAAGGCACGAACCAAATCCGAGGCATGAACATCAGAGGCAGTTACCCAAGAATTATCTTCCTGACCATAGCCTTTCCATTTAACCAGATATTGAAGTCTCCGTCTGGAAATACGGGAGTCCAAGATCTTCTCCACGACGTACTCCAATTCACCCTCCACCAGCACAGGAGCAGGAGGTTCAGTAGAAGGAACCACCGGTACCTCCTATCTCCGCAACAACGACCGATGGAACACATTATGGATAGCGAAAGATGCCGGGAGGTCCAAACGAAAGGAAACAGGGTTAAGAATCTCCAAAATCCTATAAGGACCGATGAACCGAGGCTTAAATTTGGGAGAAGAAACCCTCATAGGGACAAAACGGGAAGACAACCACACCAAGTCCCCAACGCGAAGGTGGGGACCAACACGACGACGACGGTTAGCAAACTGCTGAGTCCTCTCCTGGGACAATTCCAAATTATCCACCACTTGTCCCCAAATCCGATGCAACCGATCCACCACCGCATCCACTCCAGGACAATCCGAAGATTCAACCTGACCAGATGAAAAACGCGGATGAAACCCTGAATTGCAAAAGAAAGGAGAAACCAAAGTGGCAGAACTAGCCCGATTATTAAGAGCAAACTCCGCCAACGGCAGAAAGGCAACCCAATCATCCTGATCCGCAGACACAAAACACCTCAAATAAGTCTCCAAAGTTTGATTAGTTCGCTCCGTCTGGCCATTGGTCTGAGGATGGAATGCAGACGAAAAGGACAAATCAATGCCCAACCTGGCACAGACTGCCCGCCAAAATCTAGACACGAACTGGGTACCCCTGTCAGAAACGATGTTTTCCGGAATACCATGCAAGCGAACCACATTTTGAAAAAACAGAGGGACCAACTCAGATGAGGAAGGCAACTTAGGCAATGGCACCAAATGAACCATTTTAGAAAAACGGTCACACACCACCCAGACATCTTCTGAGAAACAGGGAGATCCGAGATAAAGTCCATAGAGATGTGCGTCCAAGGCCTCTTCGGAATAGGCAAGGGCAACAACAACCCACTAGCCCTAGAACAACAAGGCTTGGCCCGAGCACACACATCGCAAGACTGCACAAAAACACGCACATCTCGAGACAGGGAAGGCCACCAGAAGGATCTAGCCACCAAATCTCTGGTGCCAAAAATTCCCGGATGACCTGCCAGAGTAGAAGAATGAACTTCCGAGATGACTCTAGTGGTCCACTCGTCAGGAACAAACAGTCTACCAGACGGACAACGATCAGGTCTATCCGCCTGAAATTCTTGCAAAGCACGTCGCAAATCTGGAGAGACAGCAGACAAAACCACTCCATCCTTAAGGACACCAGCAGGTTCAGAATTCCCAGGAGAGTCAGGCTCAAAACTCCTAGAAAGAGCATCTGCTTTCACATTCCTAGAACCCGGTAAGTACGAGACCACAAAATTAAACCGGGAAAAGAACAACGACCAACGTGCCTGTCTAGGATTCAGGCGCCTGGCAGACTCCAAATAAATTAAATTCTTGTGATCAGTCAAAACTACCACCTGATGTCTGGCACCCTCAAGCCAATGACGCCACTCCTCAAATGCCCACTTCATGGCCAAAAGCTCCCGATTACCAACATCATAGTTTCGCTCGGCGGCCGAAAATTTTCGCGAAAAGAACGCACAAGGTCTCATCACTGAGCAGTCGGAACTTTTCTGCGACAAAACCGCCCCCGCTCCGATCTCGGAAGCATCGACCTCAACCTGAAAGGGAAGAGAAACATCAGGCTGGCGCAACACAGGGGCAGACAAAAAGCGGCGCTTAAGCTCCCGAAAGGCTTCCACGGCAGCAGGGGACCAATTGGCAACATCAGCACCCTTTTTAGTCAAATCCGTCAGAGGTTTAGCAACGCCAGAAAAACCAGCTATAAATCGACGATAAAAATTAGCAAAGCCCAAGAATTTCTGGAGACTCTTCAGAGAAGTAGGCTGCGTCCAGTCGTAAATAGCCCGAACCTTGACAGGGTCCATCTCAATAGAAGAAGGGGAAAAAATATACCCCAAAAATGAAATTTTTTGAACCCCAAAAACACACTTTGAACCCTTTACACACAAAGAATTCTCCCGCAAAACCTGAAAAACCCTCCTGACCTGCTGAACATGAGACTCCCAGTCATCAGAAAAAATCAAAATATCATCCAAGTACACAATCATAAATTTATCCAAATATTCCCGGAAAATATCATGCATTAAGGACTGAAAGACAGAAGGTGCATTAGAAAGGCCGAAAGGCATTACCAAATACTCAAAATGGCCCTCAGGCGTATTAAATGCGGTCTTCCACTCATCCCCCTGCTTAATTCGCACCAAATTATACGCCCCACGAAGATCAATCTTAGAGAACCACTTAGCCCCCCTTATGCGAGCAAACAAATCAGTCAGCAAAGGCAACGGATACTGATATTTGACTGTAATTTTATTCAGGAGACGATAATCAATACAAGGCCTCAGAGAGCCATCCTTTTTAGAGACAAAGAAAAAACCGGCTCCTAAAGGTGATGAAGAAGGACGAATATGTCCCTTTTCCAGGGACTCCTTAATATACTCGCGCATAGCAGCATGTTCAGGTACAGATAGGTTAAACAAACGACCCTTTGGAAATTTACTGCCAGGAATCAGATCTATGGCGCAATCACAATCCCTGTGAGGAGGGAGTGAACCAATCTTAGGCTCTTCAAAAATATCACGATAATCAGACAAAAATGCCGGAATCTCAGATGGAATAGATGACGAAATGGACACCATAGGAGTGTCCCCATGAGCCCCCCGACATCCCCAGCTTAACACAGACATAGCCTTCCAGTCAAGGACTGGGTTATGAGACTGTAACCATGGTAATCCAAGCACCAAAACATCATGTAAATTGTACAACACAAGGAAGCGAATCACCTCCTGATGGTCTGGAGTCATACGCATAGTCACTTGCGTCCAGAACTGTGGTTTATTACAAGCCAAAGGTGTAGAATCAATACCCTTCAGAGGTATAGAGACTTCCAGAGGCTCTAAATCAAACCCACAGCGTCTGGCAAAGGACCAGTCCATAAGACTCAGCGGCGCCAGAGTCCACATAGGCATCCACGGTAATAACTGATAATGAACAAATCAAGGTTACAGACAAAATAAATTTGGACTGTAAAGTGCCAATTGAAATGGACTTGTCAACCTTCCTAGTACGCTTAGAGCATGCCGATATAACATGAGCAGAATCACCACAATAGAAGCATAACCCATTTTTACGCCTATAATTCTGCCGCTCGCTTCTGGACATAACTCTGTCACATTGCATTTTCTCTGGCGTCTCTTCAGAAGATACCGCCAAATGGTGCACGGGTTTGCGCTCCCGCAAACGCCGATCAATCTGAATTGCCATTGTCATGGACTCATTCAGACCTGTAGGCGCAGGGAACCCGACCATAACATCTTTAACGGCATCAGAAAGGCCCTCTCTAAAATTTGCCGCTAAGGCGCACTCATTCCACTGAGTAAGCACAGACCACCTACGAAATTTTTGGCAGTATATCTCCGCTTCATCTTGCCCTTGAGATAGGGCTATCAAAGCTTTTTCAGCTTGAATCTCCAAATTAGGTTCCTCATAAAGCAACCCTAAAGCCAGGAAAAACGCATCCACATTAAGCAACGCAGGATCCCCTGGTGCCAATGAAAATGCCCAATTTTGAGGGTCACCTCGCAGCAAAGAGATTACAATCTTAACCTGCTGGACAGGATCTCCTGAGGAGTGAGGTCTGAGAGAAAGGAATAATTTACAATTATATTTGAAATTCAAAAACCGAGATCTATCTCCGGAAAACACCTCTGGTGTAGGGATTTTAGGTTCAGAAATAGGAGCATGTATAACAAAATCTTGTAAATTTTGAACCTTCGTAGCAAGATTATTTAAACCTGCAGCCAAACTCTGGACATCCATGTTAAACAGCTAAGGTCAGAGCCATTCAAGGGTTAAGAGGAGGTAAGAAGCAGCTAGACAGCAATTAAGGGCTAGGCAGCAAAAATCTGAGGGAAAGAAAAAAAAAAAAATTTCCCTTCAACACTTCTTTTTCTCCTGCTTCAGCCCAAACAATTAACACTTTGTAGGCCGGTCATACTGTCATGGTTCCCAATGGCAAGGGAACGTAAAAAACACATAAGTAACGAACGAGCTCTCGGGTGATGGAAACTCGAGTTGACCGTGAGCTAAATCTACCACACAACTAACAGTAGCCAGGGAGCATACCTATGGCTTCCTATATGCCACGCGCCAGCCGGAGGACTAACTACGCCTGGTAGAGGAAGAAACAGACCTGGCTTACCTCTAGGGAAATACCCCAAAAGATGATAGCAGCCCCCCACATGTAATAACGGTGAATTAAGAGGAAAAGACATACACAGTATGAAAGTAGATTTAGCAAAGAGAGGTCCACTTACTAGATAGCAGAAGGATACAAAAGAGGACTTCACGGTCAACTGAAAACCCTTTCAAAAACCATCCTGAAATTACTTTAAGACTCCTGTGTCAACTCATGACACAGGAGTGGCAATTTCAGCCCGCAAGAGCTTCCAGCTACAGAGAATTACAAAAACTGCAAACTGGACAAAAGGTACAAAACAAAAGGACAAAGTCCACTTAGCTGATCAGCAGACTAGTAGCAGGAACATGCAACCGAAGGCTCTGGTTACAATGATGACCGGCAAGGAAATGACTGGAGAGCAAGGCTAAATAGGAAACTCCCAAACACTGATGGAAGCAGGTGAACAGAAGAAGCAAAGTGCAAACAAGTCACCAGTACCACCAGCAACCACCAGGGGAGCCCAAAAAGCGGATACACAACACTGTATAGATTACCGCCTTCTCAATAAAATCACGGTCAAATTTCAGTACCCTTTGCCTCTGCTGTCTGATTTGTTTGCTCGGATTAAGGGGGCTAGTTGGTTCACCAAGATAGATCTTCGAGGGGCGTATAACCTTGTGCGTATTAAACAGGGCGATGAATGGAAAACAGCATTTAATACGCCCGAGGGCCATTTTGAGTACCTGGTAATGCCATTCGGGCTTTCAAATGCCCCATCTGTGTTTCAGTCCTTTATGCATGACATCTTCCGAAAGTATCTGGATAGATTCATGATTGTATATTTGGATGATATTTTGGTCTTTTCGGATGATTGGGAGTCTCATGTGAAACAGGTCAGAATGGTATTCCAGGTCCTTCGTGCTAATTCCTTGTTTGTGAAGGGGTCTAAATGTCTTTTCGGAGTTCAGAAGGTTTCCTTTTTGGGCTTCATTTTTTCCCCTTCTACTATCGAGATGGACCCTGTTAAAGTTCAGGCCATTTATGATTGGACTCAACCTACATCTGTGAAGAGCCTCCAGAAATTCCTGGGCTTTGCTAATTTTTACCGTCGCTTCATCGCTAATTTTTCTAGTGTGGTTAAACCTTTGACTGATTTGACAAAGAAAGGTGCTGATGTGGTGAATTGGTCCTCTGCGGCCGGTGAGGCTTTTCAGGAGCTGAAATGTCATTTTTCTTCGGCCCCTGTGTTGCGTCAGCCAGATGTTTCGCTCCCTTTTCAGGTCGAGGTTGATGCTTCTGAGATTGGAGCAGGGGCTGTTTTGTCTCAAAGAAGTTCTGATGGCTCTGTGATGAAGCCATGTGCCTTCTTTTCTAGAAAGCTTTCGCCTGCTGAGCGTAATTATGATTTTGGCAATCGGGAGCTGCTAGCTATGAAGTGGGCATTCAAGGAGTGGCGACATTGGCTTGAGGGAGCCAAGCACCGCGTGGTGGTCTTGACGGATCACAAAAATCTGACTTATCTCGAGTCTGCCAAGCGGTTGAATCCTAGACAGGCTCGATGGTCGCTGTTTTTCTCCCGTTTCGATTTTGTGGTCTCATACCTTCCAGGTTCTAAGAATGTGAAGGCGGATGCCCTTTCTAGGAGTTTTGTGCCTGATTCTCCGGGAGTCCCTGAGCCGGCTGGTATTCTCAAAGAGGGGGTAATTCTGTCTGCCATCTCCCCTGATTTGCGGCGGGTGCTGCAGGAGTTTCAGGCTGATAGACCTGACCGTTGTCCAGCGGAGAAACTGTTTGTCCCTGATAGATGGACTAGCAGAGTTATTTCTGAGGTTCATTGCTCAGTGTTGGCTGGTCATCCTGGGATTTTGGGACCAGAGATTTGGTGGCTAGGTCCTTTTGGTGGCCTTCCTTGTCACGGGATGTGCGTTCTTTTGTGCAGTCCTGTGGGACTTGTGCTCGGGCTAAGCCCTGCTGTTCTCGTGCCAGTGGGTTGCTTTTGCCCTTGCCAGTCCCGAAAAGGCCTTGGACGCATGTTTCCATGGAATTTATTTCAGATCTTCCTGTCTCTCAAAGGATGTCTGTCATCTGGGTGGTTTGTGATCGCTTTTCTAAGATGGTCCATTTGGTACCCTTGCCTAAATTACCTTCCTCCTCTGATTTGGTGCCATTGTTTTTTCAACATGTGGTTCGTTTGCATGGCATTCCGGAGAACATTGTGTCGGACAGAGGTTCCCAGTTTGTCTCTAGGTTTTGGCGGTCCTTTTGTGCTAAGATGGGCATTGATTTGTCTTTTTCTTCGGCTTTCCATCCTCAAACAAATGGCCAAACCGAACGAACCAACCAGACTTTGGAAACCTATCTGAGATGCTTTGTTTCTGCTGATCAGGATGATTGGGTGACCTTCTTGCCATTGGCTGAGTTCGCCCTTAATAATCGGGCTAGTTCGGCTACTTTGGTTTCGCCTTTTTTCTGCAATTCTGGTTTTCATCCTCGTTTTTCTTCGGGGCAGGTTGAGCCTTCTGACTGTCCTGGTGTGGATTCTGTGGTGGACAGGTTGCAGCAAATTTGGACTCACGTAGTGGACAATCTGACGTTGTCCCAGGAGAAGGCTCAACGTTTCGCTAACCGCCGTCATTGTGTTGGTCCCCGACTTTGTGTTGGGGATTTGGTTTGGTTGTCTTCTCGTTATGTTCCTATGAAGATTTCTTCTCCTAAGTTTAAGCCTCGTTTCATTGGTCCTTATAAGATTTCTGAAATTCTCAACCCTGTGTCATTTCGTTTGGTCCTTCCAGCTTCTTTTGCCATCCATAATGTGTTCCATAGGTCGTTATTGCGGAGGTACGTGACGCCTATGGTTCCCTCCGTTGATCCTCCTGCTCCGGTGTTGGTTGAGGGGGAGTTGGAGTATGTGGTGGAAAAAATTTTGGATTCTCGTATTTCGAGACGGAAGCTTCAGTACCTGGTTAAATGGAAGGGCTATGGTCAGGAGGATAATTCCTGGGTTGTTGCCTCCGATGTCCACGCTGCCGATTTAGTTCGTGCCTTTCATTTGGCTCGTCTTGATTGGCCTGGGGGCCCTGGTGAGGGTTCGGTGACCCCTCCTCAAGGGGGGGTACTGTTGTGAATTCCATTCTCGGACTCCCTCCTGTGGTCATGAATGGTACTTTGGTTAGTTCTGCTCTTGGACTCCCTCTGGTGGCTTTGAACGGAACTGCTGGTCACTGAGGTTGGCTTTGTCAGCTGCTCTCGTTTATTGCTTGCTGACTTCCCTATTTAACTCCACTCAGATCGTTACTTCATGCCAGCTGTCAATGTTTCAGTATTGGTTCAGATCTCTCTTGGACTTCTCTGAGGACCTGTCTACTCCAGCAGAAGCTAAGTCTTTGCTAGTTCATTTGTTGTTACTGCTTCCTGAATATATTTCTTAGTACTGCTAATTTCTAGTCCAGCTTGCTATCATGATATTCCCTTGCTAGCTGGAAGCTCTGGGGGTGCAGAGTGGCACCTCCACACCGTGAGTCGGTGTGGGGAGTCTTTTTGCTTACTCTGCGTGGTTTTTTGTAGTCTTTTGTGCTGACCGCATAGTTCCCTTTTCTATCCTCTGACTATTTAGTGAAGTCTGGCCTCCTTTGCTAAAACCTGTTTCATTCCTGTGTTTGTGACTTTCCTCTAAACTCACAGTCAATATATGTGGGGGGCTGCCTTTACCTTTGGGGAATTTCTCTGAGGCAAGATTAGGCTTCTATTTCTATCTTTGGGGGTAGTTAGCTCTTAGGCTGTGAAGAGGCGTCTAGGGAGAGTTAGGTACGCTCCACGGCTATTTCTAGTGTGTGTGATAGGAGTAGGGTTTGCAGTCAGCAGAGTTCCCACTTCCCAGAGCTAGTTCCGATTTTGAGTTTACGCATCAGGTCATTCTGGGTGCTCTTAACCACCAGGTCCATAACAGTGCATATACCATATGCTCACTGTTAGTTTTCCAATAGTCGGCCTTAGTGGAAACAGCCTGCTGCCTCCTCTGTTAATCATTGGTTAATTGTGTAAGATTGGGGGCAGCGGAAGGCAGTTAGTGACAAAAAGGTAACAGCGTGGTATGTTCATCTTGGCACAACAGCTGTGATCTTTGGCAATAGGCATATACAGAGAATACAGGTCACCTCCAGTAAGTCCTCCAGTAAGTATGTATTGTGTCTCCCCTGGCTTCCACATGTATCACAAGGTGACCAGTCCTGGGCTATGATGAAAAGTCTGTTTCAGATCCTGACAACCTCCACATGTCATGTATAGAACTGCTGTTATTCAGCAGGATAACCATTGTCCCCCTCATAGATTTTCTATAGTTATGACCCTTCTGCTCCTTCTATAAATATGCATTCCGCAACGTAATTTATAGCTCTCTATATAGGTTTTATTTTATACAAACTTCTTCCAGTACTCTCACACATCCCTCACAACTAATTTCACATTTATCAGTCAGAAGATTTTCCATCTTTGTGTCTTCCATCTTCTTTTCTGGATAAATGGTCTCTTTGATATGGGCTGCTAGACTTTGATTGAATTGTGTTTTGCTCTGCCTCCTCTATTGCTTGGATAATATATTTTATTCTGCAACTAAGTGGAATATTCCTTAAAATCTTCTGTTGTGACATGTAATACATTGAACAGTAAAAATAAGTCTGCTTCACTAAGGCTAGTTTCACACTAGCGTTAACTGCAATACGTCGCAAATGCGTCGTTTTTGCGAAACGCCGCATCCAGCAAAAGTTTTTGCTGGATACGTTGTTTCGTCATAGAGTAACATTATCGACGCATTTGCGACGCATTTGCGACGCATTTCCAAACGGTGAATGCGTTTGGCGGCGTTTGGGCGTATGGTAGCGGTCCGTCGGGAGAAAAAAACGTTACATGTAACGTTTTTTGCTCCCGACGGTCCGCTTTTTCCGACCGCGCATGCGCAGTCGGAACTCCGCCCCCACCTCCCCGCACTTCCCCGCACATCACAATGGGGCAGCGGATGCGTGGGAAATATGCATCCGCTGCCCCCGTTGTGCGGCGGAGACCACACTAGCGTCGGGAACGTCGGCCCGACGCGCAGCGACGGGTTGTTCCCGACGCTAGTGTGAAAGTAGCCTAATGCTTTGAGCTAAACAGTTAACAAGCTACTGAAAGCCTAAAAAATTCTTCCAAATAACTATTTGGTACCTAACCAAAAGGCACAAAAGATTAATTACTGTTATGGAACTTGCAATACAATTTCATCATTGTCTCTCATTGTTTATATTCTTCTGAAACATATTTTGTCCAGCAAAATAGAAAACATAAGAGGGCTCTTTCACACTACATTCTCTCCTATGTTTGGTGGTGGCCCCATCGGGATTACGCCCTGGCCCCTCCGCAAAACAAGATTTGGGCATATGCGCCGAAAAAGGCCATTGACTATAATGGTGCAAAGTCACAGCGTACCCTGTCGTGCATCATTTTTGGTCGTATATGCCTATTGGAGGTGGATAGCAAAACGTAGTCTACTGCATCTGAATTTCTACCTCTAGTAGGGATGTACGGCCGAAATTGATGAACAGCAGAACACACTGTGATTCCATCTGCACCATTGTAGTCAATGGCCCCTTTGAACATATGCTTGAATCCTGTACTTTTGAGGGGTTCCGGACGTAAGCCCTGATGGGGCCACTGAAAATTGGAACGAATGCACAGAGTAAAAAAGTTTTCTAGAATAGAAGGAAAGTTAGCCAATGTAATAACACATAGTTCTACTCATCCTATTGCACTTCTATGGCAGAGATGATGGATTTTCCTTAGGGATCAGCAAGCACTAAAATGCTTGGATGCTCGTTACTCGAACTGAGCAGTTTCTAATGCTCAGATGCTTGTTTCGAGTATTGAGTGCAGTGAGAGTCAATGGGAAATCCAAGCATTTTTCTGGCAGACCCTACAAGGTCTGGGGAGCAGTAAAGATCTTGAAATGGATGAAAACAGTGCTGAATGGAAGGTTAACAGTATGGGAAAGACTCCCGGAAGCATCTCTGACTCCCAGATCACTACTGAGAACAATAGTGTGACACTTTTACTCTACTTTAAGGATTGACAATTAAACATTCAAAATTGGTGCGAAATTGGAGTTTACAGGAAAAAAGTTAAGTAACATTATTTCCTGTATAATGACCTGTATATAAGTCAAAAAATAAAAAGGATAAAAAAATAACAATTTAAGTAAACCAAAATTTATTTTTTAATTAATTTTTAATACATTTTTATTATTTTTTTTATTAAAAAAGTGGAAATTTAAGTCTCATTTATTAAGAAAGCTAGAGGGACTCACATATACCCTGTATTAGACACAAAGGAGAGCCTCATGCAGATTCTGTTAAAATTGTCATGTAGTGGTGTCACTGGTTCCTTCTCCGGTATCACACAATCAACAGAGCAAGAGAATAGTGAACAATTCTAAGACCTTTATTTAGGCAAAACACGAAAGGTCCATATATACGATCCATCACACAAAGGATAAAATATTCCAGAACACGAATGCATTTCAGTAACAGGATAAAAGTCCAACAATCCAGCACAGAGGATAACAGTCCATATTCCCTTCTTTCTCTCTGATATGCTCTTCACATCATGGTTCCACATCAGACTGATCTCTGTCTCTCACCTCCCTGATATTTACAAGTCTCCCCCCTCATTCACAGGACAGGAGGGGGAAGGTCTCAGGGGCTCATTGTTTCAACAAGCTAGGTCAACATGTCATTAGCATATTAGCATATTAACATTATTCACTGACCCTGTGGAGAGATAACAATACAGAACTGTGGGGAGAATATCAGATGGCAAATAACTCATCCTACAAGATACAGTAACACCATGATAATCAGTAAAATAGAAATATACACAAAAATGATACCCACATAGCATATCACACCATCACAACCGGTACTCCTAGACCCATAAAGGCTATGCACTAAGTGCAAATCCTTCCAAAAATTATAAGCAAGGTCATCCATACACCCTTGAAGGCAGCAAGTGGAGTGCCTCATAAAAAATTAGGAAAGTTTAGTTGTGGTACTCCTACACTCATAAAGGCTTTGCACACAGTGCAAAGCCAGAAAAAGATTATTAGGAGGGTCATCCACACATCCTTGACGGCACCAAGTGGAGTGATTAATAAAAAAAATAACAAAGTGTAGATGATGTGCTCCTACACTCATAAAGGCTTTGCACAAAGTGTAAAGCCATGGAAAAAATTAAAAGGGGGTCATCCAGTCATCCATTGACCCTTGAAGGCAAGAACTACTTCAAATTTAAAGTTTAAAAACACTTTATCTACTGCTGTCATCTGGTGGTTTGGAAAAGTCGAGGTTAATCCAGGCTTTATTCATTTTTATCAGAGTGAGCATGAAAGCCGAAAGCACATGTCTGCCCCCAGCAACATTAAAAACCCTCTCAGACAAGATGCTAGTGGCAGGGCAGTACAATACCTCCAAGGCATAGAGCAACATCTGATGCCAGGTGTCCAGCTATGAGACCCAATAGTTCAAGGTCGATGAGGAATTAGAGAGTACGCTGGTTTTGTCGGCCAGTTATTGTTTGACCATCTTTAAAAACATTTCCTTCATTGTTCCGCTCATAAAGGCTTTTTACTCCATCCGTACTGAGTAGATGAGATGAGTATGGGCTCGGTAGTATCTCCTTGTCTCATGTCTTCCTCCATGTACACCTGGTATGCATGCAAAGCTGCAGCTTTAATTGTGATCAGTGACTGTTTAAGTAGGCACAGAAGCAGGAACATTGCACTGATTGCTCTAATGCCAGACGCCCATGCCCACTTTTCAGTTGTTATGTGTGGAGGCTGCCCAGAATACCGACCAGCGTTTTGGAGCTGGTGTTCAACAACTAGCCTCAGCTGCTCACAAAGCCTTGCCAGCATGTGCAGTGTGGAATTCCAATGCATGGTGAAAATGCACCCAATCAATGAGCTGGCATTTGTATGCGCAGCGACAGCTGTAGTCAACTTGCAGAAATGGGCACTGACACAGTACACCTTGAACAGAAGCTCTTGCAAATCTGGGTAGGTTTTCAGAAACAGCTGAACCACCGAATTGAGTGCGTGAGCCGAGCATGGTACATGTGAGCTTGCCAAGCATCACAGCCGCCGCTAGGTTATGGCCATTATCACACATGACCATGCCTGGTAGGAGGTTCAGCAGCGAGAGCCAAAGATCTGTCTGGTCTGTCATTCCTTTCCACAACTCTTTGGTATGCGGTTTGTCTACTCAATTTTCTTGAGCAGAACCTGTTGCGGCTTCGCTGAGGCAGTGCTGCAGAGCTTCTGGCTGATGTGGATGACGTGCTCTGAGATACCAAATCAGAGATAGAGGATGAGGTGGAGCGAGGGGCTGCAGGAACTTCTGTAGGAGGTAGAGGAAACCCTGACAGAAGTAGGACCAGCAATCCTTGGCATCGGTAGCACATGTCATGCCAGGGTGGGAGTTGGACCATGCCTCCCCTTCACCCAGTGTGCCATCAGGAAATTGTAGCCTCCCTGGCCACATGCACTTGTCCATGAGTCGGTTGTTAAGTGGACAATCCCATTAAGTGCATTGGTAAGGGCACCAGTGATTTTCCTGGACACGTGCTGGAACAAGGCAGGGACGCCACACCAGGGAAGAAAAGGTGGCAGCTGGGGACCGAGTACCGAGTGATTACTGCCACCATGAGTTGGTGGAAATCTTCTTTGTCTACAAGCCTAAACGGCAACACTTCCATGGAACGCAGCCTGGAAATGTACCCATTTAGCATTTAGGCCTGTTGGTGAGTGGCTGGGCACTTTATTTTTTGTTTTAAGGCCTCGGGTAGGGACAGCTGAACGTTGTGCTGGGACCAGTTTTTGTCAGTGCCTGATGATGCAACTGTGCAAGACACAGAGGACACCGCTAATTCATAATTGAACTGAGGGGGTTCTCCTAAAGCATGCTGCATAGCAATGGAGAAAATAGAGAAAAAAGACGCATATTAGTATAATATACTGCCATTTGGATTTTTGTGAACTTCTGTGGAGGTAGGTTATTGCCATATCAAGGGCATAACCAGCTATTTAACCTGTTGGATTTTTTTGTTTTTTTTAAAATGTTCTTATAAGTCTTTCTTGTTGCACATGATTTGTTGTTGTTTATATTAATAAAGTTCAAAATGTATATATTTTCCTGGGAGTTCCCTATTTTTAGCATGCATCTTTTTTTTTCTATTTTCTTTGTGTCTCATCATCATCATCTACCTCCTTAGACACAATTTGCTGTTCTCCACCGTCATTGTTTTGTGGCTGTGGTTGCTCTAAGTTTTGTGCATCTCTAAACAGCATAAACAGCATCTCTTTTTGCTCCTCTTGGAACATGCAGGGTGGGAGGCCAAAATTAAGAAATTATGTTGTTAAAAGCTCCTCAGAGTGTCATAGTGTGGGATCACTAGTCTCCTGAGACTCAACATGGTGGGAGGAAGGAGGACCAGGGTGAGGTTTAAGTGATTCAGACTGTTGACTGGTGAGACTGGACCATGTGGAAGACTGGGTTGTGCTGGCAATCATGCTGAAAGCATTATCTGCTATACAACCGACCACCTATTTGAACTGGTGTGGCTTCAGAAGTGGTGTACCTTGCCCCCTTGCAAAGTGGGGCAGAACACTATTTTTTTAATTATTATTGTACATTTTTATAGTGCCATTTATTCCATGGCGCTTTACATGTGAAAAGGGGGCAAATATAGACAAATACAACTAAACATGAGCAAAAAACAAGGCACACAGATACAAATTCAAAAACTGAAAAGTGGGACATGCAATATTATTCGGCCCCTTTAACTTAATACTTTGTTGCGCCACCTTTTGCTGCAATTACAGCTGCAAGTTGCTTGGGGTATATCAGTTTTGTACATCGAGAGACTGAAACTCTTGCTCATTCTTCCTTGGCAAACAGCTCGAGCTCAGTGAGGTTTGAGATCGTTTGTGAACAGCAGTTTTCAGCTCTTTCCACAGATTCTCTATTGGATTGAGGTCTGGACTTTGACTTGGCCATTCTAACACCTGGATATGTTTATTTATTTACCATTCCATTGTAGATTTTGCTTTATGTTTAGAATCATTGTCTTGTTGGAAGACAAATCTCCGTCCCAGTCTCAGGTCTTTTGCAGACTCCAACAGGTTTTCTTCAAGAATGGTCCTGTATTTGGCTTCATCCATCTTCCCATCAATTCTAACCATCTTCCCTGTCCCTGTTGAAGATGAGGAAAAGCAGACCCAAACCATAATGCTGCCACCACCATATTTGACAGTGGGGATGGTGTGTTCAGGGTGATGAGCTTTGTTGCCTTTACGCCAAACATATCGTTTGGCATTGTTGCCAAAAAGTTCGAGTTTGGTTTCATCTGACCAGAGCACATTCTTCCACATGTTTGGTATGTCTCCCAGGTGGATTGATGCAAACTTTAAACAATACTTTTTATGGATATCTTTGAGAAATGGCTTTCTTCTTGCCACTCTTCCATAAAGGCCAGATTTGTGCAGTGTACGACTGATTGTTGTCCTATGGACAGACTGTCCTACCTCATCTGTATATCTCTGCAGGTCATCCAGAGTGATCATGGGCCTCTTGGTTGCATCTCTAATCAGTCTTCTCCTTGTTTGAGATGAAAGATTAGAGGGACAGCCGTGTCTTGGTAGATTTGCAGTGGTATGATACTCCTTCCATTTCAATATGATCGCTTGCACAGTGCTCCTTGGGATGTTTAAAGTTTTGGAAATCATTTTGTATTCAAATCCGGCTTTAAACTTCTCCACAACAGTATCACGGACCTGCCTGTTGTGTTCCTTGGTCTTCATGATGCTATCTGTGCTTCAAACAGAACCCTGAGGCTATCACAGTGCAGGTGCATTTATACGAAGACTTGATTACACACAGGTGGATTATTTTTATCATCATTAGGCATTTAGGACAGCACTGAATCATTCAGAGATCCACAATGAACTTGTGGAGTGAGTTTGCTGCACTGAAAGTAAAGGGGCCGAATAATATTGCACGCCCCACTTTTCAGTTTTTGAATTTCTCCTTGTGGAGAGTGACATACCAGCTCTGGCTTGTCAAAGTAAGGAGGGTTATTCGCCGTGCAATGCTCCTGTGGGAAATTTAATATGAAAATTGCCTTTTCAGAGAAAAAGAGGACTTAAACTCTATAGTGCCACCTGTTGGAAGTAGCGATCCTACAAGTGACACACGCTACTACAAAAAATGGGAGTCAGATCCTACACAGAACTATTACAAGGAACTAAAGTTGGTATCTTGTCTGCCTGAAGAATCCACAAGAGCCGATGACCTGATACCAGAAAGTCCAAGAACAGGGATATTCTACATGCTTCCCAAAATTCACAAATCTAGAAATTCAGGAAGACCTATTATCTCATGTGTGGGCACCCTTACTGAGCAGGTATCTGGAAGGGTAGAGGGTGTTCTTAAACGTCTGCTAAAGGAGACACCCAGCTTCATTCAGGACACAACTGACTTATTGAATAAACTAGCAGCAATAGGTCCTCTACCAGAAGGAACCATCCTGGCCACCATGGATGTGGAATCTTTGTATTCTAATACCTCACACCAGGATGGATTAAATGCCTGCAAATTCTTCATGGAAAACACAGGGACTGATGCAGATTCTGTGGTGAAACTTATAAAATTCATCCTCACCCACAATTACTTTGAATTTGACAACAAGATCTATCTACAGGAGATTGGCACAGCAATGGGAAGTAAAATGGCTCCACAGTATGCAAATCTTTTCATGGCCAAGCTTGAAAGCGACTTTTTGTCCTTATGTCCCATCAGTCCTCTGGCCTACTACCGCTACATTGATGATATTTTAATCATCTGGACGGAGTCTGAGCAACAGCTAAAGACGTTCCATGAACAGTTTAATCAATTTCATCCCACCATCAACTTGACACTCAACTACTGCTGTACTGAAATTAACTTTTTGGACACCATCATTAAGCTGCAGAACAATGAAATAGAGACATCCCTGTATCAGAAGCCAATAGACCGCCCAACGTACCTTAAATGGGACAGTTTCCATCCAAAACACATAAAAAACTCTATTGTCTACAGCCAAGCCATCAGATACAATCGTATATGTTCCAACCCAATGGACAGGGATGAACACCTTGGTCGCCTCAGAAAGACCTGTTTGAATCAGGGCTACCATCAAAGAACAATTCAAAACCAAATTACAAGAGCCACCAGACTATCAAGGAATCACCTGTTACATTACAAAGCTAAAGAAGAAAATAACTGGGTGCCTCTAGCAGTTACCTATAATCCAAATCTGGAGGTGCTAAGGGGAGCTGCATGGAAATTACAACCTTTACTACAAAAAGATGCCCACTTACAATCCATTTTTCCAGACCCCCCACTACTGTGTTTTAGGCAGCCCCCAAATCTAAGAAGCATCATTGTCAGAAGCTCCCTGTCCTCTCCAACAGCTGCAGGAACCTTTCCTTGCAACCAGAAAAAATGTAAAACCTGTCCATTTATAATGACCACGGACAAAATAAAGATCCCCAATTCACATCAGGACTACAAGATACCAGGTACTTTCAGATGCATCATTTCTAATGTGGTGTACTTAATTATTTGTACTAAATGTTCAACTGGGGGTCTGTATGTAGGGGAGACAGTTTCTGCCCTGAGAACAAGGATAAATTCTCACCGGCACACAATAAGAGAATAAAGAATGGATCTACCTGTGGCCAAACATTTTTGTATGCCTGATCATAGCAACATTGACCTGAAATTACTTGTATTGAAAGGTAACTTGAAATCTCACAGAAACAGCAGAATTTGGGAGTATAAATGTGTGATAACCTTTGACACACTTAGTGCAAGAATGAATGTGTCGCATGGATTTTTGTCTTTTTACATCAAGTTACGGAATTTGCACTTCAGTCCATGTGGGGTCATCATAACAGAACCAGACCCCAATCAGAGGACAACAAAACATTCACTCTTAATCTAGGAACTGTTTCAATATTTATGGACACAACTGTTTATCACTTATCACTCTCCCATAATGACAGTTCTGTGCTGTGTTGTGTATAAATACATGATTCTACAGATGATGTATTAGTCTGTGCCTGATGAAGAGGCCTGAGTAGTCTCGAAAGCTTGCAATTTGTTACCATCTTTTCAGTTAGCCATTAATAGGTATCAACCAGTGAGGACTCTCAATTCTAAATATTTTTCTATTTTTTTGCACTGTTACAAGTCACTGAAATGTAACCCAAAGCACGTAATACTCTATGGATGACTAATTGAATACAGAAACATTTTTAACCATTTTTTTGAAATGTTATACACCACCGAAAAGCACGTAACACGTTATGGATTACTAATTGAAATCAGAAACATTTTTGAACGTTTTATTTTGAAGTGTTATATACAACTGTAATGTCACACAAAGCACATAATATTCTATGTATTATAATTAGTGTTGAGTGATACCTTCCGATATTTGAAAGTATCGGTATCGGATGGTATCGGCCGATATCCGAAAAATATCGGATATCGCCGATACCGATACCCGATACCAATACAAGTCAATGGGACACAAGTATCGGAAGGTATCCTGGATGGTTCCCAGGGTCTGAAGGAGAGGAAACTCTCCTTCAGGCCCTGGGATCCATATTCCTGTGTAAAATAAAGAATAAAAATAAAAAATAGGGATATACTCACCCTCTGATGCGCCCTGGTAGTAACCGCTGTAACCGTCAGCCTCTGTTCCTAAGAATGAGCGAGTGAAGGACCTGCGATGACGTCGCGGCTTGTGATTGGTCGCGTGACCGCTCATGTGACCGCTCACGCGACCAATCACAAGCCGCGACGTCATCGCAGGTCCTTCACGAGCTCATTCTTAGGAACGGAGGCTGCCGGTTGCACGTCTGAGGTCCAGGCTCCGTCGGAGGGGTGAGTATATCCATATTTTTATTTTTATTCTTTATTTTTTACATGAATATGGATCGCAGGGCCTGAAGCAGAGTCTCCTCTCCTCCAGACCCTGGGAACCATACACTGGGAACTTCCGATTCCGATTTCCGATATCACAAAAATATCGGAACTCGGTATCGGATTTCCCATACCGCAAATATCGGCCGATACCCGATACTTGCGGTATCGGAATGCTCAACACTAATTATAATATAGTTAGCTTTTTCACCCCACCAAAAAAGAATGTGGTCATGTGCAGCAGCTACATATTTAGAAACTGCCTGCAAAGTACTAAGCTCTGCCTATAAACTGTGTTCTGCCTCAGTACCTGCTATTGCAACTGTCCCAAGGCTAAATGCAGAATGTATCTGCAGCAAACAGCAAAGCACAAGATTAGCCCTTAGGAGCCTTGTTAATATGATGGCTCAGCATCAGCACCAGTATCAACACTACAGGACTCTAATTAGTTAAACTATGTACACACGGGCCTGGATAACTGCTCCTTCCTTCCAATCAGAACTGTCCCTGAGCTGTGCAATTGTGTAAGTGACCCGAGCATGGCGGCGCATGTCCTTTTATAACCTCGGATGAGGAACTGCGTCCAGCCAATCGAAGTAATGCCACTACCAAGATGGCTACGGCATTGCAGTGACTGGCAGGCAATCCCTGCATGCTTATTGGCTGTGTAACATGCGTCAAACATGAGGGGCGGCGATTCAAGCTTCAAATCCAAGTAGCAGTCAATACTCGTCGAGTGCCAAGCATACCCGAGCACCCAGATCCTGGAGTGCTATCTGAGTATCACTGAGCACGTTTGCTCATCCCTAGTTTTCATGTAAAGATCTCGTGTTCAGGCTGTTAATAAGAGCATAAGGATGGTATATTAGCTATTGGCAGATGTCCAGGAGAATGACAACTCATCTTGTTCTATCCCTACCTTCTCTCTCTGTGCCTCGTGCCCCACAGTTCTCATCTCTACAGAAGTGAACGAGAGACGGCCATCAATCACGGCCTCCTTATACAATTCATTTTTTCCAATTAAAAATCCATTCATGCTAATGAATAATAGATAGAGGCTACAAGCCTGCACAAAGCAGGTCTCTGTGAGCCCTTGTCACTCATTTTCAATAATACTACGGGTCATTGTAGTTTTTGTTGGCTTTTGGGACATTTGCATGAAGCTCACTTCTCCTTGTTACTGTGTGTCATTATCACATACTGTACATACCATATTGATCTGACAACAAAACCAAGAATTATTACTAATGATTTTTACATAATAAAATATACAGTAATAGTATTTTTAGTAAATTATTTTTTTCTTTCATGAGAAAAGGCATCTGTACTCTACGGTCCCTATTTATCATGTTTTCACCAGAATTCTGGAGTAAAACACATTCAAACACTGCAAACTTTTATACAGTTTTAAGTTGTGCAAAGATATTGCAACTTTTGGAGGTTTTTTTGCCAGTTCCAGCCAGTTTTGCCAGATGAAGCTAGAGATGCTTTGCAAAGGCTGCCCCGACAGTCATAATTCACACCACAAAAAAGGAGTAAAATATGCAAGAAATGTACTCCAGTTCCTGACTTAACTAACATTTCTGGTAGAGGTCTATAGCAGGTTTAAGGTGTGAAATCTTCATTAGGAGGTGCACACAAATTTAGCACATCTTATTCAAGAGATCTCTTCATTAAGATATTGTATAAAATGTCAAACTTAATGAATTGAGCACTATATGTCACAGTTAATTTTTAAATGGGTGCTATTATTAGGGAGACATCTACTGTCTCAGATTGAAAAGATGACTCTATCGCTCACGTTTTTATGCAATAACTGATTTACAACTGTGATTTATAGGCTGTATTACTAAATGCAAGGTTACATGGTCTTGTATGTTGTTTATTCTTCATCATCTTTCATTACAAATAACAGATTTGTGTGACCAGAAATAATACATTGTGGAACATTGGGTGACTATAATGAAATAAATCTGTCTCGCGTACGCTCCAGATTTCCTCTACACTTATGGAAGTCTGATGAGACAGTAATCAAGGATGGGTTTCAAGGATTACTAACAAAGTAATATGATGATTATTGGTGCTACACTAGTTGAAGTGCTACATGAGGTTAGGGAAAAAGTATATACTTATGTTTTAGATTTGTCATGTTCTCATGTTATTAGGGTCTCTTGTCATGTCTCATTGCCATTGCAGGGTGAGGACATTTCATACATTTGCAAGTAAAAACAAGTGTTGGCTAAAGTACTGACATGTTGTATCAAGTGATGTATTGTCCTTAGAGACCAGTAATGCATAGTGATTAGAGTTGACCAAAAAGATCTGCAGGTCCCTGGATTAGTGGCCACATTGGTAGTCCGTGGCTGCCCGGAGTACAGGGTGGCAGCCATGAGCGATGGGCTGCTGTGTTACCACACCCTGGCCAACCCAACTGGATTTCAAGTACTAGGTGAGCTGGCTTTCTTTTTACTATTTGTAAAACCTCCTACTACCTGCAACATTCCAGTGGGTTTTCTAATTAGTAAGTTGGCACCACAACGTCATGTGTGTGTAAGAAGAGGCACCGGACCGGTGGTAACTTTCTTGCTCTGGGAACTGTCAGGGCTGTCACCTTTGCAGTCTGGGGGAAAGCTTAGAGACCCGGACCGACCTTTGCACTGGACAGCAGGGGGCGTAGTTAGGATAAAAGGGAGAGAGTGTGCAAAAAGGAGAAAAGACTTGGCAGGAACACGCAGGGCGCAGCAGGGGAAGTTTGGTGCTTCGTCCTCTGAGCACCGTGGCAGCGCAGGCCCAAGCTTTATTATCCCTGCAGTCAATTACAGAAACTTTGACCGGAGAACTATTTTCTGCCCGTTGGCTCCCACTACGCCAGGTACCCAATGCTATGGGCCAGTAGAAAACACATATGTGCCGCCCAAGAAACTCTGGGTGACATACCGAGAACTGTACCCTTTCTCACCCGCCTATTTCAGCCAATCTTCATTAAGCCTCAGCAGTGTTGGAAACCGCTCTTCACCCTCACCCACATCCTGGACCCAGGACCCCATGCAAGACGTCAAGGACCCATTGTCATCGCCAGGAACCGGATCATCAATGCCTGCAGGATGCCATCGGATTCATCATGTGCTGACCGCATTGGTACCATCGTTAGATCCTGAGACTCTGCAGTCAGGAAGCTGTCAGACTGATAAGTTTACCTTTAATGAACTGTTGTTATATTTTTACCCTCATTACCTCCTTCAGCACATCTATTGTACTCCTGTCACCTTCCATGCCTAACCCTGCCTTTACTTCCCCCTCCTTGCATGGAGTATACCCCAGATATGCAGATACTGGAAGACCCCATGGATGTAGGGCAGTTACGCATGCGTTTATTTTGTCAGATGCAAAGGGAGGGGGAGACAGTGACCCAGTACATGAACGCACTACAGGAGATCCCCACTGTCATAACTAGAAAGGATGGTGTGGGCACAGGGTCTACTGACATAGTATTGCAAGATCAGTTAGTGACAGGCTTGCGAGACATACTGCTGAAACAGGCCTTACACGAGCGCTTGCAGGTAAATCCACGCATGACCTTTTCTGAAGTGTGGAGTGAAGTGCATACACGCGAGCAGGAGCAGGGGGTGAAAGTCCTGACGGAGATGGTCCGGAGCGGGGAGGTATCCGTGACAATGGCCACCAAACTGAGATGGGTGAAAGAGTTGCAGAAAGAATTCCAGGGAATACGAGAAGAATTGGCTGATTCCAAGAAGAAACCCACCGTATCCACCTCGCCAGGGGGTAGAACTCGGCCTGAACCTCGTCTCGAAGTAAGAACGTACCGTAGAGAACTCCCTACTGCTATAACTGTGGTGAGCTAGGACATTTGGCTCAGATTTGTATACGACGAAGCAGACCTCTGCAGCGCCGTCCGCTGAACTAGGTGGGTCTGAGGGGGGGGGGGTACAGCCCGGAGCCTGAACAGTCCAGAAGGAGAATCAACAGTCCGACAAGTCTAGTTTCCACATGTCCTCTCGTCTGGGCTGAGATGGATGGTCGAACCATCCGA
Organism: Ranitomeya variabilis; assembly: GCF_051348905.1. Classification (NCBI taxonomy): domain Eukaryota; kingdom Metazoa; phylum Chordata; class Amphibia; order Anura; family Dendrobatidae; genus Ranitomeya; species Ranitomeya variabilis. The sequence goes on along the minus strand of NC_135233.1, from coordinate 848,656,660 downwards.
TGTTTGGTTGACACTGGCTCACAAGTGACACACAATGCCTGGAACATACTTCCAACGAAATTTCCTTGAAGCAATGTGGCCTGAGTGGGGCCCGGTGATAAAGTTGACAGCTGCTAATCACTTACCAATCCCGGTCGCAGGGGTGGTCTGGATCCAAATCACCATCTGTGGTAAAGATCTGGGTCAAAAGGGAGTGGTGCTGACTGCCAGAGACGCAGGTAACAGACATGCTGTCACTCTAGGAATGAATATATTGAAGGAATTTGGATGTCTTCTCATCAATGAGTCTCCTGATGTGTTCCTAAATTAGTGGAGCCCTCACACTCCCCAAAGGAGAGAATTCCAGCAGCTATTCTGTAGGGCTCAAGCACAAGGAACCTCTAGTGATGGGAAGATACTGGGAAAAGTGATTGTCCCAGCTGCAGCCAATCTGGTTCTACCGTCATGCTTACTCTACCCCTCCGAGCTTGTACCCCTCTGGAAGGAGTCGAGATACAGATAGAGCCAGCTTGTATGATGTAAATACCTCCAGGGCTCCTCGTTGCGTGGACGTTAGCCACTGTGCACGACGAGACGGTCCCAGTGCGATGTGTTAATCTGGGAGAAGACATATTCACGCTCCCACTTCGGAGTGAAGTTGTGCAAATTCTGGGCATGCCGGAGGAGCTGATACCACCACAAGCCATACAGTTGATAGTGAAAGAGGGAGATCCTTGGATCGTAGCCGTAGACATGTCTTCAGCGCCAGAACCTCAGCACCTGCGGGAGGGACTTCGTATTCTGGAGCAAATACGGGCTGAATTAACAGAACTCACACCACAGCAGGTCCAGCAGGTAGAAGCTCTATTAGGGCAATATCAAGATGTGTTCACTTTCATGCACTATGGCAATCACCCACGAGATACCAACTCAAAATGTCACGCCTATAAGAGAACGATACCGACAAATTCCACCACAAATCTACCAAGGGGTGAATGGGATGCTGACTCAGATGCTGCAGAATGGAGTTATATGGGAGAGTCAGAGCCCGTGGGCTGCTCCCATTGTGCTAGTGCAAAAGAAAGATGGAGCCCTACACTTCTGTGTGGACTAGCTCAAACTGAATGCTTGGACTGTGCGAGATTCATACCCCATACCCAGGATTGAGGAATCGTTGTCTACGCTGGGAAGCACGAAATTCTTTTCATCACTGGATCTGGCCAGTGGCTATTGGCAAGTACCTATGTCTGAGCATGACCGAGTGAAGACGGCTTTTATACTACAGATGGGCCTATACGAATTCAACCGGATGCTGGCCTGGCTGACGCTCCTGGTACGTTTGTTGTGAACTATATTTGTTGGCTCCCTCTTGTGGTCACTAGCGGTATGGCACTTGGATTATCTTTCCCCAGGTTGGTACCCACCTGGTTCGTTAGGCCTTGGGTGTTCCTATTTAGACTTCCTGGAAACTCAGTCTAGTGCCTGGAATCGATGTAATCAGTCTATGTCTGTTTTCCTCCTGACTCCTTGTCCCTGAGTTTTGCAAGATAAGCTAAGTTCTGCTTTCTTATTTTTGTCCTTTTGCATTTGCTCTTATTTTGTTCCAGCTTGTTCAAAATGTGATTTCTGTTTTTGCTGGAAGCTCTAGGGGGCTGATATTCTCCCCCCACACCGTTAGTCGGTGCGGGGGTTCTTGGATCTTCAGCGTGGATATTTTTATAGGGTTTTTGCTGACCGCATAAGTCCTCTTCCTATTTTCTGCTATTAATTAGTGGGCCTCTCTTTGCTAAATCTAGTTCATTCTTACGTTTGTCTTTTCTTCTTACCTCACCGTTATTATTTGTTGGGGGCTTGTATTATAACTTTGGGGTCTTTTTTCTGGAGGCAAGTGAGGTCTTATTTTCTCTGAAAGGGTTAGTTAGTTCTCCGGCTGGTGCGAGACGTCTAGAATCAACGTAGGTACGTTCCCCGGCTACTTCTAGTTGTTGTGCCAGGATCAGATATGCGGTCAGCCAAGTTACCACTTCCCTATGAGCTGGTTTTTGTGTTTGCGGACTTAGCTGGAACTCCTGAGATCCTCTACCACTAGGATCATAACAACGTTTCAACGACTGATGGAGAGGTGTCTAGGCCATTCTGATCTATCTGGATGATATCATTGTGTACACTGCCACGTTCAAGGAACACCTGCAAGACTGGAACAAGTGCTGAGCCGCCTTGAGAGACACGGTTTGAAAGTAAAGCCTCAGAAGTGTCATTTATTTTGCACCCAGATTGAGTACTTGGGACATGTTGTCTCTGCAAAGGAGGTGAGACCATCCCGTGAAAAGATTGTCTCAGTAAAGGATTGGCCAACCCCGAAAACTGTGAAAGATGTACGGACCTTTCTGGGGCTCACCAGGTATTATCGGCAATTAGTAAAGAACTTCACTCGCATCGTGAACCCGTTGCTGGAGCTGTTGAAAGGGGTTCCGTCTGGTGCAAAGAACAGGACTATCTAATGGGGAGAACGCCATGAGAAAGCATTTTGAGCCTTGAAGATGGCTTTGACTGAGGCGCCAGTGTTGGTCTATGCAGACTTCTCCCAGCCGTTTATTCTCCACACTGATGGAAGCCTGCATGGACTCGGAGCTGTGGTGTCTCAGATTCAAGATGGAGCAGAATGAGTAGTCACCTATGCAAGCCGGTCCTTACATGACTCTGAATGGAATCCTTACAATTACAGTTTGTTTAGCATTGCTGTGGGCCATGACTGAGAAGTTTGTGGAGTACTTGTCATGCGCTGAAGTCCTGGTGTGCACCAATAATAACCCCTTGGCCCATCTGGAAAATGTGAAACTTGGGGCCCTGGAGCAGTGCTGGGTGGCTTGTATAGCGAAGTTTCGATGTAAAATCACTTACAAGAGAGGAGCTGAGTATACTCCGATGCCTTATCCAGAGTGACGCACGGAAAACCTGGGCCCAACTGTAACAAAGAGCTGGAGGCTGAAGAGGTTCCTGAGCTCCGAGATTCTGAAAGGATGTTGGCAGCTGCGCAGGAACAGGTACAAGCAGTGACTTGGGAATTCATACTGGGCCGGTCCCGTGATGAGTGAGTCCGGTTACAACCAGAAGATGGGGAACTAACTCAAATGAGACAGTGGGTGACTCTGAAGCAACTTCCTAGTCAAAAAGAGAGAGGTGACCTGTCCCCTGGGACGCTGCAGATTCTTCGACAGTGGGAAAGGCTTCAACTGAAGAATGGACTATTGTACAGAAAGAGTCAGTTACAACTGTGTTACCTGGCAGGTGGTGATCCCCGAGGCTGCTGCCTAAGGTTGTCACAGAAGCACACATGAGAGGAGCACACTTCGGACAAGAGAAGACTTTTCAGTGGCTGCAAAAGCTCGTTTACCATCCTCGCCTGAAAGCCATGGTGGAAGAGGCCTGTCAACAATGTAAAAGCTGTGAATTAGCCAAGCCTCTGGAGCAGAGAGCTCCCACACAGACCATCGTAACTTCTGCTCATCTTGAAGTATTGATGATAGATTATCTCACGATAGGTCCGGCCCACCAAGGATATGAACATTGTCTAGTAATGATGGATCACTTCACTAAGTTCCCCGTTGTGACTCCGACCCATGATCAAACTGCCAAATCAGCAGCACATGCTATCTGCAAGAATTTCATTCAAGTGTACGGCTGCCCTAAGAGAATCCACTCTGATCAAGGTGCCTGTTTTTAGGGCAAGTAATGGAGAAACTGCATCTCCTGTATCAGATCAAAAAATCTTGGACAACACCTTATCACACTCAGGGAAATTGAGCCTGTGAACGGTTTAATCACACTCTTATCCAGATGTTGAGGACACTAGAGCAAGACCGAAAAGCCAGATGGCCAGAATTTGTAGCTGAGTTAGTGTGGGTGTATAACAATCGAGTACATCGCACCACCAGATACAACCCATATACCTTGCTGTTCGGCTGGCCTGGAAGGGAGATCACCGAGTTGGAGTTGGATCCAGAGGAGGACTACCCACAGACGGGGGTGTCCACCTTGAGTCCGAGAATATCATCACTATCTGCAGACACTACATCACCTGGTGCAGATCAAGTTTCGGGAACTGGAGCATTCAGAGACAGCTCCTCTGTGAGGGACAGCACTTCAAGCCGGGGACCAAATGTTGGTCTGAGATAAGCACCCTAGGGACAAACTGGAGTATTGGTGGGAAAAAACTTTACTCAAAAGAAGTACACACCATCTTTTAACTCAGCGTTTAAGGAGCTGACAAAACTATATAAAGAACAAATTACATCATGGTGGGAGGTGCAGAGTCTCGATAATTATATCAAGGCAGGAATCGTACCGAGACATCTGAGAATTCCTATTGCACCAGGGTATAGATACAAAAATATAGAACTCCTAAATAAGTGGGAGAAAGAGGTCACTGATAGCTCACTAAAGTTAATGAAATTACTCCTGGAAGAGGAGAGGTCAATGCTGACAAAGCTTAATGAGGATCTGAGGGAGCAGATAGAAATTACAAAAAAATTTGCTGCTGAGCCAGATTTTAGTTTAAAAGAGTTTACAATATACTATTGAGAAATTTCAATTTCATCTAAAAGAGAAGAAACATAAATTCTTTGTAAGGGATCTACAAGATTTTCGGGAAAATAAAGCCTATGATAATCGAAACTTGGTTACTAATCCTAAACAATCTAGACCCCAAGAGACCGATTTATCCTCGGAAGCGGAGTTTTCTGACCCCGAGGTGAGGTACAAAAACCCTAGAGGGAAATCAAGGGGGAGAGGAGGCACACGAGGTGGAAGAGGGGCCAATAGAGGTTCACCTCAAGGAGATCATTTTTTAGACCTCAGCTATCCCCTGAGGAACCGGTTCAATCCCCGAAACCCCATGTAGGAAACAACATTATTAATCTGTCCCATAAACCCTTGAGTGGAGAACAAATGGCGGTTCTGAGTAAAGGCCTGTCCTTTGTTCCCACCACGGATTACGAAAGTTTTGAAGCAGTCAAGGACCTCAACCTGTTCATCAGACGGCTTAAATGGAGGAAATTTTTCATTAATGAGGATAAAAAACGCTGCACCGAGTTAGGTATAGATGAAGACCTCCTTAGTGATGTTAGATTCTTGTTTCACTTAAGGTACCTTCACACGAAGCGACGCTGCAGCGATAGCGACAACGATGCCGATCGCTGCAGCTTTGCTGTTTGATCGCTGGAGAGCTGTCACACAGACCGCTCTCCAGCGACCAACGATGCCGAGGTCCCCGGGTAACCAGGGTAAACATCGGGTTGCTAAGCGCAGGGCCGCGCTTAGTAACCCGATGTTTACCCTGGTTACCAGCGTAAAAGTAAAAAAAACAAACAGTACATGCTCACCTGCGCGTCCCCCAGCGTCTGCTGCCTGACACTGACTGAGCTCCGGCCCTAACAGCAGAGCGGTGACGTCACCGCTGTGCTTTCACTTTCACTTTAGGGCCGGCGCTCAGTCAGTGTCAGGAAGCAGACGCTGGGGGACGCGCAGAGGTGAGCATGTACTGTTTGTTTTTTTTACTTTTACGCTGGTAACCAGGGTAAACATCGGGTTACTAAGCGCGGCCCTGCACTTGGTAACCCGATGTTTACCCTGGTTACCAGTGTAAAACATCGCTGGTATCGTTGCTTTTGCTTTCAAACACAACGATACACAGCGATCGGACGACCAAATAAAGTTCTGGACTTTATTCAGCGACCAGCGACATCACAGCAGGATCCTGATCGCTGCTGCGTGTCAAACGAAACGATATCGCTAGCCAGGACGCTGCAACGTCACGGATCGCTAGCGATGTCGTTTCGTGTGAAGGTACCTTTAGGAGACATTGGCCCCAATGATTTGGGGGAAGGACCATTCACAGATTTGAAAAACAAAAGTAAACGGATGCCCCCAATCACCGGGGATATGGGTCCTATTGATGTATTTCTAAATGTGGTAACCCAGGACCTGATGGAACTTGAGTCTAAAAAACAGAGGAGGTGTTCACATAACCTTACTAAAAGGGAGATGGAGGGTCTATGTGAATTAGAAAGAGACCATGAAAGGGTCATAAAACCCTCTGATAAAGGGGGTAATGTGGTCATTATGGATGTCACACAATATAGGACCCTATGTCACTCCCTGCTCCAGAAGGAGATGGGCTATGAAGTACTGAAAACTGACCCCACCATGATGTATTTAAGACAATTGAAGGATTTGGTTTTAGAGGCCTTTGATAAAAAACTAATTGATGTAATTGAAAAGGACTTCCTGATCCCCGTACATCCGGTAACAGCTACATTTTACTGCTTACCGAAAATACATAAGGGTCTGAACCCGTTAAAAGGAAGACCTATAGTTTCGGGGATCGGGAGCCTCACACAAAATTTAGGCCTCTATGTTGATCGGATTTTGAGACCATTTGTTATTTCATTAAGTTCATATGTACGTGACACAGCGGATCTTCTTTTGAAATTGGAAAATGTCTATTTGGATGAGGACATGTTGTTGTGTTCGATAGATGTAGAGGCACTCTACTCTTCAATCCCACACAGTAAAGGTATCATGGCTGTGGACTATTACCTGAGTATGAGAGGATGACAATACGCTGAACATAATTATTTTCTAAAATGGGCTCTGGAATTTTGTCTCACCAGAAACTACTTCCTGTATGATGGGAGGTACTTCCACCAGCTCAGGGGCACCGCGATGGGGAGCCCTTGTGCCCCCTCGTATGCAAATCTGCTCCTGGGCTGGTGGGAGGAGAATATCGTTTTTGGTGATACCCCATTGGCTGAGAGTAACATCATAATGTGGCTACGCTACATTGATGACGTGTTTGTTATCTGGAAGGGTAATGAGATCAGTTTCACGTCTTTTGTAGCAGATCTGAATCGGAACGACTTGGGCCTGTCCTTTACCTTCGAGATTGGTCCTAAAAAACTACCTTTTCTGGACGTCTTAATTGAAAGGGGAAGGGATGGCCAATTGACTACAAGTACATTCAGAAAACCAACGGCTTCCAATTCTCTGCTGAGATGGGAATCAAATCACCCAACGTCACTTAAGAGAGGTATCCCCAAAGGCCAGTACCTGCGAGTACGGAGGAACTGCTCTGACAATGTTGTATATCAAAAGCAGGCTGATGATTTGAGGGGTCGTTTTTTAGAACGGGGGTACCCTAACAAAATCCTGAATGAGGCATATAAGTCATCCCTCGAAAAAGAAAGGAAAGATCTCCTAACCCCCACAACAAAGAAGGAAGGAGATAATAATGTCAGACTTATCACCAGATACACCAATGGGTCAAGAGATTTACGTGAAATCATTAAAAGACACTGGCCGATCCTGCAAATGGACGGAGACCTCAAAGGGGTCCTTACACCAGCCCCACAAATTACATTTAGAAAAGGCCGCTCCATAAAGGACAGGGTAGTCCACAGCCATTTTACCCCCCCGTCCCCCCAGTTTCAACCCACCTGGTTGGATAACCGGGTTAAGGGATGTTATAGATGCGGGAATTGCAAATACTGTCAGGCTATACGACAGGGCAGGGACTTCACGAGTAATGTAACAGGTAGAACCTTCCGCATCAATCATTTTATAAACTGCAAAACGAGAGGAGTTATATATAAGATGACGTGTGAATGCGGGGTGGAATATGTGGGCAAGACAATGAGAGAATTCCGAAGAAGAGTCGGTGAACATCATAGGGATACCATCAACAAGAGAGACACCCCGGTCGCAAATCATATTAATAGAGTACATCAGGGTAATTTAAAGATGGTCAATTTTATGGGGATTGATAGAGTGCATCAGTCCCAGAGAGGAGGCGATTGGGATAAGAGTATCCTACAGAGAGAGAGCAAATGGATATTTCGCCTCCAAACAACGACACCACACGGTTTGAATGACCAACTAAGCTTCTCTTCCTTCTTGTAGAGATAGGGATTAATAGGGTGCTTTGAGAATAGGGGCAGCCGCCGTTGAGTGGGGGCGCCACGGCGTAGGAAAAGGGTGCCAACCTCCGCGACAGGTAGGAGTAAGTCCAGAGAGGGTGTTGTAGGGTACCCGGCAGCTGCACCCTATCCTATCTTTCATAACATAGAAGGTCCGCTGTGTCACTTGCTTTTTTCTGTATTACATGTTTTCTGTACTACATGTTTTTTCTGTAATATATTTCTCAGTTCCTTATTATATTTTTAAAGGCGTGTACATAATCTTCTGAGTGAGCTATGACATCTATTTCTGTAGCTCTAATCCTCGATGCATGGGGTATTATTTATTTATTTATTTTTTAAGTGGCTGATTTATCTGCACATGCCCTCTATATGGCTCGGGAGGCAAATTTTTCCTCCCCCTGATTGTTCGAATCAAAGACAGGAGGTTTAAGAGTTACACACCTCCTTGTGCTCTGTTCTGCAAGATGCGGTGTGGTTGTCACACACTGCACATACAGGGGGGCGGCACAAAGGTGGAGGTGTCCGCCCATTCGAGCAGACGGCTACGATGTATGTTTGTTCATGTCCGTTGGCCATCCGCTTATAGTAATTTAACAAAGTGCGATCTATGCATATCACTATAGAAGGGGCGTGACAAAGGCCAATGTGGCCGCCCACCGGACATGACGTTACGGCACGATGTGCCGACGTGTGGATACCTAGAAGGGATCCAGGAGCCGAATTCTATGGTGCACATACAGACCGGAAATGGATTCCCGGCGTCCGGAAGTAGGTTTTTTGAAAACGCCGGTGAGCAGTATGCATAAATTGGGCAGAATGATTGCCGCAGTAGCGATATGCTCAGTTGATATATGAAGGTGACACAATCCCCTGATGATTCCGAACGATGAAACGCGTTGGGAGGCACTATTCATTTAGGTGGACATAAAAGGAGGGATGCGGACGCATAAGCCGCCGAAAAAGTCCACATGAAACACTCGAACTGCATGATTACAAGAAGGCAGATGAGTATAAAAACCGCCTAACTATATGATATATTGCATGTGAAAGGGTGTACGCCATGACATTGGGTACCTATTGATGCAAATTTTGTAAGGTGGCTTTTTTGTTATGAGCAAGCTGCAGCCGTTTTGCCACCGCCAATAGGGGTGATATAGGGAAGGTGACCGTGACTAAAAAAGAGGTCATTTTTTCATCCCTTTAGTAATTGTGCAAGTACTTAGCCGGTACCTCTGATTGAGGGCAGATTAGGTTTAGTAAAGTACTGTACAAATGGAATACGGAGATTGGCTCTCTGACTTAGTGATATATCCAAAGGTGTCGCGTGTGGTACATTGGGCACTATAAGTATATTGGATACAAATCCTCTGGCGGTGACATTTTTAATTGAGTCTTTTTGTGTTTTTTGTTTGCACCTAGCACTTTGTTGGCACTATATGTCTGCACTTTTTTTAGATCATAACTATTAAAAGTTACGTTTTAATTATATTTGGGAACCTGCTGATTTACCTGGGAAAAAACCCCGTATCAGGTGAAGCGGAGAATCAGTCAGGAAGGGCCCGTCTATGAAATTCATCCTGAAGAAAATGCTCCCACTCGAGTAGGTCACCGCAATATGCTACGTCCATGTTTGTCAAAAGATCCTGACCAAATTGAAGAAGGGAAAAGTGCTCCAGAAATGTTCCCTCCGGCCATTGCTGTCTACAAAGAAGAGTTGCCTGATCTGTCGCCTGTAAATCCAAGAGAGGGAAGCTGAGATTACATTTACATTTCTAGTGCCGGAGGTTTATTTTGCTATTCTATGTTGGGATATATGTATAAGAGCGATCAGGGCTAGTTGATCTATGTTAGATTGGGTGATGCAATGATTGCTACTCAAGTTTAATGGTTTTTTTGTATGTATATGTGATTTTTTGATGTTATGTGTTTTTTCTACTATTATGCTGTATCCCTATTGATGTATGGTTAACCAGGGGGGTGGTACTAGGGGTATATAATGGTGGTTGGAATGTTATGTACTATGCTTGATAAAGGTCTTCTGACCGAAACGTCGCCGCAGGAGGCAGAATAAAATGTAAGCTGCTTTTTCACTGTCCATTGTGGCGCTGTCTTTTTTCTTTTTTGGCATGATCATCATCTGATGTAATCTGGTCTTCATCTTGATGTCTTCTTCTTGGTTCTTTTAAAACAATCTTTATTATAATTCTTTTGAAATAGATGAAAGCATGTAGATATTGTAACGACCGTGTGTCATGTGTCAATCAAAGTCCATAAATTCAAATGTTGATAAGAAAACAAAGTCCATAGATGAAATGTAGCTTTAATATCTGTGCAATGTCACCTTTAAAGACCTGGACTTACATTGGCTCGCCTTGGAAATCATCTGGAATCTTTCCATATCATCCGCACTGGACTTTGAACAGGTGTGACTAGTGTTGAGCGATACCGTCCGATACTTGAAAGTATCGGTATCGGATAGTATCGGCCGATACCCGAAAAGTATCGGATATCGCCGATACCGATACCCGATACCAATACAAGTCAATGGGACACCAAGTATCGGAAGGTATCCTGATGGTTCCCAGGGTCTGAAGGAGAGGAAACTCTCCTTCAGGCCCTGGGATCCATATTAATGTGTAAAATAAAGAATTAAAATAAAAAATATTGATATACTCACCTCTCCGGAGGCCCCTGCACCTCACCGCTGTTAACCGGCAGCCTTCTTTGCTTAAAATGAGCGCGTTTAGGGCCTTCCATGACGTCACGGCTTCTGATTGGTCGCGTGCCGCTCATGTGACCGCCAGGCGACCAATCACAAGCCGTGACGTCATTCTCAGGTCCTAAATTCCTAGAATTAGGAATTTAGGACCTGAGAATGACATCACGGCTTATGATTGGTCGCGTGGCGGTCACATGAGCGGCACGCGACCAATCAGAAGCCTTGATGTCATGGAAGGTGCTGAACGCGCTCATTTTAAGCAAAGCAGGCTGCCGGTTACTACCAGGGCGCGTCAGAGGGTGAGTATATCGCTATTTTTTATTTTAATTCTTTATTTTTTACATGGATATGGATCCCAGGGCCTGAAGGAGAGTTTCCTTTCCTTCAGACACTGGGAACCATACACTGGGAACTTCCGATTCCGATTCCCGATACCACAAAAGTATCGGATCTCGGTATCGGAATTCCGATACCGCAAGTATCGGCCGATACCCGATACTTGCAGTATCGGAATGCTCAACACTAGGTGTGACGTCTTTGGCAGAACAGCAAGGGTTAAATTGACTCTTCCTTGCTTAACATAGCACCATAACCAGTCCTTAATGCACAGGACACATGTCAGGGTTGTAGCTTCCTGACAATTACCTTATTGTTCACCAGCTTTAATGGAAGTCTTACAGGTGATAGGAAACCATTGGAATGTGATAAAAACATGATAACACAGTTCATATTAGCATGATAGGATCATCGTTCTCTCCAATTGTGGTTGTCAGTTTAAATACTGTACTCATAGTTGTCAGTAATGGATACTGCAGTTGTGGTTATCAGTGATGGGTACTGCAGTCGTGGTTGTCAGTGGTGACATGAAATGAATTTAGAAATCCGAAAAGTCTTTATTAACGTAACTTCAGTATCTTGATTGAAGTCTTCATTCCCTATTCTATACCAAATCTGGTAATTTTCCTAACCTGTAATATCACAGCGTACCATAGCAATCAATAATATCCATATAATTATTATCAGAATATTAATATGGAATTCATATTTGGAAAAAAAAAATAATGAACGATAATACATTATTAATAGTGTTGAGCATTCCGATACCGCAAGTATCGGGTATCGGCCGATACTTGCGGTATCGGAATTCCGATACCGGGATTCCGATACTTGCCGCGTATCGGATACCGGAATCGGAAGTTCCCAGATTCAAACTGCACAAATTCAGCCAATGAGAATGATTCCAAGTGTGGGCACATCCTGTTCAGCATGGAGGGCATGAAACTACTGGCAAGGCTGTGATTGGCTGCTGAAATGATGTCATGATGCAGTTTAAAAGTCGCTGGCGCCATTTTGCGCTTACTCTGCTGTGAATTCAGTTAGTGACAGGACGCTGTTTGCTGACTGAGGGCCAGTTTAGAAATAGCGATTTGCTTCTTTGTGCTTTTCCAAGGCTAATTTAGCAACCGCTGTGTTCACCTACTAATCACCTTGCTTTTGCCTTGTAGCGCTGTTTTCACAGCGATCTGCAAGGTCTGTGTGTGTGTGTGTGTGTGTGAGTGCAGCCCACTCTCTAGTCTGAGTGCAGCCACATAGGCCATCCATAGCTGGTTGTATTCAGTTCAGGGAGGGTGGTTCATTGCCTCATACAGTTCTTTTTTTTTTTTTTTCCCAAGTAGTGTAGTCTGCTGCTAATTTTTTCAAAAAAATTCTATTAGTGTCTTTCCACCCGTCTCCAGCTAATTTGTGGAAAAACACTACATGGGATAACGTAGAGGAGGGTTTTTGGGCCTTGCAGCGCCGTTTACGGCTGTCTGCACGGTCTCCGTGTGACTGCAGCTCGCCCTGTAGTCTGTGAGCAGCCATAGCCTGGTTGTCTCCAGCTCAGGGTTCTTCACTGCGTCATACCGCAAAATCAATTTTCATTTTGTTTTAAGTAGTGCAGGCTGCTGCACATTTTTTCAAAAAATTCCTATTAGTGTCTTTCCACCCGTCTCCAGCTAATTTGTGGAAAAACACTACATAGGATAACGTAGAGGAGGGTTTTTGGGCCTTGCAGCGCCGTTTACGGCTGTCTGCACGGTCTCCGTGTGACTGCAGCTCGCCCTGTAGTCTGTGAGCAGCCATAGCCTGGTTGTCTCCAGCTCAGGGTTCTTTACTGCGTCATACCGCAAAATCAATTTTCATTTTGTTTTAAGTAGTGCAGTGTCATGGTTCCCAATGGCAAGGGAACGTCAGAGAACTTAAACAACAGACTAGCTCTTGGGTGATGGAATCTCGAGCTGACCGTGAGCTAAACCTACCACACAACTAACAGTGGCCGGGTGGCGTACCTACGTTTTATCCCTAGACGCCTAGCGCCAGCCGGAGGACTAACTAACCCTAATAGAGGAAAAGACAGACCTGGCTTACCTCTAGGGAAATTCCCCCAAAAAGGAGACAGAAGCCCCCCACATATATTGACGGTGAGTTCAGAGGAAAAGACATACGCAGTATGAAGGTAGGTTCAGCAAAGCGAGGTCCGCTTACTAGATAGCAAGAAGATACAATAGGGAACTTCACGGTCAGCTGAAAACCCTATTAAAATACCATCCCGAAATTACTTTAAGACTCATGTGTCAACTCATGACACCGGAGTGGCAATTTCGGCCCACAAGAGCTTCCAGCTACAGAAAAATAACATAACTGTGAACTGGAACAAAAATGCAAAACAAACTTAGGACTAAGAGTCCAACTTAGCTGATAGTAGTCTAGAAGCAGGAACATGCAACAGAAAGGCTCTGGTTACATTGATGGCCGGCACTAGAATAACAGAGCAGCAAGGCTAAATAGGATACTCCCATATCCTGATGGAAACAGGTGAACAGAGAAAGTAAAGCACACAAGTCCAGTACCACCAGTGACCACCGGGGGAGCCCAAAAACCAAATTCACAACAGTACCCCCCCCTCAAGGAGGGGGCACCGAACCCTCACAAGAACCACCAGGGTGATCAGGATGAGTCCCATGAAAGGCACGGACCAAATCAGAGGCATGAACATCAGAGGCTGTCACCCAAGAATTATCCTCTTGACCGTAGCCCTTCCACTTGACCAAATACTGAAGTTTCCGTCTGGAAACACGGGAGTCCAAGATCTTCTCCACAACGTACTCCAATTCACCCTCAACCAACACCGGAGCGGGAGGCTCAACGGAAGGCACAACCGGTACCTCATACCTGCGCAATAATGACCGATGGAAGACATTATGGATAGAAAAAGATGCTGGGAGGTCCAATCGAAAGGACACAGGGTTAAGAATCTCCAAAATCTTATATGGGCCGATGAACCGAGGCTTAAACTTAGGAGAAGAAACCCTCATAGGGACAAAACGAGAAGACAACCATACCAAGTCCCCAACACGAAGACGAGGACCAACACGACGACGGCGGTTAGCAAAATGCCGAGTCTTCTCCTGGGACAACTCCAAATTGTCCACCACCTGTCCCCAAATCCGATGCAACCTATCCACCACAGTATCCACTCCAGGACAATCCGAAGACTCCACCTGACCGGAAGAAAAACGAGGATGAAACCCCGAATTGCAAAAGAAAGGAGAAACCAAAGTGGCAGAACTAGCCCGATTATTGAGGGCAAACTCCGCCAACGGCAAAAAGGCAACCCAGTCATCCTGATCCGCAGACACAAAACACCTCAAATAAGTCTCCAAGGTCTGATTAGTTCGCTCAGTCTGGCCATTAGTCTGAGGATGGAACGCAGACGAAAAAGACAAATCAATGCCCATCCTAGCACAGAACGCCCGCCAAAATCTAGACACGAACTGGGTCCCCCTGTCAGAAACGATATTCTCCGGAATACCATGCAAGCGAACCACATTTTGAAAAAACAGAGGAACCAACTCGGATGAGGAAGGCAACTTAGGCAAGGGCACCAAATGGACCATCTTTGAAAAACGGTCACACACCACCCAGATGACAGACATTTTCTGAGAAACAGGGAGATCAGAAATAAAATCCATAGAGATGTGAGTCCAAGGCCTCTTCGGAATAGGCAAAGATAACAACAATCCGCTGGCCCGAGAACAACAAGGTTTGGCCCGAGCACAAACATCACAAGACTGCACAAAAACTCGTACATCTCGAGACAGGGAAGGCCACCAGAAGGACCTAGCCACCAAATCCCTGGTACCAAAGATCCCGGGATGACCTGCCAACACAGAAGAATGAACCTCCGAGATGACTCTACTGGTCCAATCATCAGGAACAAACAGTCTACCAGGCGGGCAACGATCAGGTCTATCCGCCTGAAACTCCTGCAAAGCCCGTCGCAGGTCTGGAGAAACAGCAGATAATATCACCCCATCCTTAAGGATACCTGTAGGTTCAGAATCACCAGGGGAATCAGGCTCAAAACTCCTAGAAAGGGCATCCGCCTTCACATTTTTAGAACCTGGTAAGTATGAGACCACAAAATTAAACCGAGAGAAAAACAACGACCAGCGCGCCTGTCTAGGATTCAGGCGCCTGGCAGACTCAAGATAAATCAAATTTTTGTGATCGGTCAATACCACCACCTGATGTCTAGCCCCCTCAAGCCAATGACGCCACTCCTCAAAAGCCCACTTCATAGCCAAAAGCTCCGGATTACCAATATCATAATTTCGCTCGGCGGGCGAAAATTTTCGAGAAAAGAACGCACAAGGTCTCATCACGGAGCAGTCGGAACTTTTCTGCGACAAGACCGCCCCAGCTCCGATCTCGGAAGCATCGACCTCAACCTGAAAAGGAAGAGTAACATCAGGCTGACGCAACACAGGGGCGGAAGAAAAGCGGCGCTTAAGCTCCCGAAAGGCCTCCACAGCAGCAGGGGACCAATCAGCAACATCAGCACCCTTTTTGGTCAAATCAGTCAAAGGTTTAGCAACATCAGAAAAACCAGTTATAAATCGACGATAAAAATTAGCAAAGCCCCAAAATTTCTGAAGGCTCTTAAGAGAAGAAGGTTGCGTCCAATCACAAATAGCCCGAACCTTGACAGGATCCATCTCAATGGAAGAGGGGGAAAAAATGTACCCCAAAAAAGAAATCTTTTGAACCCCAAAAATACACTTAGAACCCTTCACACACAAGGAATTAGCCCGCAAAACCTGAAAAACCCTCCTGACCTGTTGGACATGAGAATCCCAGTCATCCGAAAAAATCAAAATATCATCCAGATACACGATCATAAATTTATCCAAATATTCACGGAAAATGTCATGCATAAAGGACTGAAAGACTGAAGGGGCATTTGAAAGACCAAAAGGCATTACTAAATACTCAAAATGGCCCTCGGGCGTATTAAATGCGGTTTTCCACTCATCCCCCTGCTTAATTCGCACCAAATTATACGCCCCACGGAGATCAATCTTAGAGAACCACTTAGCCCCCTTTATTCGAGCAAACAAATCAGTCAGCAGTGGCAGAGGATACTGATATTTGACTGTAATTTTATTCAAGAGTCGATAATCAATACACGGCCTCAAAGAGCCATCTTTTTTAGATACAAAGAAAAAACCGGCTCCTAAGGGAGATGAAGAAGGACGAATATGTCCCTTTTCCAGGGACTCCTTAATATATTCTCGCATAGCAGCATGTTCAGGTACAGATAGATTAAATAAACGACCCTTTGGAAATTTACTGCCCGGAATCAGATCTATGGTACAATCGCAATCTCTGTGAGGAGGTAGTGAACCAAGCTTAGGCTCCTCAAAAACATCACGATAATCAGACAAAAATTCCGGAATCTCAGAGGGAATAGATGACGAAATGGAAACCAAAGGTACGTCCCCATGAGCCCCCTGACATCCCCAGCTTAACACAGACATTGCTTTCCAGTCAAGAACTGGGTTATGAGATTGTAACCATGGCAATCCGAGCACCAAAACGTCATGTAGATTATACAACACACGGAAGCGAATCATCTCCTGATGGTCTGGATTCATACGCATAGTCACTTGTGTCCAGTATTGTGGTTTATTACTAGCCAATGGTGTAGAGTCAATACCCTTCAGAGGTATAGGG
Organism: Ranitomeya variabilis; assembly: GCF_051348905.1. Lineage (NCBI taxonomy): Eukaryota > Metazoa > Chordata > Amphibia > Anura > Dendrobatidae > Ranitomeya > Ranitomeya variabilis. The sequence goes on along the minus strand of NC_135233.1, from coordinate 848,639,929 downwards.
ACTTCCAGAGGCTCTAGATTAAACCCACAGCGCCTGGCAAAGGACCAATCCATTAGACTCAAAGCGGCGCCAGAGTCGACATAGGCATCCGCGGTAATTGACGATAATGAACAAATCAAAGTCACAGACAGAATAAACTTAGACTGTAAAGTGCCAATTGAAATAGACTTATCAACCTTTTTTGTACGTTTAGAGCATGCTGATATAACATGAGTTGAATCACCACAATAGAAGCACAACCCATTTTTTTGCCTAAAATTCTGCCGTTCGCTTCTGGACAGAATTCTATCACATTGCATATTTTCTGGAGCCTTCTCAGAAGACACCGCCAAATGGTGGACAGGTTTGCGCTCCCGCAAACGCCGATCAATCTGAATAGCCATTGTCATGGACTCATTCAGACCTGTAGGTGCAGGGAACCCCACCATAACATCTTTAATGGCATCAGAGAGACCCTCTCTGAAATTCGCCGCCAGGGCGCACTCATTCCACTGAGTAAGCACAGACCATTTACGAAATTTTTGGCAGTATATTTCAGCTTCATCTTGCCCTTGAGACAGGGCCATCAAGGCTTTTTCAGCCTGAATCTCTAAGTTAGGTTCCTCATAAAGCAACCCCAAAGCCAGAAAAAACGCATCCACATTGAGCAACGCAGGATCCCCGGGCGCCAATGCAAATGCCCAGTTTTGAGGGTCACCCCGCAGCAAGGAAATTACTATCCTAACCTGCTGTGCGGGATCTCCAGCGGAGCGAGATCTCAGGGAAAGAAATAATTTACAATTATTTTTGAAATTCAGGAAACGAGATCTATCCCCGGAGAAAAATTCTGGTATAGGAATTCTAGGTTCAGATATAGGAGCATGAATAACAAAATCCTGTAAATTTTGAACCTTCGTAGCAAGATTATTCAAACCTGTAGCCAAACTCTGAGGATCCATTTTAATCAGGTGAGATCAGAGCCATTCAAGGATTAGAAGGAGAGAGAGAGACAAAGGCTGCAATTAGAGCAGAAATGCAACTGAGTCAACTAAAAAGCAAGCTCAGAAAAAAAAAAAAAAAAAAAATCTGCAGACTTCTTTTTCTCTCCTTTCTTCTGCCAACGGTTTTAACCCTTGGCCGGCCATACTGTCATTGTTCCCAATGGCAAGGGAACGTCAGAGAACTTAAACAACAGACTAGCTCTTGGGTGATGGAATCTCGAGCTGACCGTGAGCTAAACCTACCACACAACTAACAGTGGCCGGGTGGCGTACCTACGTTTTATCCCTAGACGCCTAGCGCCAGCCGGAGGACTAACTAACCCTAATAGAGGAAAAGACAGACCTGGCTTACCTCTAGGGAAATTCCCCCAAAAAGGAGACAGAAGCCCCCCACATATATTGACGGTGAGTTCAGAGGAAAAGACATACGCAGTATGAAGGTAGGTTCAGCAAAGCGAGGTCCGCTTACTAGATAGCAAGAATATACAATAGGGAACTTCACGGTCAGCTGAAAACCCTATTAAAATACCATCCCGAAATTACTTTAAGACTCATGTGTCAACTCATGACACCGGAGTGGCAATTTCGGCCCACAAGTGCTTCCAGCTACAGAAAAATAACATAACTGTGAACTGGAACAAAAATTCAAAACAAACTTAGGACTAAGAGTCCAACTTAGCTGATAGTAGTCTAGAAGCAGGAACATGCAACAGAAAGGCTCTGGTTACATTGATGGCCGGCACTAGAATAACAGAGCAGCAAGGCTAAATAGGATACTCCCATATCCTGATGGAAACAGGTGAACAGAGAAAGTAAAGCACACAAGTCCAGTACCACCAGTGACCACCGGGGGAGCCCAAAAACCAAATTCACAACAGTGCAGGCTGCTGCACATTTTTTCAAAAAATTCCTATTAGTGTCTTTCCACCCGTCTCCAGCTAACTTGTGGAAAAACACTACATAGGATAACGTAGAGGAGGGTTTTTGGGCCTTGCAGCGCCGTTTACGGCTGTCTGCACGGTCTCCGTGTGACTGCAGCTCTATCTGTTGTCAGTTCAGCCCCCAAAAAATAAATAAATAATAAAGTTCACCAAACACACCAGTGACACCACTTTACATTTGTGTAGGCCACATTAGCTCATATTAAAGTTTAGTCCACACTTTAGAAAATTAGTGTTTCTTATACCTGTTAGGAGTTGTTCAGGAATAAGCACACAAAGCCGTTAGTACTTTTCTGCTTATCTTTATCAGTCAACCAAGATGAAGAAGGCAGTGAGTAAGGCACGTGGGCGTGGGCGCGGAGCAGGGAGGGGACGTGGGGATTCTGTGCCTGCTGCGGGCACCGGTGACTCATCAGCACCCACTTTCACCAGGGAACAGTCATTCATGCGCAGCTTTGTCGCAGAGCGCCGTACACCGCTGCTGCGTGAAGAACAAATTGAAGCCGTTGTCGGATGGATGGCAGCTAATGCATCAACTTCAATTAGTGCCACATCCTCTCAGACACAGAGCACTGGAGAGCAGCCATCTGTCTCTTCACCACCTGCCAAATTGCCCAGGCAGACAGAGAGCCCAAGACAGGAGCCGTCTCTACTTCTGTTCTCTGAATCTCTTGGCTTGGAAACAGGGGGCCAGCCAAGCAGCATTGGAGAAATGGAAGAAGAGGCAGGGTGCAGTGATGCCCAACAGCTTTTTCTCTCTGAGTCTGAAGAGGCGGGTGGGCCAGTGGCTCCGGTCACCACATCGCAGGCCGCATCAGCTGATGATGACACTCAGGTGCCACTTACTGGTGCGTGCTCTGCTGCTGAGACTACCCAGGAGGAGCAGTTGGATGCAGAGGGTAGTGTAGATGATGAGGTCCTTGACCCATCTTGGCGTGAGGGACAGGAAGGTGGTGGGAGCAGCTCTGAGGAAGAGATTCCCCGTACGGCCCAAAGAGGGAGAGGGAGGGGGAAGACTGCTGATCCTGCAGCCTCCGCTTTGGCACCCGTTAGGAGCATGTCTCTTCCAAAAGCCAAAAAGGGCGCTCCCAAGACTTGCAGTGCCTGGTCCTTTTTTGACACAGTTGCAGATGACATTTGCTATGTCAAATGCAAGGTGTGTCATCACAAAGTGAAAAGAGGGAAAAGTGTCAGCAACCTCAATACCACAAATATGTGGAAACATGTGCGCACCAGGCATGCGGCGGAGTTACAGAAACGCACTGAAGAGCTAGGCCAACCAACAGTGGCAGCTACCACCTCTTCAGCTCGTGTTGCCTCTTCCTCCAGCTCACACGCAGCTGGTTCGGCTTCCTCCCAGGATCGCCGTGGAAGAACCTCTGGCCCTGTTGTCCAGAGACCTGCTGTAATTCCACCCGCAGCACCACTTTCCCAGTCATCCACACACTCCCAGCCCAGTCTACAGCCATCGGTAGTACAGGCATGGGAGAAAAGGCGGCCTTTCTCGTCAAACCACCCACGAGCACAGGCTCTGACTGCAGGCATTGCCAAACTTCTGTCACTGGAAATGCTGTCATTCAGGCTGGTGGAGACTGACAGCTTCCGTGACTTGATGTCATTGGCAGTCCCACAGTACAATGTGCCCAGCCGCTTTTACTTCAGCAGGCAAGCCGTCCCTGCCCTGCACAAGCATGTGGAGGGACACATAAAACACGCGCTACTGAACGCCGTCAGTAGCAAGGTCCACCTCACCACCGATGCTTGTACCAGTCAACATGGACAGCGGCGATACCTTTCCTTCACTGCCCATTGGGTTAATGTCGTTGAGCCGGGTACAGATCGTGCGAGTGGCGCAGGACGTGTCCTGCCCACTCCAAGGATTGCAGGAATCCATTCTGTATGCATTGACTCCTCCTCTTACACCAGTTCCTCAGAATCATCGCTGCAGGAGCCGTCACAGTCCACCTCCACATGGACCCGTGATGAACGTTTACCTGTTACGACCGACATGAGCACAGCCGTGGCCAAACGTCAACAGGCCGTCTTGAAATTAATTTCATTGGGGAATCGAAGCCACACAGCGCAGGAGCTCTGGAATGCCATCAAGCAGGAGAGCGATGTGTGGTTTGTGCCAGCGAATCTCCAGCCAGGCATGGTAGTGTGTGATAATGGCCGAAATCTGGTGGCAGCTCTGGGCCTCGGCAACCTCACTCACATCCCATGTCTGGCACATGTGCTCAATTTGGTAGTGCAGAGTTTTTTGAGGGACTATCCGGATCTTGATGCACTGCTGCACAAGGTCCGCCTAGAGTGTGCTCACTTGCGGCGTTCCAGCACGGCAAAAGTGCGCATTGCGGCTCTGCAGCGCCGACACCGCCTGCCGGAACATCGCATCATATGTGACCTACCTACCAGGTGGAATTCCACGTTACATATGTTGGAGCGGTTGTGTGAGCAGCAGCAAGCTGTAATGGAGTACCAGCTGCATCAGGCGGAAAGAAGTCGCACTCCGCGCCGTACAGACTTCACAACCACAGAGTGGGCCACTATGAATGACGTCTGCCAGGTTTTGCATCCCTTTGATTATTCCACACGGATGGCGAGTGCAGATGATGCACTAGTCAGCATGACTGTCCCCCTTATCTGCCTGCTTGAAAAATCACTGCAAGCGCTAAGGGATGATGTTGTGGAAGAGGTGGAGGATGAGGATTCACCATTTCCATCATCTTCTGGACAGTCAGCGCCACGTGGTTCCTCACAAACGCGTAGGCAGGGGACAGTTTGTGAGGAGGATGAGGAGGAGTCAATGGAGGAGGAAGACATCCGTCCAGAGGAGGGAGTTACACAATTGTCCAGTACTCAGTGTGTACAGCGAGGGTGGGGTGATGACGAGCGGGCAGAGATCACGCCTCCAGCAGGGGACAGCGTTTCTTGGGCAGTTGGCAGTCTGCAGCACATGGTGGATTACATGCTGCAGTGCCTGAGAAACGACCGCCGCATCGCCCACATTCTCAACATGTCTGATTATTGGGTGTTCACCCTCCTCGATCCTCGCTACCGGGACAACGTAGAAAGCCTCATCACACCGTTGAACCGGGAGCGAAAAATGCGGGAGTACCAAGACACACTGGTGAATTCCATCATCTTCTCCATTCCAACTGAGAGAAGTGCTGCTAGTGCATTCCAAAGCAGCTCAGTGCGTCCAGGCAGTGGTGGAGGCTCTGCACAAAGAGGGAGCAGAAGCAGTGCCTCTGCCCAAGGCAAGACCAGTATGGCCCAACTGTGGCACAGTTTTCTGTGCCCGCCACAAAAGTCTACACCATCACAGACGGCTCCAGTCAGCAGGAGGCAACGGTTCCGTCAGATGGTGACAGACTACATGTCTTGCCCTCTTGCTGTACTCCCAGACGCCTCTTCACCTTTCAAGTTTTGGGTCTCAAAGCTGGATACATGGCCAGAGCTAAGCCAGTATGCATTGGAGGTGCTGTCTTGCCCTGCGGCCAGTGTATTATCGGAACGTGTCTTTAGTGCTGCAGGTGGTGTACTAACTGACCGTCGCATGCGACTATCCTCCGATAACGTTGACCGGCTTACTTTCCTGAAAATGAACAAGGCCTGGATCTCGCAGGAATTTGCCACTCCTCTTCCTGATTAAATAATTAGGTGACTGTCTACAGTATCCTGGTCTCCTGTTGTGTTCATCTTTCTACCACCTGAACTTTAATTCCTGGGCTCCAACACCGCCAGTTGAGGCTCAGAAGTGCCGTCTGCACAGTCAAAACATACGACCCAGTGTTATTGGGTTTCAGTAACGTCAGCTGATCCCCAGCTGTGTAGCCGGCAATGTGTCCTGCGACCGCCACGCTGACACAACAACTGAAATGTAAGGGAACCTGTCCCCCCCCCCCCCCCAAGGCGTTTGTTACTGAAAGAGCCACCTTGTGCAGCAGTAATGCTGCACAAGGAAAAGGTAGCTATTTTTGTTTAGCTCCTTGCACACGCAGAACTTAACACTTATAAAATGTGTCCACTGATACCGTAAAACCGTCCCGGAGGTGGGACTTTCCTTCATAATATGACGCAGCACAGCCGTCATTCCTACCCCCTTGGCGCCATGCCCCGGCTCCTCAGTGTTGTTTGATTCCGTCCCGGAGCCTGCGCTGTTATGTTATCCCTTGGCCAGGCACACTTAACGCTGCCCATCTTCTGACATCATTTGGTGTCAGGCTGGCTGCGCCTGTGCGTCCGCGCTGGCCGAGAGCCCGCCTCGCAGTGTCTTCTGATTTAATCCCACTGGGGGCCTGAGATCCATGGACATGCGCAGTGCATATCTGAACCTCCGCCTCTCACTCATCTCCTTACGCCTTCTTCAGACTGTGCGCCGTCAGCTGATCCCTAATAGCATGCCACGGCCGTGACGCCGCACAGTCTGAAGAAGCCGTAGGGAGGGGAGTGAGAGGCGAGGATATGCACTGCGCATGGCCACGGATCCCAGGCCCGCGGTGGGATTACATTAGACGACACTGCGAGGCGGGCTCTCGGCCAGCGCGGCCGCACAGGCGCAGCCAGCCTGACACCAAAAGATGTCAGAAGACGGGCAGCGCTAAGTGTGCCTGGCCAAGGGATAACATAACAGCGCATGCTCCGGGACGGAATCAAACAACGCTGAGGAGCCGGGGAACGGCGCCAAGGAGGTAGGAATGACAGCTGTGCTGCGTCATATTATGAAGGAAAGTCCCACCTCCGGGACGGTCTCACGGTTTCAGGGGACACATTTTATAAGTGTTTAGTTCTGTGTTTGCAAGGAGCATCATGAAAAGAGCCACCTTTTCCTTTTGCATCTTTTTTGCTGCACAAGCTGGCTCTTTCAGCTACAAACGCCTTGGGGGGGGGGGGTTAAAGGTTCCCTTTTGACTTTCTCCAATCAGGCTCCGGCCTACATTGTGTTCCTCTGCTTCTCCTGCTGTCCCTGGGCTCCAACACCGCTAGTTGCCGTCCAGAAGTGCTGTCCGCACAGTCCCAACAGTCCCTCCTCTGTTATTGGGGTTCAGTAACGTCAGCTGTTCCCCAGCTGTGTGTGTGGCAATCCCTCCTATCTCCTCCACCTCCTCCTCCTCCTCCTGTCCCTGGGCTCCAACACCGCTAGTTGCCGTCCAGAAGTGCTGTCCGCACAGTCCCAACAGTCCCTCCTCTGTTATTGGGGTTCAGTAACGTCAGCTGTTCCCCTGCTGTGTGTGTGGCAATCCTTCCTATCTCCTCCACCTCCTCCTCCTCCTCCTGTCCCTGGGCTCCAACACCGCTAGTTGCCGTCCAGAAATGCTGTCCGCACAGTCCCAACAGTCCCTCCTCTGTTATTGGGGTTCAGTAACGTCAGCTGTTCCCCTGCTGTGTGTGTGGCAATCCCTCCTATCTCCTCCACCTCCTCCTGTCCCTGGGCTCCAACACCGCTAGTTGTTGCCTGGTAGTGCTGTACGCACAGTCCCAACAGTCCCTCCTCTGTTATTGGGGTTCAGTAACGTCAGCTGTTCCCCAGCTGTGTGTGTGGCAAACCCTCCTATCTCCTCCACCTCCTCCTCCTCCTCCTGTCCCTGGGCTCCAACACCGCTAGTTGCCGTCCAGAAGTGCTGTCCGCACAGTCCCAACAGTCCCTCCTCTGTTATTGGGGTTCAGTAACGTCAGCTGTTCCCCAGCTGTGTGTGTGGCAATCCCTCCTATCTCCTCCACCTCCTCCTCCCCCTCCTGTCCCTGGGCTCCAACACCGCTTGTTGTTGCCTGGTAGTGCTGTACGCACAGTCCCTCCTCTGTTATTGGGGTTCAGTAACGTCAGCTGTTCCCCAGCTGTGTGTGTGGCAATCCCTCCTATCTCCTCCACCTCCTCCTCCCCCTCCTGTCCCTGGGCTCCAACACCGCTTGTTGTTGCCTGGTAGTGCTGTACGCACAGTCCCTCCTCTGTTATTGGGGTTCAGTAACGTCAGCTGTTCCCCAGCTGTGTGTGTGGCAATCCCTCCTATCTCCTCCACCTCCTCCTCCTCCTCCTGTCCCTGGGCTCCAACACCGCTAGTTGCCGTCCAGAAGTGCTGTCCGCACAGTCCCAACAGTCCCTCCTCTGTTATTGGGGTTCAGTAAAGTCAGCTGTTCCCCTGCTGTGTGTGTGGCAATCCCTCCTATCTCCTCCACCTCCTCCTGTCCCTGGGCTCCAACACCGCTAGTTGTTGTCCAGAAGTGCTGTCCGCACAGAGCCAAACACCTCGCCAATGTGTTAGTGGGGTTCAGCACCGCCAGCTGTTCCCCTGCTGTGTATACGGCAACGTGTACTGCGACCGCAACGCAGGCACAACAAGTTAAATTTAAGGGAACCTGTCCCCCCCCCCCCAGGCGTTTGTTACTGAAGGAGCCACCTTGTGCAGCAGTAATGATGCAAAGGGAAAAAGTGCCTCTTTTTGTGGTGCTCCTTGCACATGCTGAACCTAACACTTATGAAAAGTGTCCCCTCCTACCGTGATACCGTCCGGTTGGTGGAACTTTCCTTTGTGATGTGACGCAGCACAGCCGTCATTCTTACCCCCTTGGCGCCATGCGCCGCCTCCTCAGCGTTGTTTGAATCAGTCCCGGAGCCTGCGCTGTTAGGTTAGCCCTTGGCCATGCACACATTTTGCGCTGCCCGTCTTCTGACATCATTTGGTGTCAGGCTGGCTGCGCCTGTGCGGCCGCGCTGGACGAGTAGCTGTGTAGCCGGCAACGTGTCCTGCAACAGCCATGCAGGCACAAGAACTGAAATTGAAGGAAACCTGTCCCCCCTCCCCCAGGCGTTTCTACGTTTTACAGCCACCTTGTACGACAGTAATGCTGCATGTGTGCAAGTTGGCTCAGAAACTTATTCTCCTTGCCCAGGTTGAACTGAACACGTCTAAAATGAGTCCTCTGCGACCATTAAAACGTCTTTGCCTTGCCCCACACAACGCCCCTCGGTGTCTTATTTATTTGGACTGCGAGGGTGTGATTGATGGGCATGAACGGTGCATTTCTTCGCCTGTCCCTCATCTCCTTCCGCCTTTTTCGGACTGTGCGTCTTCATGGCCGTGGCATGCGATAAGGGATCAGCTGACGCCGCACAGTCTGAAGCGGGTGTAAGAACCCAAGCGAGAGGCGAACATATGTACTGCGCCAAGCCATGAATCCCAGCCCCGCTGTGTTTTAACAATGTTAAGACACTGCGGGGCTGGGATTCATGGTCATCGCAAACCGCAACGGCCGACATTACATGATGTCAGAGGATGGGCAGCGCTAACAGCGCAAGGCCAAGGGAGAACACAAAAGCGCAGACTCCTGTGCAACAAATAACGATGCTCAGGAGGCCGCGCAAAGCCCCAAGGTGGCATTTTTGCCAGCTGTACTGCGTCTCTTTACGAAGGGAACTCACGCCTCAAAATCAGTTTGACTGTGTAAGGGCCTAAATGTTATACGTGTTCCTTTCAGCGTGTGCAAGGAGCAAAATTAAAAGAGCAACCTTTGACTTGTGCAGCATTACTGCTGCATAAGCTGTGGCTCTTCTAGTTTGTAACCGCTGAGGGGGGGTTAAAGGTTACCTTTGAAATTTGTTCAATTAGGCTTCGGCCTACACTCTGCTCCCTCTCCTCCTCCTGCTGTCCCTGGGCTCTAACACCGCCAGTTGGGGCCCAGATGTGCTGGCTGCACAGAGCCAAACACCTCGCCAATGTGTCAGTGCATGGGGTTCAGTACCGCCAGCTGTTCCCCTGCTGTGTAGCCGGCAACGTGTCCTGCAACTGCCACGCAGACACAACAGACCCAAAGCTGCCGCCAGTGCAGGCTTCGGCCTACACTCTGCTCCCCCTGCAGAGCCTGGGCTCTAACACCGCCAGTTGGGGCCCGGTACTGCTAGCTGCACAGAGAAAAACACCAGCCAATGTGTCAGTGGGGTTCAGCACCGCCAGCTGTTCCCCTGCTGTGTAGCCGGCAACGTGTCCTGCAACAGCCACGCAGGCACAACAGACCCAAAGCTGCCGCCAGTGCAGGCTTCGGCCTACACTCTGCTCCCTCTCCTCCTCCTGCTGACTCTGGGCTCTAACACCGCCAGTTGGGGCCCGGTACTGCTAGCTGCACAGAGCAAAACACCAGCCAATGTGTCAGTGGGGTTCAGCACCGCCAGCTGTTCCCCTGCTGTGTAGCCGGCAACGTGTCCTGCAAAATCCACGCAGACACAAGCACTGAAATTGAAGGGAACCTGTCCCCCCTCCCCCAGGCGTTTGTATGTTTTACAGCCACCTTGTACAGCGGTAATGCTGCATGTGTGCAAGGTGGCTCATAAACTTATTCTCCTCGCACATGTGGAACTGAAAACACGTCTAAAATGTGTCCTCTGTGTGACCATTAAAACGTCCCCGAGGTGTGACTTTCCTTTGTAATGACACGCAGCAACCCCCTTGGTAGCACTGCCCGTCTTCTGACATCATTGTTTGGCTGGCTGCGCCTCTGCGGCAGCCCTGCCCGACACAACGCCCCTCGGTGTCTTATTTATTTTGACTGCGAGGGTGTGATTGACGGGCATGAGCAGTGCATATCTTCGCCTGTTGTCACTCATCTCCTTCCGTCTTCTTCAGACTGTGCGGCTTCATGGCCGTGGCATGCGATAAGGGATCAGCTGACGCCGCACAGTCTGTAGCAGGTGTAAGGACGCGAGCGAGAGGCGAACATATGTACTGCGCCAGGCCATGAATCCCAGCCCCGCAGTGTGAAACACTGTAAAGACACTGCGGGGCTGGGATTCATGGGCATCGCGAACCGCACCAGCCAACATGAAATGATGTCAGAAGACGGGCAGCGCATGGCCAAGGGATAACGCAACAACACAGACTCCTGTACAGCAAAATGCGATGCTCAGGAGGCCGCGCCAAGCACCAAGGTGTGATTTTTGACATCTGTGCTGCGTCTCATTACGAAGGGAACTCTTGCCTCCAACACAGTTTGACTGTATAAAGGGCTAAATGTTCTACGTGTTTCATTCAGCGTGTGCAAGGAGAAAAATTAAAAGAGCAACCTTTGACTTGTGCAGCACTACTGCTGCATAAGCTGTGGCTCTTCTACCTTGTAACACCTGAGGGGGGGTTAAAGGTTACCTTTAAAATTGGTTCAATTAGGCTTCGGCCTACACTCTGCTCCCCCTGCAGAGCCTGGGCTCTAACACCGCCAGTTGGGGCCCGGTACTGCTAGCTGCACAGAGAAAAACACCAGCCAATGTGTCAGTGGGGTTCAGCACCGCCAGCTGTTCCCCTGCTGTGTAGCCGGCATCGTGTCCTGCAAAAGCCATGCAGACACAAGAACTGAAATTGAAGGGAACCTGTCCCCCCTCCCCCAGGCGTTTGTATGTTTTACAGCCACCTTGTACAGCGGTAATGCTGCATGTGTGCAAGGTGGCTCATAAACTTATTCTCCTCGCACATGTGGAACTGAAAACACGTCTAAAATGTGTCCTCTGTGTGACCATTAAAACGTCCCTGAGGTGTGACTTTCCTTTGTAATGACACGCAGCAACCCCCTTGGTAGCACTGCCCGTCTTCTGACATCATTGTTTGGCTGGCTGCGCCTCTGCGGCAGCCCTGCCCGACACAACGCCCCTCGGTGTCTTATTTATTTTGACTGCGAGGGTGTGATTGACGGGCATGAGCAGTGCATATCTTCGCCTGTTGTCACTCATCTCCTTCCGTCTTCTTCAGACTGTGCGGCTTCATGGCCGTGGCATGCGATAAGGGATCAGCTGACGCCGCACAGTCTGTAGCAGGTGTAAGGACCCGAGCGAGAGGCGAACATATGTACTGCGCCAGGCCATGAATCCCAGCCCCGCAGTGTGAAACACTGTAAAGACACTGCGGGGCTGGGATTCATGGGCATCGCGAACCGCACCAGCCGACATGAAATGATGTCAGAAGACGGGCAGCGCATGGCCAAGGGATAACGCAACAACACAGACTCCTGTACAGCAAAATGCGATGCTCAGGAGGCCGCGCCAAGCACCAAGGTGTGATTTTTGACATCTGTGCTGCGTCTCATTACGAAGGGAACTCTTGCCTCCAACACAGTTTGACTGTATAAAGGGCTAAATGTTATACGTGTTTCATTCAGCGTGTGCAAGGAGAAAAATTAAAAGAGCAACCTTTGACTTGTGCAGCACTACTGCTGCATAAGCTGTGGCTCTTCTACTTTGTAACACCTGAGGGGGGGTTAAAGGTTACCTTTAAAATTGGTTCAATTAGGCTTCGGCCTACACTCTGCTCCCCCTGCAGAGCCTGGGCTCTAACACCGCCAGTTGGGGCCCGGTACTGCTAGCTGCACAGAGAAAAACACCAGCCAATGTGTCAGTGGGGTTCAGCACCGCCAGCTGTTCCCCTGCTGTGTAGCCGGCAACGTGTCCTGCAACAGCCACGCAGGCACAACAGACCCAAAGCTGCCGCCAGTGCAGGCTTCGGCCTACACTCTGCTCCCTCTCCTCCTCCTGCTGACTCTGGGCTCTAACACCGCCAGTTGGGGCCCGGTACTGCTAGCTGCACAGAGCAAAACACCAGCCAATGTGTCAGTGGGGTTCAGCACTGCCAGCTGTTCCCCTGCTGTGTAGCCGGCAACGTGTCCTGCAAAAGCCACGCAGACACAAGAACTGAAATTGAAGGGAACCTGTCCCCCCTCCCTCAGGCGTTTGTATGTTTTACAGCCACCTTGTACAGCGGTAATGCTGCATGTGTGCAAGGTGGCTCATAAACTTATTCTCCTCGCACATGTGGAACTGAAAACACGTCTAAAATGTGTCCTCTGTGTGACCATTAAAACGTCCCTGAGGTGTGACTTTCCTTTGTAATGACACGCAGCAACCCCCTTGGTAGCACTGCCCGTCTTCTGACATCATTGTTTGGCTGGCTGCGCCTCTGCGGCAGCCCTGCCCGACACAACGCCCCTCGGTGTCTTATTTATTTTGACTGCGAGGGTGTGATTGACGGGCATGAGCAGTGCATATCTTCGCCTGTTGTCACTCATTTCCTTCTGTCTTCTTCAGACTGTGCGGCTTCATGGCCGTGGCATATGATAAGGGATCAGCTGACGCCGCACAGTCTGTAGCAGGTGTAAGGACGCGAGCGAGAGGCGAACATATGTACTGCGCCAGGCCATGAATCCCAGCCCCGCAGTGTGAAACACTGTAAAGACACTGCGGGGCTGGGATTCATGGGCATCGCGAACCGCACCAGCCGACATGAAATGATGTCAGAAGACGGGCAGCGCATGGCCAAGGGATAACGCAACAACACAGACTCCTGTACAGCAAAATGCGATGCTCAGGAGGCCGCGCCAAGCACCAAGGTGTGATTTTTGACATCTGTGCTGCGTCTCATTACGAAGGGAACTCTTGCCTCCAACACAGTTTGACTGTATCAAGGGCTACATGTTATACGTGTTTCATTCAGCGTGTGCAAGGAGAAAAATTAAAAGAGCAACCTTTGACTTGTGCAGCACTACTGCTGCATAAGCTGTGGCTCTTCTACTTTGTAACACCTGAGGGGGGGTTAAAGGTTACCTTTAAAATTGGTTCAATTAGGCTTCGGCCTACACTCTGCTCCCCCTGCAGAGCCTGGGCTCTAACACCGCCAGTTGGGGCCCGGTACTGCTAGCTGCACAGAGAAAAACACCAGCCAATGTGTTAGTGGGGTTCAGCACCGCCAGCTGTTCCCCTGCTGTGTAGCCGGCAACGTGTCCTGTGACAGCCACGCAGGCACAACAGACCCAAAGCTGCCGCCAGTGCAGGCTTCGGCCTACACTCTGCTCCCTCTCCTCCTCCTGCTGACCCTTTGCTCCAACACTGCTAGTTGGGGCTCTAGGAAGACAAGCTTGAATAGGTCCCCATCCTGGTTCCAGCACCGTCAGCTGGTTCCGGGCAGAGCCTTTGGCTTAGGTGCCTCCTTCTGGGTATCCGAGTTCCACCAACGTCAGGTGGTCCTTGGTAGTGCTTTCAGCACGGGTACCTCCTGCTTAGTAACTGGGTTCCAGTAACGTCAGCTGGTCCTCGGTAGTTCCATTGGCTCTTGGACCTTCGGCTACCCATCTGGGTTCCAGTACCGTCAGCTGGTTCTCGGCAGGGTCTTTTGCTCTTGTACCTTCTGCTCCCCATCCTGGTTCCAGTACCGTCAGCTGGTTCTGGGCAGAGCCTTTGGCTTAGGTGCCTCCCTCTGGGTATCCGAGTTCCACCAACGTCAGGTGGTCCTTGGTAGTGCTTTCAGGCACGGGTACCTCCTGCTTAGTAACCGGGTTCCAGTAATGTCAGCTGGTCCTCGGTAGTTCCATTGGCTCTTGGACCTTCGGGTAGCCATCCGAGTTCCAGTTCCATCAGCTGTTTCTCGGCATTTTCTCAGCCTTCTTGTACCTTCTGCTACATTTCCAAGTTCAAGACCCTAAAGACGACGACCCGGAAGACCACCCCTAAGATGACGACGACACCAAAGACGACGACCACTGAGATGACGACGACCCTGGAGACGATGACCCTGAAGACCACCCCGATGACGACGACCCCAGAGACGACGACCCTGGAGACGACGACCCTGGAGACGACGACGACATGGGAGACCGAGAAGCAGAAGAACAAGAGGCTGCAGAACAAAGAGCAGAAGAACATTAAGCATAAGACTAAATATCAGAGCAAAAGATATTATCTAAATTATAAGCAGAAGAAGACTAAGCAGTGTATGGGGGTGAGTCCGTTCCTCCTCGTGGTGCCCCTGGATAAAGCCTGATGCTGCAGGCCAAATTGAACGCGGACAAATTTAACTCTTTTGTGACAGGCAGAACGGAAGGAGTAATCTTCAAACTTTTATAGATAACAACTACGGGAATGCCTGTCACAAATAAGAATATGATGAAGAAGTTGAATATGAAAAAGATAATAGTTAAATAAAAAGAATATGAACAATGTAAAAAAAAATATATATAGGTAGAAGAAGAAGATGAATAAGGTGAAGATAGGTGATGTCAAAGAAGCTGATGATGAGGATAATGAAGAAGAAAGTGGGAGAAGTAAAAAAGAAGGTGAAGGACGTGGAAGTAGTGAAACATCAATATCTGAAAAAAAAAATAATAATAACATAGTCAAAATCTTTCTAACGCGGAACGTCATAAAAAAAAACTATAAAAACCTGCTATTCTATTTGTTTGGGCTAAACCTCTGTGCCTTTAATGTCTCCGCCACCTCCCCCAATACATCCTACATTATTCTTAGTTGTTTTCCTTCATGTAGAATTTACCTACAAGGAAAGAAAGGGTTTATTTCAATTCCGATATTTTCGTCCCATTGACTTGCATTGGGATCGGGTATCGGTATCGGATTAGATCCGATACTTTGACGGTATCGGCCGATACTCTCCGATACCGATACTTTCCGATATCGGAAGGTATCGCTCATCACTAATTATTAACCATATTCTTCATGTGATAGAACATTTTTATGTCACAGGTGTAATTTATTTTTGAACCCATAGATGTCAGTGTGGTTTTTTATGTAACAATGTGGGCATTGTGCCTCACAATGTGGGCAGCATGTTGGCTCAGTGGATAGCCTTGCAGTGCTGGAGTCCTGGGTTCTAATCCCACTTTGGACACCATCTGCAAGGAGTTTGTATGTTCTCCCTGTATTTGCGTGGGTTTCCTCTGGGCACTCCGGTTTCCTCCCACATTCCAAAGACATACTGATAGGGAATTTAGATTGTGAGCCCCATCGGGGACAGTGATAATAATGTGTGCAAAACTGTAAAGCACTGCGGAATACTGATAGGAATCAGGGAATTTAGATTGTGAGCCCCATCGGGGACAGTGATAATAATGTGTGCAAAACTGTAAAGCACTGCGGAATATGTTAGCGCTATATAAAAATAAAGATTATAAAAAAAAGATTATATTATAAAAAACAATTGTTTCCATCTTTATTATTAAACTATATTTATGAGACCAATTGTTAGGTGTCCAGTTCCCGCCGCTGCACAGGGGGAATCTCAAACCACCTCCACTGCGGTCTCCCATTCTTCTCCAGCAGCAGTAGAGCCTGCTCAGCGGAGACGTCGGTCCCAGTGTCTGGCTCAGGCATGCCCAAGGGAAGACCTCTCATTGGAGGTCAGGGGTCACATGCTCAAGTCCTGTAGCAGCTCCTATTGGTCCACTAGGAAGGTCCTGAAGAAGCTGCAACTATAAAAGGTTTGCATGGCCGCACGGCCATGCGCTAGTATCATTTGTTTATGGCTAATGCCAGTGGATGCTCTACCACTCCGGTTTCATGTGGTGTGTCTAGATCTGGGACTGTACACTCAGGCAGGCAGCTAGCATCAGTGGGGGCAATTAGCTGTTTGGCTTAGTATCTGGTTCCTTCATGTGTGCGGTTAGCACAGAAGAGTTCCAGAGCAAGCACAACCCTAGTTAGGGTATTACTCTCTGAGCATCTTGCGACTCTGTGAAGCCACAGAGCTCGCTACTATTTCACACGGGGTGAATTCGAACCCACGTGTGAGTTTAGCATCAATCCGCCATTACATAGCAGCAGGTACTATCTCTGCACGATGGACCCCGGGCTGCGAACGCACCTCGTATCTATCCCTTTATTTGGTGCATTCCACTAGCCCTAACAGTATACTAGCGCCAGGGTCTGGCTAGTAATGGTGGACGAACAGCAACTGCTGCGGGACATCCAGCAGCTGGAGGGCAGGCTGGCGGCTCTCGAGCTGTGGATGTTACCACAGTAGCTGTTCAGGCCAGATTCCCGCCACACTGGAGGAGCTAATAGCTGCATCAACTCGCATAGACCTTCGTTTTAACGAGCGAAGGTTGGAGCGAGCCCAGTGCAGGCAGAAGATTCGGCTGGCTCCCACCTTCGCCAAACCTTTGGAATCTCCAGTCTAGGCGCCCGAGTCTTGAGCCCATGGAGGTGTCACGAGTGGGATCTAAGTCCCGGACCGCTTGTGCACTCAAGGTCTGTCATGTCTGCCAGCAGTCAGGACACCTTGCCTCCAGATGTTCCCAGCGGTCGGGAAAACGTCAGTGTCTAGTGGTTGTAGGAGGAGGTACACTAGACACAGTGACGTGTCTAGTGTCCTTTAGGGGACAATTACCATAGGCCCTTCCACTCATATGGTAGAGCTTTGCGTGGATTCCGGGCGGAGGGCAATTTTATGTCATCTGCCTTCGCCCAACGACACGCAATACCCCTGGTGATGCTCGCCAAGCCAGTGACCGTACGAGTGGTGAATGGGTCAACACTGCCCTCACAGATAACACACCAGACCATCCCATTTACTCTTTCTATGTCGCCATCTCATCAGGAGATTATTTCCTTACTCGTCATTCCTGAGGGAATTGATGAGGTCCTTTTAGGGATACCTTGGCTACGGTACCACTCCCCACATATAGAGTGGTCCACAGACAGAATTTGGGGATGGAGTGAATCTTGTGAGGGTAGATGTCAGAGGGAGTGCGTTCAGGTTGCTACTACAGAGGTACCCGCAGATCTTTCCTCTCTCCCCAAACACTATTGGCCCTATGCGGACGTGTTCTCCAAAAGGTCTGCGGAGACCCTTCCGCCTCACCACCCCTATGACTGTCCTATTGACCTCCAAATAATGCAATGGCGGCTGACAGCACTTCTGCATAAAGTGGTTGCTCGTCCTAACTCCACAGGACCCAGGTGGAGAAGTACATACCAAAGATTCGAAGTGAAGGACAGCATCCAATCCAGGTGAAGACGGAAAACACTTTATTGTGCCATATGGCACAATAAAGTGTTTTCTGTCTTCACCTGGATTGGATGCTGTCCTTCACTTCGAATCTTTGTCCTATTGACCTCTTCCTTGTGCTGAGCCTCCTCGGGTCGAATCTATCCGTTACCTCTCCCAGAGACGGAGGCAATGTCTCAGTACATCCAGGAGAATCTGGCAAGAGGATTCATTAGGAAGACAGTGTCACCTGCAGGGGCGGGGTTCTTCTTCGTGCAGAAGAAGAATGGAGAACTACGTCCATGCATAGACTACAGGTGTCTTAACACTATCACCGTTAAGAACAAATACCCTCTGCCCCTGATATATGAGCTCTTCGATAGGCTACAGGGAGCAAGGGTATTTACTAAACTAGATATGCGGGTTGCTTACAACCTGATTCGCATCCATGAGGGGGACGAATGGAAGACTGCTTTTAACACCAGGGATGGGTACTATGAATACCTGGTGATGCCCTTCGGGCTCTGTAATCTCCAGCCATTTTCCAAGACTTTGTGAATGATATCTTCCGGGATATGCTCACCACCTCAGTCGTAGTCTATTTGGATGATATTCTCATCTACTCTCCAGATATTGACTCCCACCGGAGAGATGTTTGCAAAGTCTTCGACCTCTTACGGGCAAACTCCCTCTATGCCAAGTTGGAGAAGTGTGTGTTTGAGCAGGAGTCCTTGCCTTCCCTTGGATTTATCATCTCCACCCAGGGATTGGCTATGGATCCTGCCAAGCTACAGGCTGTGATGGACTGGCAAGAACCCTATTCTCTCAAAGCGAAGCAGCACTTTATGGGGTTCATTGACTATTATCGCCAGTTCATTTCTCACTTCTCAACTTTGGTAGCTCCCTTGGTAGCCCTCACCAAGAAGGGAGCTAATCCCAAATTGTGGTCGGAGGAGGTGTCCAATGCCTTCCTCTCTATTAAGTCTCATTTTGCTAGCGCTCCCATCCTACATCGCCCTGATGTAGATAAGCCGTTTACAATGGAGGTGGATGCCTCATCCGTCGGTGCTGGAGCAGTCCAATTCCAAAAGGATGCTCAAGGTCGGAAGCATCCTTGCTTCTTCTTTTCCAAGACCTTCACACCAGTGAAGAAGAATTCCATCGGGGACAGGGAGTAGATAGCCATGAAGTTGGCTTTCTCAAAGTGGAGACATCTCCTAGAGGGGGCTCGCTTTCTCTTTCAAGTCTACACTGACCACAAAAATTTGGTGAATATACAGACTGCCCAGCGGCTAAATTCTTGTCAGGCTACATGATCCCTGTTCTTCTCCCGTTTCCATTTTACCCTTTATTTTCTCTCCGGGGAGAAGAACATTCGTGCTGACGCTCTCTCCTGCTCCATATCATCATCATCATCAGAGGAGGAGCCTCGGCTTATTGTCCCTTCTGAGAGCCTGAGAACCGTGGCTCCGGTTTTGCTAGAGTCTGTGCCCCCGGGCAAGACTTTCATGCTATCTACTTTGCGACCGGAGGTTCTCTCTTGGGCTCACTCGTCCAGGGTGGGTGGACATTTTGGGACCAAGAGGACATCTGAGCTACTGGCGAGGACGTACTGGTGGCTCCATATGGCTCGTGACTTCGGAGACTGTATTCGGACATGTGTCACCTGCGCCAAGAATAAGTCTCCTCGACAACGGCCAGCTGGGTTACTTTACCCCCTGCCGGTGGCGGACAGGCCCTGGAAGATTGTTGGGATGGACTTTGTGGTGGGCTTACCCAAGTCCCGTTGCTGCACCATTATTTGGGTGATCACCGACCATTTTTCTAAAATGGTGCACTTGGTGCCTCTTCCACGGCTACCTTCTGCAGGGCTCTGGCAGCGTTGTTTATCAAACACATTTTCCGCCTACACGGTATGTCGGACAAAACTGTCAGTGACCGGGGTCCCTAGTTTGCGTCTCAGTTCTGGAGAGAGCTTTGTCGTCTACTCAGCATTGAGCTGAATCTCTCTTCAGCATACCATCCCGAGATTAATCAGTTGGTAGAGAGGGCAAACCAGACCTTGGTCACATATCTGCGACATTTAGTTTCAGCCAGGCAGGATGACTGGGTAACTGTTGTGAATTCCGCTCTTGGGCTCCCTCCGGTGGTTGTAAGTAGCACTTTTGTGAGTTCTGCTCTTGGGCTCCCTCCGGTGGTTTTGAGTGGTATGGCTGCTTCTTGGATTTAGCATCAGCAGCTGCTTCCACTGATCGTCTTTCTGGCTCGGCTATTTTAGTCTGGCCTTATCCCTCAATCAATGCCAGTTGTCAATTGTTCCTGCTTGGAGTCACGGCTCTTTTGGATTTCCCTGACACTCTGACCTGTTCAGCAAAGATAAGTCCTTGCTTGTCCTTTTGCAGTCCTCTTGTTGTGGACTTTATTGTTTAGCACATTCTATGTTTTGCTCATTTGTCCAGCTTATCAGTATGGATCTATTCAGCTAAGCTGGAAGCTCTGGGCAGCAGATTTTGCCCTCCACACCTTTAGTCAGGTGTGGAGATTTTTTTGCATTTCTCTGCGGTGGACTTTTTCTAGTTTTTATTACTGACCGCACAGTGTTCTGTCCTGTACTATCTATCTAGCTAGTAGTGGCCTCCTTTGCTAAATCTTGTTTCATTCTATGTATGTCATTTCCTTCTCCACTCACAGTCATTATTTGTGGGGGGCTGTCCTATCCTTTGGGGATTTTCTCTGAGGCAAGATAGCTTTCCTGTTTCTACCTTTAGGGGTAGCTAGTTTTCCGGCTGTGACGAGGTGTCCAGGGAGTGACAGGAACATCCCACGGCTACTGCTAGTGTTGTGTTAAGATCAGGAACTGCGGTCAGTATAGTTACCACCTGCTCAGAGCTAGTCGCATGTCGCTCCTAAATCACCAGTCCATAACAGTACAACTGGCCAAAAATGAGTTGAATGCATCTCAAAAGAAGGAAAAGAAAAAGAGTTCTGAGCCATTTTTTTTTTCTTTAGTCTGTTTTGTCTTTTTCCTTCCTCTTAATCTCTGGGTGGTTCAGGATTTGGGCGCGGGCATGGATGTTCAGGGTTTGTTTTCTCATGTGGATCAGCTTGCTGCAAGAGTACAGAGTATCCAAGATTATGTTGTTCAGACTCCGGCTTTAGAGCCTAGAATTCCTACTCCAGATTTGTTTTATGGGGATAGATCCAAGTTTTTGAACTTTAAAAATAACTGCAAATTGTTTTTTGCTTTGAAACCCCGTTCCTCTGGTGATCCCATTCAGCAAGTTAAAATAGTTATTTCTTTGCTGCGTGGTGACCCTCAGGACTGGGCATTCTCCCTTGAGTCAGGGGATCCGGCATTGCTTAATGTTGATGCATTTTTTCAATCGCTCAGATTATTGTATGACGAACCTAACTCTGTGGATCATGCGGAAAGAACATTGTTGGCCCTGTGTCAGGGTCAGGAAGTGGCAGAATTATACTGCCAGAAATTTAGAAAATGGTCTGTGCTCACTAAATGGAATGAGGACGCTCTGGCAGCAATTTTCAGAAAGGGTCTTTCTGAAGCCCTTAAAGATGTTATGGTGGGGTTCCCCACGCCTGTTCGTTTGAGCGAATCTATGTCTCTAGCCATTCAGATTGATCGGCGCCTGCGCGAGTGCAAAGTGGTGCACCATATGGCAGCGTCCTCTGAACAGAGTCCTGAGCCTATGCAATGTGATCGGATTTTGACTAGAGCAGAACAGAGGGGATACAGACGTCAGAATGGGCTGTGTTTTTACTGTGGTGATTCTGCTCATGCTATTTCTGATTGCCCTAAGCGTATTAAGAGGGTAGCTAGATCTGTTACCATCAGTACTGTACAGCCTAAATTTCTTCTGTCTGTGACCCTGATTTGCTCATTGTCATCCTTTTCTGTCATGGCATTTGTGGATTCAGGCGCTGCCCTGAACTTAATGGACTTAGAATTCGCCAGGCGCTGTGGTTTTTCTTTGCAGCCTTTTCAGAGCCCTATTCCTTTGAGGGGTATTGATGCTACACCGTTGGCCAAGAATAAACCTCAGTATTGGACTCAGCTGACTATGTGCATGGCTCCAGCACATCAGGAAGATTGCCGTTTTCTGGTGTTGCATAATTTACATGATGTTGTTGTACTGGGTTTTCCATGGTTACAAGTACACAATCCAGTGCTGGATTGGAAATCTATGTCTGTGACTAGTTGGGGTTGTCAAGGGGTACATAGTGACGTTCCTTTGATGTCAATTTCCTCTTCCCCCTCTTCTGATGTTCCTGAATTTTTGTCAGATTTCCAGGATGTATTCGATGAGCCCAAGTCCAGTTCCCTTCCTCCACATAGGGACTGTGATTGTGCTATTGACTTGATTCCTGGCTGTAAGTTCCCTAAGGGCCGACTTTTCAATCTATCTGTGCCAGAGCATGCCGCCATGCAGAGCTATGTTAAGGAGTCTTTGGAGAAGGGGCATATTCGGCCGTCTTCGTCACCATTGGGAGCTGGATTATTTTTTGTTGCCAAGAAGGATGGCTCCTTGAGACCCTGTATTGATTATCGCCCTCTTAATAAGATCACGGTCAAATTCCAATACCCTTTACCTTTGCTTTCAGATTTGTTTGCTCGGATTAAGGGGGCTAGTTGGTTTACCAAGATTGACCTTCGAGGGGCATATAATCTTGTTCGTATTAGACAGGGTGACGAATGGAAAACTGCATTTAATACGCCCGAAGGCCATTTTGAATACCTTGTGATGCCTTTCGGGCTTTCTAATGCTCCTTCTGTATTTCAGTCCTTCATGCATAATATTTTCCGCAATTATCTTGATAAATTCTTGATTGTGTATTTGGATGATATTTTGATTTTTTCCGATGATTGGGAGTCTCATGTGAAGCAGGTCAGGATGGTATTCCAGATCCTTCGTGATAATGCCCTATTTGTGAAGGGGTCTAAGTGCCTATTTGGAGTTCAGAAGGTCTCTTTTTTGGGGTTTATTTTTTCTCCTTCGTCTATAGAAATGGATCCTGTTAAGGTCCAAGCCATTCATGACTGGATTCAGCCCACATCTGTGAAGAGCCTTCAGAAATTTTTGGGCTTTGCTAATTTTTATCGCCGTTTCATTGCCAACTTCTCCAGTGTGGTTAAACCCCTGACCGATTTGACGAAGAAAGGCGCTGATGTGATGAATTGGTCCTCTGCGGCTATTGAGGCCTTTCAGGAGCTTAAACGCTGATTTACTTCTGCCCCTGTGTTGCATCAGCCGGATGTTTCTCTTCCTTTTCAGGTTGAGGTTGACGCTTCTGAGATTGGGGCAGGGGCCGTTTTGTCACAGAGGAATTCTGATGGTTCCTTGATGAAACCATGTGCCTTCTTTTCCCGAAAGTTTTCGCCTGCAGAACGCAATTATGATGTCGGCAATCGGGAATTGTTGGCTATGAAGTGGGCATTTGAGGAGTGGCGACATTGGCTTGAGGGAGCCAGGCACCGCGTTGTGGTCTTGACCGATCATAAGTATCTGATTTACCTCGAGTCGGCCAAGCGGCTGAACCCTAGACAGGCTCGATGGTCCCTGTTTTTCTCCCGTTTCGATTTTGTGGTCTCATATCTTCCAGGATCTAAGAATGTTAAAGCGGATGCCCTCTCTAGGAGTTTTTTGCTGATTCTCCTGGAGTTCTTGAGCCGGTTGGCATTCTTAGGGAAGGGGTGGTTCTTTCTGCCATCTCCCCTGATTTATGGCGGGTGCTTCAGGAATTTCAGGCTGATAAACCTGACCGCTGTCCTATGGGGAAGCTGTTTGTTCTTGATAGATGGACAAGTAAGGTAATTTCTGAGGTCCATTGTTCGGTGTTGGCCGGTCATCCTGGGATTTTTGGTACCAGAGATTTGGTTGCTAGGTCCTTTTGGTGGCCTTCCTTGTCGCGGGATGTGCGTTCTTTTGTGCAGTCCTGTGGGACTTGTGCCCGGGCTAAGCCTTGCTGTTCCCGCGCTAGTGGGTTGCTTTTGCCTTTGCCTGTCCCTGAGAGGCCCTGGACGCATATTTCCATGGATTTTATTTCGGATCTTCCTGTGTCCCAGAGGATGTCTGTTATCTGGGTGGTTTGTGACCGGTTCTCTAAAATGGTCCATTTGGTACCTTTGCCTAAATTGCCTTCCTCCTCTGATTTGGTTCCATTGTTTTTTCAGCATGTGGTTCGTTTGCATGGCATTCCGGAAAATATTGTGTCTGACAGAGGTTCCCAGTTTGTTTCCAGGTTTTGGCGGGCCTTTTGTGCTAGGCATTAATTTGTCTTTTTCTTCGGCGTTCCATCCTCAGACAAATGGCCAAACTGAGCAAACTAATCAAACCTTGGAAACCTATTTGAGATGTTTTGTGTCTGCTGATCAGGATGATTGGGTGGCTTTCTTGCCGTTGGCCGAGTTTGCCCTTAATAATCGGGCCAGTTCGGCTACTTTGGTTTCGCCTTTTTTTTGTAATTTTGGTTTCCATCCTCGTTTTTCTTCAGGGCAGGTTGAGCCTTCTGATTGTCCTGGTGTAGATTCTGTGATGGACAGGTTACAGCAGATTTGGACTCATGTGGTATACAATTTGACGTTGTCTCAGGAAAAGGCTCAGCGTTTTGCTAACCGCCGTCGGTGTGTTGGTCCTCGGCTTCGGGTGGGGGATTTAGTCTGGTTATCTTCTTGTCATGTTCCTATGAAGGTTTCTTCCCCTAAGTTCAAGCCTCGGTTTATTGGTCCTTATAAGATTTCTGAGATTATCAATCCAGTGTCTTTTCGTTTGGCCCTTCCAGCCTCTTTTGCCATCCACAATGTTTTCCATAGATCTTTGTTGCGGAGATATGTGGTACCCGTTGTTCCCTCTGTTGATCCTCCTGCCCCGGTGTTGGTTGAGGGGGAGTTGGAATATGTGGTTGAGAAAATATTGGATTCTCGTTTTTCGAGGCGGAGGCTTCAGTATCTTGTCAAGTGGAAGGGTTATGGCCAGGAGGATAATTCTTGGGTGGTTGCCTCCGATGTTCATGCCGCCGATTTGGTTCGTGCTTTTCACTTGGCTCGTCCTGATCGGCCTAGGGGCTCTGGTGAGGGGGTTCGGTGACCCCTCCTCAAGGGGGGGGTACTGTTGTGAATTCCGCTCTTGGGCTCCCTCCGGTGGTTGTAAGTAGCACTTTTGTGAGTTCTGCTCTTGGGCTCCCTCCGGTGGTTTTGAGTGGTATGGCTGCTTCTTGGATTTAGCATCAGCAGCTGCTTCCACTGATCGTCTTTCTGGCTCGGCTATTTTAGTCTGGCCTTATCCCTCAATCAATGCCAGTTGTCAATTGTTCCTGCTTGGAGTCACGGCTCTTTTGGATTTCCCTGACACTCTGACCTGTTCAGCAAAGATAAGTCCTTGCTTGTCCTTTTGCAGTCCTCTTGTTGTGGACTTTATTGTTTAGCACATTCTATGTTTTGCTCATTTGTCCAGCTTATCAGTATGGATATATTCAGCTAAGCTGGAAGCTCTGGGCAGCAGATTTTGCCCTCCACACCTTTAGTCAGGTGTGGAGATTTTTTTGCATTTCTCTGCAGTGGACTTTTTCTAGTTTTTATTACTGACCGCACAGTGTTCTGTCCTGTACTATCTATCTAGCTAGTAGTGGCCTCCTTTGCTAAATCTTGTTTCATTCTGCGTATGTCATTTCCTTCTCCACTCACAGTCATTATTTGTGGGGGGCTGTCCTATCCTTTGGGGATTTTCTCTGAGGCAAGATAGCTTTCCTGTTTCTACCTTTAGGGGTAGCTAGTTCTCCGGCTGTGACGAGGTGTCCAGGGAGTGACAGGAACATCCCACGGCTACTGCTGGTGTTGTGTTAAGATCAGGAACTGCGGTCAGTATAGTTACCACCTGCTCAGAGCTAGTCGCATGTCGCTCCTAAATCACTAGTCCATAACAGGTATCCTTGTTACCGTGGGCAGAGTTTGCGCTGAACAACGCCGTAGGAGACTCCACTGGGCAGACCCCGTTCCTCCTTAACTTTGGCCAGCATCCGCGGGTTCCTGTGCCTATGCCCGTGTCTTTTGCCGACTCCAGGGTGGCAGACTGGGCTGTGGAGGCACGTGACATTTGGGACTGCACTCAGGATGCCATCTGGGCCTCCAAGGAGAGAATGAGGTCCTCTGCCAATGCACATCGGCGCCCCACTCCGACCTTTGCTCCTGACGATTAAGTGTGGCTCTCCGCCCATAACATCAGGCTGCGAATTGAGTCCACTAAGTTTGCACCTCGCTTCTTGGGTCACTTCAAGGTCCTGGAACAGGTTAACCCTGTGGTCTGCTCTCTGGAATGCACTTCCCCAGACGATCAGACTGATACCTAGCCCCGACCTATTCAAGCGAGCTTTAAAAACCCATCTATTCAAACAAGCCTACTACACCAACTACTCAGTAAACTAACTTTGCCCTGATCCCTCCTTCCAAATATTACTCTGAATCTGCACCCTACTATTCATCTGTCTCCACACCCTCCATGCACACCATAACTACACTTGATACTTGACTATTGCACTTAAACACACGGGCTGATGACCGGATCATGCAGCTTTGTATGAAAATCCCTATGTATTATAATTGCCAGACCTGAAATAACAAGCACTTTTCACCTATTGTGTCCCCCCATTTCCTTGTAGATTGTAAGCTTGCGAGCAGGGACCTCACTCCTAATGTCACTGTTTAAATTGTCTTAACCTGTATTGAATTTATTGTTTGTACATGTCCCCGCTTAATTGTAAAGTGCTGCGGAATATGTTGGCGCTATATAAATAAAAATTATTATTATTATTATTATCGTATGGCTTTTCCTCCATGCCTAGGCATCACCGACACCTTTCATGTGTCCCTCTTAAAGCCCGTACACATGTCCCGGTTTTCCGAGTCATCTGCTGGGACATCAGGTTAATCTACGGATGATTACGAGGTGAAAGCTATCTTGGTGTGTAATGTGGTACGTGGCAAAAATTTTTTTTGTGGATTGGAAGGGTTATGGCCCAGAGGACAGGTCCTGGAAGCATGCTAAGCACATTCGAGCTCCACAGCTCATTGCTGCCTTCGAGCAGAGTGAGGTCCAAGGAGGGGGGCCCTAAGAGGGGGGGTAATGTTAGGTGTCGAGTTCCCGCCGCTGCACAGGGGGAATCTCGAACCACCTCCGCTGCGGTCTCCCATTCTTCTACAGCAGCAGTGGAGCCTGCTCAGCGGAGACGTCGGTCCCAGCGTCTGGCTCAGGTAGATACTCTGCGCTTGGTTACTGCTGCCTTTCCAGGCTCAGCCATTGTAGCCAGTACTGGTCAGTGGCGAGCAGACGCTTCTGGGACTAAGTCCCGCTTTTCTCCTTCTGAGCATGCCCAAGGGAAGACCTCTCATTGAAGGTCGGGGGTCACACGCTCAAGTCCTGTAGCAGCTCCTATTAGTCCACTAGGAAGGTCCTGAAGTAGCTGCAACTATAAAAGGTGTGCATGGCCGCACGGCCATGCGTTAGTATCATTTGTGTTTTGCGCTTGTCGCCAGTAAAACTCTGCCACTCAGGCTGCACGTGGAGAGTGTCCGTTAGCCATGGGAAATTACATAGGCAGGCAGCTAGCGTCAGTGGGGACAATTAGTCGCTTGGCTTAGCATCTGGTTCCTTCATGTGCGTGGTTAGCACAGAAGAGTTCCAGAGCAAGCAAAATCCTAGTTAGGGTTTTAGTCCCACAAACTATTTTACGACTCTGTGAAGCAACAGGGTTCGTGCTGATACTGACCAAGTGACGGAACTCGCGTCTAATCTGACATTGTATTGCCATATAGGGCCACCATTTCTCTAGCAGCAGGCTTCTCTCCTGCATGGTGGATCCTGGGCTGCTAATGCACCTATAACAACTCATATATTTACTCGGTGCATTCCTCCAGCCGTAACAGAATACTAGCGCCAGAGTCTGGCTAGTAAATGGCGAACGGTCAGCGTCTACAACGGTACATCCAGCAGCTGGAGGGTAGGTTGGTGGCTCTTGAACCCACAACCTTGGCCGTGGATGTCACCGCAGTCGCTGTACAGGCTACTAGCGTAGCTGCAGCCAGTATGTGCTCTGCCACCCCTGCTCCAACTTTATCCCGACTCCCGCTACCAGACAAGTTTGCTGGTGACACTAACCTATGTTGGAGATTCATGAGCCAGTGCACCATACATCTAGAGCTCTTGGCTCCACATTTTCCTACAGAATGGGTTAAAGTGGGATTTATCATATCCCTTCTGTCGGACAGGGCGTTGGAGTGGGCAACGCCGCTGTGGGAGCATGATGATCATGTGGTACAGAGTGCTCCTCACTTCCTGGACTCTCTAAAACAGGTCTTTTTGGGACCTCATGTCACCCATGATTCAGCTCTCCAGCTGCTGGCATTAACACAGGACTCGTCCATGGTC
The DNA here is from genome assembly GCF_051348905.1 of Ranitomeya variabilis. Taxonomy (NCBI): domain Eukaryota; kingdom Metazoa; phylum Chordata; class Amphibia; order Anura; family Dendrobatidae; genus Ranitomeya; species Ranitomeya variabilis. The sequence goes on along the minus strand of NC_135233.1, from coordinate 848,611,826 downwards.
AGCCAATTTGCTGTCCACTTCCGGACTTTGGCATCAGAGCTGGAGTCGCAGGATAAAGTCCTTATCCTATTGTTCTGGAAGGGATTGGCTGACCATGTGAAGGACGACTTGGCCACCAGGGAGATTCCCGCCACACTGGAGGAGCTCATAACTATATCCACCCGCATCGACCTCCGTTTTAGCGAGCGGAGGTTGGAGCAGACCTAGTATAGGCAGAGGTTACGGTTGGCTCCTACCTTTGCCAGTCCTCTGGAATCTCCTGTTCAGGTGTCCGACTCGCATGAGGCCATGGAGGTTTCTCAAGTGGGACCTAAGTCCCGGGCCGCTCGGGAACCCGTGGTCTGTAATATCTGCCAGCAGTTAGGACATTATGCCAATAAATGTCCTCAGCGGTTGGGAAACGATCGCGTCTAGTAACCATAGGAGGAGGTTCACTAGACTCAGCAGCATTTTCCTCCAAGCTGTCCTTTAAGGGGACAATCACTTTAGGCTCTTCCACTCTTACAGTCGAGCTTTGTGTGGACTCTAGGGCGGAGGGGAATTTTATGTCCTCTGCCTTCACCCAACGCCACGCAATACCCCGGTGATGCTTGCCAAGCCAGTGACTGTTCGAGTGGTGAGTGGGTCGACACTGCCCTCACAAATAACACACCAGACCATCCCTTTGACGTTACCTATGTCTCCTTCCCATCAGGAGATTATCTTCCTTCCTGTCATTCCCGAGGGAATAGACGAGATCCAACTAGGGATACCCTGGCTACCTTTCCACTCCCCTCATATAGAGTGGTCCTCTGGGGGAATTTTGGATTGGAGTGAATCTTGTAAGGGCAGATGTATGAGGGAATGCATTCAGGTTGGCACTACAGAGGTACCCGCAGATCTTACTTCTCTTCCCAAGTGCTATTGGTCCTATGCAGACGTGTTCTCCAAGATGGCTGCGGAGAACCTTTCGCCTCACCATCCCTATGACTGTCCTATTGATCTCATGCCTGGAGCAGAGCCTTCCCAGGGTCGGGTCTATCCACTCTCTCTCTCGGAAGCAGAGTCTATGACTCAATACATCCAGGAGAATTTGGCAAGAGGGTTCATTAGGAAGTCAGCATCACCTGCAGGGGCAGGGTTCTTCTTCGTGCAGAAGAAGAACGGAGAACTACGTCCATGCATAGATTACAGGGGTCTTAACGCCATCACTGTTAAGAATAAGTACCCTTTGCCCCTGATATCTGAGCTCTTTGATAGGCTATGGGGAGCAAGGGTATTAATCAAATTAGATCTGGGGGGCGCTTACAACCTGATTCGCATCCGTGAGGGGGACGGATGGAAGACGGCAGGAATGGGCACTACGAATATCTGGTGATGCCCTTCGGGCTCTGTAATGCCCCAGCCATTTTCCAAGACTTTGTAAATTATATGAATTCCGGGATATGCTCTCCACCTCGGTTGTAGTCTATCTGGATGATATACTCATCTACTCTCCAGATATTGACCAGAGAGATGTTTGCAAAGTCTACGACCTCTTACGGGCAAACTTCCTCTACGCCAAGTTGGAGAAATGTGTGTTTGAGCAGGAGTCCTTGCCTTTCCTTGGTTATATCATCTCCGCCCAGGGATTGGCTATGGATCCTGCCAAACTACAGGCTGCAATGGACTGGCAGGAACCCCTTTCTCTCAAAGCGGTGCAGCGCTTTATAGGGTTCATTATCTATTATCGCCAGTTCATTCTGCACTTCTCAACTTTGGTAGCTCCCTTGGTAGCCCTCACCAAGAAGGGAGCAAATCCCAAATTGTGGTCGGAGGAGGTGTCCAAGGCCTTCCTCTCTATTAAGTCTCATTTTGCTAGCGCTCCCATTCTACATTGATCCCGATGTAGATAAGCCGTTTATAATGCAGGTGGAAGCCTCATCCATTGGTGCTGGAGCAGTCCTCTTCCAAAAGGATGCCCAAGGTCGGAAGCATCCTTGCTTCTTCTTTTCCAAGACCTTCACACCAGCGAAGAGGAATAATTCCATCGGGGACAGGGAGCTGCTAGCCATGAAGTTGGCTTTCTCCGAGTGGAGACACCTCTTGGAGGGGGCTTGCTTTACCTTTCAAGTTTTCACAGACCACAAAAATTTGGTGTACTTACTGACAGCCCAGTGGCTACATTCTCGCCTGACTAGATGGTCCCTGTTCTTCTCCCGGTTCCATTTCATCCTCCATTTTCTCTCCGGGGAGAAGAAAATTCGTGCCAACACTCTCTCTCGCTCCATTGTGTCATCTGAGGAGGAGGAAGAGGCCTCGGCTTATTGTCCCTTATGAGAGCCTGAGAACTGTAGCTCCAGTCTCGCTAGAGTCTGTGCTCCCGGGCAAGACTTTTGTACCATCACATATGCAACCAGAGGTTCTCTCTTGGGCTCATTCGTCCAGGGTGGGTGGACATTTTGGGACCAAGAGGACATCTGAGCTGCTGGCATGGCTGTACCATCATTTGGGTAATCACCGACCATTTCTCCAAAATGGTGCACTTGGTGCCTCATCCACAGCTACCTTCTGCACAGGCCTTGGCAGCGTTGTTTATAAAACACATTTTCTGCCAACACAGTATGCCGGACAAAATTGTCAGTGACCGGGGTCTCCAGTTTGCATCTCGGTTCTAGAGAGAGCTTTGTCGTGTACTCAGCATCGAGTTGAATCTCTCTTCAGCATACCATCCTGAGATGAATGGGTTGGTAGAGAGGGCCAACCAGACCTTGGTCACATATCTGCAACATTTTGTTTCAGCCAGGCAGAATGACTGGGCATCCTTGCTACCGTGGGCGGAGTTTGCGCTAAACAACGCCGTAGCCGACTCCACTGGGAAGAATCTATTCCTCCTTAATTACGGTCAGCATCCGTGGGTTCCTGTGCCTATGCTCGCGTCTTCCGCCGACTCCAGGGTGCCAGAATGGGCTGTGGGCTGTGGAGGCACGGGACATTTGGGACCGCACTCAGGATGCCATCCGGGCCTCCAAAAAGAGATTGAGGTCCTCCGCCGATGCACACCTGCTCCCCGCTCCAACCTTTGCTCCTGGCGATTTAGTGTGGATCTCCGCCCGTAACATCAGGCTGCGAGTTGATTCCACTAAGTTTGCACATCACTTTTTGGGTCCCTTCAAGATCCTCGAACAGGTTAACCCTGTGGTCTGCCATCTGGCCCTTACTCCATGCCTAGGTATCATCGACACCTTTCATGTGTCCCTCTTAAGGCCCGTACACATGTCCCGGTTTTCCGAGTCATCTGCCGGGACATCGGTTTCGTCTACGGACTAATACGAGAGGAATCCTATATTAGGGTGCAAGGTGGTACGTGCCAAAAAATTTTATTTGGTGGACTGGAAGGGTTATGGCCCAGAGGACAGGTCCTGGGAGCGTGCTGAACACATTCAAGCTCTGCAGCTCATTGCTGCCTTCGAGGGTAGCGAGGTCCAAGGAGGGGGGGTAATGTTAGGTGTCGAGTTCCTGCTGCTGCAAAGGGGAAATCTCGAACCACCTCTGCTGTGGTCCCCCATTCTTCTCCAGCTGCAGTGGAGGCTGCTCAGCAGAGACGTCGGTCCCAGCGTCTGGCTAGGGCAGATAATCTGCGCTTGGTTACAGCTGCTCTTCCTGCCTCAGCCATTGTAGCCAGTACTGGTCAGCGGCGAGCAGACGTCTCTGGGACTAAGTCCTGCTTTTCCCCTTCTGAGCATGCCCAAGGGAGGACCTCTCAATGGAGGTCGGGGGTCTCACGCTCAGGTCCTGTAGCAGCTCCTATTAGTCCTCTAGGAAGGTCCTGAAGTTGCTGCAGCTATAAAAGGTTTGCATGGCCGCACGGCCATGCGCTAGTATCATTTGTGTTTTGTGCTTGTCGCCAGTAATACTCTGCCACTCAGGCTACATGTGGAGAGTGTCCATTAGCCGTGGGAAATTACATAGGCAGGCAGCTAGCGTCTGTGGGGGCAATTAGTCACTTGGCTTAGCATCTGGTTCCTTCATGTGTGCGGTTAGCACAGAAGAGTTCCAGAGCAAGCACAACCCTAGTTAGGGTTTTAGCCCCACTAACTATTTCACAACTCTGTGAAGCAACAGGGTTCGTGCTGATACTGACCGAGTGACGAAACTCGTGTCTAATCTGACATTGTACCGCCATATAGGGCCGCCATTTCTCTAGCAGCAGGCTTCTCTCCTGCACGGTGGACCCCGGACTGCGAACGCACCTATAGCAACTCACATATTTACTCGGTGTGTTCCGCCAGCCGTAACACTCTTGTTATTAACCTTGGACTCTGACCTGACTTCGTCTTTTCTCTTGGTTATCTACAGTACAGACAAAAAGTTTGGACACACCTTCCCATTTAAAGATTTTTCTGTATTTTTATAACTATGAAAATTGTACATTCACACTGAAGGCACCAAAACTATGAATTAACACATGTGGAATTATTTACTTAACAAAAAAGTGTGAAACAACTGAAAATATGTCTTATATTCTAGGTTCTTCAAAGCAGCCACCTTTTGCTTTGATGACTGCTTTGCACACTCTTGGCATTCTCTTGATGAGCTTCAAGAGGTAGTAACCGGTAATGGTTTTCACTTCACAGGTGTGCCCTGTCAGGTTTAATAAGTGGGATTTCTTGCCTTATAAATGGGGTTGGGACCATCAGTTGTGTTGTGCATAAGTCTGGTGGATACACAGCTGATAGTCCTACTGAATAGACTGTTAGAATTTGTATTATGGCAAGAAAAAAGCACCTAAGTAAAGAAAAATGAGTGTCCTTCATTACTTTATGAAATGAAGGTCAGTCAGTCCGAAAAATTGGGCAAACTTTGAAAGTGTCCCCAAGTGCAGTGGGGCAAACACCATCAATTGCTACAAAGAAACTGGCTCACATGAGGACCGCCCCAGGAAAGGAAGACCAAGAATCACCTCTGCTTCTGAGGATAACTTTATCCGAGTCACCAGCCTCAGAAATTGCAGGTTAACAGCAGCTCAGATTAGAGACCAAGTCAATGCCACACAGAGGTCTAGCATCAGACACATCTCTACAACAACGGAGAAGAGACTTGTTTGGGCTAAAGAACACAAGGAATGGACATTAGACCAGTGGAAATCTGTGCTTTGGTCTGATGAGTCCAAATTTGAGATCTTTGGTTCCAACCACCGTGTCTTTGTGCGACACAGAAAAGGTGAACGGATGGACTCTACATGCCTGGTTCCCACCGTGAAGCATGGAGGAGGAGGTGTGATGGTGTGGGTGTGCTTTGCTGGTGACACTGTTGGGGATTTATTCAAAATTGAAGGTATATTGAACCAGCATGGCTACCACACCATCTTGCAGCGGAATGCTATTCCATCCGGTTTGCGTTTAGTTGGACTATCATTTATTTTTCAACAGGACAATGACCCCAAACACACATGCAGGCTTCATAAGGGCTATTTGACCTAGAAGGAGAGTTATGGGGTGCCACGCCAGATGATCGAGATGGTTTGTGATGAGCTGGACCGCAGAGTGAAGGCAAAAGGGCCAACAAGTGCTAAGCATCTCTGGGAACTCTTTCAAGATTGTTGGAAGACCATTCCCGATGACTACCTCTTGAAGCTCATCAAGAGAATGCCAAGAGTGTGCCAAGCAGTCATCAAAGCAAAAGGTGGCTACTTTGAAGAACCTAGAATATAAGACATATTTTCAGTTGTTTCACACTTTTTTTGTTAAGTATATAATTCCACATGTGTTAATTCATAGTGTCAGGACTCTGAACATTTTTATTACCTTTTTGTGCATTAATGCCCTTTTCCAAGATGGCGTCTTTGGTCTCATGTGCAGTGTTTTTTCCTCCTATAAAACTCCACCCCAGCCTTCAGTCTGTGCTAGAGTATTCTGTGTTGTGAGTTCCGTTCTCGGGCTCCCTCCTGTGGTCGTGAATGGTACTTTGGTGAGTTCTGTCCTTGGACACCCTCTGGTGGCTTTGAGTGGAACTGCTGATCTTTGAGGTTGGCTTTCTCAGCTGCTCTCGTTTATTGCTTCTGCTGGCTTCCCTATTTAACTCTGCCCAGGTCGTTAGTTCATGCCAGCTGTCAATGTCTCAGTACTGGTTCAGATCTCTCTTGGATTTCTCTGATGACCTGTCTACTCCAGCAGAAGCTAAGTACTTGCTAGTCATTTGCTGTTCATCGGTTTTTGTATATATTTTTCAGTACATGCTATGTTTCTAGTCCAGCTTGCTATTATGATATTTCCTTGCTAGCTGGAAGCTCTGGGGGTGCAGAGCTGCACCTCCACACCGTGAGTCGGTGTGGAGGTCTTTTTGCACACTCTGTGTGGTTTTTGTAGTTTTTAATACTGACCGCAGAGTTCCCTTTCCTATCCTCTGTCTATCTAGAGAAGATTCGGCCTCCTTTGCTAAAATCTGTTTCATTCCTGTGTTTGTCACTTCCCTCTTAACTCACAGTTAATATTTGTGGGGGGCTACCTTTACTTTGGGGAATTTCTCTGAGGCAAGGTAGGCTGCTATTTCTATCTTTAGGGGTAGTTAGCTCTTAGGCTGTGAAGAGGCGTCTAGGGAGAGTTAGGTACGCTCCACGGCTATTTATAGTGTGTGTGATAGGATTAGGGATTGCGGTCAGTAGAGTTACCACCTCCTCAGAGCTTGTCCCAGGTTTCCTGTTTTAACCATCAGGTCACTTCGGGTGCTCCTAACCACCAGGTCCATAACAGTACAGCTGGCCTACAAAGTGTTAATGCATCTCAAAAGAGGGATAAGAGAAGTTCTGAGTCAATTTTTTTTTCTTTGCAGCTTGTTTTGTCTTTCTTTTCCCCTTAACCTCTGGGTGGTTCAGGACTCAGGTGTAGATATGGATATTCAAGGTTTGTCCTCTTGTGTGGATCAACTCACTGCTAGGGTACAGAGTATTCAAGATTATGTAGTTCAGAATCCGATGTTAGAGCCTAGAATTCCAATTCCTGATTTGTTTTCTGGGGATAGATTTAAATTTTTGAATTTCAAAAATAATTGCAGACTGTTTATTGCTCTGAAACCCCGCTCCTCTGGTGATCCCATTCAGCAAGTAAAGATTATTATTTCTTTGTTGCGTCGTGACCCGCAAGACTGGGCATTCTCTCTTGAGCCAGGAAATCCTGCATTGCTTAATGTGGATGCATTTTTTCTAGCGCTTGGATTGCTTTATGACGAACCTAATTCTGTGGATCAGGCAGAAAAGATCTTGCTGACTCTATGTCAGGGTCAGGATGAGGCAGAAGTATATTGCCAGAAGTTTAGAAAGTGGTCTGTGCTTACTCAATGGAATGAGTGTGCCCTGGCAGCAATTTTCAGAAAGGGTCTTTCTGAAGCTCTTAAGGATGTTATGGTGGGGTTCCCCACGCCTGCTGGTCTGAATAAGTCAATGTCTTTGGCCATTCAGATTGATCGGCGTTTGCGCGAGCGCAAAGTTGTGCACCATTTGGCAGTGTCCTCTGAGCGGACGCCTGAGCCTATGCAATGTGATAGGACTTTGACCAGAGCTGAACGGCAAGAACACAGACGTCAGAATGGGCTGTGTTTTTACTGTGGTGACTCCTCTCATGCTATCTCTGATTGTCCTAAGCGCACTAAGAGGTTCGCTAGGTCTGTCACCATTAGTACTTTGCAGCCTAAATTTCTCTTGTCTGTTACTCTGATTTGCTCACTGTCGTCCTACTCTGTTATGGCATTCGTGGATTCGGGCGCTGCCCTGAACTTGATGGACTTGGAGTTTGCCAGGCGCTGTGGTATTTCCTTGGAGCCTTTGCAGAGTCCTATTCCCTTAAGGGGGATTGATGCTACGCCATTGGCCAAGAATAAACCTCAGTACTGGACTCAGCTGACCATGTACATGGCTCCCGCACATCAGGAAAATATTCGCTTTTTGGTGTTGCATAATTTGCATGATGTTGTCGTGTTGGGTTTGCCATGGTTACAGGTTCATAATCCAGTACTGGATTGGAAATCAATGTCTAGTTGGGGCTGTCAAGGGATACATGGTGATGTTCCTTTGATGTCAATTTCTTCTTCCACTCCTTCTGAAGTCCCTGAGTTTTTGTCGGATTACCAGGATGTATTTGATGAGCCCAAGTCCAGTGCCCTACCTCCTCATAGGGACTGTGATTGCGCTATTAATTTGATTCCTGGTAGTAAGTTCCCTAAGGGCCGACTGTTCAATTTATCTGTGCCAGAACATGCCGCTATGCGGAGTTATGTAAAGGAGTCCTTGGAGAAAGGGCATATTCGCCCATCTTCGTCGCCGTTGGGAGCAGGGTTCTTTTTTGTGGCCAAGAAGGATGGCTCTCTGAGACCCTGTATAGATTACCGCCTTCTCAATAAAATCACGGTCAAATTTCAGTACCCTTTGCCTCTGTTGTCTGATTTGTTTGCTCGGATTAAGGGGGCTAGTTGGTTTACCAAGATTGACCTTCGAGGGGCGTATAATCTTGTGCGTATTAAACAGGGCGATGAATGGAAAACAGCATTTAATACGCCCGAGGGCCATTTTGAGTACCTGGTGATGCCATTCGGGCTTTCTAATGCTCCATCTGTGTTTCAGTCCTTTATGCACGACATCTTCCGGAAGTATCTGGATAGCTTCATGATCGTATATTTGGATGATATTTTGGTCTTTTCGGATGATTGGGAGTCTCATGTAAGGCAGGTCAGGATGGTGTTCCAGGTCCTTCGTGCTAATGCGTTGTTTGTGAAGGGCTCTAAATGCCTCTTTGGAGTTCAGAAGGTTTCCTTTTTGGGCTTCATTTTTTCCCCTTCTACTATCGAGATGGATCCTGTTAAAGTTCAGCCATTTACGATTGGACTCAACCTACATCTGTGAAAAGTCTTCAGAAGTTCCTGGGCTTTGCTAATTTTTACCGTCGCTTCATCGCTAATTTTTCTAGTGTGGTTAAGCCTTTGACTGATTTGACGAAGAAAGGCGCTGATGTGGTGAATTGGTCCCCTGCGGCCGTTGAGGCCTTTCAGGAGCTTAAACGTCATTTTACTTCGGCCCCTGTGTTGCGTCAGCCAGATGTTTTGCTCCCTTTTCAGGTCGAGGTTGATGCTTCTGAGATTGGGGCAGGGGCTGTTTTGTCTCAGAGAAGTTCTGATGGCTCCTTGATGAAGCCGTGTGCTTTCTTTTCTAGAAAGTTTTCGCCTGCCGAGCGTAATTATGATGTCGGCAATCGGGAGTTGTTGGCTATGAAGTGGGCATTTGAGGAGTGGCGACATTGGCTTGAGGGAGCCAAACATCGCGTGGTGGTCCTGACTGATCACAAGAATCTGACTTACCTCGAGTCCGCCAAGCGGTTGAACCCTAGACAGGCTCAATGGTCACTGTTTTTCTCCCGTTTCGATTTTGTGGTCTCATACCTTCCGGGATCTAAGAATGTGAAGGCTGATGCCCTTTCTAGGAGTTTTTTGCCTGATTCTCCGGGAGTCCCTGAGCCGGCTGGTATTCTTAAAGAGGGGTTGATTCTGTCTGCCATCTCCCCTGATTTGCGGCGGGTGCTGCAGGAGTTTCAGGCTGATAGACCTGACCGCTGCCCAGTGGAGAAACTGTTTGTCCCTGATAGATGGACTAGTAGGGTTATTTCTGAGGTTCATTGTTCAGTGTTGGCTGGTCATCCTGGGTTTTTTGGTACCAGAGATTTGGTTGCCAGGTCCTTTTGGTGGCCTTCCTTGTCACGGGATGTGCGTTCTTTTGTGCAGTCCTGTGGGACTTGTGCTCGGGCCAAACCTTGCTGTTCTCGTGCCAGTGGGTTGCTTTTGCCTTTGCCTGTCCCGAAGAGGCCCTGGACACATAGTTCCATGGATTTTATTTCTGATCTTCCTGTCTCTCAAAGGATGTCTGTCATCTGGGTGGTTTGTGATCGGTTTTCTAAGATGGTCCATTTGGTACCCTTGCCTAAATTGCCTTCCTCCTCTGATTTGGTTCCATTATTTTTTCAGCATGTGGTTCGTTTGCATGGCATTCCGGAGAACATTGTGTCGGACAGAGGTTCCCAATTTGTTTCTAGGTTTTGGCGGTCCTTTTGTGCTAAGATGGGCATTGATTTGTCTTTTTCTTCAGCGTTCCATCCTCAGACAAATGGCCAAACCGAACGAACCAATCAGACCTTGGAAACCTATCTGAGATGCTTTGTTTCTGATGATCAGGATGATTGGTGTTGTGAATTCTGTTCTCGAACTCCCTCCTGTGGTCATGAATGGTACTTCGGCGAGTTCTGTTCGTGGACTCCCTCTGGTGGCTGTGAGTGGAACTGCTGGTTCTGAGGTTGTGTCCTCAGCTGCCCTCGTTTGCGGCTAGGCTGGCTTCTCTCTCTATTTAACTCCACTCAGATCGTTACTCCATGCCAGCTGTCAATGTATCGGTACTGGTTCAGATCTCTCTCGGATCTTTCTGATGACCTGTCTACTCCAGCATAAGCTAAGTCCCTGCTGGTTCATTTGTTGTTCATTGGTGTACTAATATGTTTCTTAGTGCTTGCTAAGTTCTTGTCCAGCTTGCTAACATGATATTGCCTTGCTAGCTGGAAGCTCTGGGTTGCAGAGTGGCACCTCCGCACCGTGAGTCGGTGCGGGGGTCTTTTTGCACACTCTGCGTGGCTTTTTGTAGTTTTTTGTGCTGACCGCATAGATTCCTTTCCTATCCTCAGTCTATCTAGTAAGTCCGGCCTCCTTTGCTGAATCCTGTTTCATCCCTGTGTTTGTGACTTTCCTCTTAACTCACAGTTAATATATGTGAGGGGCTGCCTTTACCTTTGGGGGAATTTCTCTTAGGCAAGTTAAGGCTTATTTTCCTATCTTTAGGGGTAGTTAGCTCTTAGGCTGTGAAGAGGCATCTAGGGAGAGTTAGGTACGCTACACAGCTATTTCTAGTGTTTGTGTTAGGATTAGGATTTGCGGTCAGCAGAGTTCCCACTTCCCAGAGCTTGTCCTGTCTTTCAGTTTAACCATCAGGTCATTCCAGGTGCACCTAACCACCAGGTCCATAACAGTACAGCTGGCCAACAAAGTGTTAATGCATCTCAAAAGAGGGATAAGAGAAGTTCTGAGACCATTTTTTTTTCTCTGCAGTGTTTTTTGTCTTTCTTTTCCCCTTAACCTCTGGGTGGTTCAGGACTCAGGTGTAGATATGGACATTCAAGGTTTGTCCTCTTGTGTTGATCACTTCACTGCGAGGGTACAAAGCATTCAAGATTATGTAGTTCAGAATCCTATGTTAGAGCCTAGAATTCCAATTCCTGATTTGTTTTTTGGAGATAGATCTAAATTTCTGAATTTCAAAAATAATTGTAAACTGTTTCTTGCTTTGAAACCCCGCTCCTCTGGTGACCCCATTCAGCAAGTAAAAATCATTATTTCTTTGTTATGTGGCGACCCTCAAGACTGGGCATGCTCCCTTGCGCCAGGAGATCCTGCACTGCTTAATGTAGATGCGTTTTTTCTGGCGCTTGGATTGCTTTATGACGAACCTAACTCTGTGGATCAGGCAGAGAAAATCCTGCTGGCTTTGTGTCAAGGTCAGGATAAAGCGGAGGTATATTGCCAGAAGTTTAGAAAGTGGTCTGTGCTTACTCAATGGAATGAGTGTGCCCTTGCAGCAATTTTCAGAAAAGGTCTTTCTGAAGCCCTTAAGGATGCTATGGTGGGCTTTCCCACGCCTGCTAGTCTGAATGAATCAATGTCCTTGGCCATTCAGATCGATCGGCGCTTGCGTGAACGCAAGGTTGTGCGCCATTTGGCGGTGTCCTCTGAGCAGAGGTCTGAGCCTTTGCAATGTGATAGGACTTTGACCAGAGCTGAACGGCAAGAACACAGACGTCAGAATGGGCTGTGTTTTTACTGTGGTGACTCCACTCATGCTATCTCTGATTGTCCTAAGCGCACTAAGCGGTTCGCTAGGTCTGTCACCATTGGTACTGTACAGCCTACATTTCTTTTGTCCGTTACTCTGATTTGCTCTTTGTCGTCCTACTCTGTTATGGCATTTGTGGACTCAGGCGCTGCCCTGAATTTGATGGACTTGGAGTTTGCCAGGCGCTGTGGTTTTTTCTTGGAGCCCTTGCAGTATCCTATTCCATTAAGGCGAATTGATGCTATGCCTTTGGCCAAGAATAAACGTCAGTACTGGACTCAGTTGACCATGTGCATGGCTCCTGCACATCAGGAAGATGTTCGCTTTTTAGTGTTGCATAATTTGCATGATGTGGTCGTGTTGGGTTTGCCATGGCTACAGGTCCATAATCCAGTATTGGATTGGAAATCAATGTCTGTGTCCAGTTGGGGTTGTCAAGGGGTACATGGTGACGTTCCGTTGTTGTCAATTTCTCCTTCTACTCCTTCTGAAATCCCTGCGTTTTTGTCGGATTACCGAGATGTATTTGATGAGCCCAAATCCAGTGCCCTATCTCCTCATAGGGATTGTGATTGTGCTATTAATTTGATTCCTGGTAGTAAATTTCCTAAGGGATGGCTTTTCAATTTATCTGTGCCGGAACACGCCGCTATGCGGAGTTATATAAAGGAGTCCTTGGAGAAAGGGCATATTCGCCCGTCGTCGTCACCGTTGGGAGCAGGGTTCTTTTCTGTGGCCAAGAAGGATGGTTCTCTGACACCCTGTATAGATTACCGCCTTCTCAATAAAATCACGGTCAAATTTCAGTACCCTTTGCCTCTACTGTCTGATTTGTTTGCTCAGATTAAGGGGGCTAGTTGGTTCACCAAGATAGATCTTCGAGGGGCGTATAATCTCGTGCGTATTAAACAAGGCGATAAATGGAAAACAGCATTTAATACGCCCGAGGGCCATTTTGAGTACCTGGTGATGCCATTCGGGCTTTCTAATGCTCCATCTGTGTTTCAGTCCTTAATGCATGACATCTTCCGAAAGTATTTGGATAGATTCATTATTGTATATTTGGATGATATTTTGGTCTTTTCGGATGATTGGGAGTCTCATGTGAAGCAGGTCAGAATGGTGTTCCAGGTTCTTCGTGCTAATTCTTTGTTTGTGAAAGGGTCTAAATGTCTCTTCGGAGTTCAGAAGGTTTCCTTTTTGGGCTTCATTTTTTCCCCTTCTACTATCGAGATGGATCCTGTTAAAGTTCAGGCCATTTATGATTGGACTCAGCCTACATCTGTGAAGAGCCTTCAGAAATTCCTGGGCTTTGCTAATTTTTACCGTCGCTTCATCGCTAATTTTTCTAGTGTTGTTAAACCATTGACTGATTTGACCAAGAAAGGTGCTGATGTGGTGAATTGGTCCTCTGCAGCTGTTGAGGCCTTTCGGGAGTTGAAACGTCGTTTCTCTTCGGCCCCTGTGTTGTGTCAGCCAGATGTTTCGCTCCCTTTTCAGGTCGAGGTTGATGCTTCTGAGATTGGAGCAGGGGCTGTTTTGTCTCAAAGATCTTCTGATGGCTCTGTGATGAAGCCATGTGCTTTCTTTTCTAGAAAGTTTTCGCCTGCTGACCGTAATTATAATGTTGGCAATCGGGAGTTGTTGGCTATGAAGTGGGTGTTCGAGGAGTGGCGACATTGGCTTGAGGGAGCCAAGCATCGCGTAGTGGTCTTGATGGATCACAAGAATCTGACTTATCTCGAGTCTGCTAAGCGGTTGAATCCTAGACAGGCTCGATGGGCGCTGTTTTTCTCCCGTTTCGATTTTGTGGTTTCTTACTTTCCGGGTTCTAGGAATGTGAAGGCCGATGCCCTTTCAAGGAGTTTTGTGCCTGATTCCCCGGGAGTTCCTGAGCCGGCTGGTATTCTCAAAGAGGGGGTAATTTTGTCTGCCATCTCCCCTGATTTGCGGCGGGCGCTGCAGGAGTTTCAGGCTGATAGACCTGACCGTTGTCCAGCAGAGAAACTGTTTGTCCCTGATAGATGGACTAGTAGAGTTATCTCTTAGGTTCATTGTTCGGTGTTGGCTGGTCATCCTGGGATTTTTGGTACCAGAGATTTGGTGGCTAGGTCCTTTTGGTGGCCTTCCTTGTCACGGGATGTGCGTTCTTTTGTGCAGTCCTGTGGGACTTGTGCTCGGGCCAAGCTCTGCTGTTCTCGTGCCAGTGGGTTACTTTTACCCTTGCCAGTCCCGAAAAGGCCTTGGACGCATGTTTCCATGGATTTTATTTCAGATCTCCCTGTCTCTCAAAGGATGTCGGTCATCTGGGTGGTTTGTGATCGCTTCTCTAAGATGGTCCATTTGGTACCCTTGCCTAAATTACCTTCCTCCTCTGATTTGGTTCCACTATTTTTTCAGCATGTGGTTCGCTTGCATGGCATTCCGGAGAACATCGTGTCGGACAGAGGTTCCCAGTTTGTTTCAAGGTTTTGGCGGTCCTTTTGTGCTAAGATGGGCATTGATTTGTCTTTCTCTTCGGCTTTCCATCCTCAGACAAATGGCCAAACCGAACTAACTAATCAGACTTTGGAGACCTATCTGAGATGCTTTGTTTCTGCTGATCAGGATGATTGGGTGACCTTCTTGCCATTGGCTGAGTTCGCCCTTAATAATCGGGCCAGTTCGGCTACTTTGGTTTCGCCTTTTTTTTGTAATTCTGGTTTTCATCCTTGCTTTTCTTCAGGGCAGGTTAAGCCTTCGGACTGTCCTGGTGTGGATTCTGTGGTGGACAGGTTGCAGCAAATTTGGACTCATGTAGTGGACAATTTGACATTGTCCCAGGAGAAGGCTCAACGTTTCGCCAACCGCCGTCGCTGTGTTGGTCCCCGACTTCGTGTTGGGGATTTGGTTTGGTTGTCGTCTCGTCATGTCCCTATGAAGGTTTCTTCTCCTAAGTTTAAGCCTCGTTTCATTGGTCCTTATAAGATTTCTGAAATTCTCAATCCTGTGTCGTTTCGTTTGGCCCTTCCAGCTTCTTTTGCCATCCATAATGTGTTCCATAGGTCGTTGTTGCGGAGATATGTGGCGCCTATGGTTCCCTCCGCTGACCCTCCTGCTCTGGTGTTGGTCGAGGGGGAGTTGGAGTATGTGGTGGAGAAGATTTTAGATTCTCGTGTTTCGAGACGGAAACTTCAGTACCTGGTCAAATTGAAGGGCTATGGTCAGGAGGATAATTCCTGGGTTTTTGCCTCCGATGTCCATGCGGCCGAGTTGGTTCGTGCCTTTCATTTGGCTCGTCCTGATCGGCCTGGGGTCTCTGGTGAGGGTTCGGTGACCCCTCCTCAAGGGGGGGGAATGTTGTGAATTCTGTTCTCGAACTCCCTCCTGTGGTCATGAATGGTACTTCGGCGAGTTCTGTTCGTGGACTCCCTCTGGTGGCTGTGAGTGGAACTGCTGGTTCTGAGGTTGTGTCCTCAGCTGCCCTCGTTTGCGGCTAGGCTGGCTTCTCTATTTAACTCCACTCAGATCGTTACTCCATGCCAGCTGTCAATGTATCGGTACTGGTTCAGATCTCTCTCGGATCTTTCTGATGACCTGTCTACTCCAGCATAAGCTAAGTCCCTGCTGCTTCATTTGTTGTTCATTGGTGTACTAATATGTTTCTTAGTGCTTGCTAAGTTCTTGTCCAGCTTGCTAACATGATATTGCCTTGCTAGCTGGAAGCTCTGGGTTGCAGAGTGGCACCTCCGCACCGTGAGTCGGTGCGAGGTCTTTTTGCGCACACTGCGTGGCTTTTTGTAGTTTTTTGTGCTGACCGCATAGATTCCTTTCCTATCCTCAGTCTATCTAGTAAGTCCGGCCTCCTTTGCTGAAACCTGTTTCATCCCTGTGTTTGTGACTTTCCTCTTAACTCACAGTTAATATATGTGGGGGGCTGCCTTTACCTTTGGGGGAATTTCTCTGAGGCAAGTTAAGGCTTATTTTCCTATCTTTAGGGGTAGTTAGCTCTTAGGCTGTGAAGAGGCGTCTAGGGAGAGTTAGGTACACTCCACAGCTATTTCTAGTGTGTGTGTTAGGATTAGGATTTGCGGTCAGCAGAGTTCCCACTTCCCAGAGCTTGTCCTGTCTTTCAGTTTAACCATCAGGTCATTCCAGGTGCACCTAACCACCAGGTCCATAACAGATTGGGTGACCTTCTTGCCATTGGCCAAGTTCGCCCTTAATAATCGGGCTAGTTCTGCTACTTTGGTTTCGCCTTTTTTTTGTAATTCTGGTTTTCATCCTCGTTTTTCTTCGGGGCAGGTTGAGCCTTCTGACTGTCCTGGTGTGGATTCTGTGGTGGACAGGTTGCAACAAATTTGGACTCACGTGATGGACAATTTGACGTTGTCTCAGGAGAAGGCGCAACGTTTTGCTAACCTCCATCGCTGTGTTGGTCCCCGACTTTGTGTTGGGGATTTGGTTTGGTTGTCTTCTCGTTATGTTCCTATGAAGGTTTCTTCTCCTAAGTTCAAGCCTCGTTTCATTGGTCCTTATAAGATTTCTGAAATTATCAATCCTGTGTCGTTTCGTTTGGCCCTTCCAACTTCTTTTGCCATCCATAATGTGTTCCATAGGTCGTTGTTGTGGAGATATGTGGCGCCTATGGTTCCTTCCGTTGATCCTCCAGCTCCGGTGTTGGTTGAGGGGGAGTTGGAGTATGTGGTGGAGAAGATTATAGATTCTCGTATTTCGAGACGAAAGCTTCGGTACTTGGTTAAATGGAAGGGCTATGGTCAGGAGGATAAATCCTGGGTTGTTGCCTCCGATGTCCATGCTGCCGATTTGGTTCGTGCCTTTCATTTGGCTCATCCTGATCGGCCTGGGGGCTCTGGTAAGGGTTCGGTGACCCCTCCTCAAGGGGGGGGGTACTGTTGTGAGTTCCGTTCTCGGGCTCCCTCCTGTGGTCGTGAATGGTACTTTGGTTAGTTCTGTCCTTGGACACCCTCTGGTGGCTTTGAGTGGAACTGCTGATCTTTGAGGTTGGCTTTCTCAGCTGCTCTCGTTTATTGCTTCTGCTGGCTTCCCTATTTAACTCTGCCCAGGTCGTTAGTTCATGCCAGCTGTCAATGTCTCAGTACTGGTTCAGATCTCTCTTGGATTTCTCTGATGACCTGTCTACTCCAGCAGAAGCTAAGTCCTTGCTAGTCATTTGCTGTTCATCGGTTTTTGTATATATTTTTCAGTACATGCTATGTTTCTAGTCCAGCTTGCTATTATGATATTTCCTTGCTAGCTGGAAGCTCTGGGGGTGCAGAGCTGCACCTCCACACCGTGAGTCGGTGTGGAGGTCTTTTTGCACACTCTGCTTGGTTTTTGTAGTTTTTAATACTGACCGCATAGTTCCCTTTCCTATCCTCTGTCTATCTAGAGAAGATTCGGCCTCCTTTGCTAAAATCTGTTTCATTCCTGTGTTTGTCACTTCCCTCTTAACTCACAGTTAATATTTGTGGGGGGCTACCTTTACTTTGGGGAATTTCTCTGAGGCAAGGTAGGCTGCTATTTCTATCTTTAGGGGTAGTTAGCTCTTAGGCTGTGAAGAGGCGTCTAGGGAGAGTTAGGTACGCTCCACGGCTATTTCTAGTGTGTGTGATAGGATTAGGGATTGCGGTCAGTAGAGTTACCACCTCCTCAGAGCTTGTCCCAGGTTTCCTGTTTTAACAATCAGGTCACTTTGGGAAATCCTAACCACCAGGTTAGACTGCTGAGCTGCATTTGATATTTGCACCAAGTGTTGTGGACTTGAGTTTCTCTCTGCACCTGTTTGAATCACAGTGTGATAATATAGACTTTACCACTTATAAAACTGTGTCCTGTAGTTGTCTTGTTCCACGCAAAGAGTCTCCTGAGTTATCCCCTAAAATTATTACAGGATACTCTAGCCTAAAAAAAAAATGGAGACTGCTGGAACAATGACTGCAGAAAGCAGACTAGAGCAGGTGTTTTCCATAATTAGATCACTGCAGAAAGATGTGGAAAGTCTGTAAAAGAAGTTTGGAAGCTTTGAACACAATCAACAAGTGTTTGGACAGACTTTGCAGAACTTAAGCACCCGCATGGCAGCCCAGGAAAACAAACTTGCTGGCATAGAGTTCCAGTATGGACGGGCTTTTCAGGACATAAGCACGCAAATAGCTGCACAAGTGACTTTTCCCTCTGGGCAACCGCCACCAGCTAGCCCACCTAAGTTGCCCCATTCAGATTTAATGGTAATCGCGACAAATTTCGTGGCTTTGTGAATCAATGTATGCTATATTTTGATGTGCATGCTGACCGTTTTCCTAATGATAGATCCAAAGTATTGTGTGTAATAATGCTGCTGACCGCACGAGCGCTCACCTGGGCGAATCCGATGATTGAGTCTCGTGACCCACGGTTAAATAACTTGGATGATTTCTTGGCCGCTATGGCATTAATGTTTGATGATCCTAATCGCCGTGCAACTGCTGAATCTGCTTTATTGTCTTTACGCCAGGCAAAACGTTCTGTTATTGAGTATGCTACTGAATTCAGGAGATTAGCCGTAGATACCAATTGGGACAGTTATGCACAATTGCCTATTTTTAAAAGGGGTCTGCCTAGTATTATAAAAGATGAACTAGCTCGCTCTGAGTCACCACAAGAGCTAGAGACATTTATACAGCATTGTGTGCGCATTGACATTCGCCTTACTGAGCGTAGGCAGGAGAATTTTGCTGCATATAACCGTATTTCTAACTTTTCCCTTCCTTCCAAAGAGCCTGCAGGTAAAACATCTCGGGAGGTGGAGGAGGTGCCCATGCAAATTGATTCCGTTCAGCGGCGCGAGATCAATGAGCGCCGGGAGCATCGCCTTCGTGAAAGTCTATGTTTCTACTGTGGCCAGTCTGACCACTTCTTGATCAATTGTCCTAAGTGTCCTAGACGGCCTAACAAGGTGCTAGCAGCAGTAGGGGAGTATGACAACTGTGATGATGAATCTGACATCTCTGAATGTAGCCTGCCTTTAAATGCTGTATTCCATTCACTTTCTATGACTTCACCCCCCCAAGGAGCTTAAGGAAAAGGACTCTCACTGTTCTCTCCCTATTAAGATCCTGTGTTCAGGACAGTGGATTTCCAGTGCAGCTATGATTGACTCTAGTGCAGGTGGCAATTTCATGGATATCGCATTTCCCAAGGAACATGGTATTGAAATTCAGCAAAGAGCCTCTCCAAATACCATGGAAACAGTGGATGGGTCACCTTTAATCTCTGGGCCTGTGGATCAAGAGAACGTACCCCTTGAAATTTTGTTGGAGCCTAATCATCAGGAGCAACTTTCTTTCTTGCTAATTTCTTCTCCTCATTTTCCTGTGATTTTAGGCATTCTTTGGTTGCATTCTCAGAACCCAATTATCAACTGGGAGACCAAGGAGATTATCTTTCCAACAAGGAGCAACTCAGCGTTAACAGAAGCTGTCCCTGAGTCCACGGCTACGGAACCACATGTACAGGTATTTTCTTTACCTCCAGCATATAAAGAGTTCCTTGACATCTGTGACAAGAAGAATGCAGATCAGCTTCCTCCACACAGGCATTATGACTGTCCCATTGAGTTGCTTCCTGGGGCAGCTATTCCTTTTGGTAACGTATACCCTTTGGCGGCACCTGAGCTTCAAGCCTTAAAGGAGTATATTGATGAAAATCTGGCCAAAGGCTTCATATGTCCTTCTTCCTCACCAGCAGGGGCACCTATCTTTTTTGTAAAGAAGAAGGATGGGACCCTAAGACTCTGTGTTGACTATCGGGAACTCAATAAGGTAACTGTTACCCTTTGCCTCTGATTCCTGAATTACTGGAAAGAGTCCGCCATGCTAAGGTGTTCTCTAAACTGGATCTTCGTGGGGCTTATAATTTGGTGCGTATTCGTCCAGGGGATGAGTGGAAGACAGCATTCAGATGCCGGTATGGACACTTTGAATCTCTTGTGATACCTTCCGGGCTTTGTAACGCCCCTGCAACGTTTCAACACCTTGCTAATGACATTTTCAGAGATTTGTTGACCAGTTTGTAGTGATCTATTTGGACGATATACTAATCTTTTCTGACTCTCTACAGGAACATGAAGAACATGTCAAAACTGTTTTATGACGTCTGAAAGAGAACCCTCTGTATATTAAGCTGGAGAAATGCGAGTTCCATCGTTCTGAGATACAGTTCTTAGGTTATATCATCTCTCCCCAGGGGCTGAACATGGAATCTGGTAAGATTCAGGCTATCCTTGACTGGCCGGTACCCAAGAACGTTAAGGAGGTCCAACGTTTTATTGGTTTTGCAAATTTCTACAGACGCTTCATTTGAAATTTTTCTGATATTGTCCGTCCCATTACTTCCTTGACAAAGTAGGAAAAGCCCTTTAATTGGTCATCACAGGCTCAAGAAGCTTTTAATTGGCTTAAGATCTGTTTCACATCAGCACTGCTGTTGATACACCCAGATCCAACACTTTCTTTCATTGTGGAGGTGGACGCTTCTGATAATGCTTTGGGGGCTATTCTCTCCCAAAGAACTGGAGAGAAGGGTCTGCTACATCCTTGTGCTTTCTTTTCCCGTAGACTAACCTCAGCAGAGAAGAATTATTACGTGGGAGACAAGGAATTGCTGGCTATTATTGTGGCTTTCAAAGAATGGAGGCATCATCTGCAAGGAGCTGCACAACAGATCATAGTGATTCTTCTGGTGGCCAACTTGCCTGAAGGATACCAAGGACTATGTTCTCTCTTGCGAGGTATGTGCTCATTACAAGACTCCTCATGTGGCACCTACGGGTCTTCTACAACCATTACCTGTTCCGTCCCACCCTTGGGGGTCTATATCAATGGACTTTATTGTGGAGCTGCCTACATCGGGGGGCATGAATACAATCATGGTGGTAGTTGATTGCCTGACTAAAGCTGCTCATTTTGTTCCGTGCACCGGCCTCCCCTCAGCTAAAGATACAGTGAACTTGGTTATACAGAATGTCTTTCGGTTGCATGGGGTTCCGGATGAGATCATCTCTGACCGTGGAGTGCAGTTCACTTCAAGATTCTGGAAGGGGTTTTGCTCTGCACTCAATCTTAATGTCTGTCTCTCTTCCGCTTACCATCCCCAGACAAATGGTCAGACTGAGCGTACCAACCAGATGCTGGAACAATATCTAAGATGCTATGTCAGCCATCTCCAGGATGATTGGTTGGAGTTGCTGCCGTTAGCCGAATTTTCATATAACAATTCTCAGAGCGCCTCCACTAAATTTACACCTTTCTTTGCCAATCTGGGTTATCATCCGTGTATCTTACCTAGGTCTCCAATTAATTCTCCGGTTCCGGCAGTGGAGGAAAGGCTGACTGCGATGAGGCAAAATCTGGAGGTTCTGAAGGAATCTTTGACCACAGCTCAAGAACGTTATAAGAGATTAGCTGATAGATTCCGTAAACCTGCACCCATGTTCAAGGTAGGAGATTCCGTGTGGTTAGCAACTAAGAATCTGAAGTTAAACGTTCCTTCACAAAAACTTGGACAGAAATTCATTGGCCCTTTCAAGATCAACGGTATTGTGAGCTCTGTGGCCTGCTGGCTGAAGCTGCCTAGGACTATGAAGGTACACCTAGTTTTTCATGTATCTTTACTAAAGCCTGTATCTCCTAATACCTTCCAGGGACGTGTTGTGCCACCTCCGCAGCCTGTGGTGATTGATGGCAAGAACAATTTGTGGTGGAGGAAATTGTTGATTCCAGGATTCGCAGGAATCGGCTCCATTATCTGATAAGATGGCAGGGATATCCCCCTGAGGAAGACTCTTGGGAACCTGTGGAAAACATCAATGCCCAACAGAAGATTTCTCGTTTTCATCAGAGATTCCCTGAGAAACCAGGTCCAGGATCGTCCTGAGGCCGCTTCTAAGGAGGGAGTAATGTCAGGACTCTGAACATTTTTTATTACCTTTTTGTGCATTACTGCCCTTTTCCAAGATGGCGTCTTTGGTCTCATGTGCACTGTGTCTTCCTGCTATAAAACTCCACCCCAGCCTTCAGTCTGTGCTAGAGTATTCTGCCTTGCATCCAGCTCCTGACCTCTGGTGACTCCCTGGCTATATACCTGCTCCTGTGAACCTGTGTGGTGATCCTGCTACTCTGCTCTGAGTTCCTGCTGCATACACCAGTTCCAGTAATCCTCCTTCATCTGCTGCTCGTGTTTACTTCCATCTGCATTTGCTGGACATGTAAGCTGTTTCTGCTTTGCAAGAACCTGAGACTATTACCCAGACCTCCCTGGTTGAGCTAAGATATTATTTGAACTGCCTTATAAGCATATCTATCTGTGTTTTGGACTAAGCAAGGACTTATTCATGTCAAGTATCCTCAAGAATAATTGTGCTTCATAGACTTTCTGCATGATTGCATTTTCCTCTGAAGTTTCCTATAGACTGCTGAGCTGCATTTGATATTTGCACCAAGTGTTGTGGACTTGAGTTTCTCTCTGCACCTGTTTGAATCACAGTGTGATAATATAGACTTTACCACTTATAAAACTGTGTCCTGTAGTTGTCTTGTTCCACGCAAAGAGTCTCCTGAGTTATCCTCTATAATTATTACACATAGTTTTGGTGCCTTCAGTGTGAATGTACAATTTTCATAGTCCTGAAAATACAGAAAAATCTTTAAATGAGAAGGTGTGTCCAAACTTTTGGTCTGTACTGTATATACTCTCTCGATATTGACTCTTGAACGTCTGACCCTTCTACTTCACGGCCTGTCCGTGAGTAGTCATTAGTGTCAGAGATTTCATGTGTTTGGAAGCTTCTGATAGGAATTTTGGCAACATCTGAGTTAATTAGAGACACACCTGTGCAGATTTGTCAGGAAGAATGGTCCCAAATTCCGACTAACTATTGTGAGAAGCTTGTGGAAGAATATCCCACATGTTTGACCCAAGTCATTCAGCTTAAGGGCAATGGTACCAAATACTAGTGAAATATATATAAACTTTTGACTTTGTAGTAAGAAATAAAAATGCTTTAAAACATTCTCTCTCTCTCATTATTCCGGCATTTGGCAAATATTTCATGGTAATCCTAATTGACCTAAAACAAGAAAGGTTTATTCTGATTTCATGTCAGATATTGAGAAACACATTCTTTTGTGTCTTTTTATATAGTGTATGTAAACTTCTAGTTTCAACTGTATGTAACAATGAACTGGGTAGATTGTTAAATGAATAAGATGCTGACTTTTTCGGTACACAGTGATTCAAGTATATGGTGCCAAGCATGGCTCATATAAGAGGATGGTGGCTCACTCTTGCAGAAGGGCCCACCGGAGGATTCTCCTGTTCAACTGTGGGCCAGCCCAATCCTGTCTGCACTGCCCCATAATTTAACATTGGTCTGGGTGCTATCTGATAAAACATCAGATAGCACTAGCCGTCTTATACGCCCGTACACCTATGTGATATAATATATACGTGATATACCGTATTCTTAGGGTAGGAATATTATAAATGTATTAGTTGTTTTTATTGCTGTGCACGTTAAGGGCTGTTTTTTCACCATTTAGAGCTGGGCACAAAGTAATATATTTTGAAATATTTTTTTTTTTAGATTTTAAGTCACTTCTATATTTTCTTCAGTTTATATAATTAGATGTTTTTGGAATTCTGATTACTCCTGATATTACATTTTTATTAGTATGGCAGGTGGTTGGCATTCACCTCCCACAAAGCAGTGCTTTCTGAAGCAAGTACAATTCTGCATTTTGCTTTAGTACTAAATGATAGCCAAACACCAGGTTTACATTTTGCATGTTTATGTAGGTGGAAGAATGTGTAAGTTATTCTGTACTGTAGTTTTTGTATGTTTTCTTGGACAATTGCTTGGTGCGATTCAGTTTTCCTGGTGGCCTACGCAACATAAACTATAGAGGAAAAGAGCAACCAATGCACAAATCTCTAGTAATGTCAGCGTAGAAGCTATTATTATAGCTCCTATTATTGTAGCTGTCTTATCTCTTAATACCTACATTTTATTGATAGACGTTTATGTGATATTATCATCTGTCATGTGTTACTTACAAAATGGACTGCCTGAGCATTACATCATCTATTTTTCCCATCATGGGATGGATTTCTAATCATAGTCAATGTCCAATTTTTCAATGTCAGTGACCCACAGTAATGGTTGGGTTATTTTCCTCATGTGTTTTCTCCTGTAAGCCACACATTTGCTAATTACCTGGCAATCATCCAGAGGGATTTGCATTGTCATTCTTGGAATTATTGAAATCAATTTCTCTGCGGCATGACAATACAGCCTGGGAGATTGCAGTTATAAAATAAACCTATAGGGTTTATGAGACCATGGGGAAATCAGAATTCCTTAGTACTCTTAAGTTGCTTAAGTATTGTACGGTCTCCTATTTATTACACAGGGTTTTATTTTTTATTCTATATTTATGGCTTTGTAACAAAAGTTCCTTCCTATGTTCCTAGGAGAAAAACCTAATTTATCTGTACAAATTCCAAACAATTAGAATAGTGCAGAATCAGCATACTAACAATTTACAAATATACTTAAATTGTTCATTGAAAAATTATAATATGTTTTTTTTTTTCTTTTGCAAGAGCTAACTTGCTTCCTATAAAATCTGCTCTGGTGTTTGAGAGATAAGAAAACTAGATTGTGATAACCTCTGAGAGTAGAAACTGATTTGAATGGATACATTCTTTGTACACTACTAAAAAGTAGGCTAGCACCATGTAAAAACTCCTCAATGATAGTATATCATCCTTTATCCTGAACCCGTACACCACATCTGTGATTCCTGAACCCTGACACCGCTCCGGTGGTACCTGAGCCTGACATCATTCCTGCGGTATCTGAACCCAGAAGCTGCTCCAACAGTACCCAAGCCTAACACCACTCCTGCGGTGCCTGGGCCTGAAGCCGCACAGGCGGTACCCGAACCTGAAATAGTTCTGGCAGTACTTGAACCTGCACCAGTATCAGTATGGTTAGCGTTCCAGAGTCTGTACTGTCGGAGCTTGTTCCAGTATTGGAATCCTGTCCTGCCATGGACTCTGAGTCTGTTTCCATTCTGTCCATTGGCTCAGTTTGAATTCTGTCCTGCCAGTGACTCTGTATCCATGTTTCTATCCATGGGGTCAGCAGCTGCAGTTCCGGGGACTACCTATGTTTGGTACATTGCGGCTCCCTGAAGCTCAAGGCTAACAACACCATCAGGAGCTCTAGCGAAAACCTACGCGTCTCTTAGGTATAATGAAAGTAATATTGCGGCATGCATTTTTACACACATAAAACACGCATGATATTAACACCAAATAGACACCTATAATGGTGCTAAATGTGTGTATGCTAGGACTAAATCCAGGGACAACTGAAAAACAGAAATCCTAATACTCCACAGAGGACACAGTTGATTAATCCCATAAAATTTATCTTTATTAAATACATTAAAAATAACGGTACATAGAAAAGGTACAACAGGACCTAATGGGGCTAGTGAGAAACATTAGTGTCAATGCACAGAACACATTGGGCCATGGGGTCATACCACCGCGATAGTAAATGCTTTAATGTTAGTGCCATACCACATAAAGTGGATATCTAATGCATATAAGAGCACATCAAAGTAGATAATCATCCTATAGACAATAGTAATATAGTGCAAATGCACATGAATAGACCAATTATAGCCACTAGTGGCAATCAAATAGGACCTATCAAAACAATTTATCTATCCCGAAGGAGTTACCTGATGTGCGTCCGTGGTGGGGAGACCCCAAGCCCACCCCGACGCGCGTTTCGGAACACCGACAGTGTTCCTTCCTTAGGTATAGTGGTATGTAAAAGTTAGGGCACCCCATGTCGAAATTACTGTTATTGTAAAAAGTTAAGCAAATTGAAGATGAAAAAATCTCTAAAAAGGCTAACGTTAAAGATGAAAAGTATATTTTGTATTTTAGACAAAAAATAAAAATATTTTCATATTTTACATTTTAAAAATGACAAAAAGGAAAATGGGCCTTTGCAAAGGTTTGAGCACACTTGAATATTTGTGTGCTTAGATAACCTTGACCAAAATTTTAGCCCTTAATTAGTCTGTTGGGGTTATGGTTTGATCCCCATCATTATTAGGAAAAGCTAGGTGATGCAAATTTCCCAGCCTTATAAAAACCCAGCCTCCTCTAATCTTGTGGTAAAAAACAGCAGCCATGGATTCTTCTAAGCAGCTGCCTATCACTCTGAAAATGAAAATAATGTAGACCTACAAAGCAGGAGAAGGCTAGAAGAAGATAGCAAAGCATTTTCAAGCTTCCCTTTCCTCAGTTCGAAATATAATTAAGAAATGGCAGTTAATAGGAACAGTGGAGGTCAAGATAATTTTTGTGAGAGCGGCTCATAAGATTGCTAGAGAGGCAAATCAGAAATTCCTCTTGACTGAAAAAGACCTTCAGAAAGATTTAGACGACTTTTGTTGTGGTACATTGTTCTATTGTTCAGAGACAGCTGCATAAAATTCAGCTTTAGAAGTACCAAAAGAACACGTGTGGAGAAAAAAGGGCACAGAATTTTGTGAAAAGAACATTTTTCCAACCATTAAGCATGGGGGTGAATCAACCATGCTCTGAAGTTCTGTTGCAGCCAATGACAAAGGGAACATTTAATGGGAAGAAAGAAGAATGGATTCAATGAAATTTCAATAAATTATTGATGCAAACATAACACAAACTGAAAAAAAGCTGAAGTTGAAAAGAGGATGGCTTCTACAAATGGATAGTGATCCTAAACACATGTCAAAATCCACAATAGACTTCCTCAAAAGGCGCAAACTGAAGGTTTTACAATGGCCTTCATAGTCCTTGATCTGAACATGACTGGAAATCTGTAGCTAGACCTCAAAATAGCAGTGCATGCAAGACAACCCAGGAGTCTCACAGAACTTTAAACATTTTCCAAGGAGGAATGGATGAAAATCCCTCAAACAAGAGTTTAAAGACTCTTGGTTGACTACAAAAAGCATTTATAAGCTATGATACTTGCAAAAGGGGGTGCTATTAGGTACTAACCATGCATCTGCCCATTTTTCTTATAATTGTTAAAATTTAAAAATGACATTTTTTTTGCCTAAAATACATATATAAATATATATATGTCATCTTTAACTTTAGGCCTTTCAGAGATCATTTCATCTTGAACTTGCTTAGCTGTTCACAATTTCAGTAATTTTGACCTTGGGTGCCCAAATTTTTACATGCCACTGTAAGCCCGGATCGTGACACTGTGGGTTTGCGATCCACGAGTGTGACAAATGTTTCTCATTTCGCTTCATCAATCAACTAAAACTGTTTATTGCTGATGTAAAAAAAAGTAAATGTAAAAAAAGAGGTTAAAAGCCAAGATACTTTCACAAGCCACTATATGGTAATTTTTATCATATATGTTTGTCTATGTGTATAGCCTTTTTAAAACTAAAACTTATAGTAAAACGTTAAGTTTTATATTACTCACATTTTTTTGTTTGCTTCTCATACTCAGTTGGTGAGTTCTAAACTTTGTATCCCTCCTATTTGGGACATTGGCAAATCCCTATGGTTTAACATATTTTTTTAACATAAAAATCCACCTATAAAATCTTAAAATGAAGGAAACAATAACATCAACCAGAAGAAATAAAGGGACAGTACGAAAACAACACAATATGTCTAGAATTGTCTGATAGATGTCCATATGTGACAGAATGGTAAATGGATGAAAATAGTAGAACTAATTAATCAAAGAATTGTTAAGACCAATTCCAGTTGACAACCTTACTGGGATATGTGACTCACTATTTTAGTTTGACAAAAGACTAGATTTGAAGTTCACCTTTCTTTAGATAAATTACCCTTAAATGACCTGCATGTAATGCACTTTGCCCTTGGAAGATAGATGGTCTTTAGCTGGACTCATTGAACTGCAACTAAGAGGTTGAGGGGGAGTTAATCATTAATGTCTTTACTTTTAGAATAGCACTGATTTTTGGTCTTCTAATTCAATTTCCAATGTTTGCTTCCAGTCCTTTATTTTACTGTACATGGAGTCCCATAGCAGTGACCCTAAGGCTACTTTCACACTAGCGTCGTTTTGCATACGTCGCAATGCATCGTTTAGGAGAAAAAACGCATCCTGCAAAGTTGTCTGCAGGATGCGTTTTTTCCCCATAGACTTATATTAGCGACGCATTGCGACGTATGGCCGTCATGTTTTGGTGGACCGTCGGCACAAAAAAAGTTCCATGTAACGTTTTTTTGTGCGTCGAGTCCGCCATTTTTGACCGCGCATGAGCGGCCTTAACTCCGCCCCCTCCTCCCCGCTCATCACACTGGGCAGCGGATGCATCGTAAGACTGCATCCGCTGCCCACGTTGTGATTAATTAGCTCACTGTCCGTCGGTACGTCGGGCCGACAGTTTGCGATGGCCCGTACCGACGGACTAGTGTGAAAGTAAGTTTCATGTAGTTTTCTTGATAACTTTACCATCCCACACCACACATCTGGTCACTTTAAAAGTAGCTTGGTACTTTTTGATTGGTACTTCTTTCATAACCTGTTAGTAATACTCATAATGCTGATACCATTGGACAGGCCCCAGTTGCCAGAGTGGTTATGAATTGTCCCAGCTCAGTACAACTGTGATTAATTCTTTCGTCTGTACCTAGTCAAGAAAAATTAGAAAAACATTGACAGCACTGAATATAAATTCTTCCCCAATCCAAGTGTTAGTGAATAGTTTCAATACTGTAATCTTTAGGACATGTTAATCACAAAATGTCAAATCAAGCATTGGGAGACTAATTTACGCTTTTTCCTAATTAGATCTTTAGAGGCCTTGTGGGTTTTATTTGTGGAATGATTGCCCATGGGGTGCTGGATTTATGTTCGAAACTGCTGACACTAGTGTTGGAGGGACCCATTATCTCTTCCTTAGGTAGTATGTTCCCTTGTGCCTCTTCTGGGATCTGTTCCTATTTTTAGATAAGAGAACCAAAAGAAAGAATTGGTTTTCTCCCACACTAGTGATAACTGAGTTTAATATGCTTCATCTTAGGAACCAGCTATTTGTTGTGGTGAAAGAGTTGATGATAGAAAATGACTGAACATTGTTATCCGGATGAGACTTTTAGACAGGTTGTATTATAGGGACAAAGTGTTCATGCTCATGCACAGATTTTTTCCAAGCTTACTGTTGATTTCCTATGAAATGTCAAATTCTTGGGACCTCATGTGCTGCTGTATGATGCCTCTGTAGTATTGTAGTGCCAACTACTAATTATATAAGGGGATAAGTGGCACATTCCTGCACAAGGGACCACCAGGTGAATCACCTGTTCTCGTATGGGCCAGTTCGAGCCTGACTCAGCCAAATTGGAGACTGATGCAGTATGCATAGGTATCATAGTATGGCAACGTGCCTAAAGACAAAATTCATGCATTAAAGATATTTAGTTTTAACTGGTTTTGTTCTTTAAAGAGGACCTATCACTAGGTCAAAAGTGACATCATTGGTACAGAGTGTGCAGGTTTTGGTTTTAATTTGGCCTTACCCAGGACAAATCTGCAATGTACCTTGCTGACTTCTGAGGACTGCAGCTATGGTCTCTGTAGATGCAGCTGAAAAGAAGTGGACTTCCATTCTGATGGCAGCTGAAAGTGACATTAAGGAATAACAAAGTGAGACTTGGAAATGTTCCAAACCCTTCAGAAACTTATTCCATATCTCCAACCTTTGTTGTCTTTGGTACAGTAGCAGAATGTCCCAATCTTTTCTCAGGGGTAAACTGTCTCAGGACTTTCTTGCCTTGTATGCTTATGGGTGCCCAAGATGATCATAAATGCTGTTCACGGCAGATAAGACTTCTCATTTGGTAAAGGGTTTTTATGCAGGCGGACTCTTGGAATGTGAATGAGTCCAGTTTAATGTTCCACAGCAGACCATGGCTGCGTTGCTTGAGAGGGACATTAGAACCCAGATCAAGGTCCTTTAAGTTCGTTGCATGGTAATGCTTTCATTACCTCCTCGCTGTCGGAGATAATTTTGTGAAGTCTCTACCTGGACTGTCTGTCTCAGGGTATGTGCACACGTTCAGGAATTTTCTTGTTTTTTGTGCGTTTTTTCGCAATAAAAATGCTATAAAAACGCATAAAAATGCATAGATATGCATCCTATCATTTAGAATGCATTCCACATTTTTTGTGCACATGATGCGTTTTTTTCCGCCAAAAAAAACGCATTACAGGAAAAAAAGCATCATGTTCATTATTTTTGTGGATTTTTTGCAGATTTCCCATTGTTTTGGAGTGTCAGGAAAAAAACGCAAAAAATCCACATAAAATCCGCAAAAAAACACGTCAAATCCGTGCAAAAAACACGCAAAAAACGCATGCAGAATTCCTGCGGAAAACCTCAGGTTTATCTCAGGAAAATTCTGCATGCATTCCGGATGTGTGCACATACCCTCAGTGCATAGATTGTCACAGCAGGTTGGGAGCTGCTTCCGAAGACTTGTACATTCATCTGATAATCTATGACCTTTTTGTGGATGTCATTTTCCATGTCTCATATGAACCTGAAGTACTTTGTACTGCTTTCCCTCATGATAAAAAATGGCCAACATTTGCTGGATGTTGGCCATTACGGCAACAGGTTCTTGTTTGAAGCTAATCAGTACTCCTATAAGACTGTTTTGGTTAGGCCCAGTGGGGAGCGGGTTATTAATAGATATGTATTCATACTTATCACTGAAGTCAAACACCACTCTGATTTGATTAGGTGTGCGAGGGTGATTGACATCAAAGGATGGAAGGTACTAGCATTTTTCTTTTAGTGTCAGTACAAGCTCTACATAATCTCTGTCAAAGATATTCTGCATGAAGTTGAAGAAATATTTCTCCACCTCTGGTTTCCACTTTATGGAAAATGAAAACCTTGCAGTTGCTTGCTGCAGAATGTTTGGCAACCTTGTTCTTGGAGAACTAAAGGGTATAGATGCTACCCAGCTGTTGGAATTATCCTGGATGAATTCTTTTCCCATAAACTTAATTAATTATTTGTCCTCTTTTGCATGTGTCAACTTGTTGTTTCACTTGTAGAACTGAACATTATGGACCCAAGGCTGTCATCACAGGACAGGAACGTGTTCTTGTTGTCAGGAGTTTCTTGATGCCACTTACTGTCACTTCACCCTTTATGATGCGTGCATGACTAAAACTAAGTGCTGTCACCATTTGGCAAGATAATAGTCTTACATGAGGAAATCTTGGTAGGTCTCTTCATCTTGTCTATGCATATGTAGACATTGCCTATGATTACCCTAGATCAAAGCTTTGGGCAAATGGAATATCATGTGGTACATTGATTTGCTGATGTACCTTTTGCAGGTGGAGGATGTCTCAGCCAAGCAGAATCAGGATATCTAAGCTGTTGTCAAGGGCCGGTATGTTGTTGGCTGTAGTCCTTAGATGAGGGTGGTGAAAGGCAGCCTCTGGCTTTGGGCTCTAGATAATGCTATCTGGTTGCAGTTGACGAGTGTGGGTATCTACAGTGTTCTTAACAGAAGCTACTGTAAGACCACTCCACTGGCTCTTCTCCTAGAGAACTCTGTAACACCAATACAGGTGCTCAAGATGTAAGAGTAAGCATTTCCCTTTAAATTGAGCAGATCATAGAGTCCTGACCTTGCAAACCCTTACGGTTTTCTCTGATTGAACCAGGCATATCTTCACATATGACATGTCCCAGAGGCCTTCTCCGCAGACTTCTGTGCATGAAGAAAATACTGTGATTGGACTAGCTGCTTGAGCTTCTTTCTCCTCACCATTCTTTGTAGCGGGAGATGGCGTAAATGCTGCAGAGTTAGGTTGCGATGGATGAAGCACATGTTCACTGTCAAAATCCAAACTCTTAATAGTAATTTTACAGTCTTTAGCAAAGTTTTCAGTAGAAGCACGACATTTGAAACATACCTCAAACTTCTTTAGAAGTTCCTTACGTTCATGGAGCTTCTTTCTGAAGCAACGCACTTCTTTAGGAGATGTGGCTTTTCATGAATGGGACAAAGGCGATTCGAGTTTTCAACCTTTTCCCCTTTGTTGCTTTTGTCTGGAGCTAATGTAGATATAGTCAAATTTTTTTCATTCTAAATAGACCATGGACACATCGGGAAGATCAGCCTAGGTCAATTTTTGAGTATTTCGTATGGCTGGTGTCCATCCTCATGCTCATCTTCAAAGGCTTTGCTACATTTCTTTTAGTCAAAATGGACCATGAACACACTGAGAAGATCAGGTTGGAGCAATTTTTGGAATTCGTTGAATACTCCTCAGAGGGTCCTTTGTTTGTGGAAAACTTTCTTTTCTTACAGTCAATGATGGTGGCTACATATATTCTTTCTAATGTGGATGACCATCACGCCATGAGTAGTGTTGAGCGATACCTTCCGATATGCAAAGGTATCGGTATCGGATTGGATCGGCCGATACCCAAAAAATATCGGATATTGCCGATACCCGATACCAATGCATATCAATGGGATACAAAATATCGGAATGGTTCCCAGGGTCTGAAGGAGAGGAAACTCTCCTTCAGGCCCTGGGATCCATATTCATGTATAAAATAAAGAATAAAAATAAAAAATATTGATATACTCACCCCCCGGACGGCCCCTGGCTCTCACCGGTCCAAGCGTCTGCCTCCGTTCCTAAGAATGCAGAGTGAAGGACCTTCGATGACATCGCGGCTTGTGATTAGTCGCGTGACCGCTCATGTGACCGCTCACGCGACCAATCACGTCATCGCAGGTCCTACACTCACTGCATTCTTAGGAACGGAGGCTGCCGGTTACATCGCTAAGGTCCAGTGTCCGCCGGAGGGGTGAGTATATCCATATTTTTTATTTTTATTCTTTATTTTTTACATGAATATGGATCCCAGGGCCTGAAGGAGAGTCTCCTCTCCTCCAGACCCTGGGAACCATACACTGGGAACTTCCGATTCCGATTTCCGATATCACAAAAATATCGGAACTCGGTATCGGAATTCCGATACAGCAAATATCGTCCGATACCCGATACTTGCGGTATCGGAATGCTCAACACTAGCCATGAGTTTTACTTATCAACATAACATGGACTATCACTACATTGCGGCCTATCAGTTATTTCAGTTTTTAGGCTATGTGTATGAGACTAAAACTATGAACATTTATTCATCCCGTTTCCTCATTTTTTTCTAATGTTCTTTTATATATAAATATGAATATTTTGAGCTATTGCTATAAATATTAGCAGTTATTTCTTGTGACTCATTTTATGTACCTGTTTGTATAGGACTGCCCTCATGTTGCAATCCTTTTTTGTGCTTAGATTGTCCTTGTCTATTGTTCTGGCTTGTGCCTTCATTCATTACCTCATCAAAGTGACCAATGACCTTCTGACAGCAAAAATGTAACGGTGACCACTCTCTGCTCATTCTTCTCGACCTTTCTGCAGCTTTCAACACTGTTGACCACCATCTCCTACTCTCCGTGCTCCGGTCAATAGGCATAAAGGACACTGCACTCTCCTGGTTCTTTTCCTATCTTTCTGACCGCTCCTTCAGTGTATCGTTCGCTGACTCCAGTTCATCTCCTCTTCCTCTCACTGTTGGGATCCCTCAGGGCTCAGTCCTTGTTCCCTTCTCTTCTCTCTCTACACAGCCCCAATTGGACAGACCATTAGTACATTTGGCTTTCAGTACCATCTTTATGCTGATGACACACAACTATATACGTCATTCCCTGATCTTACCCCCACTGTACTATAGAACACCAGTGACTGTCTGGCCGCATTCTCCAACATCATGTCTGCTCTCTATCTGAAACTCAGCCATTCCAACACTGAACTTTCAGCTCTGGCAAAAATTAAGAGACCACTGCAAAATGTTCAGTTTGTCTGATTTTTCTCTTTATAGGTATATTTTTCAATAAAATGTAAATTGTTAATTTATTCTATAAACTTCTGACAGCATGTCTCTGAATTTCCAAGCAATAAATTTTGTATTTTTTTTCTGACAAAGAAAAATGGTCAAAATAAAAAAAAAAAACCGCTGTGCTTTCAGACTTCAAATAATGCAAAGAAAACAAGTTCATAATCATTTAGAAACAACAATACTAATGTTTTAACTCAGGAAGAGTTCAGAAATCAATATTTTGTGGAATAACCATGATTTATAATCACAGCTTTCATGTGTCTTGGCATGTTTTCCACCGGTCTTTCACACTGCTTCTGGTGCCAAAAAACAAAACCAATATCACAAACAGAAAAAAAAAAAAGATTATTAGAAAAAGTCCACCCCTTCAGCGCATATGTCCCAATCTATGTGAAGCATTGTGGTGATCATGGTAACCATCCACCTATATTCACAGCGGACTCAAATCCGTCATGTAAACACCAATGTCAGCCAATAAGCATACCAGATTATGTTGGCGCTTAAATTTAAAACTACCTATCACAGGTACTCACATATCCCTGGAGTGTGTGTACATAACATTAGTCCACCCATCGGTTCATGAACGCCACTGCGCGCATGCGCACAAGCTACGTCCGGTGAGCGATCACATGCGGCATCACATGACCGCATACCAGACACAAGCCCAGAGCGCATGCGTATAGACACAGGCCGAAGAAACTCAAGACCACCATACATGGTCACCAGAGAGCGCACACGCACAATGCAGGCCCAGAGAGCGATCTAACAACAAGTCACGCAACCACTCTCCCCGAGTCAAACACAGTGTGCACGCGCATCCGGCACACCACTGGAAGCAAGAGAATGCTCCCCCAGCCAACACCATGGCAACAGGATAGTGGGAAAAATAACTTCATAGAGTATCCCCATAATATGTGAATTACATTGTAGCCAACATCCCCAAAAAGAACAAGGACATTATCACAAAACACATTTTTATTGACAAACAAGGAAAGAAAAAAGGGCATAGAGGACCATAAATGAATATTATTAAAAAGTTAAAAAAATAAAAAATTGTTAAATAAACAAAAAACTTTAGGACTTATAGTCACCATATCCTCAAGTCATTCCTGAATGTCACATCCTGGAAAGACAAAAGAATAAATAAAAAATGTTAAAATTGAAATGCAAATATTAACAGATGTTGACACCAACAGATGTCAAGACGGGTCAGGATACACAAATCTGTAGATTATAATCAACATTAAGACCCTTCGGTTGCAATGTTTCAAGGGTACAGATCCATCTTAATTCCTTCTTTTTCAGAATTTTCACCCTGTCTCCTCCCCTCCTCTGAATAGGAACCCCATCTATCACTCTAAATCTCAACTGATTAACAGAGTGCCTACAATCACAGAAATGTTTGGGCATCGGTAACTCCAACATTTTAGTTCTGATTGCGCTGTTATGTTTGTTAATGTGTGCCCTTATTTCCTTAGTTGTCTCACCCATGTACATCAGCCCACAAGGGCATGTGATCAAATAGATAACAAAATTGGAGGAACAGGTGTAATGATCCTTAACCCTTTCACGACATGCGCAGTAATAGTACGGCGCATGCCGTGTCTCCCCCTTTGATGTGGGCTCCGGCGGTGAGCCCACATCAAAGTCGCGACATGTCAGCTGTTTTATACAGCTGACATGTGCGCGCAATAGCGGCGGGTGAAATCGCTATTCACCCGCCGCTATTAACCTGTTAAATGCCGCTGTCAAACGCAGATAGCAGCATTTAACTACCGCTTCCGGCCGGGCGGCCGGAATTGAGCGCATCGCCGACCCCTGTCACATGATCGGGGGTCGGCGATGTATCAGGACAGTAACCATAGAGGTCCTTGAGACCTCTATGGTTAATGATGCCGGCCTGCTGTGAGCGCCCCCCTGTGGTCGGCGCTCACAGCACACCTGCATTTCAGCTACATAGCAGCGATCTGATGATTGCTGCTATGTAGCAGAGCCGATCGGGTTGTGCTAGCTTCTAGCCTCCCATGGAGGCTATTGAAGCATGGCACAAGTAAAAAAAAAATGTTTTTAAAAATATGAAAAAAATATAACAAAATATAAAAGTTTAAATCACCCCCCTTTCGCCCCATCCTAAATAAAACAATAAAAAAAATTCAAACCTACACGTATTTGGTATCTCCGCGTTCAGAATAGCCCGATCTATCAATAAAAAAAGCATTAACCTGATCGCTAAACAGGGTAGCGAGAAAAAAATCCGAAACGCCAGAATTACGTTTTTTTTGGTCGCCGCGACATTGCATTAAAATGCAATAACGGGCGATCAAAAGAACGTATCTGCACCAAAATGGTATCATTAAAAACGTCAGCTCAGCACGCAAAAAATAAGCCCTCATCTGACCCCAGATCACGAAAAATGGAGACGCTTCGGGTATCGGAAAATGGCACTTTTTTTTTTTTTTAAGCATAGTTTTTAATTTTTTTTCACCACTTGGATAAAAAAATAACCTAGACATGTTAGGTGTCTATGAACTCGTAATGACCTAGAGAATCACAATGGCTGGTTAGTTTTAGCATTTAGTGAACCTAGCAAAAAAGCCAAGCAAAAAACAAGTGTGGGATTGCACTTTTTTTGCAATTTCACCGCACTTGGAATTTTTTTCCCGTTTTCTAGTAAAAGACATGGTAAAACCAATGGTGTTGTTCAAAATTATAACTCGTCCCGCAAAAAATAAGCCCTCACATGACCATATTGACGGAAAAATAAAAAAGTTATGGCTCTGGGAAGGAGGGAAGTGAAAAACGAAAACGCAAAAACGAAAAAGGGCCGCAACTTGAATTTCTTACCTGTACGTGGGTGATTAAAACTATCACCATTCACCATATTTCTACAGCACGCACAACCCAAACATGGGAAATTACCTGGTCAAAGTGGGCACAATGTCCTCTGTAGAGGAGTTTTACACGTTCCTAAATCGGATTTCACAAGTTTGTCTCTTATATTAAGTCCACTTCTATAGGAGAGGATTGGTCGAGCTGTAAAGTCAGGAATCTGTGGCAAACCATTATGTATAAACATAAAGAACAAAAACCGAACTGATGTCCATATAATAATTGATTTTATTAAAGAAAAAAATATATTAATAACAAGAAATAACACTACATAGATTGGTAGGGGGCGAGAAAGAAACCAAAAAGGTATGGCACAAAAGGGATACAGCAGCATGTAATACACAGTCTAAAATATAGCAGTACTATGTGAATAAATAAATAAATAAATAAATACATATGTATCATGTAGTAAAAGACTGGAAAATATTAATGTAAGTTTGTTTACACCCCAGCATACAATACCCCAAAATTAATAATAAATAAATATGTATATATGTGAGCAAAGTGCAAACACTAGTGCAAAAATAAAGTGCACAGGTGCAAAAAATTGATGAGGTAAGCTGCTCGGGTAACAACTAACTGCAGGAGACTGCCATCTAGTGTCTAGGCACTGATCCAAGACTAGCTCCAATTGCTCCCCATGAATGATTTATATGTTTACAGGTGTAACAATCATAATACAAGGAAGCAAAGAGTGAAGCAAAGAAAAAGCGCCCAGGGCAAGTTTGTACCTGCAATGCTGCTGTCTCCAGGATGTGCCAGTCCCCGACGCGCGTTTCAGCGCTAGCCTTCGTCAGGGGGTGGCAACATCCAGCAGGGAAGGAGACTATAAAGGAGGGACATCCAATGAGCGGCGGACACGCATGTGGAGCGACGCACAGCGTTGCTGGATAGGATCCAGGCACGCACACCGCCACCGGACCATGTGATCTCCAGGGCTGCGTGCAGATGACGCAGCGCTGGGGGACATGAGGCCGGAAAGCGGGGATGCCAGGAATCCAGCAGCGATGCGCGTACCATCCGGTCCGCCGTCATTGGCTAGCATGGAACATGTGATCTAAGGTCCTGGAAGGGTAAAGTGGGACAAAAAGGAACATATAACCGCAGGTCCTGGAAGGGTAAAACAAAAGGAAAGAGGGGATGAAACAATGTAACAATGGAGTCCTGGTGATGATATATACAGAAAAACAAGGAGGAGTTAAAATGGACTAGTGGATATACTACCACTATGGCCACACTGAAAGGATCCTTTCTTCTGTTGAGTCTGAGACAAAAAAGTTTTAGGACAATTTTCATAATAACTTTTTACCAGCATATCACGAATATTCCTCAATTGTTACATTGTTTCATCCCCTCTTTCCTTTTGTTTTACCCTTCCAGGACCTGCGGTTATATGTTTCTTTTTGTCCCACTTTACCCATCTGCACGCAGCCCTGGGGATCACATGGTCCGGCGGCAGTGTGTGTGCCTGGATCCTATCCAGCAACGCTGTGCATCGCTCCACATGCGTGTCCGCCGCTCATTGGATGTCCCTCCTTTATAGTCTCCTTCCCTGCTGGATGTTGCCACCCCCTGACGAAGGCTAGCGCCGAAACGCGCGTCGGGGACTGGCACATCCTGGAGACAGCAGCATTGCAGGTACAAACTTGCCCTGGGCGCTTTTTCTTTGCTTCACTCTTTGCTTCCTTGTATTATGATTGTTACACCTGTAAACATATAAATCATTCATGGGGAGCAATTGGAGCTAGTCTTGGATCAGTGCCTAGACACTAGATGGCAGTCTCCTGCAGTTAGTTGTTACCCGAGCAGCTTACCTCATCAATTTTTTGCACCTGTGCACTTTATTTTTGCACTAGTGTTTGCACTTTGCTCACATATATACATATTTATTTATTATTAATTTTGGGGTATTGTATGCTGGGGTGTAAACAAACTTACATTAATATTTTCCAGTCTTTTACTACATGATACATATGTATTTATTTATTTATTTATTTATTCACATAGTACTGCTATATTTTAGACTGTGTATTACATGCTGCTGTATCCCTTTTGTGCCATACCTTTTTGGTTTCTTTCTCGCCCCCTACCAATCTATGTAGTGTTATTTCTTGTTATTAATATATTTTTTTCTTTAATAAAATCAATAAAATCAATTATTATATGGACATCAGTTCGGTTTTTGTTCTTTATGTTTATATATGAATTTCCGAGTTGTCTGGTATTACGTCCATTGTTTTGGGTATATGTGCACATAATGTGGAACATTGACCATCTTCGCACACGTGTAGTTTTGCATATCCCTTGCCTTGAGTTATTTATTTAGGCAAACCATTATGTAGAAGATTCCAATATTTGTTTAAAATCCTACCAACAAAACCACTGGCTAGACTAAAGGTGGAGACAAATGGAATACGTTTACCCTTTGACCTATCACGCTTACAGCTCAACTCATCTGGTTTTAGAATAATTACCCTATTCTTATAGTATACAATCTAATTCTTAGGGTAACCCTTTTTGATAAATCTGTCACGCATCTCACAAGTCTTGAATCAAGTTTATCCTCATCAAAGATAATCCTTCGTACATGAACCATTTGACTCCAAGGAAGTAAGTCAATCATCCTTTTTACTACTGTAATATAAGAGACTGTTTTTGTCAGTCTCTTTAGTAAACAGGTCAGTCCGTAAGATATCCCCATATTCGTATACCATAGTATCCAGGAATTGTATTTGTTCAACAGAACGCATTACTGTAAAATTCAACTCAGGAAAAACATTGTTAAGCTCAGACTGGAATTCAAGAAGGTCAGTCACATCGCCTTCCCATGTACAAAAAATGTCGTTGATGTAGCACCACCAGGCTTGGATGTGGCGCCAGTAGATGGACCTGTACACAAGCTGATCCTCGAATACCGCCATATAGATGTTAGCATATGTGGGGGCCACATTGGACCCCATTGCGGTACCCCATAGCTGCAGGTAGTAGTCATCACCAAAGATGAAAAAGTCCTCCTGAGGATGAACTCCAGCAGTGTAAGAATTAGCTGTGCACAATCTGGGGCCAAGTCCGAGTTCAACAGCACTAGACCAACAGCATGCAGGCCCTTATCATGTTCAATTAAAGTATATAAGGATACCACATTGAAAGATACCAAGACCGTAATAGCACTGACTCTGATGTTACTGATCTTATGTAAAAAATCATTGGTATCTTTAATATAGGAATGAGCTGAAGTTGCAAAACAGTGTAAACCCTTATGAAGAAAAATCACTACCCTATTACACAGGGAGCCCCTCCCCAACACAATAGGACATCCAGGGGGATTGAATAAATCTTTATGAATGTTAGAAAGGGTATATAGCATTGGCATCACAGGGGCATCAACCCTTCAGAAAGCTTCTGATCAATGAGCCCACTATTAAGGGAGTCACTGATCAGAAGATGTAAATCCTTTAGAAAACGAGCAGTAGGATCACTAGTCAATTTGGTATATACATCAGAATCTGCCAACTGTTTGAAAATCTCAGCCTTATATTTATCAGTATCCATAACAACCACTGCCCTGCCTTTATCGGCTGGCTTAATCGTAATGGCAGTGTAGTTGGATGATTGTAACAGGGCTTGTCTCTCTTCAACAGTAAGGTTACCCCTGCCAGAGCACCGAAACTTATTTTTCAACAATTTCACATCCTTTTCTACAAGTTGAATGTATGATTCTACAATGTGATTCTTGGCCGGAGGCTGAAAAGAACTTTTGTTATATAGGCCCGTCCCCTTAAGAGTAAAACCAGAAGCCTCACTATCACCATGATTACTACAGCCAACTTGTTTATCAGAAAAATAAGAGGCCAATCGTAGTCTTCTATGAAAGGAATATAAATCACGTTCCAATTCAAACCAATCAGGAGAGTTCATAGGGCAAAAAAAAGTCCCTTAACCAATACATCATATTCCATTTTAGATAATTCAAATGATGATATATTTACCACCAATTCATTGTGATTCAAATGCCCTTCCGTCTCTCCTCCATATTCCGAGTCCTCATTGGGGTGCTGCGAGCAGTCCTCTGTTCCCGACTTGTTCCTCTTCCTCCTGTGCGTCCTACCACCTCGGCGGACCCTCCTTTGGCTCCTATTTTGTCCAGTTTGTACATTGTATGATGGCAGAATAATGTGTTTATTCATTTTCTTCATCTGGATTGGATGCTGCTCTTTTTTCTATTTTGCGAGGAAGGTTGACAGTCATCTTGTGTTTCTTCCATTTTCTAATAATTGCGTCAACAGTAGTGTTGAGCGATACCGTCCGATACTTGAAAGTATCGGTATCGGAAAGTATCGGCCGATACCGGCAAAGTATCGGATCTAATCCGATACCGATACCCGATACCAATACAAGTCAATGGGACTCATGTATCGGACGGTATCCCTGATGGTTCCCAGGGTCTGAAGGAGAGGAAACTCTCCTTCAGGCCCTGGGAACCATATTAATGTGTAAAATAAAGAATTAAAATAAAAAATATTGCTATACTCACCTCTCCGACGCAGCCTGCACCTTACCGAGGGAACCGGCAGCGTTGTTTGCTTAAAATTCGCGCTTTAACTTCCTTACGCGAAGTCCCGGCTTGTGATTGGTCGCGCGCCGCCCATGTGGCCGGGACGCAACCAATCACAGCAAGCCGTGACGTAATTTCAGGTCCTTCAGGATTTTAAAATTACGTTCCGGCGTTGTGATTGGTTGCGTCGCGGTCACATGGGCGACGCAACCAATCACAAGCCGTGACGTCACGGGAGGCAGGAGACGCGCGCATTTTAAAATGCGCGCGAGTCCAGCCTCCCGTGACGTCACGGCTTGTGATTGGTTGCGTCGCCCATGTGACCGCGACGCAACCAATCACAGCAAGTCGTGACGTAATTTCAGGACCTGAAATTACGTCACGGCTTGCTGTGATTGGTTGCGTCCCGGCCACATGGGCGGCGCGCGACCAATCACAAGCCGGGACTTCGCGTAAGGAAGTTAAAGCGCGAATTTTAAGCAAACAACGCTGCCGGTTCCCTCGGTAAGGTGCAGGCTGCGTCGGAGAGGTGAGTATAGCAATATTTTTTATTTTAATTCTTTATTTTACACATTAATGTTGTTTCGATACCGATACCCGATACCACAAAAGTATCGGATCTCGGTATCGGAATTCCGATACAGCAAATATCGGCCGATACCCGATACTTGCGGTATCGGAATGCCCAACACTAGTCAACAGTCGTTGCCTTCCCACCAAATTGCTTGCCTATTGTCCTGTAGCCCATCCCAGCCTTGTGCAGGTCTACAATTTTGTCCCCGGTGTCCTTAGACAGCTCTTTTAGTCTTGGCCATGGTGGAGAGGTTGGAGTGTGATTGATTGAGTGTGTGGACAGAGGTTGTTTAAACAGACTGATAGGGAAGGAAAATGAAGAAGGGGAAAAGTGTGAATAAAAATTAACTTTTATTTCGTGATCAATAAAAAGTGATATCTAAAATGCAGAATCCCGAATAAATACCAGGATGTGAAATTAATTTAGAATAGGGATCCTGACCAAAATCCCTTATTAATAGCTAGTCAGGTTAATTAGTATCCATATTCACAGCAATTATAATTACTTAATGGGATATATTAATTGTATCCCTATCTTTCCATACAATGGGGTAAAAAGTATATACTCACTGCTATATAACACCAGCCAGTGTAACATTCATATCACTTAATTTATTAAATCAGATGAGTCATATCTAATCCATATTCGGCTGGTGTGATATGTATATAATTTAGCAGTGGATGATTACACTGTTGTCAGATCAGCATGCACTCCTCAGATCCCGCACAGAGGTATAGTCTTGTTTGTGTGCGGCTGAGATGCGTCTGACAAATCTGTGGGCATAGCGACTAACAGCTGCTAGATAGCCGCTATGAGTACACCACTCGAGCAGCATCCAGTCTATGTGCGGCTAGCATGGTGATCGCATGTGGATAAAGCAGCTTTTTTACAGGTAATGAGTTCAAACAGGTGCAATTAATATAGGTAATGAGTGTGTGAGGGAGGGCCAGGGCCGTAGTCATGGCCGAGGACACCGGTGTATCTGAGCCCTGGCCTCCCATCACAAGGAAATAGTGTTCACAGTTCAGCATACCTGTGGCTCCACTTTCTGCACCATCAGGGTCTCCTCTGTGTTGCTGAAGGCTCCCTCTAGATGGTTCCGCACAAATTGAGACACAGTCCATTTCAACTTTCAAATGAACAACTTTACTGGTTTCCTTATGCAGCACATCCATATTCATCACAGCATCAACAACAGGCTCCATAATGTACATTTCTTACTCTTTCCCTGTACGCCTTTCCTTGTCATACAGCATGTACCCAGGTCGGACTATATCATACGGTTCCCTCATCTGTTTTGCATCCAGACATGAGGGCATCAGCCCACGAAGTCAGTTGCATATGGTGAGCATCTTGCCCTTCTGTACTGCCTCTTGCAGTGGCACAGCATCCTCCCGGTTCAAACTCACTGTGCTTTGGGATTCCCTCAGCTGTTTCGCTACGGATCTGAGGGCATCAGCCCATGCGATAAGTTGCCACATTATGGAGCCACCTGTGTGCCCGTACTGTCCTGGCCTTGTCCTTAGCCTCTGTTCCAACATTGCTGTAGCCCGCTGCTGTTCTGGCTTGCTGCTGTTCTGGTCTGTTACCCTGGATGGCTGGGCTTTTCTCTTACAAACGTTGCGCGGTCACTATGGTGTCCTGGGCATTAATCCCATCTGGACTGTATGGGCACCCTGGCCTTCTCCTAGATTCAGGAAATGCTCCTAGCTTATCACACAGCAGACCCCTCCTACATTATCTAATTCCTAACTATGTGAAACTCCTATCTAGTACTATGCACACAAGAATGCCCCCATCTAGTGGCCAAAAATGGGCATTATGCTTTCCCTATTAAACAATACCCATATAAATGCTTTATACACAACAGACAGGGCATGAAATATTCACAGTAGCAATCACATGTAAAACATTACAGCTAAATATGCATATGTTACACATAAAGACACAAAGGAGCACAGTTAGACCAAAAACACTCTGTTGTAAAAAAAATCTCAGTAATAAGCAAGTGCTAGTAAAAAGATGGAAAAAAAACGGTATTTAGATGATACGTTTTTTGCAAAAAATGTATACTAAGCTGCTCCACCAAATGTCAAGGTATACCCATATAGAGCAGTCCTAACTGATGTATGTAATCCCTATCTGATGTATTTAAAACCTGATCATCTGTATATTACCTGTATAAGCAGGGTTCAGAGAGGGAATGTCATGGGCAAGTAGCCCATGTGTATATGTTACACATAGCAGCATACGGGAAAGTCAATTTAAGAATATCACATTTACAGATCAGTGAAATAATTACTTAACCGGGTTGTGTAAAGGGAATATACATTACCGTTCATACAACCCCTTACAAGTGCAAAGTAGGAAGGCTTCTTAAAGAAAAACTAACAGGCCTGTGAGAGCCAGAATTCTTGCTGGTTGGTAGGTGATCAAATGCTAATTTCATGCAATAAAATGCAATTTAATTATTGAAAAATCATACAATATGATTTTCTGTTTTTTTATTTTTATTTTATTTTTAGATTCTGTTTCTCACAGTTGAAGTGTATGATAAACATTACAGACCTCTCCATTCTTTGTAGGTGGAAAAATTAGCAAAATCGGCAGTGGATCAAATACTTATTTTCCACACTGTATGTACTTTTGATAGTTCTGGTTTTCTATTTATGTACTGGTGTTGATTTTGCTTTCTTATTCATGTACTTAATGATGATGGTTCTGGTAATCAATACAGATCCAGAACCATCATCACTACATGAATGCATCACAAGAGCTATCACTAGTACATGAAAACAGAAACAGAACAAACATCATAAATGTCACCAGAGCCATTATCACTACAGGAATTCAATTCCAGAATGACCACTAATACATTAATACATCAACAGAACCACCAACAGTTTTGTGCAAACTGTATTTGCCGCATGACGGATACA
Organism: Ranitomeya variabilis; assembly: GCF_051348905.1. Taxonomy (NCBI): domain Eukaryota; kingdom Metazoa; phylum Chordata; class Amphibia; order Anura; family Dendrobatidae; genus Ranitomeya; species Ranitomeya variabilis. The sequence goes on along the minus strand of NC_135233.1, from coordinate 848,566,951 downwards.
AAAAACATCATACGTATCCCTTTATCTATAATAGGGTCTGTTTAGTTTTCATTAGGTCATCCACCAAATGCTGGACACCTTATTTGAAACCAAAAAGCCCCATATTGTAATAGCTACCGTATGAAATATATATAAAGAAAAATTATATACAGTGGCTTGCGAAAGTAGTACCACCCTCCCCACCACCCCAGCATTTTTCAGGTTTTTCTACCTTACAACCTGGAATTTCACTGTTTTTTTGAGGGTTTGCATCAGTTCATGTAAAGAGCATGCCTCCAACTGTGAACATTTGGTTTTGTTTTTTATTGTGAAGCAAACAACAAATAGGAAAAAAAACTGACAACATCAGTGTGTATAAAAATTCACCCCTTAAAGTCAGTACTTTGTAGAGTCTCCATTTGCGGCAATTACAGCTGCTAGTCACTTTGTATAAGTATCTATGATCTTTCCACATCTTTCCACTGGGATTTTTGCCCATTCCTCCAGGTAAAACTGCTCCAGCTCCTTCAAGTTAGATGGTTTCCTCTGGTGAACAGCAATCTTTAATTCTGACTGACCACAGATTTTCAATTGGATTAAGGTCTGGGATTTCACTAGGCTACGTCAAAACTACTACATATGTCCCCTTACACCACTCAAGTGTTGCTTTAGCAGTATGCTTTGGGTCATTGTCTTGTTGGAAAGTGAACGTCTGTCTCAGTCTCAAATCCCTGACAGGTTTTGCTCAAAAATATCACTTTATTTTGCACCATCCATCTTCCCCTTGACTCGGACCTTTTTCCCTGTACCTGCTGTTGAAAAACATCCCTACAGCATATTACTGCCACCACCATGTTTCACTGTGGGGATGGTGTTCTTGGGATTATGAGCTGTGTTGGTTTGGCGCCAGACATAGCGTTTACCTAGTTGGACAAAAAGTTATATTTTGTTCTCATCTGATGTGGTCACCTTCCTTCATACATGTTAGGAGTCTCCCACATGTCTTTTGGCAAACTCAAAATGAGCCTTACAATTTTTGTGTGTAAGTAAAGGCTTTTTTTCTGCCCACTCTTCCATAAAGGCCACCTTTATGGAGCGAACAACTTATTGTGGTCATATGGAGAGATACTCCAGTTTCTGCTTGGCAACTCTGTAGCTCCTTCAGGGTTACCTTTGTTCTCTGAGCAGCCTCGCTGATTAATGCCCTCCTTGCCCAGGCTAAGAGTTCAGGTGGGTGGCTCTCTCTTGGCAGGTTTGTTGTGTTACCATGTTCTTTCCATTTGATTATATTGGATTTGATCGTGCTCCGGGGTATTGTCAGAGATTGGAATAGTTTTTTTTTTATAACCCAGCTCTGACTTAAACTTCTCAACAACTTTGTCCCAGACTTGTTTAGAGACTTCCTTAGCTTTCATAGTGATATGTTTGGTTAGTGGTGCCTCTTGCTTAATAGTGTTGCAGCCTTTCAGGAAGCTCAGAGCTTATAGGAGGGAGATAATCCTTAGAAAAATGGACAGAACTACAGCAAGCTGTACTTTCCAGGACTGACAATGGACAGAATCCAAATTCTGCTTTTTATTAGATGAAGGTTATGCCAACGTACCTCCCCTTTGTGAACTCATGTGGGGGCTGGTTGCTGGGTCTTTTTTTGAATTTTATGAGACCCCATCTTACAGGATTTCTTCACCCTAGAGGTCACAGGAGGTAGATATTGTTATGCACAAAAAAAGAGCATGAACTGCACCTCCAAAAATCATACGTTGATACAAAGCAGCTAGGCAAAAATTACAACTTCAAATTCAAATTATAACTGAATATGAGGTTCTTACTGTAGTTTAACATTCTGATCAGAGTGAATGAAGCCCACTACCATGTCACGGCAAACCTCGTAGTGGGTCCTACCACCCTAACGGAGCGGAGCTGTGCGCTGACCACCGCCACAGCGGCAATGCACCAGCAGGGCAGACGGCCTGGTGCCCCACAGCGCCCATGCTGCAAGACTGAGTCCCCATATATCCAGACCGCGCCGCCCCACCAGCACAAAGCCACAGCAACAATGGCCACCACACAGCACCCACACCAAATGAAAGGAGTTCTGAAACTCACCTTCCTCCAACTCTTCAGTGAGAGCAAAAATGGGCTAGACCCCTCACTTTTCAGTCTCCTGCTAATTAAAATCACCTGTGCCAAAAGAGAAAAGAACATGCTTTGCACAAAAAATTTACTGAAGAGCAGGAGGAAGGTGAGTTTCAGTGCTCCTTTCATTTGGTGTGGGTCCTGTGTGGCGGCCATTGTTGCTGCGGTTTTGTGCTGGTAGGGTGACGTGGTCTGGAGTCATGGGGACTTAGTTCCCATTACAGTGAGGCAGTGGGCTTCATACAGTCCGATCAGAATGTTAAACTAAGAACTTCATGTTTAGTTCTATATATTTTTGCCTAGCGGCATTAGACCATTGTATGAGTTTTGGAGGTGCTGTCCATTCTCTTTTTTCAGCATATTGCATGATCTGTCCTTTTTTTTCTTTGGATGTGCACTCCCCCCATTTGGCACTGGTGATTTTAATCAGCAGGAGACTGCAAAGTAAAAGGTCTGTCGGCATCACTCCATGGCTTCCCATCTCCCATCTTACTCATCACTCTGGGCCATGCTGTGAGTTCTGTCCTCTGTCTGCTCCATGCTGTGAACCTCATGTCCTTGCTTGCTACATACTTCCTGGCTGTATGCTTAGGGTGGCAGCACTGGCACTTCCTGAGTCTTATAGAGACAGTGTGTGCACTACTAATTTGTCCCCAGCCTATTGCCAAGATGTATCGGGTACTTAAGGCATCTCCACCTATTGGGCGATGCCTGAGCAACAAACTCTCTGTCTGCTTTCTGCTACTGAGTTGCCAGGTCCTGTCCTGTTTCTGCCACACAGGGGGCTGTATACACAGGCCCGTATCTGTTTTCTTTGTGTGTCATTATTCCCTTCCTGGGGACTGCATACCCAGGCCTGAATCCTTTGTCCTGAACTTGTTCACGTGTCTGTCCTTGTCTGAACTTCGCCCTATACCTGTACCTGTTTGCATCCTTGTCTGTTGCCTTCCCTACTCAGCTATGTGTATCCTTGTGTCCACTCCTCCTTCTGCTCTGCTCCTGTCCCGCATCCTGCGGCTCTGATCTGTTCCCACTCTGCACCTTGCAGTTCTGCTCATCTCCCATCCCGCACCCTGTTGCTCTGTTCTGCTCCCATCCCACACTCTGTGGCTCTGATCCTGTTCTGCATCCTGCGGCTCTGCTTTTTTTCTGCTCCGCACCCTGCAACTCTGCGGTTCTTTGTCCCTCCAGTCTGTACTGATTCCTACTGGTTCACTTATCCCTCTAGTCTGAAATGGTTCCTACCTGTTCCCTTATCCTATTCGTACCTGCCTTTGTTCCTGTCCAACCCGAAACGGTTCCGGTTCCTCCAGTCTGAGCTGTGCCTGCCAGAGTGCCAGCCATGCCTGTCTGCTTGCCAGAGTGCCAGCCTGCCTGCCAGAGTGCCAGCCGTGCCCGCCTGCCTGTCAGAGTGCCAGCTGCACCCCCTGCCTGCCAGAGTGCCAGTCGTGCCCGTCAGTAATTGCCCGCACCTGTCATTAGTTTTCTGTTCCCCTCTGGGATCAGCTGCTACTGCCAGACACTGCCCTGGAGAGGTACCTGGCAGCTACCTGCTGCACAAGCCTGACCTCACCACTAGAGGCTCCAGTGAAGACCAAAGTAGCTGCTTAGTCACGACTCTCCAGGGTAGTCTGGTTTGTGGCTTAGTGGGGCCACAATCCTCGCTTGCGCCATCCAGTCTGGGTGGGAGTGATACACCTTTCATTTGATGTGGGTGCTGTGTGGCGGCCGTTGTTCTGCGGTTTTGTGCTGGTGGCTCGGCGAGGTCTGGAGTCATGGGGACTTAGTCTTGCAGCATGGGTGCTTTGGGGCACTAGGCTGTCTGCCCTACTGGTGCATTGCCACTGTGGTAGTGGTCGGTGCACGGCTCCGCTCCATTAGGGTGGTAGGACCCACTACGTGGTTTGCTGTGATGTGGCAGTGGGCTTCGTATGGTTGGATCAGAATGTTAAACTAAGAACCTCATGTTCAGTTATATATATTTCTGCCTAGCGGCATTAGATCATAGTATGATTTTTAGAGGTGCTGTCCATTCTCTTTTTTTTTTGGATAGATATTGTTATGTTTCCTATTGCGATTTCAACTTTATATACAGATTAAATATGGCCAGGATAGCATCATCAATCTTCCCTTTATTTAGTTGGAGCAGTTAAAATGGCCTTATGGTGATGTGAGAGAATATGTTATGTTCATCCCTTTTGCTACAACGCTGGAAATATATCTCCCATAAATATTGGATCAATGCAAACCCCAAATTTTATGATTGACCACTGACTCCAAAAGGTTTGAGAGCCATGCTTTAATCAGAGGAAGGTTATGCCTGGGAAGCGTACTTCCCCGCCTGTGTGTAAACGAATTTCTGTGTTGATGTCTTTTTGTGTTGATGTCTTTTTCCCAGAGCAAATCTCCCTTTGCAATTACCTGGTCATTGCAGGAGTCCCCGATTTCAATGGAGGTTGACATGTCGGCTTTTTCTCACTTTCAAAGTTATAATTAGTTTCTCTCTTTTCCAGCCACAATTAATCCCATATGTTCAATGTGAGGATGATATGTCCCCTCCCTGGAGATGTCTGTATGGTTTATTTATTTTTCTCTACAACAGTATGTATTTTAATTCTTTCCTCTTGAGATTGCTCAGCTTAGAGCAGTGGTCACCAACTTTTCTTACCATGAGAACCACATTAATTTTTGAGAGATGGACACAAGCCACATTCAATGTCTCCTCCTCCCACTCTAGTGACACCCAGTACATGATATAAAGATAGCCAAAGCTTCCCCTCAAAAAGCACACCATGATGTTGTGTCCTTTCCCTCTGTAAGAGAATGAACAACTGTGAGACATACACAGTAATACATAAACCGAATGTCTGCAAGTGACATCGCCATCTGCTCACCAAAGTTGATAAGAAAAGAGAGAGCATTACACTGGTAGGAAATGAAGAGCAAAGTACACATCCCCTGTGAGAAAAGATTAGAGGAAACACTGGGTCAAGTGACAGCTGTGGCACAATCAATAATTATAAACAGCCAGAGAAGAGAAGGAGTCAGCACCTGGACCTGTAAAAGTAGAGAGGTGTGAACAGCGGAGTTGGCTTATAGTCATCATTATGAAAAATCAGACCTGAGTGAAGACCCTAGAGACTAGACCCTAGTGAAGACCCAGAAATGAAAAACCCAAGTTGTGAGATTAAGTGGTGTGAGCAGGGCCAGAACTGGGAGAGATAACTGAGGTGCAGTAGAAGTACATTAGTTCGACCTACAACCCCTTGTGCAAACCTATAAAAAAAAGTGGGGATCGGGCCTGTGCTTTAGGAATGGAGTCTGCCAGCATGACAGATGTGAAAAATGACTCATTGATACAGGTCTTGCGGCCTAGCGGTGAAGTATCATAGACTCCTGTTAGGTCCTGTACGATGGTCTGTATTGCTTAGAGAGTGGCGGAGAGACAACTGTGACAGGGCCGATAGTACTGGGACCCACTTCAGGTGGAGATCTTAGGTCCAATACATCACTAACCATAATAGTTGTTTACATGTAAAAACAGAGCAATACTATGCAAAAGGGAACCTGTCATGTTCCCTGTGCCCTCAGAACCAGAGGCAGGGTATTTATCTATGTAGACACAACTGCTGAACAGTCCCTTTATTACATTACACACATAAACAGATCTTTAAAAAAAGTATTTCTAAAGTCCCTTTATGATATATAATTGAGGCCTTTGACTAGACGATGAGGCGTTAATGTCCCCAGACAAGTCGGCCAACTTAGCATGTTATCACCCCCCTGTGCGAGTGATGACATGACTTATAAGCGCCGAAGTCATCACCAGCACTGTACAAATCTCTTGCATGCACTGGGCTTCTTTCCCTCACTGCATTGATCCTCTTAAGCTGGTTGTACACGTCCCGGTTTCAGAGAGCCACACTACGCATGGTCAAAAGTGAAGAAGACTTCTGATTTTGCGCAGTGCATCTCTCTGAAGCAAGCACGTGTACATATGGCTTCAGAGGACAGGTTCCTTTTAATAGAATTGTCTTAATACCCAGTATAGCTGAATTGTTGTATTCACACTGCATAATAATTTACTGTAATTCTACTGTTTGATATTGTGTTGTAGGCATCACATTCAGTTGGGAAAATAAGTATTTGATACACTGCCGATTTTGCAAGTTTTCCCACCTACAAAGAATGGAGAGGTCTGTAACTTGTATCATAGGAACACTTTAGTTGTGAGAGACAAAATGTACAAATAAAAAACAGAAAATCACATTGTATGATTTTTAAATAATTAAATTGCATTTTATTACAAGAAATAAGTATTTGATCACCTAATAACCAGCAAGAATTCTGGCTCTCACTGTCTCACAGACCTGTTAGTTTCTGTTTAAGAAGCCTTCCTACTCTGCACTCATTACCTGTATTAATTGCACCTGTTTGAACTAGTTACCTGTATAAAAGACACCTGTCCACACACTCAATCAATCACACTCCAACCTCTTCACCATGGCAAGACCAAAGAGCTGTCTTAAGAACACCGGAGACAAAATAGTAGACCTGCACAAGGTTAGGATGGGCTACAGAACAATAGGCAACAGCTTGGGGAAAAGAGAACAACTGTTGGAAAAATTATCAGACAATGAAGGAAACACGAGATGACTGGGACTCTTCCTCAGTCTGGGGCTGCATGCAAGATCTCGCCTCGTGGGGTAAGAATTAGTGATAAGCGAATATACTCGTTACACGAGATTTCCCGAGCACGCTCGGGTGTCCTCCGAGTATTTTTTAGTGCTCGGAGATTTAGTTTTCATCGCCTCAGCTGAATGATTTACAGCTATTAGCCAGGCTAAGTACATGTGGGGGTTGCCTGGTTGCTAGGGAATCCCCACATGTAATCAAGCAGGCTAGTAGCTGTAAATCATCCAGCTGCGGCGAAGAAAACTAAATCTCCGAGAACTAAAAAATAGTCGGACGACACCCGAGCGTGCTCAGGAAATGTCGAGTAACGAGTATATTCGCTCATCACTAGTAAGGATGATTTTGAGAAAGGTCAGGAATCAGCCCAGAGCTACACAGGAGGACCTGGTTAATGTCTTGAAGAGAACTGGGAGCACAGTCTAAACCATTACTGTTAGTAACACGCTACGTCGTCATGGATTAAAATCCTGCAGGGCACGCAAGGTTCCCCTACTCACACCAGCACATTTCCAGGCCCATTTGAAGATCGCCAATGATCATTTGGATGATCCAGAGGAGGCTGTTATGATCCTTAGTGGTTGAGGATCACAAATTACTCCAGCTAAGTAACAAACATAGGACAAGCTCTAGGGAGGTGGCAAGCTGGACTGACCGCAAATCTGAACCTAACCAAACACACTAGAAGTAGCCGGTGAACGTGCCTGAATTCCTAGACGTCTCGAGCCAGCCTAAGGAACTAACTACCCCTAGAGAGAAAGAAAGACCTCTCTTGCCTCCAGAGAAATAATCCCCAAAGATATAGAAGCCCCCAACAAATAATAACGGTGAGGTAAGAGGAAGGCACATACACAGGGGTGAAAGCAGATTCAGCAAATGAGGCCCACTAATACTAGATAGCAGAAAATAGAAAAGGGAATCTATGCGGTCAGTAAAAAACCCTTACAAAATATCCACTCTGAGATTTCAAGAACCCCCACACCAACTAACGGTGTGGGGGGAGAAACTCAGTCCCCTAGAGCAACCAGCAAGCGAAGAAATCACATTTTAGCGAGCTGGACTAAAAACATAATGAACACTGATAATCAAAAAATGATCAAACAAAAACTTAGCTTGTCTTGGAGAGACTGGGAGCAAGGTAGACACACGGAATCTGAAGAGCACTGAATACATTGATAGCAGGCAAGGAACTGAGTATCCAGGTGGGCTAAACAGAAAACCAACCAAGGATAACGAACCAGCTGATGAAGCCAACCTGCAGAAAGACAACACTACACAGTACCACTTGTGACCACTAGAGGGAGCCCAGAAATATAGTTCACAACAGGAGGCATGGGAGAAGGACATTTAGTCAGATGAGACCAAAATAAAACTTTTTGCTGTCATCTCCACTTGCCGTGTTTGGAGGAAGAAGAAGGATGAGTATAATTCCAAGAACACCTTCCAAACCGTGAAGCATGGTGGGGGAAGCATCATACTTTTGGGGGCGCTTTTCTGCAAAGGGGACAGGACAACTTCACCCTATTGAAGGGAGGATGGGGTCATGTATTGTGAGATTTTGGCCAACAACCTCTTTCCCTCAGTAGGAGCATTGAAGATGGGTTGTGGCTTGGTCTTCCAGCATGACAATGACCCAAACCACACAGCCAGGGCAACTAAGGAGTGGCTCCGCAAGAAGCATTTCAAGGTTCCGGAGTTGCCTAGCCAGTCTCCAGACCTGAACCCAATAGAAAATCTTTGGAGGGCGCTGAAACTCAATGTTCAATACCTGAAAGATCTGGAGAAGATCTGTATGGAGGAGTTGGCCAAAATCCCTGCTGCAGTATGTGCAAACTTGGCCGATAACTACTGGAAACGTTTGATATTTGTAATTGCAAACAAAGATTTCTGTACCAAATATTAAGTTCTGTTTTTCTATCGTATCAAATTAGTATTTCATGCAATAAAGTGCAAAATGAACTAGATGGGTATTTCCTGAAGGAACTACAGATAGTGCTTTGGAATGGTGCCCGGGCTGCCCCTGCAAGACTTTGACACTTGGGTGCCCCTCAGGCGGTCCGATTTGGTGGGTTGGGTCAATCTGGGTCTGATTTTGTGGGCGGGGTAAATCTAGGTCCGATTCGGTGGGCGGGGTCACTTTTGGTCCGATTCTGTGGGCGCGGCCACTCTGGGTCCGATTCGGTGGGCGGAGCCACTCTGGGTCCGATTTGGTGGGCGGGGCACCTTAGGGACCAATTTGGTGGGTGGGGTCACTCGGTCCGATTTGGTGGGCTGGGCACCTCAGAGTCTGATTTGGTGGGCTGGGCACCTCAGGGTCCGATTTGGTGGGTGGGGTCACTCTGGGTCCGATTTGGTGGGCGGGGTCACTCTGGGCCCGATTTGGTGGAAGGGGTCACTCTGGGTCCGATTTGGTGGAAGGGGTCACTCTGGGTCTGATTTGGTGGAAGGGGTCACTCTGGGTCTGATTTGGTGGGCGGAGCCACTCTGGGTCCGATTTGGTGGGCGGGGTCACTCTGGGTCTGATTTAGGGGGCGGGGTCACTCTGGGTCCGATTTGGTGGGCCGGGCCCCTCGGGGTCCGATTTGGTGGGCCGGGCCTCTCGGGTTCCGAATTGGTGAGCGGGGTAATCTACTATCTAATTGTCTAAGGGCACTTCCGTCTTTCTGTCTCACAACACCGCTACGTCATCATCTCGTGAGACCGCAATGCACTCTTGGGACCGGAGCGCGCAACAAGCATCGGGTACCGGCCACTCCAGGTGCAACAAGCATCGTGTACCGGCCGCTCTAGGAGGTGCAACAACCATCAGATACCGGCCGCTCCAGGAGGTGAGTATGTAACTTTTTTATTTTAATTCTTTTTTTTTTTTAACAGGGATATGCAGTATACTATGTGACTGGACAATATACTACGTGACTGGGCAGTATAACTACGTGGCTCTGCGCTGTATACTGCGTGGCTCTGTGCTGTATACTGCGTGGCTCTGCGCTGTATACTACGCGGCTCTGCGCTGTATACTACGCGGCTCTGCGCTGTATACTGCGTGGCTCTGCGCTGTGTACTGCGCGGCTCTGCGCTGTGTACTGCGCGGCTCTGCGCTGTGTACTGCACGGCTCTGCGCTGTGTACTGCGCGGCTCTGCACTGTGTACTGCGCGTTCTGCGCTGTATACTGCGCGGCTCTGCGCTGTATACTGCGCGGCTCTGCGCTGTATACTGCGCGGCTCTGCGCTGTATACTGCGCAGCTCTGCGCTTTGTACTGCGCGGCTCTGCGCTATATACTGCGTGGCTCTTCGCTGTATACTACGCGGCTCTGCGCTGTGTACTGCGCGGCTCTGCGCTGTGTACTGCGCGTGTCCGTGCTGTGTACTGCGCGTGTCTGCGCTGTATACTGCGCGGCTCTGCGCTGTGTACTGCGCGGCTCTGCACTGTGTACTGCACGGCTCTGCGCTGTATACTGCGGGGCTCTGCACTGTATACTGCGGGGCTCTACGCTGTATACTACGCGGCTCAGCGCTGTATACTGCGCGGCTCTGCGCTGCATACTGCTTGGCTCTACGCTGCGTACTGCGCGGCTCTGTGCTATATACTGGGTGGCTCTGCGCTGTGTACTGCGCGGCTCTGTGCTGTGTACTGTGCGGCTCTGCACTGTGTACTGCGCGGCTCTGCGCTGTGTACTGCGCGGCTCTGCGCTGTGTACTGCGCGGCTCTGCGCTTTATACTGTGCGGCTCTGCGCTGTGTACTGCGCGGCTCTGCGCTGTGTACTGCGCGGCTCTGCGCTGTATACTGCGCGGCTCTGCGCTGTGTACTGCGCGGCTCTGCGCTGTGTACTGCGCGGCTCTGCGCTGTGTACTGCGCGGCTCTGCGCTGTGTACTGCTCAGCTCTGCGCTGTGTACTGCGCGGCTCTCCGCTGTGTACTGCGCGGCTCTGCGCTGTGTACTGCGCGGCTCTGCGCTGTGTACTGCGCGGCTCTGCGCTGTGTACTGCGCGGCTCTGCGCTGTGTACTGCGCGGCTCTGCGCTTTATACTGCGCGGCTTTGCGCTGTGTACTGCGCGGCTCTGCGCTGTGTACTGCGCGGCTCTGTGCTGTGTACTGTGCGGCTCTGCACTGTGTACTGCGCGGCTCTGCGCTGTGTACTGCGCGGCTCTGCGCTGTGTACTGCGCGGCTCTGCGCTTTATACTGTGCGGCTCTGCGCTGTGTACTGCGCGGCTCTGCGCTGTGTACTGCGCGGCTCTGCGCTGTATACTGCGCGGCTCTGCGCTGTGTACTGCGCGGCTCTGCGCTGTGTACTGCGCGGCTCTGCGCTGTGTACTGCGCGGCTCTGCGCTGTGTACTGCTCAGCTCTGCGCTGTGTACTGCGCGGCTCTCCGCTGTGTACTGCGCGGCTCTGCGCTGTGTACTGCGCGGCTCTGCGCTGTGTACTGCGCGGCTCTGCGCTGTGTACTGCGCGGCTCTGCGCTGTGTACTGCGCGGCTCTGCGCTTTATACTGCGCGGCTTTGCGCTGTGTACTGCGCGGCTCTGCGCTGTGTACTGCGCGGCTCTGCGCTGTGTACTGCACGGCTCTGCGCTTTATACTGCGCGGCTCTGCGCTGTGTACTGCACGGCTCTGCGCTGTGTACTGCGCGGCTCTGCGCGGTATACTGCGCGGCTCTGCGCTTTATACTGTGCGGCTCTGCGCTCTGTACTGCACGGCTCTGCGCTGTCTACTGCGCGGCTCTGCGCTGTGTACTGCTCGGCTCTGCGCTGTGTACTGCGCGGCTCTCCGCTTTATACTGCGCGGCTCTGCGCTGTGTACTGCGCGGCTCTGCGCTGTGTACTGCGCGGCTCTGCGCTTTATACTGCGCGGCTTTGCGCTGTGTACTGCATGGCTCTGCGCTGTGTACTGCGCGGCTCTGCGCTGTGTACTGCGCGGCTCTGCGCTGTGTACTGCGGGGCTCTGCTCTTTATACTGTGCGGCTCTGCGCTGTGTACTGCGCGGCTCTGCGCTGTGTACTGCGCGGCTCTGCACTGTATACTGCGTGGCTGTGCAATATACTACGTGGACATGCATATTCTAGAATACCCGATGAGTTAGAATCGGGCCACCATCTAATAATCATAAGACTACAGATAGTGCTTTGGAATTGTGCTGTACTGTCACTTTAAGAGCTGATATTATCTGACAAAACTTGTGACCTGGTGAGCTGATGTAGATTTCATAGGCGTTGGCATAGTAACTGTGTCTGACTGCGCATATCAATGAGCTAATCAGCCAGGTGGCAGTTATTTTTAGAAATTGCCTCAGAAACCAGCCCATTATAAACGTATAGGAAAATTTCTCCATTGAAACGCATTGAAAGACTTTTTTCAAACACAAATTGCGCAAAAACTACAAATCCGATCGGCACGAAAAATACTTAGCACACCTCTCAGGAACGCTGGCTTCGAAATGACACCTCACTGGAGTCTGTGAGTTTAGCGGTTCGGGCCGCATTACGTGCGGACTGAATAATAAGAATAAGAAGAAGTTTACCACGGTGGAATAACAGTATAGTGCTTTGTTCCAAAGCACTATAATTATGTAAAAATCATACAGTGTGATGTTTTTTTTTAGATTCTGTCTCTCACAGTTGAAGTGTACCTATGATAAAAATTACAGACCTCTCCATTCTTTGTAGGTGGGAAAACTTGCAAAATCGGCACTGTTGCAAATTCTTATTTTCCCCACTGTATATCTGTGTTAATTATCTAAATATTTGTTGGTTAAGTTACCACTGGGTCATCCTTCCCTGTGCTGTTGCATCCACGAACCTTTTAACTCTCCGGTAACTTAGATCCAGTAGTGCCCACTTTACCCCCTTTCAGTATTCTTATATCAGGCACACTTACCACTCTTTTGGGTCCAGCTTTAAGCACCTCTCCAACTGCTAGTATTAATGTATCTCCAGCTTACCAGAGTTATCTTTTCCCCACCTATTATGAGCATCTAGATCTGCTCTTCTGTGTGGGGCTACTCAGAAAAGTCACCATTTGCAGACCTGCTGTTCATAGTTGATTGCTAGACCTTGTGTTAGTTCATCAAACAGGCAGACAGTTGCAAGCCACACATCATGGGCCCACGAGCAACACGTGGTTTCTGAGCCTGAAGTTGGGGAACCCTGGCTTAGAGGGAACATTGATCTCACCTTAGTGCTGGATTTACAACTACACTGCTCAGTACTGCTATATAATCTCCTCCATGCTGTTGCTGCTTCTGTACATGTGCTACATTAAGACAAGAGATCATAAATCCATTATGTCTGTTTATGCTGTTTATAGGAAACATTGTAGTGACCACTCTTTCCCCAGTAGCTCACATAACATTAGAGCTATAACCTGATTGGAAAAACTTGTGTAAAATTCAGGGTAGTGTGTTATTCCTACTGTCCACACACATGACAGCTTATTCTGAAAAGTTACCTGAAATGACAGATCTGTTATTATCCTTATAATGCAATGTTCATGCTGCATTTAATACATTCATATAATGAAATCATTTGCAATTATTGTTTGCTTGACAACTGTTAATTCCTATCATATGTTCAGCTTCTACTATTTTTTAAAACATGTTCATTTCTTGGCTCACTCTGTATTTCAATTTAAAACTGATTGATTTACCATCAGTGGTGATTTTCTTGTGTCTAACAATACTAAGGGTTGCTGTGTGTCCTTCATATACAGGTTAAATATGAGCCAGTGCAATAATTCCCCTAGCTGACCCTAAATAGTGCACTCCCTTGGGAAAATTGCTGCGCAGTGAGAAAAGAGATAAAGCAATCACCGGCTTCTGATAGGCTTCAGTTTTACAGAACCCCTGTATACCACTGCAGAACAGAATTGCCAGGTATGTCAGTTCAACTAGGGAAACAATGGAGGATTTATGCTCTGCAAATCCCGAAAGGATTCTGAAAATGAATACTGTTTGTCCACTTTGGATGCACAATGTCATAGCCCAATGGTCTAGCATCTGTTCATTTATTGTCCTTGGAGTCATTAACAGACCGCTGTATAACATTATTATCTTCTATTTACAAAGCACTAAAATATTCTGCTGCGTTGCATAGATAACAGAGGAAAGGTTGGCAAGAATAAAAAATGCCCCCATAAAAAACAAAATAATGTCTAGAATACAAGAGTTCATATACTAAAACATATGAGGGATTGGAAGCAGAGGCTGGAAGCTGCAATTAAATACAGCCTAATCACTTATGGATCTATCATATAGACTGCCAGCACAGAGAAGCCTTCCAAATCACTGCGTTATTCCTGGTACTGTATGCTTGTGCACTGTAGATGGTCTGACAGTAATTACGTTGTCCTATGGCCTCCAACTCCTAACACAAACTCATAACCATTATGAATGTAAGCTAAAGAGATATTCTATCTTTGCAGATTTAATTGAGCAAAAAAGTACATTACACTAGGATTGGGATTACATTTCCATTTGTAGGGCCCTCCTGCATCACTGTTGGAATACCAGAACACAGATGGAAACCTGATGGATGACATTAAAGTCAGTAGGGTCTGTCAGGATTTCTTGGCATCTGTCAGGAAATGGATATGAAATAATGTCTCCATATTGAACTGAAGCAGAGCCCTTGCAATGCTGCTAATCAATGGATATAGAACTGCACATAAAAGGACCATTTCCTAGGCTATCGGACCCGATTTATTCACCAGAATTCTGGCATAAAACACTTTGATGAGTTACACATTTTTTGTGCAGCTCGTGGTTTTGAAATTTATTTCCACCTTTTGGAGTTTTCACGCTAGTTTTGGCTAGTACCAATACAATGAGCAGAGATAGGGTGGAACGAAGACAGAACAGAGGCATGATGCTAGAGTTTGTATCACCCCACAAATCTTTCCCCAGTCATAGACTGGAGCAGTGTCGAACTGGGTTGAGAAAGGCCCACCAGTAACCAATTATAGGTCGCCCTTTTTCAGCTAAATGCAAATGTGACATTATCCTCAATCACAAATTTATATAACAGTAAGCCAGACAGATTGTTAAAGGAATAATAGTATATTGGGCTAAAAACTGCTTATATATGAGGGTGGTGTCCGTCTCTTGTATAAGGGCCCACCAGAGGATTCTCCTGTTATCCTGTGGGCTAGTTAAAGCCTGGACTAGAGTTAGATTTGTGGCGAAGCGCACAATGGCACACGCCACTTTTCAGATGCACCGGATTCATTAAGAGGCGCCTCATCAAGACCTGTCCTTTTCATGGGGCATTTGTCTGTATATTTCAACAGAACATTATACAAGTGCCTCAAATACTGAGTATTGTTTTATGACTCGTATACAGTCACCTACTGCACAGATAACATAATATTTCCGACAAAGTGCCTGTCAAATGACATCTCTTTTTTATCAACTACTAGTAGAAGGCTCATCCTAAGATGATGACTGATATAGAAAATGCATCTACTTAAAGGGAACCTGTCACCTGAATTTGGCGGGACCAGTTTTGGGTCATATGGGCGGGGTTTTCGGGTGTTTGATTCACCCTTTCCTTACCCACTGGCTGCATGCTGGCCGCAATATTGGATTGAAGTTCATTCTCTGTCCTCCAGAGTACACACCAGCGCAAGGCAATCTTGCCTTGCTAAGCGTGTGCTACGGAGGACAGAGAATGAACTTCAATCCAATATTGCGGCCAGCATGCAGCCAGCGGGTATGGAAAGGGTGAATCAAACACCCGAAAACCCCGCCCATATGACCCAAAACTGGTCCCGCCAAATTCAGGTGACAGGTTCCCTTTAACCCCTTACCGATATCTCCAGTACATGTACAGTGCAAGTCAGAAGCGGATGTATTGGGCAGCCTCACCCCCAAAACCAGCAGATGATGGCTGTAACTCACAGCCACAACCTGGTTCTTACAGCCTGGTGTAGATCTGAGTTGTGCCACCAACTATTAATTCTTCAACTGATACTGTCAAACTCTGTCAACGGCATTAACAGCATGCCAGCATGTGGGCCTATCATTTCATGACGTGGCGATGGGGTGTTGATGGGTTGCTATGACAGTGGGAGGTCTGTTGTAGACCTCCGTGCCTGTCATCACAGAGCTCCATTGAAACCCAGCCTCTGGCCAGTCTTCAAAGTTGACCGTGATTTTTACTATATACAGAAATACTGTGGTATTGATGTATATAGTAAAAAGTGATCAGATGATCCAAGGTTCAAGTCCCCAAAGGCTGGAAGAAGCAATTAAAATGTCATCTATCTAAAATTATATCAATAAAAATGTTAAAAGTAAGTCCTTAAACAGCTCCATTGACAGAGAAATAAAAATATTACGAGACACAATCAAATTTTTTTTTACAAATTTCCAATTTTTTCCACCCTTAAAATAATAAAACAACTGGACAAGTTTGGTACCGTCTTAATTGTACTGACAAGGAGGATCATATTGCCAAGTAATTTTTCCCATTCAATATACGCTATAAAAACAATTCCCAAAAAACAATGCAAGAATTGCGTTTTTCATCGCAATTGGTTCACACTTGCCAATTTTTTCCCTGTTTCCAGTACACTATGTGGTAAAATTAATGATGTCATTCAAAGCTTGTCTTGCAAAAAATAATCCCTCATGCATCTATTTAGATAGAAAAACAAAGAAAGCTATGTTTCTTTGAAAAAAGGGAGTAAAAAACAAAAACTCAAATTTTAAAAACAGAAATTGGCCACGTCGGGAAGGGGTTAAGTGCAGAATTAGGAATAATAGTTGTAATGCAAATGCACTAGCTATTTGGAATACAAAAAAATGCCAAGGACAAACCAATGTGGAGGTCGCTTTGTTTATCGCACCACTGGCCTACTCAGTTAAAGGGAACCTGTCAGCAGATTTTGCCGCTATAAGATGCGACCACTGCCTTACAGGACTTATCTACAGCATTCTATAATGCTTTAGATAAGCCCCCAGGCCGACCTGCAAGTGAAGAAAAATAAGTTTTATTATACTCACCTGGGGGCGGTCCTGTGCGGTCCACCACCCTCCTGCTTCTTCCTCGCTCCCCAGCATCGTGGCAGAGCAAAGTACTGCAGTGGTCAGGCACTTGGAAAGGTCAGAGAGGCCAAGCGCCTGCGCACTGCAGTACTTTGCCCTGCCCTCAACAGGGCAGACAAAGTACACCTATGCCGGAGCCGCAGCGTGAAGACAAGAAGAGGATGTCATCCTATGAAGATGGGAGGCCCCGGACCGGACCGCGACACCCATCGGATCGGACTGCCCGCTCAGGTGAGTATAATCTAACCTCTTTTTCTCATCTTTCAGGATACATCTGGGGCTTATCTACAGCATTACAGAATTCTGTAGATAAGCCCCTGATGCCGGTGGGCTTAGCTCACCTTCGATTTTGGGGGTAACAGGTTGCCTTTAAATTATCTCTAACAGGCCTGAAGTTAAAGATGACAAATTTCCTTTGTATTTTAGGCAAAAAATATATATATTGTCATTTTTTTTATTTTAAAAATCACAAAAAGGAAATTGGCCAATGCAAACTTTTACCAAGGTTTCAGACCTTACTTATCCTGTAAGGGTTATGGCTTGTTCATTATCATCATTAGGAAAGGCCAGGTGACGCAAATTTCCCAGCTTTAGAAAATCACAGTCTACTCTAACCTTGTGTCAAAAAAGCAGCCATAGGTTCTTCTAACCAGCAGCCTAGCACTCTGAAAATGAAAATGATGGATGCCCACAAAGCAGGAGAAGGCTATAAGAAGATGGCAAAGCATTTTTAAGTTGCCCTTTCCTCAGTTTGAAATGTATTTAAGAAATGGCAGTTAACAGAAACAATGGAGGTCAAGATAAGGTCTGGAAGACCAAGAAAAATTTCAGTGAGAGCTGCTCGAAGAATTGCTAGAGAGGCAAATCAGAACCCTGCTTTACTGCTAAAGACCTTCAGAAAGAATGAGAAGACTCTGGAGTTGTGTGCAAGTCTATGAGAGGCAGAGCGAGGCTCTCATAGATTTGTATTGAGTTGTGACCTCCGGCTCGCTCCATGAAACAGTATCAGCCAGAGACTGACAGGAGCAGCAGTGATAGAAGAGGAAGAAGGCTGAGGGTAAGTATAAAAGTAGGGTCTGGGATCTTAAGATTTAAAACACCCCTCCAGAGGAGAAATAAAAAAAACACACTGCAGCGGTGCTTTAAACAATATTTAGCCCGATATACTGTCCCATATCCACACAGTGATCCCAACACTGCCCCATCTTCGTATTGAGCCCTCCTATACTGCCATATCTCCATAGTCCCCCTATGATAATGTCTGTAAAGTGCTGTGGAATTAGTGGCCCTATGTAAGTGAGTAAAATAAATAAATAAAATAAATACTGCTTCATCTCCATATTGAGCCCCCTATACTGCCCTATCTCCATAGAGAGTCCTTCCATACTTTCCCGTCTCCACACAAAGACCCCATCACTGACCCATTTCTATATAGATCCCCCTCATGCTGCCCCATCACCATACTACACTCCCCTATACTGCCCCATCTCCACAAAAAATCCCCCAATGTTGCCCCATCTCCATATAAAGTCCCCTATACTGCCTCATCTCCATATAGAGCCTCCCTTAACTGCCTTATCTCTCCACGTAGTCCCCTTATACTGACCCAACTCTCTAGGGAGTAGGGAGTCCCCCAATGCTGCCCCATCTCCATACGGAGTCCCCCAATGCAGCTTCATCTCCATAAGGAGTCCCCCTATATTGCCCCATTTTGATACATTGCCCCTATACTGCCCCATCTCCATACAGAATCCCTATACTGCTCCATATCCATACAGAATTCCCTATATTGCCCCATATCCATACAGAATGCCCCCTATACTGTCCAATCTCCAAACAGAACCCCCTACACTGTGCATCTCCATACAGAATACACCTGTACTGCCTCATCTCCATACAGAGCCCCATATACTGCCCCATCTCCATACAGAATCCCGCTGATGATGGCTCAGTGCAGCATGATGGGATAACCTCATCGCTCTGCATGTTGGGCAGGGAGAAGGTCACCGAAGTGTCGGCATTCACATCTCCATTTGTATTTGCGTCTGTAAAGACACGAATACAAATAAATGCCAGCAGACTGTCCACTGAGGTGGTGGTGGGGATTTTAAGATTTTTTTTTATAACAAGCCAGTGCCACCCCCTGCAATCCACCGCCCTAGGCAAAGGACCCCTGGTGCCTAGTGTAAAATGCCACCCTGCTCATAAACGATTACTAATCTACTTGTCCTTATCCAGTTGGTGGTCATTAGATGATAGTTGGCTTGGTGTAAATGGACTATAATTGTTATGCACTGTAGCTATCACAATTCCCAATGAAAACATTGCTAAATCATGTGACGCTTTGTAGAGCATCATCTGGAGCTGTATACCACTCAAAATATGCAATACCTCTACTGTACACCATGCGATGGTCCATGCTATTAGTTATCTCACTTAATCAGCTGTGTGAAATATGAGGCTCATGAAGGAACAGCATGAACCTATAGATAGACTTACGTTCATCGGTACTGAGAAAAATAGGTGACAGGTGAAAACTTACCACATGTATGCCAAAAAAGATGTACTCTGTAATTATGCATAATATAAGCCCTCAGGTATTGCAGAACATATGCCTGTGCTTATTTTTGAGACACTGACATATAAGTCTGACGTACTGATAACACAAGGTGTGACGTTCCCCATGGTGCACACATCCAAATGTGAAACCTGTGAGCAGCTGAAAACTGCAGCCCCATATTTAATTTGGTCTGAGGCATGAATAGTTTGTGTTCACCTTAACAATTGACTTATCTACAGCAATTTGTCCCAGAGGCTTCTAGACTTAACTCTGCTTGTTTTAATTAGCATGATTCAATCTGTCATATAATAGGATGGCGGTCAGCAGAATAATTGAGGTTTGTTTTTCATTTCCAAATGCAACCTCCACTCCTCTCTCCTCCCACACTCTCAGCTAGAAGAAAGAGGAGACTGGAGCTATTAGAGTCTGAAATGCTGCCAAACATGGTTAAAATAAAATAAGGAAATAAAAAAAATGGATACTCAAAAAGATGTGACATCTCTAGTTTAACCCCTTAGTGTCCTCTATTAAAATGCATTCAGCATTTTTTATGGATCTTCTCTGAAGAAACAGCTCATTTTAGTTTTCACTCAGCTTTTCTTCATCTATTATTTGCATTGTTCAATTAATTTAATGGGACACTTAAATCACACATGGGATCTTTTTTTGAAAATCTTTAAAATGTTTAATTGTTGAAAAAAAGAATGATATATCAATGGTTCCTGCAAACCAAGATTATCAACCAGCTAAGGACTGGTTTCCAAAACACCCTGAAAATCAAAATCAAAATTGAAACCATAGGAGGAACAAGTTTGTAGGAATTTCATCATGTTAAATCAAAATGTGCAGTGTGTATGGCCTCCACATTCATTATCAATAACATTTGGGAATGTTCCTGATGAAACGGCAGATGGTGTTTTGGGGTTTCTCTGCCCAGACCTGGATAAGGGCTTCATAGAAGACAGTCTGTACGACTACTCGGATGTATAGGATGTACAGATACAAAATGTCCTAAAGGTTCGCATTTAAATTCTGGTCTGGGGAACATGATGGCTAGTCATTAGTGTTGAGCATTCCGATACCGCAAGTATCGGGTATCGGCCGATACTTGCGGTATCGGAATTCCGATACCGGGATTCCGATACTTGCCGCGTATCGGATACCGGAATCGGAAGTTCCCAGATTCAAAATTCCGAAATTCAGCCAATGAGAATGATTCCAAGTGTGGGCACATCCTGTTTAGCATGGAGGGCATGAAACTACTGGCAAGGCTGTGATTGGCTGCTGAAATGATGTCATGATGCAGTTTAAAAGTCGCTGGCGCCATTTTGCGATCACTCTGCTGTGAATTCAGTTAGTGACAGGACGCTGTTTGCTGACTGAGGGACAGTTTAGAGATAGCGATTTGCTTCTTTGTGCTTTCTAAGGCTAATTTAGCAACCGCTGTGTTCACCTACTATTCACCTTGCTTTTGCCTTGTAGCGCTGTTTTCACAGCGATCTGCAAGGTCTGTGTGTGTGTGTGTGTGTGTGTGAGTGCAGCCCACTCTCTAGTCTGAGTGCAGCCACATAGGCCATCCATAGCTGGTTGTATTCAGTTCAGGGAGGGTGGTTCATTGCCTCATACTGTTCTTTTTTTTTTTTTTTTTTCAAGTAGTGTAGTCTGCTGCTAATTTATTCAAAAAAATCCTATTAGTGTCTTTCCACCCGTCTCCAGCTAATTTGTGGAAAAACACTACATAGGATAAAGTAGAGGAGGGTTTTTGGGCCTTGCAGCGCCGTTTACGGCTGTCTGCACGGTCTCCGTGTGACTGCAGCTCGCCCTGTAGTCTGTGAGCAGCCGTAGCCTGGTTGTCTCCAGCTCAGGGTTGTTCACTGCGTCATACCGCCAAATCAATTTTAATTTTTTTTCAAGTAGTGTAGTCTGCTGCTAATTAATTTAAAAAAATCCTATTAGTGTCTTTCCACCCGTCTCCAGCTAATTTGTGGAAAAACACTACATAGGATAAAGTAGAGGAGGGTTTTTGGGCCTTGCAGCGCCGTTTACGGCTGTCTGCACGGTCTCCGTGTGACTGCAGCTCGCCCTGTAGTCTGTGAGCAGCCGTAGCCTGGTTGTCTCCAGCTCAGGGTTGTTCACTGCGTCATACCGCCAAATCAATTTTAATTTTTTTTCAAGTAGTGTAGTCTGCTGCTAATTAATTTAAAAAAATCCTATTAGTGTCTTTCCACCCGTCTCCAGCTAATTTGTGGAAAAACACTACATAGGATAAATTAGAGGAGGGTTTTTGGGCCTTGCAGCGCCGTTTACGTCTGTCTGCACGGTCTCTGTGTGACTGCAGCTCTATCTGTTGTCAGTTCAGCCCCCAAAAAAGAAATAAATAATAAAGTTCACCAAACACACCAGTTACACCACTTTACATTTCTGTAGGCCACATTAGCTCATATTAAAGTCTAGTCCACACTTTAGAAAATTAGTGTTTCTTATACCTGTTAGGAGGAGTTGCTCAGGAATAAGCACACAAATCCGTTAGTACTTTTCTGCTTATCTTTATCAGTCAACCAAGATGAAGAAGGCAGTGAGTAAGGCACGTGGGCGTGGGCGTGGGCGCGGAGCAGGGAAGGGACGTGGGGATTCTGTGCCTGCTGCGGGCACCGGTGACTCATCAGCACCCACTTTCACCAGGCAACAGTCGTTCATGCGCAGCTTTGTGTCAGAGCGCCGTACACCGCTGCTGCGTCAAGACCAAATTGAAGCTGTTGTCGGATGGATGGCAGCTAATGCATCAACTTCCATTAGTGCCACATCCTCTCAGACACAGAGCACTGGAGAGCAGCCATCTGTCTCTTCACCACCTGCCAAATTGCCCAGGCAGACAGAGAGCCCAGGACAGGAGCCGTCTCTACTTCTGTTCTCTGAATCTCTTGGCTTGGAAACAGGGGGCCAGCCAAGCAGCATTGGAGAAATGGAAGAAGAGGCAGGGTGCAGTGATGCCCAACAGCTTTTTCTGTCTTCCTCTGAAGAGGCGGGTGGGCCAGTGGCTCCGGTCACCACATCGCAGGCCGCATCAGCTGATGATGACACTCAGGTGCCACTTACTGGTGCGTGCTCTGCTGCTGAGACTACCCAGGAGGAGCAGTTGGGGGCAGAGGGTAGTGTAGATGATGAGGTCCTCGACCCATCTTGGCGTGAGGGACAGGAAGGTGGTGGGAGCAGCTCTGAGGAAGAGATTCCCCGTACGGCCCAAAGAGGGAGAGGGAGGGGGAAGACCGCGGATCCTGCAGCCTCCGCTTTGGCACCCGTTAGGAGCATGTCTCTTCCAAAAGCCAAAAAGGGCGCTACCAAGACTTGCAGTGCCTGGTCCTTTTTTGACACAGTTGCAGATGACATTTGCTATGTCAGATGCAACGTGTGTCATCAAAAAGTCAAAAGAGGTCGAAATGTCAGCAACCTCAATACCTCCAACATGTGGAAACATGTGCGCAACAGGCACCCGGCGGAGTTAGAAAAACACACTGAAGAGGTAGGCCAACCAACAGCGGCAGCTACCACCTCTTCAGCTCGTGTTGCCTCTTCCTCTAGCTCACACGCAGCTGGTTCGGCTTCCTCCCAGGATCGCCGTGGAAGAACCTCTGGCCCTGTTGTCCAGAGACCCGCTGTAATTCCACCCGCAGCACCACTTTCCCAGTCATCCACACACTCCCAGCCCAGTCTACAGCCATCGGTAGTACAGGCATGGGAGAAAAGGCGGCCTTTCTCGTCAAACCACCCACGAGCACAGGCTCTGACTGCAGGCATTGCCAAACTGCTGTCACTGGAAATGCTGTCATTCAGGCTGGTGGAGACTGACAGCTTCCGTGACTTGATGTCATTGGCAGTCCCACAGTACAATGTGCCCAGCCGCTTTTACTTCAGCAGGCAAGCCGTCCCTGCCCTGCACAAGCATGTGGAGGGACACATAAAACACGCGCTTCTGAACGCCGTCAGTAGCAAGGTCCACCTCACCACCGATGCGTGGACCAGTCAACATGGACAGGGGCGATACCTTTCCCTCACTGCCCATTGGGTTAATGTCGTTGAGCCAGGTACAGACCGTGCGAGTGGCGCAGGACGTGTCCTGCCCACTCCAAGGATTGCAGGAATCCATTCTGTACGCATTGACTCCTCCTCTTACACCAGTTCCTCAGAATCATCGCTGCAGGAGCCGTCACAGTCCACCTCCACATGGACCCGTGATGAACGTGTACCTGTTACGACCGACATGAGCACAGCCGTGGCCAAACGTCAACAGGCCGTGTTGAAATTAATTTTTTTGGGGAATCGTAGCCACACAGCGCAGGAGCTCTGGAATGCCATCAAGCAGGAGAGCGATGTGTGGTTTGTGCCAGCGAATCTCCAGCCAGGCATGGTAGTGTGTGATAATGGCCGAAATCTGGTGGCAGCTCTGGGCCTCGGCAACCTCACTCACATCCCATGTCTGGCACATGTGCTCAATTTGGTCGTGCAGAGCTTTTTGAGGGACTATCCGGATCTTGATGCACTGCTGCACAAGGTCCGCCTAGAGTGTGCTCACTTGCGGCATTCCAGCACGGCAAAAGCGCGCATTGCGGCTCTGCAGCGCCGACACCGCCTGCCGGAACATCGCATCATATGTGACCTACCTACCAGGTGGAATTCCACGTTACATATGTTGGAGCGGTTGTGTGAGCAGCAGCAAGCTGTAATGGAGTACCAGCTGCTTCAGGCGCAAAAAAGTCGCAGTCAGCGCCGTACAGACTTCACAACCACAGAGTGGGCCACTATGAATGACGTCTGCCAGGTTTTGCGTCCCTTTGATTATTCCACGCGGATGGCGAGTGCAGATGATGCACTAGTCAGCATGACTGTCCCCCTTATCTGCCTGCTTGAAAAATCACTGCAAGCGCTAAGGGATGATGTTGTGGAAGAGGTGGAGGATGAGGATTCACCATTTCCATCATCTTCTGGACAGTCAGCGCCACGTGGTTCCTCACAAACGCGTAGGCAGGGGACAGTTTGTGAGGAGGATGAGGAGGAGTCAATGGAGGAGGAAGACGTCCGTCCAGAGGAGGGAGTTACCGAATTGTCCAGTACTCAGTGTGTACAGCGAGGGTGGGGTGATGACGAGCAGGCAGAGATCACGCCTCCAGCAGGGGACAGCGTTTCTTGGGCAGTTGGCAGTCTGCAGCACATGGTGGATTACATGCTGCAGTGCCTGAGAAACGACCGCCGCATCGCCCACATTCTCAACATGTCTGATTATTGGGTGTTCACCCTCCTCGATCCTCGCTACCGGGACAACGTAGAAAGCCTCATCACACCGTTGAACCGGGAGCGAAAAATGCGGGAGTACCAAGACACACTGGTCAATTCCATCATCTTCTCCATTCCAACTGAGAGAAGTGCTGCTAGTGCATTACAAAGCAGCTCAGTGCTTCCAGGCAGTGGAGGAGGCTCTGCACAAAGAGGGAGCAGAAGCAGTGCCTCTGCCCAAGGCAAGACCAGTATGGCCCAACTGTGGCACAGTTTTCTGTGCCCCCCACAAAAGTCTACACCATCACAGACGGCTCCAGTCAGCAGGAGGCAACGGTTCCGTCAGATGGTGACAGACTACATGTCTTGCCCTCTTGCTGTACTCCCAGACGGCTCTTCCCCTTTCAAGTTTTGGGTCTCAAAGCTGGATACATGGCCAGAGCTAAGCCAGTATGCATTGGAGGTGCTGTCTTGCCCTGCGGCCAGTGTATTATCGGAACGTGTCTTTAGTGCTGCAGGTGGTGTACTAACTGACCGTCGCATGCGACTATCCTCCGATAACGTTGACCGGCTTACTTTCCTGAAAATGAACAAGGCCTGGATCTCGCAGGAATTTGCCACTCCTCCTCCTGATTAAATAATTAGGTCACTGTATACGTTATCCAGGTCTCCTGTTGTGTTCATCTTTCTACCACCTGAACTTAAATTCCTGTGCTCCAACACCGCCAGTTGAGGCTCAGAAGTGCCGTCTGCACAGTCAAAACATACGACCCAGTGTTATTGGGTTTCAGTAACGTCAGCTGATCCCCAGCTGTGTAGCCGGCAATGTGTCATGCGACCGCCACGCTGACACAACAACTGAAATGTAAGGGAATCTGTCCCCCCCCCCCAAGGCGTTTGTTACTGAAAGAGCCACCTTGTGCAGCAGTAATGCTGCACAAGGAAAAGGTAGCTATTTTTGTTTAGCTCCTTGCACACGCAGAACTTAACACTTATAAAATGTGTCCACTGATACCGTAAAACCGTCCCGGAGGTGGGACTTTCCTTCGTAATGTGACGCAGCACAGCCGTCATTCCTACCCCCACGGCGCCGCGCACCGGCTCCTCAGCGTTGTTTTATTCCGTCCCGGAGCCTGCGCTGTTATGTTATCCCGTGGCCAGGCACACTTAGCGCTGCCCGTCTTCTGGCATCATTTGGTGTCAGGATGGCTGCGCCTGTGCGGCCGCGCTGGCAGAGAGCCCGCCTCGCAGTGTCTTCTGATTTAATCCCACTGGGGGCCTGGGATCCATGGACATGCGCAGTGCATATCTGAACCTCCACCTCTCACTCATTTCCCTATGGCTTCTTCAGACTGTTCGGTGTCAGCTGGTCCCTAATAGCATGCCACGGCCGTGACACCGCACAGTCTTAAGAAGCCGTAGGGAGGGGAGTGAGAGGCGAGGATATGCACTGCGCATGTCCATGGATCCCAGGCCCCCAGTGGGATTAAATCAGAAGACACTGCGAGGCGGGCTCTCTGCCAGCGCGGCCGCACAGGCGCAGCCATCCTGACACCAAATGATGCCAGAAGACGGGCAGCGCTAAGTGTGCCTGGCCACGGGATAACATAACAGCGCAGGCTCCGGGACGGAATAAACCAACGCTGAGGAGCCGGTGCGCGGCGCCGGGGGGGTAGGAATGACGGCTGTGCTGCGTCACATTACGAAGGAAAGTCCCACCTCCGGGACGGTTTTACGGTTGCAGGGGACACATTTTATAAGTGTTTAGTTCTGTGTTTGCAAGGAGCATGATGAAAAGAGCCACCTTTTCCTTTTGCATCTTTTGTGCTGCACAAGCTGGCTCTTTCAGCTACAAACGCCTTGGGGGGGGGTTAAAGGTTCCCTTTCGACTTTCTCAGGCTTCGGCCTACATTGTGTTCCTCTGCTTTTCCACCTGTCCCTGGGCTCCAACACCGCCAGTTGCCGTCCAGAAGTGCTGTACGCACAGTCAACAGTCGCTCCTCTGTTATTGGGGTTCAGTAACGTCAGCTGTTCCCCTGCTGTGTGTGTGGCAATCCCTCCTACCTCCTCCAACCTCCTCCTCCTCCACCTGTCCCTGGGCTCCAACACCGCCAGTTGCCGTCCAGAAGTGCTGTACGCACAGTCAACAGTCCCTCCTCTGTTATTGGGGTTCAGTAACGTCAGCTGTTCCCCTGCTGTGTGTGTGGCAATCCCTCCTACCTCCTCCAACCTCCTCCTCCTCCACCTGTCCCTGGGCTCCAACACCGCCAGTTGCCGTCCAGAAGTGCTGTACGCACAATCAACAGTCGCTCCTCTGTTATTGGGGTTCAGTAACGTCAGCTGTTCCCCTGCTGTGTGTGTGGCAATCCCTCCTACCTCCTCCAACCTCCTCCTCCTCCACCTGTCCCTGGGCTCCAACACCGCCAGTTGCCGTCCAGAAGTGCTGTACGCACAGTCAACAGTCCCTCCTCTGTTATTGGGGTTCAGTAACGTCAGCTGTTCCCCTGCTGTGTGTGTGGCAATCCCTCCTACCTCCTCCAACCTCCTCCTCCTCCACCTGTCCCTGGGCTCCAACACCGCCAGTTGCCGTCCAGAAGTGCTGTACGCACAGTCAACAGTCGCTCCTCTGTTATTGGGGTTCAGTAACGTCAGCTGTTCCCCTGCTGTGTGTGTGGCAATCCCTCCTACCTCCTCAAACCTCCTCCTCCTCCACCTGTCCCTGGGCTCCAACACCGCCAGTTGCCGTCCAGAAGTGCTGTACGCACAGTCAACAGTCCCTCCTCTGTTATTGGGGTTCAGTAACGTCAGCTGTTCCCCTGCTGTGTGTGTGGCAATCCCTCCTACCTCCTCCAACCTCCTCCTCCTCCACCTGTCCCTGGGCTCCAACACCGCCAGTTGCCGTCCAGAAGTGCTGTACGCACAGTCAACAGTCCCTCCTCTGTTATTGGGGTTCAGTAACGTCAGCTGTTCCCCTGCTGTGTGTGTGGCAATCCCTCCTACCTCCTCCAACCTCCTCCTCCTCCACCTGTCCCTGGGCTCCAACACCGCCAGTTGCCATCCAGAAGTGCTGTACGCACAGTCAACAGTCCCTCCTCTGTTATTGGGGTTCAGTAACGTCAGCTGTTCCCCTGCTGTGTGTGTGGCAATCCCTCTTACCTCCTCCAACCTCCTCCTCCTCCACCTGTCCCTGGGCTCCAACACCGCCAGTTGCCGTCCAGAAGTGCTGTACGCACAGTCAACAGTCGCTCCTCTGTTATTGGGGTTCAGTAACGTCAGCTGTTCCCCTGCTGTGTGTGTGGCAATCCTTCCTACCTCCTCCAACCTCCTCCTCCTCCACCTGTCCCTGGGCTCCAACACCGCCAGTTGCCGTCCAGAAGTGCTGTACGCACAGTCAACAGTCGCTCCTCTGTTATTGGGGTTCAGTAACGTCAGCTGTTCCCCTGCTGTGTGTGTGGCAATCCCTCCTACCTCCTCCAACCTCCTCCTCCTCCACCTGTCCCTGGGCTCCAACACCGCCAGTTGCCGTCCAGAAGTGCTGTACGCACAGTCAACAGTCCCTCCTCTGTTATTGGGGTTCAGTAACGTCAGCTGTTCCCCTGCTGTGTGTGTGGCAATCCCTCCTACCTCCTCCAACCTCCTCCTCCTCCACCTGTCCCTGGGCTCCAACACCGCCAGTTGCCGTCCAGAAGTGCTGTACGCACAGTCAACAGTCGCTCCTCTGTTATTGGGGTTCAGTAATGTCAGCTGTTCCCCTGCTGTGTGTGTGGCAATCCCTCCTACCTCCTCCAACCTCCTCCTCCTCCACCTGTCCCTGGGCTCCAACACCGCCAGTTGCCGTCCAGAAGTGCTGTACGCACAGTCAACAGTCCCTCCTCTGTTATTGGGGTTCAGTAACGTCAGCTGTTCCCCTGCTGTGTGTGTGGCAATCCCTCCTACCTCCTCCAACCTCCTCCTCCTCCACCTGTCCCTGGGCTCCAACACCGCCAGTTGCCGTCCAGAAGTGATGTACGCACAGTCAACAGTCGCTCCTCTGTTATTGGGGTTCAGTAACGTCAGCTGTTCCCCTGCTGTGTGTGTGGCAATCCCTCCTACCTCCTCCAACCTCCTCCTCCTCCACCTGCCCCTGGGCTCCAACACCGCCAGTTGCCGTCCAGAAGTGCTGTACGCACAGTCAACAGTCCCTCCTCTGTTATTGGGGTTCAGTAACGTCAGCTGTTCCCCTGCTGTGTGTGTGGCAATCCCTCCTACCTCCTCCAACCTCCTCCTCCTCCACCTGTCCCTGGGCTCCAACACCGCCAGTTGCCGTCCAGAAGTGCTGTACGCACAGTCAACAGTCCCTCCTCTGTTATTGGGGTTCAGTAACGTCAGCTGTTCCCCTGCTGTGTGTGTGGCAATCCCTCCTACCTCCTCCAACCTCCTCCTCCTCCACCTGTCCCTGGGCTCCAACACCGCCAGTTGCCGTCCAGAAGTGCTGTACGCACAGTCAACAGTCCCTCCTCTGTTATTGGGGTTCAGTAATGTCAGCTGTTCCCCTGCTGTGTGTGTGGCAATCCCTCCTACCTCCTCCAACCTCCTCCTCCTCCACCTGTCCCTGGGCTCCAACACCGCCAGTTGCCGTCCAGAAGTGCTGTACGCACAGTCAACAGTCCCTCCTCTGTTATTGGGGTTCAGTAACGTCAGCTGTTCCCCTGCTGTGTGTGTGGCAATCCCTCCTACCTCCTCCAACCTCCTCCTCCTCCACCTGCCCCTGGGCTCCAACACCGCCAGTTGCCGTCCAGAAGTGCTGTACGCACAGAGCCAAACACCTCGCCAATGTGTTAGTGGGGTTCAGCACCGCCAGCTGTTCCCCTGCTGTGTATACGGCAACGTGTACTGCGACCGCCACGCAGGCACAACAAGTTAAATTTAAGGGAACCTGCCCCCCCCCAGGCGTTTGTTACTGAAGGAGCCACCTTGTGCAGCAGTAATGATGCAAAGGGAAAAAGTGCCTCTTTTCGTGGTGCTCCTTGCAGATGCTGAACCTAACACTTATGAAATGTGTCCCCTCACAGCGTTCAACCGTCCGGTAGGTGGAACTTTCCTTTGTCATGTGACGCAGCACAGCCGTCATTTTTACCCCCTTGTCGCCGTGCGCCGCCTCCTCAGCGTTGTTTGAATCTGTCCCGGAGCCTGCGCTGTTAGGTTACCCCTTGGCCATGCACACATTTTGCGCTGCCCGTCTTCTGACATCATTTGCTGTCAGGCTGGCTGCGCCTGTGCGGGTGCGCTGTCCGAGATTCAGCCTCGCGGTGTCGTCTAATGTAATCCCACCGCGGGCCTGGGATCCGTGTCCATGCGCAGTGCATATCCTCGCCTCTCACTCCCCTCCCTACGGCTTCTAAAGACTGTTCGGTGTCAGCTGATCCCTAATAGCATGCCACGGCCGTGACACCGCACAGTCTTAAGAAGCCGTTGGGAGGGGTGTGAGAGGCGAGGATATGCACTGCGCATGGACACGGATCCCAGGCCCGCGGTGGGATTACATTAGACGACACCGCGAGGCTGAATCTCGGACAGCGCACCCGCACAGGCGCAGCCAGCCTGACAGCAAATGATGTCAGAAGACGGGCAGCGCAAAATGTGTGCATGGCCAAGGGGTAACCTAACAGCGCAGGCTCCGGGACAGATTCAAACAACGCTGAGGAGGCGGCGCACGGCGACAAGGGGGTAAAAATGACGGCTGTGCTGCGTCACATGACAAAGGAAAGTTCCACCTACCGGACGGTTGAACGCTGTGAGGGGACACATTTCATAAGTGTTAGGTTCAGCATCTGCAAGGACCATAATTAAAAGAGCTAAGTTTACCTTTTCCAGCATTAGTGCTGTACACGATGGCTCTTCCAGCTACAAACGCCTGGGGGGGGGGTTAAAGGTTTCCTTTCAACTTGCTCCAGTGCAGGCTTCGGCCTACACTCCGCTCCCCCTGCTCCTCCTGCTGACCCTGGGCTCTAACACCGCCAGTTGGGGCCCAGATGTGCTAGCTGCACAGAGAAACACACCTCGCCAATGTGTCAGTGGGGTTCAGCACCGCCAGCTGTTCCCCTGCTGTGCAGCCGGCATCGTGTCCTGCAAAAGCCACGCAGACACCAGAACTGAAATTGAAGGGAACCTGTCCCCCCTCCCCCAGGCGTTTGTACGTTTTTAAGGCCACCTTGTACAGCGGTAATGCTGCATGTGTGCAAGGTGGCTCATAAACGTATTCTCCTCGCACATGTGGAACGGAAAACACGTCTAAAATGTGTCCTCTGTGTGACCATTTAACCGTCCCGGTGGTGTGACTTTCCTTTGTAATGACACGCTGCAACCCCCTTGGTAGCACTGCCCGTCTTCTGGCATCATTGTTTGGCTGCCTGCGCCTCTGCGGCCGCCCTGACCCACACAACGCCCCTCGGTGTCTTATTTCTTGGGACTGCGAGGGTGTGTTTGATGGGCATGAGCAGTGCATCAGTTCGCCTGTCCCTCATCTCCTTCCGCCTTCTTCAGACTGTGCGGCTTCATGGCCGTGGCATGCGATAAGGGATCAGCTGACGCCACATAGTCTGAAGCAGGTGTAAGAACCCAAGCGAGAGGCGAACATATGTACTGCGCCAGGCCATGAATCCCAGCCCCGCAGTGTTTTAACTATGTCAATACACTGCGGGGCTGTGATTCATGGGCATCGCGAACCGCACCAGCCAACATTAAATGAGGTCAGAAGATGGGCAGCGCTAACAGCGCTAGGCCAGGGGATAACACGACAGCGCAGACTCCTGTACAGCAAATAACAACGCTCAGGAGGCTGCACCCAGCACCAAGGTGGGATTCTTGACATCTGTGCTGCGTCTCATTACAAAGGGAACTCGCGCCTCCAACACAGTTTGACTGTATAAAGGGCTAAATGTTATACGTGTTCCATTCAGCGTGTGCAAGGAGCCAAATTTAAAGAGCAACCTTTGACTTGTGCACCACTACTGCTGCATAAGCTGTGGCTCTTCTACTTTGTAACCCCTGAGGGGGGGTTAAAGGTTACCTTTGAAATTGGTTCGATTAGGCTTCGGCCTACACTCTGCTCCTCCTGCAGAGCCCGGGCTCCAACACCGCCAGTTGGGGCCCGGTACTGCTAGCTGCACAGAGAAAAACACCTCGCCAATGTGTCAGTGGGGTTCAGCACCGCCAGCTGTTCCCCTGCTGTGCAGCCGGCAACGTGTCCTGCAACAGCCACGCAGGCACAACAGACCCAAAGCTGCCGCCAGTGCAGGCTTCGGCCTACACTCTGCTCCCTCTCCTCCTCCTGCTGACCCCGGGCTCCAACACCGCCAGTTGGGGCCCGGTACTGCTAGCTGCACAGAGAAAAACACCAGCCAATGTGTCAGTGGGGTTCAGCACCGCCAGCT
The DNA here is from genome assembly GCF_051348905.1 of Ranitomeya variabilis. Lineage (NCBI taxonomy): Eukaryota > Metazoa > Chordata > Amphibia > Anura > Dendrobatidae > Ranitomeya > Ranitomeya variabilis. Next base: position 848,534,867 of record NC_135233.1, on the reverse strand, counting down.
GTTCCCCTGCTGTGCAGCCGGCATCGTGTCCTGCAAAAGCCACGCAGACACCAGAACTGAAATTGAAGGGAACCTGTCCCCCCTCCCCCAGGCGTTTGTACGTTTTTAAGGCCACCTTGTACAGCGGTAATGCTGCATGTGTGCAAGGTGGCTCATAAACGTATTCTCCTCGCACATGTGGAACGGAAAACACGTCTAAAATGTGTCCTCTGTGTGACCATTTAACCGTCCCAGTGGTGTGACTTTCCTTTGTAATGACACGCTGCAACCCCCTTGGTAGCGCTGCCCGTCTTCTGGCATCATTGTTTGGCTGCCTGCGCCTCTGCGGCCGCCCTGACCCACACAACGCCCCTCGGTGTCTTATTTCTTGGGACTGCGAGGGTGTGTTTGATGGGCATGAGCAGTGCATCAGTTCGCCTGTCCCTCATCTCCTTCCGCCTTCTTCAGACTGTGCGGCTTCATGGCCGTGGCATGCGATAAGGGATCAGCTGACGCCACATAGTCTGAAGCAGGTGTAAGAACCCAAGCGAGAGGCGAACATATGTACTGCGCCAGGCCATGAATCCCAGCCCCGCAGTGTTTTAACTATGTCAATACACTGCGGGGCTGTGATTCATGGGCATCGCGAACCGCACCAGCCAACATTAAATGAGGTCAGAAGATGGGCAGCGCTAACAGCGCTAGGCCAGGGGATAACACGACAGCGCAGACTCCTGTACAGCAAATAACAACGCTCAGGAGGCTGCACCCAGCACCAAGGTGGGATTCTTGACATCTGTGCTGCGTCTCATTACAAAGGGAACTCGCGCCTCCAACACAGTTTGACTGTATAAAGGGCTAAATGTTATACGTGTTCCATTCAGCGTGTGCAAGGAGCCAAATTTAAAGAGCAACCTTTGACTTGTGCACCACTACTGCTGCATAAGCTGTGGCTCTTCTACTTTGTAACCCCTGAGGGGGGGTTAAAGGTTACCTTTGAAATTGGTTCGATTAGGCTTCGGCCTACACTCTGCTCCCCCTGCAGAGCCCGGGCTCCAACACCGCCAGTTGGGGCCCGGTACTGCTAGCTGCACAGAGAAAAACACCTCGCCAATGTGTCAGTGGGGTTCAGCACCGCCAGCTGTTCCCCTGCTGTGCAGCCGGCAACGTATCCTGCAACAGCCACGCAGGCACAACAGACCCAAAGCTGCCGCCAGTGCAGGCTTTGGCCTACACTCTGCTCCCTCTCCTCCTCCTGCTGACCCCGGGCTCCAACACCGCCAGTTGGGGCCCGGTACTGCTAGCTGCACAGAGAAAAACACCAGCCAATGTGTCAGTGGGGTTCAGCACCGCCAGCTGTTCCCCTGCTGTGCAGCCGGCATCGTGTCCTGCAAAAGCCACGCAGACACCAGAACTGAAATTGAAGGGAACCTGTCCCCCCTCCCCCAGGCGTTTGTATGTTTTTAAGGCCACCTTGTACAGCGGTAATGCTGCATGTGTGCAAGGTGGCTCATAAACGTATTCTCCTCGCACATGTGGAACGGAAAACACGTCTAAAATGTGTCCTCTGTGTGACCATTTAACCGTCCCGGTGGTGTGACTTTCCTTTGTAATGACATGCTGCAACCCCCTTGGTAGCGCTGCCCGTCTTCTGGCATCATTGTTTGGCTGCCTGCGCCTCTGCGGCCGCCCTGACCCACACAACGCCCCTCGGTGTCTTATTTCTTGGGACTGCGAGGGTGTGTTTGATGGGCATGAGCAGTGCATCAGTTCGCCTGTCCCTCATCTCCTTCCGCCTTCTTCAGACTGTGCGGCTTCATGGCCGTGGCATGCGATAAGGGATCAGCTGACGCCACATAGTCTGAAGCAGGTGTAAGAACCCAAGCGAGAGGCGAACATATGTACTGCGCCAGGCCATGAATCCCAGCCCCGCAGTGTTTTAACTATGTCAATACACTGCGGGGCTGTGATTCATGGGCATCGCGAACCGCACCAGCCAACATTAAATGAGGTCAGAAGATGGGCAGCGCTAACAGCGCTAGGCCAGGGGATAACACGACAGCGCAGACTCCTGTACAGCAAATAACAATGCTCAGGAGGCTGCACCCAGCACCAAGGTGGGATTCTTGACATCTGTGCTGCGTCTCATTACAAAGGGAACTCGCGCCTCCAACACAGTTTGACTGTATAAAGGGCTAAATGTTATACGTGTTCCATTCAGCGTGTGCAAGGAGCCAAATTTAAAGAGCAACCTTTGACTTGTGCACCACTACTGCTGCATAAGCTGTGGCTCTTCTACTTTGTAACCCCTGAGGGGGGGTTAAAGGTTACCTTTGAAATTGGTTCGATTAGGCTTCGGCCTACACTCTGCTCCCCCTGCAGAGCCCGGGCTCCAACACCGCCAGTTGGGGCCCGGTACTGCTAGCTGCACAGAGAAAAACACCTCGCCAATGTGTCAGTGGGGTTCAGCACCGCCAGCTGTTCCCCTGCTGTGCAGCCGGCAACGTGTCCTGCAACAGCCACGCAGGCACAACAGACCCAAAGCTGCCGCCAGTGCAGGCTTCGGCCTACACTCTGCTCCCTCTCCTCCTCCTGCTGACCCCGGGCTCCAACACCGCCAGTTGGGGCCCGGTACTGCTAGCTGCACAGAGAAAAACACCAGCCAATGTGTCAGTGGGGTTCAGCACCGCCAGCTGTTCCCCTGCTGTGCAGCCGGCATCGTGTCCTGCAAAAGCCACGCAGACACCAGAACTGAAATTGAAGGGAACCTGTCCCCCCTCCCCCAGGCGTTTGTACGGTTTTAAGGCCACCTTGTACAGCGGTAGTGCTGCATGTGTGCAAGGTGGCTCATAAACGTATTCTCCTCGCACATGTGGAACGGAAAACACGTCTAAAATGTGTCCTCTGTGTGACCATTTAACCGTCCCGGTGGTGTGACTTTCCTTTGTAATGACACGCTGCAACCCCCTTGGTAGCGCTGCCCGTCTTCTGGCATCATTGTTTGGCTGCCTGCGCCTCTGCGGCCGCCCTGACCCACACAACGCCCCTCGGTGTCTTATTTCTTGGGACTGCGAGGGTGTGTTTGATGGGCATGAGCAGTGCATCAGTTCGCCTGTCCCTCATCTCCTTCCACCTTCTTCAGACTGTGCGGCTTCATGGCCGTGGCATGCGATAAGGGATCAGCTGACGCCACATAGTCTGAAGCAGGTGTAAGAACCCAAGCGAGAGGCGAACATATGTACTGCGCCAGGCCATGAATCCCAGCCCCGCAGTGTTTTAACTATGTCAATACACTGCGGGGCTGTGATTCATGGGCATCGCGAACCGCACCAGCCAACATTAAATGAGGTCAGAAGATGGGCAGCGCTAACAGCGCTAGGCCAGGGGATAACACGACAGCGCAGACTCCTGTACAGCAAATAACAACGCTCAGGAGGCTGCACCCAGCACCAAGGTGGGATTCTTGACATCTGTGCTGCGTCTCATTACAAAGGGAACTCGCGCCTCCAACACAGTTTGACTGTATAAAGGGCTAAATGTTATACGTGTTCCATTCAGCGTGTGCAAGGAGCCAAATTTAAAGAGCAACCTTTGACTTGTGCACCACTACTGCTGCATAAGCTGTGGCTCTTCTACTTTGTAACCCCTGAGGGGGGGTTAAAGGTTACCTTTGAAATTGGTTCGATTAGGCTTCGGCCTACACTCTGCTCCCCCTGCAGAGCCCGGGCTCCAACACCGCCAGTTGGGGCCCGGTACTGCTAGCTGCACAGAGAAAAACACCTCGCCAATGTGTCAGTGGGGTTCAGCACCGCCAGCTGTTCCCCTGCTGTGCAGCCGGCAACGTGTCCTGCAACAGCCACGCAGGCACAACAGACCCAAAGCTGCCGCCAGTGCAGGCTTCGGCCTACACTCTGCTCCCTCTCCTCCTCCTGCTGACCCCGGGCTCCAACACCGCCAGTTGGGGCCCGGTACTGCTAGCTGCACAGAGAAAAACACCAGCCAATGTGTCAGTGGGGTTCAGCACCGCCAGCTGTTCCCCTGCTGTGCAGCCGGCATCGTGTCCTGCAAAAGCCACGCAGACACCAGAACTGAAATTGAAGGGAACCTGTCCCCCCTCCCCCAGGCATTTGTACGTTTTTAAGGCCACCTTGTACAGCGGTAATGCTGCATGTGTGCAAGGTGGCTCATAAACGTATTCTCCTCGCACATGTGGAACGGAAAACACGTCTAAAATGTGTCCTCTGTGTGACCATTTAACCGTCCCGGTGGTGTGACTTTCCTTTGTAATGACACGCTGCAACCCCCTTGGTAGCGCTGCCCGTCTTCTGGCATCATTGTTTGGCTGCCTGCGCCTCTGCGGCTGCCCTGACCCACACAACGCCCCTCGGTGTCTTATTTCTTGGGACTGCGAGGGTGTGTTTGATGGGCATGAGCAGTGCATCAGTTCGCCTGTCCCTCATCTCCTTCCGCCTTCTTCAGACTGTGCGGCTTCATGGCCGTGGCATGCGATAAGGGATCAGCTGACGCCACATAGTCTGAAGCAGGTGTAAGAACCCAAGCGAGAGGCGAACATATGTACTGCGCCAGGCCATGAATCCCAGCCCCGCAGTGTTTTAACTATGTCAATACACTGCGGGGCTGTGATTCATGGGCATCGCGAACCGCACCAGCCAACATTAAATGAGGTCAGAAGATGGGCAGCGCTAACAGCGCTAGGCCAGGGGATAACACGACAGCGCAGACTCCTGTACAGCAAATAACAACGCTCAGGAGGCTGCACCCAGCACCAAGGTGGGATTCTTGACATCTGTGCTGCGTCTCATTACAAAGGGAACTCGCGCCTCCAACACAGTTTGACTGTATAAAGGGCTAAATGTTATACGTGTTCCATTCAGCGTGTGCAAGGAGCCAAATTTAAAGAGCAACCTTTGACTTGTGCACCACTACTGCTGCATAAGCTGTGGCTCTTCTACTTTGTAACCCCTGAGGGGGGGTTAAAGGTTACCTTTGAAATTGGTTCGATTAGGCTTCGGCCTACACTCTGCTCCCCCTGCAGAGCCCGGGCTCCAACACCGCCAGTTGGGGCCCGGTACTGCTAGCTGCACAGAGAAAAACACCTCGCCAATGTGTCAGTGGGGTTCAGCACCGCCAGCTGTTCCCCTGCTGTGCAGCCGGCAACGTGTCCTGCAACAGCCACGCAGGCACAACAGACCCAAAGCTGCCGCCAGTGCAGGCTTCGGCCTACACTCTGCTCCCTCTCCTCCTCCTGCTGACCCCGGGCTCCAACACCGCCAGTTGGGGCCCGGTACTGCTAGCTGCACAGAGAAAAACACCAGCCAATGTGTCAGTGGGGTTCAGCACCGCCAGCTGTTCCCCTGCTGTGCAGCCGGCATCGTGTCCTGCAAAAGCCACGCAGACACTTGCTCTTGTACCTTCTGCTCCCCATCCTGGTTCCAGTACCATCAGCTGGTTCCGGGCAGAGCCTTTGGCTTAGGTGCCTCCCTCTGGGTATCCGAGTTCCACCAACGTCAGGTGGTCCTTGGTAGTGCTTTCAGGCACGGGTACCTCCTGCTTAGTAACCGGGTTCCAGTAACGTCAGCTGGTCCTCGGTAGTTCCATTGGCTCTTGGACCTTCGGCTACCCATCCGGGTTCCAGCACCATCAGCTGGTTCTCGGCACTGTCTTTTGCTCTTGTACCTTCTGCTCCCCATCCTGGTTCCAGTACCGTCAGCTGGTTCCGGGCAGAGCCTTTGGCTTAGGTGCCTCCCTCTGGGTATCCGAGTTCCACCAACGTCAGGTGGTCCTTGGTAGTGCTTTCAGGCACGGGTACCTCCTGCTTAGTAACCGGGTTCCAGTAACGTCAGCTGGTCCTCGGTAGTTCCATTGGCTCTTGGACCTTCAGGTAGCCATCCGAGTTCCAGTTCCATCAGCTGGTTCTCGGCATTTTCTCAGCCTTCTTGTACCTTCTACTACATTTCCAAGTTCAAGAGACTAAACACGATGACCCGGAAGAACACCCCTAAGATGACGACGACACCAGAGACGACAACCACCGTGATGACGACGACCCTGGAGACGATGACCCTGAAGACCACCGTGATGACGACGACCCCGGAGACGACGACCCTGAAGACCACCCCGATGACGACGACCCGGGAGACGACGACCCTGGAGACGACGACCCTGGAGACGACGACGACCTGGAAGACCGAGAAGCAGAAGAACAAGAGGCTGCAGAACAAAGAGCAGAAGAACATTAAGCATAACACTAAATATCAGAGCAAAAAATATTATCTAAATTATAAGCAGAAGAAGACTAAGCAGTGTATGGGGGTGAGTCCGTTCCTCCTCGTGGTGCCCCTGGATAAAGCCTGATGCTGCAGGCCAAACTGAACGCGGACAAATGTAACTGTTTTGTGACAGGCAGAACGGAAGGTGTAATCTTCAAACTTTTATAGATAACAACTACAGGAATGCCTGTCACAAATAAGAATATGATGAAGAAGTAGAATATGATGAAGATAATAGTAAAATAAAAAGAATATGAACAATGTAACCCAAAAAATAATAGGTAGAAGATGAAGAAGAAGATGAATAAGGTGAACAAGTTGATGTCAAAGAAGCTGATGATGAGGATAATGAAGAAGAAAGCGTGGGAGAAGAAAAAAAGAAGGTGAAGGGCGTTGAAGTAGTGAAACATCAATATGTGGCATAAAAAAAAAAAAAAATTAACATAGTCAAATTCTTTCTAACGCCGAACGTCATCCAAAAAAAAAAAAAACCTGCTATTCTATTACATTGGGCTAAACCTCTGTGCCTTTAATGTCTCCGCCACGTCCCCCAATACATCCTACATTATTCTTAGTTGTTTTCCTTCATGTAGAATGAACCTACAAGTGTATAAAGGGTTTATTTTAATTCCGATATTTTCGTCCCATTGACTTGCATTGGGATCGGGTATCGGTATCGGATTGGATCCGATATTTTGACGGTATCGGCCGATACTTTCCGATACCGATACTTTCCGATATCGGAAAGTATCGCTCAACACTACTAGTCATTGACATCAATGCCTTCATCATCCAGAAACTGCCTAGACTCTCTGGCCACATGAGGTCACATTGTTTTGGCCAGGAGGAGTCCAGGGCTCAGTGCATCAGCGTATGATCTGTCTCTGATTCTGAGCATTTCATCCTGGTGCCTAACAGCACTCATGGTACCATTGGCTATCTCATGGTGGTTATGCGATCCTCAAATTATATGCTTTCACAGACATGTAACGCTATGTCAGTCATGCTGGATGGTGTTGCAGGCAGTATAAAATTAATTGCGGCATCTCTAGCCTCTTTCCTGTCGATCGCGGGATCAGTGTCAAACTGCTCTAATCCGTGAAGAGATCGGGATGACAATGGTAGACCTGACAATTCTGGTGCCTTCTGGTGAATGCTAATCGTACTGCGCAATGGGGGATGTGAGCAGAGATCCTACTACAGAATGGAAATCCTTCATGTCCTGTAGACTGTGAGCCCTCGCGGGCAGGGTCCTCTCTCCCTCTGTACTTGTGTGTGCCTTTTTTTTCTCATTTTTATTGTGCTTGTCTATAATTGCCCCTTCCACGTGTAAAGCACCATGGAAGAAATGGCACTATAAAAATGAATAATAACAATAATAATAATGTCACCCTCATGGTCAGAACCATGCACAACAGTAACCTGCTAGATGTCATTTTTAAAGGGCTCTAGCAGTTCTACTCCTGTTCTGCCTCACACAGAATGAAGGTAAGAGAAGAGTGCAGAGAAGAAGTAAGGAAAAGACCGGAGGGAGATACATAGAGGACTGACAGGAGACAGGTCAGCAGCCAAGTATTATTTATTTTTTTCTTAACTTTTCCAGTCCCCTACAAATCAGTAAAATGGCAGGCTTATTTTGCAAAATAGATCAATAAATCAAAATTATTGCAAAATTTGAGAATCAAACCAATTTGCTAATCTTTACATAACTAACAATCATATAAGGATGCCATTTAATAAGTCATATAACCTTCCCTATATAGGAAATAATCCAGTCAAATCTTTTGCAGATCTCATCATTCACCAAAGAAAAAAAATAGGAGATAAAGAGGTAGAAAATTGATTAAAATGTTTATAAACAGGATCTGGACTGGTTGCCAATAAGTGAAGGTGTGAAAATATTGAAGCAATTTAATGAAGCAATTACCTGGGATTAGAAAGCCTTTTCCAGCTGCTAAAAGTCACTCATGTTTCTTGCTTGGCTGCTCCTGTAGGTTGATTTTTCAGAAACAATATTTCGATTAGTCTTTCTTTTCATCTCTAATATCTTCTTTTTTCTCTATTTTTCTTCTTATAAAATGATCCGGCTTCTTAAAGACTGTGGGAGATTTTTAATTAACTTTTTCTTCTCTAAGTGGTAAAAAGGATCCTGCTGATGTGAATGAGTTTGGAGAATAGTCGTGCGTGAAATTCACTTTTTAGACAATATGTCCTCTCTGTTTCAAGTTTTCTTTCTGGTCTAAATAATAATAGTTGAAAGACACCATACTGCTTGACTTACATGGGACATAAAATAATACAGGCTTGTATCATGGAGTAAATGTGGTAAATGTTAGTAAGCGGAAAAGAATATACAGTTAGGTCCATATATATTTGGACAGAGACAACATTTTTCTCATTTTGGTTATAGACATTACCACAATGAATTTTAAACAAAACAATTCAGATGCAGTTGAAGTTCAGACTTTCAGCTTTCATTTGAGGGTATCCACATTAAAATTGGATGAAGGGTTTAGGAGTTTCAGCTCCTTAACATGTGCCACCCTGTTTTTAAAGGGACCAAAAGTAATTGGACAGATTCAATAATTTTAAATAAAATGTTCATTTCTAGTACTTGGTTGAAAACTCTTTGTTGGCAATGACTGCCTGAAGTCTTGAACTCATGGACATCACCAGACGCTGTGTTTCCTCCTTTTTGATGCTCTGCCAGGCCTTCACTGCGGTGGTTTTCAGTTGCTGTTTGTTTGTGGGCCTTTCTGTCTGAAGTTTAGTCTTTAACAAGTGAAATGCATGCTCAATTGGGTTGAGATCAGGTGACTGACTTGGCCATTCAAGAATATCACTTCTTTGCTTTAATAAACTCCTGGGTTGCTTTGGCTTCATGTTTTGGGTCATTGTCCATCTGTAGTATGAAACGACGACCAATCAGTTTTGCTGCATTTGGCTGGATCTGAGCACACAGTATGGCTCTGAATACCTCAGAATTCATTTGGCTGCTTCTGTCCTGTGTCACATCATCAATAAACACTAGTGACCCAGTGCCACTGGCAGCCATGCATGCCCAAGCCATCACACTGCCTCCGCCGTGTTTTACAGATGATGTGGTATGCTTTGGATCATGAGCTGTACCAAGCCTTCGCCATACTTTTCTCTTTCCATCATTCTGGTAGAGGTTGATCTTGGTTTCATCTGTCAAAAGAATGTTCTTCCTGAACTGTGCTGGCTTTTTTAGATGTTTTTTAGCAAAGTCCAGTCTAGCCTTTTTATTCTTGACACTTATGAGTGGCTTGCACCGTGCAGTGAACCCTCTGTATTTACTTTCATGCAGTCTTCTCTTTATGATAGATTTGGATATTGATACGCCGACCTCCGGGAGAGTGTTGGTCACTTGGTTCGCTGTTGTGAAGGGGTTTCTCTTCACCATGGAGATTATTCTGCGATCACCCACCACTGTTGTCTTCCGTGGGCGCCCAGGTCTTTTTGCATTGATGAGATCACCAGTGCTTTCTTTCCTTCTCAGGATGTACCAAACTGTACATTTTGCCACTCCTAATATTGTAGCAATTTCTCGGATGGGTTTTTTCTCTGTTTTCACAGCTTAAGAATGGCTTGTTTCACCTTCATGGAGAGCACTTTTGACCGCATGTTTACTTCATAGGAAAACCTTCCAAATGCAAGCACCACACCTCAAATCAACTCCAGGCCTTTTATCTGCTTAGATGAGAATGACATAATGAAGGGATTGCCCACACCTGTCCATGAAATAGCCTTGGAGTCAATTGTCCAATTACTTTTGGTCCCTTTAAAAAACAGGGTGGCACAGGTTAAGGAGCTGAAACTCCTAAACTCTTCATCCAATTTTAATATGGATACCCTCAAATGAAAGCTAAAAGTCTGAACTTCAACTGCATCTGAATTGTTTTGTTTAAAATTAAATTGTGGTAATGTCTATAACCAAAATGAGAAAAATGTTGTCTCTGTCCAAATATATATGGACCTAACTGTATGTAACAATATAGGGATATTGACTATTTTTAAACAACAATAATGACTTTAAGGCATGGAAGGAATTGGGAAGAATGTTGGCTCAATGGTTAGGACTCATTAGTTCTTGAACTAGGTTTCTGGTTTCCATGTTGGCTCAGTGACTAGGACTCATGAGTTCTAGAACTAGGATTATGGTTTCAAGTCAGGGAAAGGACAACATTCGCATAGAGCTTGCAAGCTCTCCTTGAACAGCATCACATTTTGGCAGAAAGCTTAATCTTTCTATAGGCAACAGGACTTAAAGACTACAATATCAAAGACAAGTATGAGCTTGCAATATAGGGTTAGGGTACTTTCTTGAGCATCTTTTGCCCAAACAAGTGAAATAACTAAGCAGTTTGTACTATGCATCAGGGACGGACATACCACCGGTGCAGCTGGTGCAACTGCACCGGGGCCCAAAGGTGGAGGGGGGCCCTGCAAGCAGGGGAGTACTGACCATAGCGGCAGAGTATGCAGCCGTTATGGGGCCACTGAGCCACTGAGTCAAGATTATGGGCGGGAGTGAGAGGGTCCTGGTGTCATGCAGCATTGTGCCCCTCTCACTCCCTCTCGTAATCATGTGACTACCCAGAGCCCGAGAGAGAGCAGCACGCATAGTTCAGGAGTTCAAAAAGGGAGCATGTCATGCAAGGAGAGACGCTGGCCAATGAACAGTTTCCCCACCAGACTGATGAGAGCACTCACTGACTGCCATCTCTGTCCTCCTGCATGGTGCATTAAAATGGTTAGTATTCACCTGTAGTCAGGGGTCCGGGACGAACAGCTCACAGGGGACAACAGTGGAGGAAGTGCAGGACCTACAGTTTGTCTTCTGCTTCCTCCTCTGTTCCCTTCCCAGCAGGCTGTAGCATCTCACAGAGAAGAGGTCGGGGAGGAGAGCTCACTGCATGGGACAGTACTACAGCAGGGGGCTGATATCAGTCCTCTCTGCTGTGTCCCCGTCCCCCACAGTGGTTTCTGTAGCCCTCTCCAGTTGATCTCTGAACTATGAGAACGACCTCCTCCACGACTCATCTGAACACCTGAGGTCATAAATTAGTATGTGTGTTTTTGTATATGTACATCTGTGTGGGTGTGTGTACAGTATATGTGTGTATGTATGTGTATGTGCATCTGTGTATGTACAGTTGTGCTCAAAAGTTTACATACCCCAGCAGAATTTTTGCTTTCTTGGCTTTTTTTCAGAGAATATGAATGATAACATTAAAACTTTTTCTCCACTCATGGCTAGTGGTTGGGTGAATCCATTTATTGTCAAGCTACTGTGTTTTCTCTTTTTAAATCATAATGACAACCCAAAACATCCAAATGACCATGATCAAAAGTTCACATACCCCATTTTCTTAATACCGTGTATTGCCCCCTCTAACATCAATGACAGCTTGAAATCTTTTGTGGTAGTTGTGGATGAGTGTCTTGCGACTCTTCTTGGCAAAAAGCCTCCAGTTCCAGTATATTCCTGGGCTGTCTAGCATGAACTGCGAACTTGATATATCTCTAGACTGGCTCAATGATATTGAGGTCAGGAGACTGATATGGCCACTCCAGGACCTTCACTTTGTTCTGCTATAGTCAATGACAGGTTGACTTAGCCTTGTGTTTTGGATCATTGCCATGTTAGAACGTCCAAGTACGTCCCGTGCGCAGCTTCTGGGCTGATGAGTGCAAATTTGCCTCCAGTATTTGCTGATAATGTGCTGCATTCATCTTTAACCAAGTTTCCTGTGCCTTTGTAGCTCACACATCACAAGACATCAGTGATGCACCTCCGTGCTTTACAGTAGGAATGTGTCCCCTCCATACTACCCTCCAGTCAGCGCTCACACAGGGTTAATGGCAGCGTTAACCGACCGCGCTATGCCACGGTGTAACGCACTCGGTTAATGCTGCTATTAACCCTGTGTGACCAACGTTTTACTATTGATGCGGTCTATGCGGCATCAATAGTAAAAACAATGTTAAAAATAATAATACAAAAAAAAAATCGTTATATACTCACCCTCCGTTGGCCCCTCGGATCCACAACAGGCCTTTCCCGCTCGCGACGCTCCGGTAACCGGTCCATGCTGCAATCTCGCGAGATGATGACGTAGCAGTCTCACGAGACCCTACGTCATCATCTCGCGAGACCGAGCATGGACCGGTTACCGGAGCGTCACGAGCGGGAAAGGCCTGTTGTGGATCCGAGGGGCCGACGGAGGGTGAGTATATAACGATTTTTTATTTTAATTCTTTTTTTAACAGGGATATGATGCCCACATTGCTATATACTACGTGGGCTGGGCAATATACTACGTGGGCTGTGCTATATACTATGTGGGCTGTGCTATATACTACATGGGCTGTGCTATATACTACGTGACTGGGCAATATACTACGTGACTGGGCAATATACTACGTGGCTGGGCAATATACTACGCGACTGGGCAATAAACTACATGACTGGGCAATATACTACGTGACTGGGCAATACACTACGTAGATGGGCAATATACTACGTGGCTGTGCAATATACTAAGTAACTGGGCAATATACTACGTGGCTGTGCTATATACTACGTGGACATGCATATTCTAGAATACCCGATGCGTTAGAATCGGGCCTGTTATGGTCCTGGTGGTAAGAACACATGAACTGACCAGATAGGTAAACCAAAAAATAGGACAAGCTCTGGGAATGTGGGAACTTTACTGACCGCAATTCTGATCTTATCAATACACACTATAGGCAGCCGTGGAGCGTTCCTAACTCGGCCTAGACGCCTCTGCACAGCCTGAGAAACTTGCTACCCCTAGAGAGAAACAAAGCCTCACTTGCCTCAGAGAAATTTTCCCCAAAGTGAGAGCAGCCCCCACAAATAATGACGGTGAGTTAAGAGGAAAACACAAACATAGAAATGAAAACAGGTTTTAGCAAATGAGGCCCGCTAATAACTAAATAGTCAGAAGATAGCAAGGAATCTGTGCGGTCAGTATAAAATACTACAAAAATTATCCACGCAGAGAATACAAAAAGACCCCCACACCGACTCACGATGTGAGGGGCGCAACTCCGCACCCCAGAGCTTCCAGCTAGCAATCAAATAGCATATAAGCAAGCTGGACTGAACTCATCATATACTGAGAAACATTTTCAAATAGCAATGAGCAAAAATAGACTAGCATGAACTTAGCTTCTCCACGAGGAGACAGGTCACAAGGGAAGTCCCAGAGAGATCTGAACCAGTACTGAATACAACGACAGCAGGCAACAAGTAAAGGTCCAGGTGGAATTAAATAGGCAGCAAGCCTAGCAGGAAACGAGGCAGCTGGAGTCCAGCTACAGACCAGCCGTAACACTCAAAGCCACCAGAGGGAGCCCAAGAACAGAACTCACAAAGTACCACTCATGACCACAGGAGGGAGCCCGAGAACGGAATTCACAACAGTACCCCCCCTTGAGGATGGGTCACCGAACCCTCACCAGAGCCCCCAGGCCGATCAGGATGAGCCAAATGAAAGGCACAAACCAAATCGGCAGCATGGACATCAGAGGCAACAACCCAGGAATTATCCTCCTGACCATAGCCCTTCCATTTAACCAAGTACTGAAGCTTCCGTCTCGAAATACGAGAATCCAAGATCTTCTCCACCACATACTCCAATTCTCCCTCGACCAACACCGGAGCAGGAGGATCAACAGAAGGAACCACAGGCACCACATACCTCCGCAACAATGACCTATGGAACACATTATGAATGGCAAAAGATGCTGGGAGGTCCAAACGAAATGACACAGGATTGAGGATTTCTGAAATTATATAAGGACCGATGAAACGAGGTTTAAACTTAGGAGAGGAAACCTTCATAGGAACGTAACGAGATGACAACCATACCAAATCCCCCACACGAAGTCGGGGACCCACACAGCGACCGCGATTAGCAAAGCGCTGAGCCTTCTCCTGTGACAACGTCAAATTGTCCACTACGTGGTTCCAAATCTGCTGCAACCTATCCACCACAGAATCCACCCCAGGACAGTCAGAAGGCTCAACCTGACCTGAGGAAAAACGAGGATGAAAACCAAAGTAGCAGAACTAGCCCGATTATTGAGGGCGAACTCAGCCAATGGCAAAAAAGTCACCCAATCATCCTGATCAGCAGAAACAAAACATCTCAGATAAGCTTCCAAGGTCTGATTAGTTCGTTCGGTTTGGCCATTTGTCTGAGGATGGAAGGCCGAAGAAAAAGACAAATCAATGCCCATCTTAGCACAAAAGGACCGCCAAAATCTGGACACAAACTGGGATCCTCTGTCAGACACAATGTTCTCCGGAATACCATGCAAACGAACCACATTCTGAAAAAACAGCGGAACCAAATCAGAGGAGGAGGGCAACTTAGGCAAGGGCACCAAATGGACCATTTTAGAAAAACGATCACACACCACCCAGATGACAGACATTCTCTGAGAGACTGGAAGATCCGAAATAAAATCCATGGAAATATGCGTCCAAGGCCTCTTCGGGACAGGCAAAGGCAAAAGCAATCCACTGGCACGAGAACAGCAAGGCTTGGCCCGAGCACAAATCCCACAGGACTGCACAAAATAACGCACATCCCGCGACAAGGAAGGCCACCAAAAGGACCTGGCCACCAGATCCCTGGTACCAAAAATCACAGGATGACCCGCCAACACCGAAGAATAAACCTCGGAAATAACTCTACTGGTCCATCTATCCGGGACAAACAGTCTCTCCGGTGGACAACGGTCAGGTCTATCGGCCTGAAATTCCTGCAGCACCCGCCGCAAATCAGGGGAGATGGCAGACAAAATCACCCCCTCTCTGAGGATACCAGCCGGCTCAGAAACTCCCGGAGAGTCAGGCACAAAACTCCTAGAAAGGGCATCAGCCTTCACATTCTTTGAGCCCGGAAGGTACGAAACCGCAAAATCAAAACGTGAGAAAAACAGCGACCAACGAGCTTGTCTAGGATTTAACCGCTTGGCAGACTCGAGATAAATCAAATTCTTGTGATCCGTCAAGACCACCACGCGATGTTTGGCTCCCTCAAGCCAATGTCGCCACTCCTCGAATGCCCACTTCATTGCCAACAACTCCCGATTACCAACATCATAATTCCGCTCGGCAGGCGAAAACTTTCTAGAAAAGAAAGCACATGGTCTCATCACCGAGCCATCAGAGCTTCTCTGTGACAAGACAGCCCCTGCTCCAATCTCAGAAGCATCAACCTCGACCTGAAAGGGAAGAGAGACATCAGGCTGACGCAAGACAGGAGCAGAAGAAAACCGACGTTTCAGCTCCTGAAAGGCCTCAACGGCCGCAGAAGACCAATTTGTCACATCAGCACCCTTTCTAGTCAAATCCATCAAAGGTTTAACCACACTAGAAAAATTAGTGATGAAGCGACGGTAAAAATTAGCAAAGCCCAAGAACTTCTGAAGACTCTTCACCGATGTAGGTTGAGTCCAGTCATAGATGGCCTGGACTTTAACTGGATCCATCTCGATAGTAGAAGGGGAAAAAATAAAGCCCAAAAAGGAAACCTTCTGGACTCCAAAGAGACATTTAGAGCCCTTCACAAACAAGGCATTGGCACGCAGGACCTGAAACACCATCCTGACCTGCTTCACATGAGACTCCCAATCATCAGAAAAGACCAAAATATCATCCAGGTACACAATCATAAATCTATCCAGATACTCTCGGAAGATGTCGTGCATGAAGGGCTGAAACACGGAAGGGGCATTAGAAAGCCCAAAAGGCATCACCAAGTACTCAAAATGACCTTCGGGTGTATTAAATGCTGTTTTCCATTCATCGCCCTGCTTTATACACACAAGATTATAAGCTCCTCGAAGATCTATCTTGGTGAACCAACTAGCCCCCCTAATCCGAGCAAACAGATCGGACAGCAGAGGCAAAGGGTACTGAAATTTGACCGTGATCTTATTTAGAAGGCGATAATCTATACAGGGTCTCAGAGAACCATCCTTCTTGGCCACAAAAAAGAACCCTGCACCCAAAGGTGACGAGGACGGACGAATATGCCCTTTCTCCAAAGACTCCTTTATATAAGTCCGAATAGCGGTATGTTCTGGTACAGATAAATTAAAAAGTCGACCCTTAGGGAACTTACTACCAGGAATCAAATTTATAGCACAATCACAATCCCTATGAGGAGGTAGGGCACTGGATTTGGGCTCATCAAATACATCCTGGTAATCCGACAAAAATTCAGGGACTTCAGAAGGAGTAGAAGAAGCAATTGACACCAAAGGAACATCGCCATGTACCCCTTGACAACCCCAACTTGACACAGACATTGCTTTCCAATCCAGGACTGGATTATGAACCTGCAGCCATGGCAGACCCAACACGACAACATCATGCAAATTATGTAAGACCAGAAAGCGAATAACCTCCTGATGTGCAGGAGTCATGCACATAGTCACTTGAGTCCAGTACTGAGGCTTATTCTTGGCCAATGGCGTAGCATCAATTCCCTTTAGTGGAATAGGGAATTGCAATGGCTCCAAGATAAAACCACAGCGCCTGGCAAATGACAAATCCATCAAATTCAGGGCAGCCCCTGAATCCACAAAAGCCATAACAGAGTAGGATGACAGAGAGCAAATCAAAGTAACAGACAAAATTAATTTAGGCTGTACAGTACCAATGGTGACAGACTTACCGAACCTTTTTGTGCGCTTAGAACAGTCAAAGATAACATGAGTGGAGTCACCACAGTAAAAGCACAACCCATTCTGATGTCTGTGATTTTGCCGTTCAATTCTGGTCAGAATCCTGTCGCATTGCATAGACTCAGGCTTCTGTTCAGAAAACACCGCCAGATGGTGCACAGGTTTGCGCTCCCGCAAACGCCGATCAATCAGAATGGCCAAAGACATTGACTCATTCAGACCCGCAGGCGTGGGGAACCCCACCATAACATCCTTAAGGGCTTCAGAAAGACCCTTTCTGAAAATCGCTGCCAGGGCACACTCATTCCATTGAGTGAGCACAGACCACTTCCTAAACTTCTGACAGTAAACCTCTGCTTCATCCTGACCCTGAGAGAGAGCCAGCAAAATCTTTTCTGCCTGGTCCACTAGATTAAGTTCCTCATAAAGCAATCCAAGCGCCAGAAAAAACGCATCCACATTTAGCAATGCAGGATCTCCTGGCGCCAGAGAGAATGCCCAATCTTGAGGGTCACCACGTAACAAAGAAATAATAATTTTAACTTGCTGAGCAGGGTCACCAGAGGAACGAGGTCTCAAAGAAAGAAACAATTTGCAATTATTCTTGAAATTCAAAAACCTAGACCTATCTCCAGGGAACAGCTCAGGAATTGGTATTTTAGGTTCTGACATAGGACTGTGAATTACATAATCCTGAATGCTTTGTATCCTTGTAGCGAGCTGATCCACACAAGAAGACAGACCTTGAATGTCCATATCTGCAGCTGAGTCCTGAACCACCCAGAGATTAAGGGGAGGAGAGAGGCTAAACACACTGCAGAGGAAAAAAAAACAAAACCCCAGAGCTTCTCTTATCCCTCTTTTGCGATGCATTAACACTTTACTGGCCTGCTGTACTGTTATGGTCCTGGTGGTAAGAACACATGAACTGACCTGATAGGTAAACCAAAAAATAGGACAAGCTCTGGGAATGTGGGAACTTTACTGACCGCAATTCTGATCTTATCAATACACACTATAGGCAGCCGTGGAGTGTTCCTAACTCGGCCTAGACGCCTCTGCACAGCCTGAGAAACTAGCTACCCCTAGAGAGAAACAAAGCCTCACTTGCCTCAGAGAAATTTTCCCCAAAGTGAGAGCAGCCCCCACAAATAATGACGGTGAGTTAAGAGGAAAACACAAACATAGAAATGAAAACAGGTTTTAGCAAATGAGGCCCGCTAATAACTAAATAGTCAGAAGATAGCAAGGAATCTGTGCGGTCAGTATAAAATACTACAAAAATTATCCACGCAGAGAATACAAAAAGACCCCCACACCGACTCACGATGTGAGGGGCGCAACTCCGCACCCCAGAGCTTCCAGCAAGCAATCAAATAGCATATAAGCAAGCTGGACTGAACTCATCATATACTGAGAAACATTTTCAAATAGCAATGAGCAAAAATAGACTAGCATGAACTTAGCTTCTCCACGAGGAGACAGGTCACAAGGGAAGTCCCAGAGAGATCTGAACCAGTACTGAATACAACGACAGCAGGCAACAAGTAAAGGTCCAGGTGGAATTAAATAGGCAGCAAGCCTAGCAGGAAACGAGGCAGCTGGAGTCCAGCTACAGACCAGCCGTAACACTCAAAGCCACCAGAGGGAGCCCAAGAACAGAACTCACAAAGTACCACTCATGACCACAGGAGGGAGCCCGAGAACGGAATTCACAACACGGGCCACCATCTAGTTTGACAATAAATGGCTTTACCCAACCACTAACCCTGAGTGGAGAAAAAGTTTTGATGTTATCATTCATATTCTCTGAAAAAAGGCCAAGAAAGCAACAATTCTGCTGGGATATGTAAACTTTTGAGCACAACTGAATGTGTATCTATGTGTGTGAATATATCTACGGTATGTGTATGTGTGCATCTATGTGTGTATATGTATGTACAGTATATGTATATGTGTGTATCTATGTGTGTGTATGTATGGTTATCTATGCATTTGTGTGTATCTATGAGTGTGTATGTATGTGCATGTATCTATGTGTGTGTATTTATGTGTCTGTACATCTGTGTATGTATGTGTGTGTATATACAGTATATGTGTATGTATATGTGTGTACGGTATTTGTATACTATATGTGTATATAAGTGTGTGTGTATGTACGGTATGTGAGTATGTTTGTGTGTATGTATGGTATATGTATGTACGGTGTATGTGTGATCCATCGAATCGTGGATAGCTTGCTGATTACTGGGGATTTGACCACTGGGCTCTCCAGAAATTCTGAGAACAGGGTTCTGCAGTCTCGTTCTGGATGGAGCATAGTTGTGTTTGCTCGGCCTCTGCTCTATTCATTATCTATAGGCTATTTCCATCAGTTCCATAGACAATCAATAAAGCAGATACCAGAAGATACTAATACCAGACATATAATCTAATATAATATATATGGTTGGGCTCTGCTGGTTCCAGCAGTAATCACGTAGCCACGAGGATGCGCTTTGCACACTTACTGTCATGTGCCATATGAAGACACAGCCTTGTATCTTAAAGGTATGTGCACATGTCAGGATTTCTTGCAGAAATTTCCTGAAGAAAACCAGAAATTTTCTGCAAGAAATCCGCATTTTTTTTTTGCGTTTTTTTCCCGTTTTTTTCGCCTTTTTTTTTTTAGCATTTTGCAAGCGTAATCAGAAAACTGACTGACAGGTTGGTCACACTGTGTGACCAACTTTTTACTATAGATGCTGCCTATGCAGCATCAATAGTAAAAGATAGAATGTTTAAAAGTAATAAAAAAAATTAAAAAAATGGTTTTATACTCACCTGCAGACAGCCGATCTCCTCAGCGGCGTCCGTTCCTATAGATGGTGTGTGTGTGCAGGACCTTCGATGACGTCGCGGTCACGTGAGTGGTCACATGACCGGTCTCGTGACCAATCACAAGACCGCAACGTCATCGCAGGTCCTTCACCACACACCAGCTATAGGAACCGAAGCGGCAGCATGCACCTAAGAGGCGGGAAGACTGTGGGGGCCATCGAAGGTGAGTATATCACTATTTTTTATTTTAATTCTTTTTTTTTACCAATTATATGGTGCCCAGTCCATGGAGGAGAGTCTCCTCTCCTCCACCCTGGGTACCAACCGCACATAATCTGCTCACTTCCCGCATGGTGTGCACAGCCCCGTGCGGGAAGTAAGCAGATCAATGCATTCCTAGGTGTGCGGAACCCCGCAATTCCGCAAATTTAATGAACATGTTGCTTTTTTTTCCGCGATGCGATTTTTTCGCGGAAAAAAATGCAACATTTGCACAAAAAATGCGGAATACCCTGAAAATAATGGGAGGCATATGTTAGCGTTTTTTTCACGTTTTTTTCGCGTTTTTATCACGTTTTTATAGCGAAAAAACGCGAAAAAAACGCGAAAAATACTGAACGTGTGCACATGGCCTAATTAACCAGACGTAAATTGTGTAGGTCCAGAATCATAAACTGACTCTTTTTGTAGGGTGAATATTTGCCTCTAATATTATCTTCTACAGTTTACTTTATGTAATGCATGGTCACTGAACAATGATGTTTGCTGATATGGTAATTAGATGCATTGTCCTTGCCTGCCAGTTTGTTTGCATTATAAACAGAGGAGGAAAATCTATGCAAATAGTTTAAATAATCAAGTAATGCTACTTGATCTCATCACTAAAAATAAAAATAAGTTAAGGTACCGTCACATTAAGCGATGCTGCAGCGATATCGACAACGATGCCGATCGCTGCAGCGTCGCTGTGTGGTCACTGGAGAGCTGTCACACAGACAGCTCTCCAGCGACCAACGATGCCGAAGTCCCCGGGTAACCAGGGTAAACATCGGGTTACTAAGCGCAGGGCCGCGCTTAGTAACCCGATGTTTACCCTGGTTACCATTGTAAATGTAAAAAAAAAACCAGTACATACTCACCTTCTGATGTCCATCAGGTCCCTGGCCGTCTGCTTCCCGCACTGACTGTGAGCTCCGGCCGGCCGTAAAGTAAAAGCAGAGCACAGCGGTGACGTCACCGCTGTGCTGTGCTTTACGGCCGGCCGGCGCTCACAGTCAGTGCGGGAAGCAGATGGCCAGGGACCTGACGGACATCAGAAGGTGAGTATGTACTGTTTTTTTTTTACATTTACAATGGTAACCAGGGTAAATATTGGGTTACTAAGCGCGGCCCTGCGCTTAGTAACCCGATATTTACCCTGGTTACCATTGTAAAACATTGCTGGCATCGTTGCTTTTGCTGTCAAACACGACGATACACGCCAATCTGACGACCAAATAAAGTTCTGGACTTTCAGCAACGACCAGCGATATCACAGCAGGATCCAGATCGCTGCTGCATTTCAAACACAACGAGATCACTATCCAGGACGCTGCAACGTCACGGATCGCTATCGTTATCGTTGCAAAGTCGTTAAGTGTGAAGGTACCTTTACATGCCTCTGTATAAAGAGACTGAGATACAGAGAGATTGAGAGAGACAGCCAGAGAGATTCTGCCAAAACATCCATACATTTAAACGACCAGAGGCAGAAAGCAGCAATTTTACATCATGGCTCCATCACGAGGGACATGGATCTGTCATTCTAGAGGAAACAACCTTGCGGTTTTAGGCCCCAGTTGGAAGAATACAGATCTGCTCCATTGACCAATGCTGAACCATGGATACAATTGAGAAGCCAGGTTGTGACTCTCGGGTTAACTGGCCTTGTACCTCAATGGACTGTTATCTCCCTACTCATGTCGTTACCTCCTCTCTGTGTGAATGCCTCAGGTGGAGTAACAGACCCTGGAAGATGAAGCCAGGTTGTAATCCTCTGATCAATTGTAGCTTGTATGGACTCAATGGACTGTCATCTTCCTATGCCTGTCGTTACCTTCTCTCTGTGTGAGTGCCACAGGTGGGGTAGTGATCTTGGAAGATCTGAACTGCACCATCTTGGGGGTATTGTGCTGGGACTGTTCTATGTGTTGTCTTCCTGTTTCGTGGTTCAATAAAATATTGCCACACTGTCTTACCTTCACCCTGTATTGTCTGAATAGCATCATGCCCACATTAAAGTGAGAGCAGGGGTTTGGCGGGATGATCCCTGGTCCATGCAGTTTCGGACCTGGGCGCCCACCGACCCCCTGTGTGTCCACATGCCAACTAGAGTATTTGTGAAGTCTGCAGTGTTCTATTCACTGATGTAGCTGACACTATTTGTCACCTGACTGCGCTGGAACCAGCATAACCAAATGCTAATGGATATATTATATTTATGTATTACACACACATACAATATATATATATATATATATATATATATAGTGACAGAGTCACTGGCTTTGTAGAATTGTAGAAGAAGGGAGGTATGTGTCACTGCGCATGCAGCAATCAGTGATGTGAAACCGGAGTGTTTTTGCATTTCCAGCACACTAGGTGCTGAAAGGCCATGTACAGAGTTCAATGGGATGATTTCATGTGCTCACTGAACCCCTTTGCCTGCAGGACCTGCAGGTGTTTGAGGACCTGCAGTGAGGTCATGATCATGTGACCAGTACATGTGATATATACCTGGACCTGCGGTTCAGTCTGGGTTGTGTCTTGGGAGAGGAGGTACTCCCAAGTAGCTCCAAGGAGGAGCTGAGGACAGTGTGTGGTGTCTGCAGGTTGAAACCTGCAGAGAAAGGACTCTGTTGAACTTTGTTTGCTATTTTCATTAAGCCAAGGAAGGCTCTGCTTTTGTTTTCTGAAGGCTGCCTTAATCCATGTGGACTTTAATAAACCAGCAAGTGTTTTACCACCAAAGTGTTCCTGCTTCAACCTGAGGAAGCAGTTAAGTGTGTCAACCTCTCACACGTGGTGGAGAATGTGGGCAGCGATCCAGGAACCCGGAATGCAGACAATTTGGTTGGACTGTTTGAGAGGTACCAGGTGGTGGGGAAATCCCTGGGGAGACGAGACATTACTACGTCCCTGTACTGGGATACCCATAATGGGGCAGTATCACCAAAGAGGGTGGCTAGGCTCACAACTGGTTGATGACCCAATCCTGCTGAGAGGAACTCTAAAACTGGGATGAAAGACGTAGTGTGTTGGCGGTGTCACAATGTCAGGCCCGTAGCCGCCCGGTGCAATATGCTCCCTTAACCTATGAACTGCAGTTTTGGCAGACAGCACTTGTATTATGCTTACCCAGTCTGTAGTGTGGACTGTATACCCAGAGGCTGTCCCCAGTCATGTGCCATCTCCATCAATGGAGTGATGGTCCTCAGGCTGCTGGACTCTGGAAGTCTGGTGACACTAATCAGCGCTGCACTACCCCACCAGTTAATCCCCAATAAGTTGGTGGGTGTCTGCTGCATAGATGCCAAGGACTACCCTGTCACCAGTGTAACCATTAGGACAGACTGTGGTAATAAGACCCATGAGGTTACGGTAGTGAGAGACTTGATCATACTGGGTCGTGACGTTTCTCTATTCTGCGACTTGTGGCAGAAAGGGGCTGTACCGAGTGTCCCAGTTCAAAGCCAGGCCCCTCTGAAGGTAACTCCATCAGAAGTAGAGGGGATGGAATTTCCCCTTTGTGTCCTCGCTGGAGAGGAGAACGAGACTGTACAGGAGGAGCCCAGATTCCCTGACTTAGAGGTGCTCAGAGAAAACTTCGGGACTGCTCAGCTTCGAGACCTGAAATATGCTTTTGAAAATATCACTGCATGAAATGGGGTTGCCCAAGAGCCAGGGGCTCACACCAGGTTCCCTCATTTTGCTGTGACTAGTGAGCTACTGTATCGGGTGACTAAATTGAGGGGTGGAAAAATTGTGGAACAGCTGTTAGTTCCGACATCGTACCAGTGGAGGGTTCTAGATATGGCCCATGCATATATACTGGGTGGACATCTACGGGTAGAGAAAACCCAGGGGTGAGGAATGCAGAGATTTTATTGGCTAGGTTGTTACTGTGAGATTCTAGATTACTGTAGGCCTTGCCCTACCTGCCAGATAACTGCCCCTGTGTCTCACTTCAGAAACCCCTTAGTTCCATTGACGGTGATAGAAATTCCCTTCGAGAGAATCGCTATGGACTTGGTGGGTCCTCTTGTTAAGTCGACACGAGGCTATCAATACATCTTGGTGGTTATGGATTATGAGACCTGATACCCCGAAGCAGTGCCACTGAGGAACTCTTCAGCTAAGAGTATCGCCCGAGAGCTGGTACACATCTTTGCCAGGACTGGTTTTCCCAAGGAAATTTTGACAGATCAGGGAATGCTGTTTATGAGCAAATTGATGCGGGAGCTGTGCAGAGTCCTCCAGATTGCTCAGCTGTGAACCTCTGTGTACCATCCTCAGACCAATGGCCTGGTGCAGCGCTTCAACAAGACCTTGAAGGCCATGCTCAAGAGGGTCATTGAGGACAGTCAAGACTGGGACCATCTGCTCCTGTTCTTGCTTTTCTCCATTAGAGAAGTTACACAGGCATCCATGGGATTCTCGCCATTTGAGCTTCTGTACAGCCGACATCCATGAGGACTCCTGGACATCACCAAAGAAACCTGGGAAGCCAAGGTCACACCACACCAAAGCATGATAGAGAATGTCATCAGCTTTAGAAGAGGATGGCTCACGTAATGCCCATTGCGAAGGAACTTCTGCTCCAGGCGCAGAAGGCCCAAGCCAGAGTATACAACCAATCAGCAAGGCTGAGGCAGTTCCAGCCCAGTGACTGCATGCTAGTACTCATACCAACAGTGGAGAGCAAGTTCCTGGCCAAGTGGCAAGGCCCATATGAAGTCATGGGGAAACTTGGGGACGTGAATTATAAGGTACACCAATCCGGTAGCATGAAGCCATGTATGCCCCTGCAAGTAATAATGAGGGAAACCTGCCTTGTTTCTTGGAGCCCGAGGCTCCAGGGGTCCCATTGCCAGATTGCCCTCATGAAAAGCAGCGTACCCGGCAAGGAGAGGGGCCCGGACACATTTCTTGCAAAGGGGCCCCAAGCTGTCAGTGTCGCTCCTGCTATGCATTATATGACTCCAAATGTATGGACATTTATGCTTCCTATGTGCGCTTAAAGCATCCATTCACCCTTCTTAACCCCTTTCTGACATCTGACGTATTATCCCGTCGAGGTGGTATGGGCCGGTATGACCACCGATGGGATAGTATGTCATCACCGATCAGCCGTGCTCACGGGGGGAGCACGGCCGATCGGGGCCGAGTTTCAGCTGACTATCACAGCTGACATCTGGCAGTATGTGCCAGGAGTGGTCACGGACAGCTCCTGGCACATTAACCCCGGGACACTGTGATCAAACATGATCGCAGCGTTCCGGCAGCATAGGGAAGCATCGCGCAGTGAGGGGGATCCCTGCGTGCTTCCCTGAAACCCTTGGAGCAACGCGATGTGATCGCGTTGCTCCGAGCATCTCCTCCGTCCTCCTTCCTACAGGCCCCGTATCCAAAATGGCCACAGGGCTCCTTCCGGGTCCTGCAGGGAGGCGGCTTGCAAGCGCCTGCTCAGAGCAGGTGCTAGCAAGCCTCCTGCAGTGCCTGTCAGATCGTTGATCTGACACAGTGCTCTGCAAAGTGTCAGATCAGTGATCTGACACTATACAGTGATGTCCCACACTGGGACAAAGTAAAAAGGTAAAAAAAATAAATATTTACATGTGTAAAAAAAAAAAATCCTAAATAAAGAAAAAAAATATTGTTCCAATAAATACATTTCTTTATCTAAATAATAAAATAACAATAAAAGTACACATATTTAATATCGCCATGTCCGTAACGACCCGACCTATAAACCTGTCCCACTAGTTAACCCCTTCAGTGAACACTGCAAAAAAAAAAAAAACGAGGCAAAAAACAATGCTTTATTATCATACCGCCTAACAAAATGTGGAATAGCACGCGATCAAAAATATGGATATAAAAAAATTGGTACAGCTGAAAACATCATCTTGTCCCGCAAAAAACGAGCTGCCATACAGCATCATCAGCAAAAAAATAAAAAAGTTATAGTCCTCAGAATAAAGCGATGCAAAATATATATTTTTTTTACATAAAGTAGTTTTTATCATATAAAAGCACCAAAACATAAAAAATGATATAAATGAGGTATCACTATAATTGTACTGACCCGAAAAATAGAAAAAACTGCTGTATCAATTCTACCAAACGTGGAACAGTATAAGCGCCTCCCCTAAAAGAAATTCATGAATTGCTGGTTTTTGGTCATTCTGCCTCACAAAAATCAGAATAAAAAGTGATCATAAAATGTCACGTGCTCGAAAATGGTACCAATAAAAATGTCAACTCGTCCGGCAAAAAACAAGATCTCACATGACTCTGTGGACCAAAATATGGAAAAATTATAGCTCTCAAAATGTGGAGACACAAAAACAATTTTTTGCAATAAAAAGCATCTCTTAGTGTGTGACAGGTGCCAATCATAAAAATCCGCTAAAAAGCCCACTATAAAAGTAAATCAAACCCCCCTTCATCACCCCCTTAGTTAGGGAAAAATAATAAAATAAAAAATGTATCTATTTCCATTTTCCCATTAGCGTTAGGGTTAGGGTTGGGGCTAAAGTTAGGGTTAGGGTTAGGGTTGGGGCTACAGTTAGGGTTGGGGATAAAGTTAGGGTTAGGATTGGGGCTAAAATTAGGATTAGAGTTGGGGCTAAAGTTAGGGATGGGGCTAAAGTTAGGGATGTGGCCAAAGTTAGGGTTAGGGTTTGGATTACATTTACGGTTTGGACTAGGGTTAGGGGTGTGTCAGGGTTAGGGGTGTGGTTAGGGTAATGGTTGGGATTAGCGTTAGGGGTGTGTTGGAGTTAGGGGTGTGGTTAGGGTTGGGATTAGGGTTAGGGGTGTGCTCAAGTTAGGGGTGTGGTTAGGGTTGAGATTAGGGTTAGGGGTGTGTTTGGATTGGGGTTTCAGTTAGAATTTGGGGGTTTCCACTGTTTAGGCACATTAGGGGCTCTCCAAACACGACATGACGTCTGATCTCAATTCCAGCCAATTTTGCATTGAAAAGTCAAACGGCGCTCCTTCCCTTCCGAGCTCTGCCATGCGCCCAAACAGTGGTTTACACCCACATATGGGGTATCAGCGTACTCAGGACAAATTGTACAACAATTTTGGGGTCCATTTCTCCTGTTAACCTTGGTAAAATAAAACAAATTGGATCAGAAGTAAATTTTTTGTGAAAAAAAGTTAAATGTAAATTTTTTGTTAAACATTCCAAAAATTCCTGTGAAACACCTGAAGGGTTAATAAACTTCTTGAATCTGGTTTAGAGCACCTTTAGGGGTGCAGTTTTTAGAATGGTGTCACACTTGGGTATTTTCTATCATATAGACCCCTCAAAGTGACTTCAAATGTAATGTGGTCCCTAAAAAAAATGGTGTTGTAAAAATGAGAAATTGCTGGTCAACTTTTAACCCTTATAACTCCCTAACAAAAAAAATTGGTTCCAAGATTGTGCTGATGTAAAGTAGACATGTGGGAAATGTTACTTATTAAGTATTATGTGTGATATATCTCTGTGATTTAAGCGCATTAAAATTCAAAGTTGGAAAATTGTGAAATTTTCTAAATTTTTGCCAAATTTCCATTTTTTTCACAAATAAACGCAGGTAATATCAAAGAAATTTTACCACTATCATAAAGTACAATATGTTGTGAGAAAACCGTGTCAGAATCATCAGGATCCAATGAAGCGTTCCGGAGTTATAACCTCATAAATGGACAGTGGTCAGAATTGTAAAAATTGGCCTGTCTTTAACGTGCAAACTACCCTTGGGGGTAAAGGGGTTAAGAAATGTTCCCTTAGTTTTAAAACCTGGCTGTTGGGCTGGGAATTGCATCTTTTCCTACTGGAGTGGTATAAGAATTTAAAATTTGCTAAAAGTTGCAGTCGACACTATGCATTTGGAGGTAACCTACTGGCATCTACCATATTCGGACCTGTCCATCAGACTGCCAGCAGATGAAACATCATTAATAATGTCAAGCTCACATTTCCACTACTCCACTCTTGTACTTTTCAGCTCTCCGACAGACACTTGGCAGTATGTACTATGATCTGTGACTGGTGTGGGCTCCTTGGTCATGGAAATGCACTGGATGAATGTTCTAACAAATGGTCCTTCTGTGTAGATTTATTCCAATCAGATCAAGTCTCTTCTAGTCCTACTTAACTCAGGAGTAAATATAACAGGGAAGATGCATTTCAGTCTCTGTTGAATTAGCATTTGGCTGGTCCATTCTTTGAGTTTTATTGGATATGTTGGAGAAATCTCATGAAATTCACAGGAATGCGCCCATAAACCATAAACCTGGAAAGCTTGATTGCACTTTATATGTAACTGCATACAGAAAAAGTATGCAGTGCAATAGTTTTCAGATGAGTCCATGGAACACAATGGAGACTGTTTCAAATGGTCTTGCCAAAAATAAACCGATAAGGTATGATACATAAAAGTGTTTATGCCAGAAAACTGCCATAAAACGCTTTGAAGAGTCACAATTTTTTTTTCACATCAGTTTCAAGCAGAACTGCCAAATTGGGGGGTGGAAGGTACAAATCGTGTGTATGGCCCTCCCATCAAATTCAAGTCAAGTGGCAGCGTTTCATACTCCAGAAACATTGTACTAAACCCTGGGTACGTTCCCGCATTCAGGATGTGAGGCGGGTTTGATGCTGCGTATTTATGCAGTGTCAAAACTGCAGCGGACAGATGTTACAGAATAGTGGATGAGATTTCAAGAAATCCCATGTCCACTGTGCATCTATGTGCACCTGCAGACACCGGCATGCGGCGCGTCTTTCAGATCTGCAGCCTGTCAATTTCTCTTGCAGAGATGATAGTCTCTACAACAGAAATTTCCACAATAGAATGTATTGAATGCGGTAAATCCGCAGGGTTCAGTGATCACATGCGGATTTACCTGAGTTCAATAGAATGCAGCGAAAATATGCTGCATTCAAAAGGCTGCTACTTCCGGATGGTGGGCACGTACCATGAATGGAATAACATTTCAGGCAAGGCGTACACCACTGATTAACTGTGCCAAATTCATTATGTGGTGTGTATCTGCTAATGAATGGAGCATCTTATTCCTGCATGCCCCTCATTAAGACTGTTAAGACTGGTATAAAAAACACCAGTCTTAATGAATCGTGCCTAATTGCTAACATTTCTACAGACCTCGCTACCATGCCTCCATGAAACACCAAAGGTGTTATAGAATGCCCACTTTTGGATGTAGCTTACATAAACCATGTCCACTTTTGACCAATGTGCCCTAGGAAATTCAGGACAGTTGACGAGTCGACTATGCTTCTGTATATAAATGATAAAAAATCAGCACACATCTCTACATTGTCACATGAAATTCTCAAGAAACATCCCCATATAACAAGGATTTTTTTATCACCTGAAGAAAATGTTCTAGACAGTTATTGTAAAGTTTTGCAGTCATTGCCTTCCTCTGTGGATTCAGCATTTCGACCGCACCACTTCTTTTTGGGAGACAACTGTCCATAGTGCAAAACCATTACAAGATCTGTATTTTATATAAACTACCATTTTACAAACGCTACATAAATGCACTTTCTGCCATGGATTTTCTAAGACAGTACACCAGCCTTATCAAGTCAAAGACTTCTATTTAAAAGGAGCCTGTCAGCAGGATTGTGCACAGCAACCTACAGTGTCAGGTTGGCGCCGTTATACTGATTAAAATGATACCTGGATTGATGAAATCCGTCTTGTGGTTGTTGTTTTATTTTTATCTACAGATGAGTTAATGATATGCTCGTGCTCCCCTTCATCATTGCTTGCACTGCACCATGCATTTAATTATTCTTTTTGATGGTATCCATAAATTACTAAAAAAAAATTAGTTTGAAAATCGTCAATCCGATAGCTGGCACTGCGCAGACGTCAGCTGCGCCATCTTGCTAGAGAAAAAAAATGCCTCCTCCAAGATCGTGCCACTGTCGCCTCCTCAGTATTATTTATCGGATCGTCGATAGCTGCGACTGCGCAGACGCCATTGAGCTAGAAGAAAAAAATTGATTGTCCCCACTAAGATGGCCCCAGCTGCGCCTGCGCAATAGCATCTATTGGTGATCCTATAGATGCTACTGTGCAGGCGCCGGCTGAGCCATCTTGGAAAAGGCAATTTTATTTCTTTAGCAAGATAGCACCACCAGTGCCTGCACAGTAGCAGGTATTGGATTGCCGATAGCTGCTACTGCGCAGGCGCGGCCATTGCCATTTTCAAACTGATCTTTTTTATTTTTTTAAGGAACTTATGGATACCATCTTAGGCCTCTTTCACATGTCTGTGTCTCCGATACGTGTGGTGACAGCATCATTCATCATGCAGTAAGTATGGTTTAATTGAGACTAATAAAGGAGTCTGTGTAATTTTTTCAATTAAAGGATTTTATTCTGGCTGTGTCTTTACTTACCAAATAACTATAGGATATAGCCATGGACTTGATGTCACCTGACAATGCAAAGGTGACATCAACCCCACAAATATGAACCCCACTCACCACCGCTACAGGGCAAGTGGGAAGAGCTGGGCAAAGCGCTAGAAAAGGTGCATCTAACAGATGCGCCTTTTCTGGGTAGCTGGGGGCTGCTGTTTTTAGGCTGGGGGGCCAATATCCATGGCCCCTTACCAGCCTGAGAATATCAGCCCCCAGCTGTGAGCTTTAGCAAGCCTGGTTGTCAAAAATAGGAGGGACCCCATGCTGTTTTTTGTAATTATTTATTTAAATAATTAAAAAAAGAGCATGGGGACCCCTCTATTCTTGATAACCAACCTTGCTGAAGCTGACAGCTGAGGGTTGCAGCCCCCAGCTGTGAGTTTTGCCTGGTTGGTTCAAGAAAATAGGGGGGAACCCACGTCAGGTTTTTCATTCCTTTATTTCGTTAGATCGCAGGCGGCGGCTGATGAATACCCCGATCATATGCTCCTGCTGTCACTGTTACTAGCAGAAGCAGATGTTGGATGATGGGAGTAAGGGTCCCAAAAGCCCCCACCTGCTGTCATTATTTAGACTTTAATATAGCTCTCATCATTCTCCTCTGCTTGCGCCAATCGCCGGCAGAGCAGGGGAGAAAGATGAGAGTCGTCTTCAGCACCCGCCGCTGGGGAATAGAGCTTATGGTAGCGTTTCTTCCCCGGCAGCCGTCCGTGTGGTACTGATGCGGCACACGGGCGGCACACGGTTGCCACATGTGTGCACAAGTATTACATTCACAACACACGGACATGGCTGCAATCATGACGCAGCACAGGCGACAGCGAAGGGGATTTTTTAACCCCTTTCTGACATCTGACATAATAACCCGTCAAGGTGACCTGGGCACGTATGATGTATAGTATGTCATATGCAATCAGCCGCGCTCACGGGGGGGGGAGTGTCATGAATCCCAATGGCTAGGGATAGCACAGGACAAGCAAAGTACAAATATATTACGGACGAGCTCTAGGGTGATGGAACCTGGGCTGACCGTTGCCCTACGCCTGACAAACGCAACTAGAGATAGCCAGGGAGCGTGCCTACGTTGGTTCTAGATGCCACGCACCAGCCTAAGAGCTAACTAGCACTGCAGAGAAAATAAAGACCTCACTTGCCTCCAGAGGAATGAACCCCAAAAGATATAGTTGCCCCCCCACATGTATTGACGGTGAAATGAGAGGAAGGCACACACATAGAGATGATATATATAGTTTTAGCAAATTGAGGCCCGCTGTAAACTAGAAAGCAGAACGATACAAAAGGGGACTGAGCGGTCAGCAAAAAACCCTAATCAAAAAAACCATCCTGAGATTACAAGAACCCATGTGCCAACTCATGGCACATGGGGAGAACCTCAGTCCACTAGAGCTACCAGCTAGCATAGAGACATAATAAGCAAGCTGGACAAAAAAACCAAACAACTGAAAATCAGCACTTAGCTTATCCTGAAAGACCTGGGAGCAGGTAGGCAGGAACCAAACAGAGCACATCTGAATACATTGATAGCCGGCAAGGGAATGACAGAAAGGCCAGGTAAAATAGGAAACACCCAGCCACTGATGGACAGGTGGAAACCAAAGGCCGCAACCCACCAAAGTCACCCAGTACCAGCAGTAACCACCAGAGGGAGCCCACAAACAGAATCCACAACAGTACCCCCCCCTTGAGGAGGGGTCACCGAACCCTCACGAGAACCCCCAGGGCGATCAGGGTGAGCTCTATGGAAGGCGCGGACCAAATCAGTCGCATGAACATCGGAGGCGACCACCCAGGAATTATCCTCCTGACCATAACCCTTCCACTTAACCAAATACTGGAGTTTGCGTCTGGAAACACGAGAATCCAAGATCTTCTCAACAACATACTCCAATTCTCCCTCCACCAGCACCAGAGCAGGAGGCTCAACCGAAGGAACAACGGGCACCTCATACCTCCGCAACAACGACCGATGGAACACATTATGAATAGCAAACGATGCTGGGAGATCCAAATGAAAAGATACAGGGTTAAGAATCTCCGAGATCCTATAAGGACCGATGAACCGAGGCTTGAACTTAGGAGAAGAGACCTTCATAGGGACAAAACGAGAAGACAACCACACCAAATCCCCAACAAGAAGTCGGGGACCCACGCGGCGACGGCGATTAGCAAACTGCTGAGTCTTCTCCTGAGATAACTTCAAATTGTCCACCACCTGATTCCAAATCTGATGTAGCCTGTCCACCACCACGTCCACTCCAGGACAATCCGAAGGCTCCACCTGACCAGAGGAAAAACGAGGATGAAACCCCGAATTACAAAAAAAAGGAGAGACCAACGTGGCAGAACTAGCCTGATTATTAAGAGCAAATTCGGCCAGTGGCAAAAAAGCAACCCAGTCATCTTGATCAGCAGAAACAAAACACCTCAAATAAGTTTCCAAGGTCTGATTAGTTCGCTCCGTCTGGCCATTCGTCTGAGGATGGAATGCAGACGAGAAAGACAAATCAATGCCCATCTTGGCACAAAACGTCCGCCAAAATCTAGACACAAACTGGGATCCCCTGTCAGAAACGATATTCTCCGGAATCCCATGCAAACGAACCACGTTCTGAAAAAATAAAGGGACCAACTCAGAGGAGGAAGGCAACTTAGGCAAGGGCACCAAATGAACCATCTTAGAAAAGCGGTCACACACAACCCAGATAACGGACATTTTCTGTAAAACCGGGAGATCAGAAATAAAATCCATGGAAATGTGCGTCCAAGGCCTCTTCGGGATGGGCAAGGATAACAACAACCCACTGGCCCGAGAACAGCAAGGCTTAGCTCGAGCACACACTTCACAAGACTGCACAAAGGTACCCACATCCCTAGACAAGGAAGGCCACCAAAAAGACCTGGCCACCAAGTCTCTAGTACCAAATATTCCAGGATGACCAGCCAACACAGAAGAATGGACCTCGGAGATGACTCTACTGGTCCAATCATCCGGAACAAACAGTCTTTCTGGTGGACAACGATCCGGTTTATCCACCTGAAACTCCTGCAATGCACGTCGCAAGTCTGGGGATACGGCGGACAATATTACCCCATCCCTAAGGATACCAGTAGGCCCAGAGTCTCCAGGAGAGTCAGGCACAAAACTCCTGGAAAGAGCATCTGCCTTCACATTCTTTGAACCTGGCAGGTATGAAACCACGAAATTGAAACGAGAAAAAAACAACGACCAACGAGCCTGTCTAGGATTCAAACGCCTGGCAGACTCAAGGTAAATGAGATTCTTGTGATCAGTCAAGACCACCACACGATGTTTAGCACCCTCAAGCCAATGACGCCACTCCTCAAATGCCCACTTCATGGCCAAAAGCTCCCGATTACCCACATCATAATTGCGCTCGGCGGGTGAGAATTTTCTAGAGAAGAATGCACATGGCTTCATCACCGAGCCATTAGAACTTCTCTGTGACAAAACCGCCCCCGCTCCAATCTCGGAAGCATCAACCTCAACCTGAAAAGGAAGTGAAACATCTGGTTGACACAACACAGGAGCAGAAGAAAACCGGCGCTTAAGTTCCTGAAAGGCCTCCACGGCCGCAGGAGACCAATCAGCAACATCAGCACCCTTTTTAGTCAAATCAGTCAAAGGTTTAACAATACTGGAAAAATTAGCAATGAACCGACGATAAAAATTAGCAAACCCCAAGAACTTCTGAAGGCTCTTAACAGATGTAGGTTGTGTCCAGTCACAAATCGCCTGAACCTTGACGGGATCCATCTCAATAGTAGAAGGAGAAAAAATGTACCCCAAAAAAGAAATCTTCTGGACTCCGAAGAGACACTTTGAGCCCTTCACAAACAGAGAATTGGCCCGCAGAACCTGAAACACCTTCCTGACCTGTAGAACATGAGACTCCCAGTCATCAGAAAACACCAAAATATCATCCAAATACACAATCATAAACTTATCCAGATATTCACAAAAAATATTGTGCATAAAGGACTGAAAGACTGACGGAGCATTGGAGAGTCCAAAAGGCATTACCAAATACTCAAAATGGCCCTCAGGCGTATTAAATGCGGTTTTCCACTCATCACCCTGTTTTATCCGCACCAGATTATACGCACCGCGAAGATCTATCTTAGTGAACCACCTAGCCCCCTTAATGCGAGCAAACAAATCAGTCAATAATGGCAATGGATACTGATACTTGACTGTAATCTTATTCAGAAGGCGATAATCTATACAAGGCCTCAGGGAACCATCTTTTTTTGCCAAAAAAAAAAACCCTGCTCCCAGAGGGGACGAAGATGGACGAATATGTCCCTTTTCCAAGGACTCCTTAATATAATTCCGCATAGCAGTATGCTCTGGCAGTGACAGATTAAATAAACGACCCTTAGGGAACTTACTGCCAGGAATCAATTCTATAGCACAGTCACAATCTCTATGCGGAGGGAGCGAATTGAGCTTAGGCTCCTCAAAAACATCCCTATAGTCAGACAAAAACGCAGGGATCTCAGAAGGAGTAGATGAAGCGATTGAAATCGGAGGTGCATCATCATGAACCCCCTGACATCCCCAGCTTAACACAGACATTGTTTTCCAGTCCAGGACAGGATTATGAGTTTGTAACCATGGCAGACCAAGCACTAGTACATCATGTAAATTATAAAGTACAAGGAAGCGAATCACCTCCTGATGAACGGTAGTCATGCGCATGGTCACTTGTGTCCAATACTGCGGTTTATTCATAGCCAATGGTGTAGAGTCAATTCCCTTCAGAGGAATAGGAACTTCCAGAGGTTCCAGACTAAAACCGCAGTGTTTAGCAAATGACCAATCCATAAGACTCAGGGCAGCGCCCGAATCCACATAGGCATCGACGGAAATGGAAGACAGTGAAAAAATCAGAGTCACAGACAAAATGAACTTAGGCTGCAGAGTACCAATGGCAAAAGATTTATCAACCCTTTTTGTGCGTTTAGAGCATGCTGATATAACATGAGCTGAATCACCACAATAGAAACACAATCCATTTTTCCGCCTATAATTTTGCCGTTCACTTCTGGACTGAATTCTATCACATTGCATAGTCTCAGGTGCCTGTTCAGAAGACACCGCCAACTGGTGCACGGGTTTGCGCTCCCGTAAACGCCGATCAATCTGAATGGCCATAGCCATAGACTCATTCAGACCTGTAGGCGTAGGGAACCCCACCATAATATCCTTAATGGCCTCAGAAAGACCATTTCTGAAGTTTGCAGCCAGGGCGCACTCATTCCACTGAGTAAGCACCGACCATTTCCGAAACTTCTGACAATATATTTCCGCTTCATCATGCCCCTGAGAGAGGGCTAATAAAGCCTTTTCAGCCTGAATCTCCAGGTTAGGTTCCTCATAGAGCAATCCCAATGCCAGAAAAAACGCATCCACACTGAGCAATGCAGGATCCCCTGGTGCCAATGCAAATGCCCAATTCTGAGGGTCGCCCCGCAGGAAAGATATTACAATCTTGACCTGTTGAGCAGGGTCTCCAGAGGAGCGAGATTTTAAAGAAAGAAACAATTTACAATTGTTCCTGAAATTCAGGAAGGTAGATCTATCTCCAGAAAAGAACTCTGGAATAGGAATTCTAGGTTCAGACATGGGAGTGTGAACAACAAAATCCTGTATGTTTTGAACTTTTGCCGCGAGATTACTCAGGCTGGAAGCCAAACTCTGGACATCCATGTTAAACAGCTAAGATCAGAGCCATTCAAGGGTTAAGAGGAGGTAAGAAGCAGCTAGACAGCAATTAAGGGCTAGGCAGCAAAACTCTGAAGGGAAAAAAAAAAAAAAAAAAATTCCCTTAAACACTTCTCTTTCTCCTGCTTCAGCCCAAACAATTAACACTTTGTGGGCCGGCTATACTGTCATGAATCCCAATGGCTAGGGATAGCACAGGACAAGCAAAGTACAAATATATTACGGACGAGCTCTAGGGTGATGGAACCTGGGCTGACCGCTGCCCTACGCCTGACAAACGCAACTAGAGATAGCCAGGGAGCGTGCCTACGTTGGTTCTAGACGCCACGCACCAGCCTAAGAGCTAACTAGCACTGCAGAGAAAATAAAGACCTCACTTGCCTCCAGAGGAATGAACCCCAAAAGATATAGTTGCCCCCCACATGTATTGACGGTGAAATGAGAGGAAGGCACACACATAGAGATGATATATATAGTTTTAGCAAATTGAGGCCCGCTGTAAACTAGAAAGCAGAACGATACAAAAGGGGACTGAGCGGTCAGCAAAAAACCCTAATCAAAAAAACCATCCTGAGATTACAAGAACCCATGTGCCAACTCATGGCACATGGGGAGAACCTCAGTCCACTAGAGCTACCAGCTAGCATAGAGACATAATAAGCAAGCTGGACAAAAAACCAAACAACTGAAAATCAGCACTTAGCTTATCCTGAAAGATCTGGGAGCAGATAGGCAGGAACCAAACAGAGCACATCTGAATACATTTATAGCCGGCAAGGGAATGACAGAAAGGCCAGGTAAAATAGGAAACACCCAGCCACTGATGGACAGGTGGAAACCAAAGGCCGCAACCCACCAAAGTCACCCAGTACCAGCAGTAACCACCAGAGGGAGCCCACAAACAGAATCCACAACAGGGGAGCACGGCCGATCGAGGCCGGGTGTCAGCTGATTATCACAGCTGACATCCGGCACTATGTACCAATAGCAGTCACGGACCGCTCCCGGCACTTTAACCCCCGGAACACTGCGATCAAACTAGATCGCATGTTCCAGTGGCATAGGGAAGCATCGTGCAGGGAGGGGGCTCCCTGTGTGCTTCCCTGAGACCCTCAGAACAACACGATGTGATTGTGTTGCTCCAAGGGTCTCCTCCTGTCTCCTCCCTGGCTCTGCAAAGTGTCAGATCAGTTTATTAGTTAGGTAGTCTAGTTTCCAAAATGGGGTCACTTGTGGGGGGTTTCTACTGTTTAGGCACATCAGGGGCTCTCCAAACACGACATGGCGTCTGATCTCAATTCCAGCCAATTCTGCGTTGAAAAAGTCAAACGGTGCTCCTTCCCTTCCGAGCTGTGCCATGCGCCCAAACAGTGATTTATTCCCACATATGGGGTATCAGGGTACTCAAGGCAAATTGTACAACAACTTTTGGGGTCCAATTTCTCCTGTTACACTTGGGAATATAAAAAATTGGGTGCAAAAATATAATTTTTGTGAAAAAAATATGATTTTTTATTTTTATGGCTCTACATTATAAACTTCTGTGAAGCACTTGGGGGTTCCAAGTGCTCACCACACATCTAGATAAGTTTCTTAAGGGGTCTACTCTCCAAAATGATGTCTCTTGTGGGGGGTTTCCACTGTTTAGGCACATGAGGGGCTCTCCAAACGTGACATAGCGTCCTATCTCAATTCCAGCCAATTTTGCATTGAAAAGTCAAATGGCTCTCCTTCTCTTTGGCTCTGCCATGCGCCCAAACAGTGGTTTACCCCCACATATGGGGTATTGGTGTACTCAGGTCAAATTGTACAACAACTTTTGGGGTCCAATTTCTCTTGTTACCCTTGGTAAAATAAAACAAATTGGATCTGAAGTAATTTTTTTGTGAAAAAAAGTTAAATGTTTAAATGTTCAGTTTTTTAAACATTCCAAAAATTCCTGTGAATCACCAGAAGGGTTAATAAACTTCTTAAATGTGGTTTTGAGCACCTTGAGGGGTGAAGTTTTTAGAATGGTATAACCTTTTGGTATTTTCTATCATATAGACCCCTCAAAGTGACTTCAAATGTGATGTGGTCCCTAAAAAAAATGGTGTTGTAAAAATGAGAAATCGCTGGTCAACTTTTAACCCTTATAACTCCCTAACAAAAAAAAAATTTGGTTCCAAAATTGTGCTGATGTAAAGTAGACATGTGGGAAATGTTACTTATTAAGTATAATACATCTCTGTGATTTAGGGGCATGAAAATTCAAAGTTGGAAAATTGCAAAATTTTCAAAATTTTCGCCAAATTTCTGTTTTTTTCACAAATAAACGCAAGTAATATCAAATAAATTTTACCAGTATCATGAAGTACAATACGTCGCGGGGGGGGGGGGGGGGGGGAAATGTCAAAATCACCAGGATCCATTGAGGTTATAACCTTATAAAGGGACAGTGGTCAGAATTGTAAACATTGGCCCAGTAATTAATATGCAAACCACACTTGGGGGTAAAGGGGTTAAATATATAGTATTCGTTATGTAAACTAGGGGGCAGGTCACTGAGAAATCAATGACCTGTCAGCATTCTGCATTATAAATACCTAAGCAGAGTACCACATGAAGACCCTCCACAGGCTGCCCAGGGGCACGAATATATCATTAACTCAAAACTGAAAATAAAGATAAAACAACAACCACAAGACAGATTTCATCAACCAAGGTATCAATTTAATCAGTATAACGGCGCCGACCTGACACTGTGTGTACGTTATTGTGCACAATCCTGCTGACAGGTTCCCTTTAATAATGCATGCAGTTCGTTTAGTAAAATCTAGTGATGGATCAACTTAAGGGTATTAGCTCATGGTTTGGTTTGTAGTATAGAAGTCATGCACATTTTCATTTACATAGTTTATAATTGAAAACTAAAAATCTGCGAATAAATTATTTACCGTAAAAACATAAGTTTATTTTGTGACCGAGGTGGAATTTCAATATGAGCCTTCCCGGATAGATGCATTTTCAACTTGATACTGAGACATCAGGCACTGTTCAGCGTCAGGCATGGGTAAACTCTATTTTCGGTTCCATCCATCTCCCTTTGTGTGCTGCACTTGCATTGATCTTATATGCTATTTCCTGGAGTCTGGCATAGCTCTGTATTCTGTCCCTTCTTGAAAACTTTGTCATTGTGTTTAATATCCAGGCTGCATTCCTCTACTTTGTACTTGAAGTCAGACTTGTGCAGCTCGCGTGTTCCTAGAATATTTGCATCTCCGATATTACAAGTCTGGTTTCTAGGCTGACTGCTAATATCCCCTACCTGTCTCCAGCAGGCTGCATATTGCTGAACACTTTACTGAGCCCCTGCAGTGACAATATTCATTTTCATATTGAGCTGCTATATATTGATTAGACAGGACAAAGAGAAAGGGAAATTGCTTCAGTGACTGTTGATAAATATACGGCCGCCTGACACTGCCTGATGAGATTCCTGGACCAAAATATGATGGATTGTTTCCTATTAGACCCAGAGCAGGTGAGAGCGGCACAGAGAATGAGCTGAAGGTAGATTGTAGGTGTAAGCAATCACTTCCTCCAAATGTGAGGGGGGCTGAGGACCTTAGTGTAACCCCTTCTTCCCTGGACATTTACTTATGCCTCATGCTAGGATTTCTTAGCTGACCCACGAAAATAATCCGACATTTTAGCAACCATTAAAGATAATAAAACCAACGTTATGTAATATGATAACAAACTACATGGTAAAAGAAAAATGTCACATTTATTCTATTTATTGGCACAAAAGCTTTTTCCTTTCGTTTTTCCCCTCATCTCAACAAAAGTTTAAAAATACGTAAAAACAAGTAATTCTGACATTGTTTTTGGCCTTTTTTTATGACATTCAGTGTCCAGTATAAATGACATGATAACTTTATTTGGCTGTTCGTTACAATTGTGTTACTATCACACTATCAATTTTATATATTTTTATGCAGAGGCGAATCTAGATTTGCCTGTACGCATGGCAAATAACCTGTACGGGGGCAAAAATTCAGTGTGGTGTCCCATTTTATACATAGCGTAAGGTTAGGAAGTGTGAATAGTTTTCATGTGACCACTAACATGCGATTTTCAAACTTAGGCCGGAGACGCACTAGCGTATACTCGGCTCCTGCTCTGCTTCGAGCGTGAGCTGAGTGTCAGTAAGTACACTGTGCTCTGATCCTCTCTCACATCAGAATTGGAGCACAGCTGCAGAGGAGACGGAGAAATTAATTTCTGCATCTCCTCCATTGCAGTTGTCTGCGGGAATCGCACTGCACTCGGGTTATAGCCGAGTGCAGTACGATGTTTCACATGCACCCATACACTTATATGGGTGCGTGCAATCCGATTTATGGATCAGCATGAGAAAATATTTGCAGATATGAGCTGCCCCATAGGTTCATTCGGCCAAGTGCAATCCGATTTTTCATCGGATTGCACTAGTCCGATTAAATCACAAGTGGAAGCGAGCCAGTAGAGTCATGTGCTGACTAACTGCTCTTCCAAAGGGCAGGTGAAGATGACTATTTCCTTTCAAATTGGTCTG
This sequence comes from Ranitomeya variabilis, assembly GCF_051348905.1. Taxonomy (NCBI): domain Eukaryota; kingdom Metazoa; phylum Chordata; class Amphibia; order Anura; family Dendrobatidae; genus Ranitomeya; species Ranitomeya variabilis. The sequence continues at coordinate 848,493,960 of NC_135233.1, read as the reverse complement.
ATTATACTAATCAGAATCTAATCAGAATTTGAGAAGAGTGAGATCCAATTTCCTCGGAGGTGGAGAAAAAAAAGGTTTCTCCATTTTCTCCATTATATCAGTCAGTGCGGTCCGAATTTTTTCACGGACCCAAAGACATTAGGGATGAGCAAGCACTAAAGTGCTCGGATGCTCGTTACTGAACCGGGCAATTCTATTGCTCGGATGCTCGTTTCAAGTAACGAGTATAATGGGAGTCAATGTCAGACCCTACAAGGAGGTCTGAGGGCAGTGAAAATGTTGACATGGTTGGAAAAAGTGATGAACGGAGGGAGAACAGCATGGAGAAAACCCCTGAAAGCATGTCTGACTCCAAGATCGCTGCTGAGAACAATGGTGTCACACTTTTACGCCACTTTAAGGACAGACAATAAAACATTTAAAATCAAAGAGAAATGGTAGTTTATAGGAAAAAAATGTTAAGAAACATTCTTTTCTGTGGGAAATTTATATTTAAAAGGCAAAATTTAAAAAGGATTGAAAAAATAATAATTTAAGTAAACTAAAATTGAAATTTTTATTAAAAAATTGGAAATTTCAGTGTAATTTATGAAGGAAGCAAGAACTGCCAAAAATTTGATGGAAGAGGGACTAGATACACCCTATGTTAGACATAAAGGAGGACCTCATAGACATTCTGTTCAAATTGTCATGTAGTGGTACTCCTAGACTCTGTGAGGCAGTGACCAGAGACATATGCGAGGGTCGCTATGTGTCCCCCAGGATGTGCTCAAAAGCGTATTAGATCAACTGGAGTGCCTTGTGGTCACAGCATGTTGCCTGTGAGCAGGGCCGGACTGGGACTAAAATTCAGCCCTGGCATTTGAAGTTACACAGGCCCACTTGTCGCCTGGTGACTGTATAATATCTTTGCATACTTGTAGGATACAAGAAGTGAGGGAAGTGTAACACGACTATATAACATGTAATCACAGCTGTATCCAGCATTACAGCACAGTCCCCATAGAATGTAATACAGCACAGCCCCCATAGAATGTAATACAGACAGCCCCCATAGAATGTAATACAGACAGCCCCCATAGAGTGTAATGCAGCACAGCCCCCATAGAATGTAATGCAGCACAGCCCCCATAGAATGTACTACAGCACAGCCCCCATAGAATGTAATGCAGCACAGCCCCCATAGAATGTAATGCAGCACAGCCCCCATAGAATGTAATGCAGCACAGCCCCATAGAATGTAATGCAGCACAGCCCCCATAGAATGTAATGCAGCACAGCCCCCATAGAATGTAATGCAGCACAGCCCCCATAGAATGTAACGCAGCACAGCCCCCATAGAATGTAACGCAGCACAGCCCCCATAGAATGTAACGCAGCACAGCCCCCATAGAATGTAATGCAGCACAGCCCCCATAGAATGTAACGCAGCACAGCCCCCATAGAATGTAACGCAGCACAGCCCCATAGAATGTAACGCAGCACAGCCCCCATAGAATGTAACGCAGCACAGCCCCCATAGAATGTAATGCAGCACAGCCCCCATAGAATGTAACGCAGCACAGCCCCCATAGAATGTAACGCAGCACAGCCCCCATAGAATGTAATGCAGCACAGCCCCCATAGAATGTAACGCAGCACAGCCCCCATAGAATGTAACTCAGCACAGGCCCCATAGAATGTAACTCAGCACAGGCCCCATAGAATGTAATGCAGCACAGCCCCATAGAATGTAATGCAGCACAGCCCCCATAGAATGTAATGCAGCACAGCCCCCATAGAATGTAATGCAGCACAGCCCCCATAGAATGTAATGCAGCACAGCCCCCATAGAATGTAATGCAGCACAGCCCCCATAGAATGTAATGCAGCACAGCACCCATAGAATGTAATGCAGCACAGCCCCATAGAATGTAATGCAGCACAGCCCCCATAGAATGTAACGCAGCACAGCCCCATAGAACGTAATGCAGCTCCCCCTCCCAAAAGCCCCACAATACAGTTATCACTTATTGATATATATATATAATTTTAAAAAAATACTCTCCTCACCTCTCCTCGTGCTGCTCCTGGCTCCGGTCTCAGCAGCTGCAGTCTGCCCGCCCGACACACAGCAGGTGCGCGATGATATGACGTCATCGCACACACGCAGTGTCAGCGCCAGGCAGAGTGGAGAATGATGGGAGAGGGAGCGTCAGCAGACGCTCTCTCCTCCATCATTGCATTCAACTGTACTGGCGTCTATGATGCCGGTATAGTTGAATGAGGGGCGGGGACTGTGCCGACAGCAGGGGGGACTGTGCCGACAGCGGGGGGGAGTGCGCCAACAGTGGCACACTCGAGCGGCTCACTACTGCCACCGGCCCTTCTGGAATTTGACAGAACTGCCCGATGGCCAGTCCAGCCCTGCCTGATGGCCAGTCCGGCCCTGCCTGTTAGTCACAAGGCAGAATAAAAGTAAGTGTGAATTGTTCTGGAAAACCCGTTATGGGCTTTTTTTTAAACGGACTGCAGGAAGGTAGTAGGGTCAGTCCTGTTGTGAATTCTGCTCTTGGGCTCCCTCCGGTGGTTGTAAGTGGTAGTGCTGCTGTCTCTGAATCACAGCATTTGTCAGGTGTGTTCACTTGTTGCAATTTTGACTGAGCTATTTAGTCTTGCTTCACCCTTTAGTCAGTGCCAGTTGTCCATTGTTCCTGGAGGATTCACATCTCTGCCTGGTCTCTCCTGCTTTGCAGTTCTTTTCATCAAAGATAAGTTCTGGCCTTGATGTTTTGCTGTCCACATGTTGTGGCCTTATTGTTCAGTTCTTTCCCATGTTTTTTTGTCTTGTCTAGCTTGGTCTGTATAAGGATTTGTTTAGCCAAGCTGGTATCTCTGGAGATGCAGATATACTCTCCATATCTTTAGTTAGATGTGGAGATTTTGTATTTTCTGTGGTGGATATTTTCTAGTGTTTCAATACTGACCGCATAGTACTCTGTCCTATCCTTTCTATTTAGCTAGAAGTGGCCTCCTTTGCTAAATTCTGATTTCAGTCTGTGTATGTTTTTTCCCTCTCCTCTCACAGTCAATATTTGTGGGGGGCTTCCTATCCTTTGGGAATTTTCTCTGAGGCAAGATAGTTTTCCCTTTTCTATCTCTAGGGGTAATTAGTCCTCCGGCTGTGTCGAGATGTCCAGGGAGTGCTAGGTACATTCCACGGCTACTTCTAGTTGCGGTGTTAAGTTCAGGGTCTGCGGTCAGTACAGGTACCACCTTCTCCAGAGTACGTCTCATGCTGCTCCTAGGCCACCAGATCATAACACAGTCCGTTTCCTCTGGCCCAAATCTTATATGTGGCCCATAGCCACAGAGTGGAGTAAAGGAAAAAAAAGCCCTGCAGGAAGAGTTTGGGGTGTGTCAGTTTTGAGATTGTGGGCAGAGCAGTCAGTCTGCAGAACATTCCCTGTGTGAGGTAACAAAGGGCCAAGCAGAGCCAAAAGGTCTGTCACCCCCAGCACACATGAAAGCTGGTCCCTGACTGTATTTGATTTCCCGGCTGCGATCTGGAGGATACAGCGTGCTGCTCACTGTGTGAGTTTTCTTTTTGGACATTAAACACGTTTTGTTTTTAAACCTGCTTGGCCACTGCCTCATCACTGCATAGCGTGGACAACGCTGCACTACAACTCATATGCACTAAAATTACAAACAGGGTCATGCATACACCCTTGAAGGCACCAACTGTAGCACCTCATTCAAATATTGTGAACAAAGTGTAGTTGTGGTAGTCCAACACTCATAAAAGCTTCTTACACAGTTTAAAGCTTGCCAAAAATTACAAGCAGGGTCATCCATACCAACTATACCACCAACTATAGCACCTCATTCAAATATTGTGAACAAAGTGTAGTTGTGGTACTCCAGCAGTCATAAAAGCTCTGAACACATTGCAAAGCTTGCCAAAAGTTACAAGCAGGGCCATCCATACCCCCTTGAAGGCACCAAATGGAGTGCCTCATTAAAATATTATGAAAGTGTTGTTGTGGTATTTTTACACTCATAAAGGCTCTGCACACAGTGCAAAGCCAGAAAAAAAATTACAAGGAGGGTCATCCATAGACCCTTGAAGGCACCAACTGGAGAGCCTCATTAAAATATAGCAAGAGTGTAGCTGTGGTACTTCTACACCCATACAGGCTTTGCACACAGTACAATGCTAAAACAAAAATTCTAATGAGGTCATCAATACAATCTTGAAGGCACCAACTGGAGTGCCTCATAGAAAAATTAAGAAAGTGTAGTTGTGGTATTTCTACACTCATGAAGGCTCTGCACACAGTGCAAAGCCCAAAAAAATTGTAAGGAGGGTCATCCATACACCCTTGAAGGCAACAAGAGGAGAGCTTCATTCAAATATTTAAGATTAAAAACACTTTATGCACTGCTGTCATCTTTTTGTGTTTAAAAGCCAGGCTAATCCAGGCTTTGCACATTTTTATGACAGTGAACCTGTCAGCATTTTCTGTTTATAGGTGAAAATGCCTGTCTTTTATGATCTCCCGGTGGCACTAAAAACCCACTCAGACAAGACGCTAGCGGCATGGCACAATGGCTTTCAGGGATAGCATAAGTTTAGTAGAACTCTTCGCCTCAGGAAGGAGATATGCAAAGTTCTCCTTCCTGAGGATGAAGCATGTGTGGGTGCTAGCCTCTGTAGCGCTAACAACCAGCTTCTGTTCTTCCTTAGCCTCCACCTCCTCATTGTTACTCAATCCGCACTGGGCTCGGTAGTATCTTTTAGTCTCATGTCTTCCTCCTGCTCCACCTTGTCCGCATGCATAGCTTCATGTTTGATAGTCAGCAGCTACTGTTTAAGTAGGCACAGAAGCGAGATCATTCCATTTATTTTGGCATCATTGCTGCTCACCATCTTTGTAGAGTCCTCAAAGTCTTGTAGAACCACACAAATATCAGACCTCTATGCCCACTGTTCAGTTGTTATTAGTGGTGAGCGTGTATACACGTTGCTCGGGTGATATCTGAGTATTTGTTAGTGCTCGGAGATTTAGTTTTCGTCGCCTAAGCTGCATGATTTACGGCTGCTGGACAGTCTGAACACATGTGGGAATTCCCTAACAAACAGGCATTCCTCACATGTATTCAGCCTGTCTAGTGGCCGTAAATCATGCAACTGCGGCAACGAAAAGTAAATTTCCGAGCAATAACAAATACTCAGATACCACCCGAGCGTGCTCAGGAAAACCCAAGCAACGAGTATACTCACTCATCACTAGTTATGTGCGGAGGCTGACCAGAATACCGTCAGGCGTGTCTGCTGCTCACAAAGCCTTGTCAGACTCTGCAGTGTGGAGTTCCAGCGCATGGTGATGTTGCACACCATTCAATGAGCTGGCACTTGCATGTGCTGCTGCAGGACCGCCAGAGCGGCAGTAGCTGTAGCTGACTGGGGGAAATGGGGGCTGACACGCCGTACCTTGAATGGAAGCTCTGACAAATCTGGCTATATTTTTAGAAACCGCTGATCCACCAAATTGAGCATGTGGGTCAAGCATGGAAAGTATGTGAGCTTCCTAATCTTCACAGCTGCCATCAGGTTGCGCCCATTATCATACAGGAACATACCTGGTTGTAGATTCAGCAGTGAGAGCCACAGATCTGTCTGGTCTGTTATTCCTTTCAATAACTCTAGTAAGGGCACGGATGATGTTCCTGGACACATGCTGGTACAAGGTGGGGATGCCACAGCGGGACAAATAGCGGCGGCTGTGGATTGAGTACTGAGGGATAGTAAATATACTCGTTGCTCGGGTTTTCCCGAGCACGCTCGGGTGATCTCAGAGTATTTGTTAGTGCTCGGAGATTTCGTTTTCATTGCCTCAGCTGCATGATTTATGGCTGCTGGACAGCCTGAATACATGTGGGGGTTGTCAGGTTGCTAGGGAATCCTCACATGTACTTAGCCTGTCTAGCAGCTGTAAGTCATGCAGCTGCGTGGACAAAAACTAAATCTTCAAGTACTAACAAATACTCGGAGACCTTGGGAAAACCCGAGCAATGAGTATTGTTATGATTCCAATGGCAAAGATCTCAGAGATTACAGCAAAAGTCTGCAAACATAAATACCAGCTCATAGGGACGTGGTAACTAGGCTGACCATATACCTGATCCTAGCACAAACAACTAACAGCAGCCAGGGAACGTGCCTACGTTGATTCTAGACGTCTCGCGCCAGCCGGAGAACTAACTAACCCTATCAGGGAAAATAAGACCTCTCTTGCCTCCAGAGAAAAGACCCCAAAGTAATACAAGCCCCCAACAAATAATAACGGTGAGGTAAGAAGAAAAGACAAACGTAAGAATGAACTAGATTTTAGCAAAGAGAGGCCCACTGACTAATAGCAGAAAATAGTAAGATGACTTATATGGTCAGCAAAAAACCCTGCAAAATATCCACGCTGAATATCCAAAAACCCCCAAACCGACTAACGGTGAGGGGGGAGAATATCAGCCCCCTAGAGCTTCCAGCAATATCAGGAATCACATATTGTACAAGCTGGACAAAAATATGAACAAAGCAAAATAACAAAAAATAAGAAAGCAGGACTTAGCTTATCTTGCAAAGAACCAGGACCTGAAGACAGGAGCAAACAGAAATGAACTGATTACAACGATGCCAGGCACTGGACTGAGAATCCAGGAAGTTTAAATAGCAACACCCCAGGCCTAACGAAGCAGGTGAGTACCAACCTGGTAAAAGACAATCCAAGTGCCAAATCACTAGTGACCACAAGAGGGAGCCAAGAAGTATAGTTCACAACAGTACCCCCCCTTTAAGGAGGGGTCACCGAACCCTCACCAAGACCACCAGGGCGACCAGGATGAGCAGCGTGGAAGGCACGAACCAAATCGGCCGCATGAACATCAGAGGCGGCCACCCAGGAATTATCCTCCTGACCATAGCCCTTCCATTTGACCAAATACTGAAGCCTCCGTCTAGAGAGACGAAAATCCAAGATCTTCTCTACCACGTACTCCAACTCGCCCTCAACCAACACCGGAGCAGGAGGCTCAACAGCAGGAACCACAGGCACAACATACCGCCGCAACAAAGACCTATGGAACACGTTGTGAATGGCAAACGACACCGGAAGATCCAAACGAAAAGAAACCGGGTTAAGAACTTCCAAAATTTTATAAGGACCAATAAAGCGAGGCTTAAACTTAGGAGAGGAAACCTTCAGAGGGACATACCGAGAAGACAACCAAACCAAATCCCCAACACGAAGTCGGGGGCCCACACCGCGGCGGCGGTTGGCAAAACGCTGAGCCTTCTCCTGTGACAACTTTAAGTTGTCCACCACATGATTCCAAATCCGCTGCAACCTATCCACCACGGAATCCACCCCAGGACAGTCAGAAGACTCAACATGACTCGAGGAGAAACGAGGATGAAAACCAGAGTTGCAGAAGAATGGCGAAACCAAAGTAGCGGAACTAGCCCGATTACTAAGGGCAAACTCCGCCAATGGCAAGAAGGTCACCCAATCATCCTGGTCCGCAGAAACAAAACATCTCAAATAAGCCTCCAGTGTCTGATTAGTTCGCTCCGTTTGACCATTAGTCTGAGGATGGAAGGCAGATGAAAACGACAAATCAATGCCCATTCTAGCACAAAAAGATCGCCAGAATCTGGACACAAACTGGGACCCTCTGTCGGACACGATATTCTCCGGAATGCCGTGTAAACGAACCACATTCTGAAAAAACAAAGGAACCAGATCGGAAGAGGAAGGCAACTTAGGCAAGGGTACCAAATGGACCATCTTGGAAAAACGATCACACACCACCCAGATGACAGACATTCCCTGAGACACCGGAAGATCAGAAATGAAATCCATGGAAATGTGTGTCCAAGGCCTCCTCGGGACGGGCAAGGGCAGAAGCAACCCGCTAGCACGAGAACAACAAGGCTTAGCCCGAGCACAAGTCCCACAGGACTGCACAAATGACCGCACATCCCGTGACAAGGAAGGCCACCAAAAGGACCTAGCCACCAAATCTCGGGTACCAAAAATTCCCGGATGCCCTGCCAACACCGAGGAATGAACCTCGGAAATGACTTTGCTGGTCCATTTATCAGGAACAAACAGTCTGTCAGGTGGACAAGAGTCAGGTCTACCAGCCTGAAATCTCTGCAACACACGTCGCAAATCAGGAGATATGGCCGACACGATTACTCCCTCTTTAAGAATACCAGCTGGCTCCGAGACTCCAGGAGAGTCAGGCACAAAGCTCCTAGAAAGAGCATCAGCCTTAACATTCTTCGAACCAGGCAGGTATGAGACCATAAAGTCAAAACGAGAGAAAAACAATGACCAACGAGCCTGTCTAGGATTCAGTCGCTTAGCAGACTCGAGATACATCAGATTTTTGTGATCAGTCAAGACCACCACACGATGCTTAGCACCCTCGAGCCAATGACGCCACTCCTCAAATGCCCACTTCATGGCCAACAACTCCCGATTACCAACATCATAGTTCCGCTCAGCAGGCGAAAACTTCCTAGAGAAAAAGGCACATGGTCTCATCACAGAGCAACCAGAGCCTCTCTGCGACAAAACAGCCCCAGCACTGATCTCAGAAGCATCCACTTCAACCTGAAAGGGAAGTGAGACATCAGGCTGGCACAAAACAGGCGCCGAAGTAAACCGGCGCTTCAGCTCCTGGAAGGCCTCCACGGCTGCAGGGGCCCAATTAGCCACATCAGAACCTTTCTTGGTCATATCCGTCAAAGGTTTAACAACGCTAGAAAAATTAGCGATAAAGCGACGGTAGAAATTAGCAAACCCCAAGAACTTCTGAAGACTCTTAACAGATGTGGGCTGAGTTCAATCATGAATAGCTCGGACCTTGACTGGGTCCATCTCCACAGCAGAAGGGGAGAAAATAAAACCCAAAAAGGAGACCTTCTGCACTCCAAAGAGACACTTTGAGCCCTTCACAAACAAAGCATTATCACGCAAAACCTGAAACACCATCCTGACCTGCTTTACATGAGAATCCCAATCATCCGAGAAAACCAGAATATCATCCAGATAAACAATCATAAATTTATCCAGATACTTCCGGAAGATATCATGCATAAAGGACTGAAACACTGAAGGAGCATTAGAGAGCCCAAAGGGCATCACCAAGTATTCAAAATGACCTTCGGGCATATTGAATGCAGTTTTCCATTCATCTCCCTGCCTAATGCGCACAAGGTTGTACGCACCACGAAGATCTATCTTGGTGAACCACTTGGCACCCTTAATCCGAGCAAACAAGTCTGACAATAGTGGCAAAGGATACTGAAACTTAATAGTGATTTTATTCAGAAGCCGATAGTCTATACAAGGTCTCAAAGACCCGTCCTTCTTGGCCACAAAAAAGAATCCCGCACCAAGAGGGGAAGAGGATGGACGAATATGCCCCTTCTCCAAAGACTCCTTGACATAAGAACGCATCGCGGCATGCTCGGGTACAGACAAATTAAATAATCGTCCCTTAGGAAATTTACTGCCAGGAATCAAATCTATAGCGCAGTCACAGTCCCTATGAGGAGGAAGATCACTGGACCTGGACTCACTGAATACATCCTGATAGTCACACAAATACTCAGGAACCTCTGAAGGAGTAGAAGTAGCAATAGACACCGGCGGAGAATCGCAATGAATTCCCTGACAACTTCAACTCGACACAGACATAGCCTTCCAATCCAAAACAGGATTATGGGTCTGTAACCATGGCAGACCTAACACGACCAAATCACTCATTTTATGCAGAACAAGAAAACGAATCACCTCCCGATGTTCAGGAGTCATGCACATGGTCACTTGTGTCCAAAACTGCGATTTATTTTCCGCCAGTGGCGTAGCATCAATTCCTCTGAGAGGAATAGGAATTTTTAAAGGCTCCAGGACAAAACCGCAGCGCTTGGCAAACGACAAGTCCATAAGACTCAGGGCAGCACCTGAATCCACAAATGCCATAACAGGGTAGGAAGACAATGAACAAATTAAAGTCACAGACAAAATAAATTTAGGCTGCAAATTACCAATGGAGACAGGACTGACAACCTTGGTTAGGCGTTTAGAGCATGCTGATATAACATGTGTAGAATCACCACAGTAAAAACACAGCCCATTCTGTCGTCTATGATTTTGTCGTTCGGTTCTAGTCAGGATTCTATCACATTGCATTGCTGGATCGGGGTTTCTATCACATTGCATTGAAACAGGTGTCTGTTCAGACAACACCGCCAGAGGATTAGCGGATTTGCGCTCCCGCAAACGCCGATCAATCTGAATAGCCAGTGCCATAGAATCATTCAGACATGTAGGAATTGTGAAACCCACCATCACATTCTTAATGGCTTCAGAAAGGCCATTTCTGAAATTTGCGGCCAGAGCACATTCATTCCATTGAGTAAGCACGGACCATTTCCGAAATTTTTGGCAATACACTTTGGCTTTATCCTGGCCCTGAGAGATAGCCAGTAGAGCTTTTTCTGCCTGAATTTCAAGATTAGGCTCCTCATAAAGCAATCCGAGCGCCAGAAAAAACGCATCGACATCCGCCAATGCCGGATCTCCTGGCGCTAACGAGAAAGCCCAATCCTGAGGGTCGCCACGCAAAAAGGAGATAACAATTTTAACTTGCTGAGCTGAATCTCCAGACGAACGAGGTTTCAAAGATAGAAACAATTTACAACCATTCCTAAAATTCCTAAATTTAAATCGATCTCCAGAGAACAGCTCAGGAATAGGTATCTTAGGCTCAGACATAGGACTGCTAACAGCAAAATCCTGAATGCTCTGCACTCGTGCAGCAAGCTGATCCACACTAGTAATCAAGGTCTGAACATTCATGTCTGCAGCAAAGCTTACAGCCACTCTGAGAAAAAGGGGAAGGAAGAAAGAGGAGAAAAAAAAACTCAGAACTCCTTTTCTTTTAATCCCACTTCTGCAATGCATTAACTATTCATGGCCTGGCATACTGTTATGATCCCAATGGCAAGGATCTCAGAGATTACAGCAAAAGTCTGCAAACATAAATACCAGCTCATAGGGACGTGGTAACTAGGCTGACCATATACCTGATCCTAGCACAAACAACTAACAGCAGCCGGGGAACGTGCCTACGTTGATTCTAGACGTCTCGCGCCAGCCGGAGAACTAACTAACCCTATCAGGGAAAATAAGACCTCTCTTGCCTCCAGAGAAAAGACCCCAAAGTAATACAAGCCCCCAACAAATAATAACGGTGAGGTAAGAAGAAAAGACAAACGTAAGAATGAACTAGATTTTAGCAAAGAGAGGCCCACTGACTAATAGCAGAAAATAGTAAGATGACTTATATGGTCAGCAAAAAACCCTGCAAAATATCCACGCTGAATATCCAAGAACCCCCAAACCGACTAACGGTGAGGGGGGAGAATATCAGCCCCCTAGAGCTTCCAGCAATATCAGGAATCACATATTGTACAAGCTGGACAAAAATATGAACAAAGCAAAATAACAAAAAATAAGAAAGCAGGACTTAGCTTATCTTGCAAAGAACCAGGACCTGAAGACAGGAGCAAACAGAAATGAACTGATTACAATGATGCCAGGCACTGGACTGAGAATCCAGGAAGTTTAAATAGCAACACCCCAGGCCTAACGAAGCAGGTGAGTACCAACCTGGTAAAAGACAATCCAAGTGCCAAATCACTAGTGACCACAAGAGGGAGCCAAGAAGTATAGTTCACAACAGAGTATACTCGCTCATCACTACTGAGGGACTGTTGCCACCATGAGTCAGCAGAAATTCTCTGTGTCTACAAGCCTAAATAGCAACATTTCCATGGTAAGCTGCCTGCAAATGTGCCCATTTAGCATTTTGTCCTATGGGTGGCTGGGAACTTTTCTTTTTCATTACAAGGCCTGGGACAGCTAAACGCTGTGCTGGGACAAGGATTTGGAAGTGCCTGATGATGGTTCCTCAGAATGTGGAAGGACAGGTGCAGGGCGGGAGGCAGTGTCATGGAAAGGTGATTGGCAAGTAGCTAACACAGGGGAAGGGGCAGTAGTGTCAAACGCTGGTTCCAATTGTGGACCCAGGCATTCAGTATTCCGAGTCGGGTGCTTAGATGACATGTGCCTGATCATGCTAGTGGTGGTTAGGCTATTAGATCGTGGCATGGCACAGGTTGCAAATGACAATTTTTTTTGCCTCAGGACTCTCTTTAAAAAAAATCCCAGACTGAGGAACACCTATCTCTTTGACAGAGAAATTCACAAGTGTCGGCGCCTTCTCCCTCTGGTCACCCCGATCCCTCCCCCTTAGTGCTGCTGGCCTTGCTCTGCATGCCAGCTTCCCAGGTTGGGTCAATGACTTCATCATCCACCACCTCATCTTCCACCGCTGCAACCTGGTCCTCCTGACTTGGTGACTTAACAACAATCTAACAAAATAAAGTAGTACTCTGTAGTGCTAAAGCATGCAAACATGAAATATATGAAATTTGAATTGCATTACTGCTCTAGAAAACATGAAAAATTGAGAGTACTTAGTGCATAAATTGGCCAATTCATGTGTTTACACTGCAGCCGCGATCAGGTGATTCTCGTTGCTGGGACCTATCCTATTTGAGACTCCTCTCATGGGCTGATAGCCTACATTTATATGGGAAGGTAGGATCCTGCTGTAATTAAAACCTTCAGAGGATGAGGGGTGGAGTGCTCAGTTAGAGAGCCTATGTGCGCAAATATCAAAATACTGACTGTCACTTCCAAACACAAATCAGGTGTGCCCAGGTGCTTACTAAGAGTAGCCACCACCATATATTATTAACTAAGTAAAGTCTCACTCTATAGTGTTATAGCATGCAAACAAGCATTTTTTAAAAATTTCAAAGCACCGTAATTTAACACAAAGTACTGTACGTTAAGGGTACCGTCTCACAGTGGCACTTTTGTCGCTACGACGGCACGATCCGTGACGTTCCAGTGATATCCATACGATATCACTGTGTCTGACACACAGCAGCGATCAGGGACCCTGCTGAGAATCGTACGTCGTAGCAGATCGTTTGGAACTTTATTTAGTCGCTGGATCTCACGTCACCGCTGTGCTCTGCTTTCACTTTACGGCTGGCAGCCAGTCAGTGCGGGAAGCAGACGGCTAGGGACCTGACGGACACCGGAATGTGAGTATGTACGGTTTTTTTTGTTTTACATTTACGATGGTAACCAGGGTAAACATCGGGTTACTAAGCGCGGCCCTGCGCTTAGTAACCCGATGTTTACCCTGGTTACCCGGGGACTTCGGTATCGTTGGTCGCTGGAGAGCTGTCTGTGTGACAGCTCTCCAGCGACCACACAACGACTTACCAACGATCACGGCCAGGTCGTATCGCTGGTCGTGATCGTTGGTAAATCGTTTTGTGTAACGGTACCCTAACACTAGAAGTCCCAGAGAGGGGTCATTTAACATTTCTACCTTTGGAACCCAGAGACGGGTCGAATGACCTGAAGAATTTTAGCTAACATCCTCTAATCACCGTCTTTTGTTCTGTAATTAAGGCCATTACTGTCGCACCACAGGAGGTTGTTGTTTTCCTTTGAGTTTAGCCATTTAGTTTCTAGTTAGTTCTATTCAGTTTATTGTATTTGATAATATAAAGACTATACATATTGTATTTAGTTTAGTTTTATTTGAGCAAAAAAGCACTGAAATAATGAATCATTTTTTATATATTTTAAATAGAGAATTAGAAATTTTAGAGCAAGGTACAGCTGTGAGTAATGACCAGAAGCATTTGTACTAAACACAAAAGGAAGGAAAACGATGACAAATGGTCACACACAATAAGTAGAAATGCTATAAACTTTATTAATAATATACAACAATATTAAGAACAGGTGAAGGGAGGGAAGGTAGTAACAGCACAAAAATCACTGCTAAAGAGTTAACAGGAAGGGCGCCACCAGAAATAACAGTCCTACAGGCTTATATATTACCAGAATAGAAAAAATAAGCAAAAGTAGGAAAACCAAATAGTAAAAAACTAAATAAACCACAAAATAATAACTGAATCCTACTGCGGACAGGAAGACCGAGCCAATAGCAATAGTTCACATGTAAGATAGGTGATTATAAAAGCCGCTGTATTGCTATCCAACTTAAAGTACCATGACCTATCAAACAGACATAATAAGTACTATTAAAGCAAGGTACCCACCGCACGGAGGACTGTAGTACTGGAGGCGCGCTTCCACCCCAACGCGCGTTTCGGCGATCACACCTTCATCAGGGGGGGCCCCCTGATGAAGGTGTGATCGCCGAAACGCGCGTTGGGGTGGAAGCGCGCCTCCAGTACTACAGTCCTCCGTGCGGTGGGTACCTTGCTTTAATAGTACTTATTATGTCTGTTTGATAGGTCATGGTACTTTAAGTTGGATAGCAATACAGCGGCTTTTATAATCACCTATCTTACATGTGAACTATTGCTATTGGCTCGGTCTTCCTGTCCGCAGTAGGATTCAGTTATTATTTTGTGGTTTATTTAGTTTTTTACTATTTGGTTTTCCTACTTTTGCTTATTTTTTCTATTCTGGTAATATATAAGCCTGTAGGACTGTTATTTCTGGTGGCGCCCTTCCTGTTAACTCTTTAGCAGTGATTTTTGTGCTGTTACTACCTTCCCTCCCTTCACCTGTTCTTAATATTGTTGTATATTATTAATAAAGTTTATAGCATTTCTACTTATTGTGTGTGACCATTTGTCATCGTTTTCCTTCCTTTTGTGTTTAGTGCTTATCGTGATGATATGTCTTGTTGGTCCTGGTTCACACATGGTACAGATTCCTGTTATATTTTGAGTTACCATGGTGATTAGTCATATAAGTTGTTATTTATCCAGAAGCATTTGTGTCTAAGGCCTCAAGCACACTAGCGAAAAAAAATTGCGCGAAAATCGCACAAGAGGACTGAAATTTCAGTGTGAAAAATATATAAAAGAACAACTGTTATTTGTTTCCATGCTTTTTATTTTTTCAACACATCTCTCAGTTGCACAATTGGTCGTGCATCGATGGTTGACCTGACACTTCGCCCTTTTGCCAGGGCTGGGTGTGGAAGGTTGTTGCCGAAGGAGTTTCTCCTTGCGTGCCTTCTTTTAAGTCCCATGAGAGCCACCTAACTCTTTTGCAAGCTCAACCAGGAAGTCCACCCGTCTCTCCTGCACCCCAGTGCATGCCTGATAAAGAACATGAGCATTCAGTGCTGCCATGTCAATCATGTTGTAGAACACGGCGACTGGCCATCTCCGTGTTCCTGCACGCACGCTGTACTCCCGCACCATTTGTTCCATTACATCTACACCGCACTTTGTGTGGTTGTATTGTGTGACCGTGTTTGGCTTCCTTTTGTTGGTATCCTCAGTCTCAACCACGCTGTGCATGCTGCTGAGAATGTAGACGGCCTTCTTTCGTTTGGGTGCATACACTGTCAGTGTGGCACCAGGGGTTGAAAACACCTGAGTGGTGAATTCAGTGCGGTCCATCTGTCTAGCGGATTGAGGAATTTCCATGTGACTCTTGTTGACTGTGCCAAGGATAGTGGTTTTCCGGCTAAGCAGTCGTTGTGCAAGTGACAATGATGTAAAAAAATTGTCCGTGGTTACAGTTCTGCCCTTGTCCATGAATGGTTCCATCAGCCTCATCACTACAGTTTCGGACAGTCTCTCCCCGCTGGGACGACTGGGGTCCTTGCCAAGATATGGGAGGACATTGCAGATGTACTTTGATTTCAAGTCGCAAGCCACCCAAATCTTGATGCCAAACTTGTCTGGTTTTGTTGCAATGTGTTGCAGAAAACAGCAGCGAGTCTTTGACTGGAAAAGCTGTTCATCAATAGTGATGTGTCAACCAGGGTTGTAGGATGCGATGCAGTTGGTGACAAACGATCTCCACACATTGGAGATTGCAGCAAACTTATCGGTCTCCACTCGCTCACTGCGTGTGAACATGTCATCAAAGCGCAGGTGTTGCATGATGTCTTGGAAACAGTTTCGGGTCATAGTTGCAATGATCCTTGGATTTGCCAGGTTTTCTGACCAGCTGTCACGTAGTGATGGAACCTTGGTCGCCCCCCGCAAGATAATGACTGAAATAAATGTCATTAGTTCCGGGAGACCTATGAACCAATCAACCTGCTCCATGTGACGTGCATGTTGAGTAGTCCATTCTTGAATGCTACGAAGCATGTCAAGAGTGATAAAACAGAGGAAGCTCTGAAGGCGACTTCGGACACTTCGCCTGGCCTTAGCACTTGGCTCTCCATCTGTAGGGTACGGTTCTATTGGGGTGAAATGGAGACGTTTCCCCACTTGTACTTCACGCCACACTGTGCCATCTTTTGCGGTCTCTGTCAGCTCACTCACCAACCGAGCTCTCTTTTATGGTAGAGGAGACGTCTCCTCATCTGCAAGATAAAAAAATTAAAATTAACATTTTGTTTTGGTTCTAAAGGCTAGGTTCACATTTGAGAGCATTTCAGTTCCCTGCGAATACAGCAGAGAACTTAGTAATTTTCTCAGCCTCCGCATGTTCCCCGTAAGTGGGAGAGCAGGGAACGCGGTCCCTAGCAACCCGCTGTGTTTACTGGATACCAGCTACACAGCGGGATGCGGGGACCCTATGGACACTGGATCCTGCGCACACTGTGAAACGCAGGAATCCAGTGACGGATGTATTTTTTACATGCCTGGAAGCATATTCCAACCCAGGGAAAAGTCTCTCTCTCTCTCGAAATTTATACCTGTAAATTCAGCCCGGGACTCATGCGACGCATCCGTCATAACACTGGATGCGTTGCACACGTTTTCCTCTAATTTTGCAATGTCCATCGATACGTCGGTTCACTGCACTCTGAAGCAGGACGATGGACGGAAGTGTGAAAGAAGCCTTATACATGAGTCACCGTCCAAAAAGCCGGCGTGGGAGGGGGAGCGGCAGAGCAGCAGGTGACAGGAGCTGGTGGCTGTGGCACAGTGACAGCTGCAGCTGTAGCTGCCGGCTAACAGAAGAGATGATACTCACCCTCCGTCGCTGCATCTCTGTCCCTGCATCTCTGCTGTCACGGTGCCCGTGGCTCTCCTCCCCTGTGCTGAGCGGTCACGTGGTACCACTCATTAAGGTAATGAATATGGACGTGTCTCCACTCCCTGAGGCGTGGAGCGCATATTTATTACCTTAATGAGCAGTACCACGTGACCGCTGAGCAGAGAACAAGATTAGCCCTTGCATGCTCTAGTCCCCCTTCAGCCGCTGTTAGATTGCCTGCGATACACGGTAATGTCGTAGCAATGTTGGCACACTCTCCTCTGGAAGCAGTTCAGAGATAGTTGATAATCTAAAAGGGAGAGCTTAGATTAGAGCATGCATATAGGCAGTGTTTAATTGCTATAGCAGTACTTGTATACCACTGCTGCATCATTAAAACAAAAAGTCCTTTTCAGGGCTACATACTGTCTTTCTCTAGTTAAACCTATGTTACCTACATTCAGTGTAAGGATAGCCGGTGGAGGAGGGATAGTTTTGGATTAGAGGCATATAGGCAGGGTACAGTCCTACTATAGTCCTTCTATAGGTATACTTAGTGTTGTATATTTTATTTTCCCTATTATATAACTAACTAGATGGTGGCCCGATTCTAACGTATCGGGCATTCTAGAATGCACAACCATGAAGTATATAACACAGCCCATGTAGTATATAGCACATCCACATAGTATATAACACAGCCCACATAGTATATAGCACAGCCACGTAGTATATAACACAGCCCACGTAGTATGTAGCATAGCCACGTAGTATATTTCACAGCCACATAGTATATAACACAGCCCACAAAGTATATAACACAGCCACGTAGCATATTGCACAGCCCACATAGTATATAACACAGCCCAAGCAGTATATAACACAGCCACATAGTATATTCCACAGCCATGTAGTATATATCGCAGCCATGTAGTATATTGCACAGCCACGTAGTATATAACACAGCCCATGCAGTATATATCACAGCCCACGCAGTATATAACACAGCCCACGCAGTATATAACACAGCCCACGCAGTATATAACACAGCCCACGCAGTATATAACACAGCCACATAGTATATTGCACAGGCACGTAGTATATAGCACAGCCCACACAGTATATAACACAGCCCATGCAGTATATAACACAGCCCATGCAGTATATAACACAGCTCATGCAGTATATAACACAGCCCATGCAGTATATAACACAGCCCATGCAGTACATAACACAGCCCATGCAGTACATAACACAGCCCACGTAGTATATAACACAGCCTATGTAGTATATAGCAATGTGGTCACCTTATCCCTGTTAAAAAAAACAATTAAAGTAAAAAACAGTTATATACTCACCTTCCGTCGGCCCTCGGATCCAGCCGAGGCCTTTACCGATGCTCGTCACGACGCTCCGTTCCCAGTAATGCCTAGCGGCAATAACCAGTGATCATGTAGCGGTCTCGCGAGACCGCCACGTGATCTCGGGTCATTGCCGCAATGCATTCTTGGGACCGGAGCGCGAGGAGTTGGAAAGGTTGGCGCGGACGGCGGCGGACTTCGTAAGGTGAGAATATAATTTTTTTTTTTTTGTTATTTTTAACATTCTCTTTTTACTATTGATGCTGAATAGGCAGCATCAATAGTAAAAAGTGAAGCGGTGCTTAAATCCCGCCCCAATCTCTCAGTCGGCCGACCAATCAACAACCCAGGATTTCCGTTACAGACAGACGGAAGTTAGAAACAGACGGAAGTACCCCTTAGGCAACTGTATATACAGTATAGATTTAACGGGACTCTGTCACCTGAATTTGGAGGGAATAATTTTCAGCCATAGGGGCGGGGTTTTTGGGTGTTTGATTCACCCTTTCCTTACCCGCTGGCTGCATGCTGGCTGCAATATTGGATTGAAGTTCATTCTCTGTCCTCCATAGTACACGCCTGTGTAAGGCAAGATTGCCTTGTGCAGGCATGTACTACGGAGGACAGAGAATGATTTTCAATCCAATATTGCAGCCAGCATGCAGCCAGCGGGTAAGGAAAGGGTGAATCAAACACCCGAAAACCCTGCCCCTATGGCTAAAAATTGTTCCCTCCAAATTCAGGTGAGAGTCCCTTTAAAATGAGCAAGGCATGCTGTAATGGACGGGGAAGTGAACATGTTGCTGGTGACTACAGTTGGGTGTGGTTTAATTTTCCCGCCTACTATGTCATCTATGGTAGTCATAGGCAATGAAGAAATCCAGTGAGAGATGGCCCAGCTGTCACGGTTTCTACATTGACTGTGGCCAAGGAATGCTGTGAGTGACAGCTCAGCCACTCTATGGGATCTGGAGTGTGATGGACTGTCAGTTTTGTGAGTGACAGTCCAGTTATCCAATCTAATCCTGGAGCATACTTGTGGGTTAAAAGTTTGATTGACAGCCCTGCTGCACAATCTGGTTTAGTCAGCGGGAACTTCCTCAGGTGCCTACCATTCCTAATAATTTGCAAAATATTTAGCTGGCTAGCTGTTATAAGTCTGTGTCAGTTATACATTTGCTTTAGATAGATGTGTTTACTTGCTCTGTGTCTCTGATAACTGTGACTCTGATTTTGCTGATGACTATGGATTTTGTTGTGACAACTCTTATGGATTTCCCCTTCTACCTTTGACGTACCCTCCTGGCATTTGTCCCTGAACTGTTACCTCATCACGCTATTATATCACCCCCTGTACTCTGAGCCCTCCTGGTATTTCACCCTCTGACTGTTACTTGACCATGCTTTTGTGTCACCCCTCTGTACTACGAGCCCTACTGGTATCTGATCTCGGACCTCCTGACTACCCTCTCTCATGTCTTGCCCATGACTAGAGACTCAGTGTCACATTATAACTGACTATATTCATTTTTTTTTCTTTGCCAGTTGGACTCTCTTCAGACAGTCTGTGACCAGGTGGTGAATTTGACTCAGATGATGCAGGATCTATCTAAGGAATGCCAGAGTCTTGGATCATCATAGTTTCAGTAGCAGGGACAGATAATTAGTCTTATAAAAACCTCCTCTCGCCCTTCACTGCTAGTGGAGACTGCAATGTCTGTTCCCTCTGATGTTCAGTTTCTATCCCCCTAACCAGTAGTGGCCCTTCCTGATTCTTTTTTCGGTGAGGAGAGAAACCAGTTTAGAGTGTTTAGGGAAAGTATTAGGGTATTCTTCTTTACTCTACGACCCCAGTCTTCAGGCAATGAATTCTAGCAGGTGGGAATAGTTATGTCCCTATTGAGAGGGGGCTCAGACTTTTTCCTTGTTCCCATGTGAGCGGCAGCCAGGGCTGTAGTCATGGCCCGCACAGATGTCTGCTTTAGCATGCCCTGGCCACCAGCACCACATACACACAGTCCCACTGTCTCACTAGCCTGGTTCTCAGGGTCCTCTCTGAGTACCAGAGGAACTTCTTCCTTCACTTTAGTGCATAAAGAGACAGAGTCCAGTTCCAACTTTAAATGAACAATTTTACTTGATTCCATACGCAGCACATCCAGATCAGTTACAGCATTGACATGGGATTCCACACAGTACACATCCTTCACTCTCCCTGTGCTCCTCCTCACGTCTCCGGGTGTATTCCTAGGTCGCACCGTCTTGCTCGGTACCACAGCATCCTCTCTATCCAGCTTTACTACTCTTAGGAGTTCCGCTGTCTGTTTTGCGCTAGACATAATGGCATCTGCCCACGTAGAAAGCTGCCACATCTTGGAGCGACCTGCATTTCTATTCTGCTGCTACTTCTGCAGTAGCCTTCTTCTGTAGCTTCTGGCCACCATAGACCCTGGACTGCTGGGCACCTAGCTTCACAACATTGCGGGATCACTATGCTGTTCCAGGGCTTTAAAACCTGTCCGGACTGTTTGGGCTCCCTGGCCCTACTACTTACAATCAGGAAATGTTCCTAGCTTACCCACAGTGGCCCCTCCTATCTTAACTATGTATCCTAAGGTACCACATCTAGTGTCCTAATTGAAGTACTGCACTTAGCCTAAACTACAGCATAATATCGTACAATACACTATATACAGTTATATACATTACACATTAATACAGAGGGGTGGGGTGCATGTCAGTCCTGATACACCCCTTACACCCACATGCCCCAGCATGGTCTTTATTTGACACATTTTTTTATTCCTTAGGGGTTATCTATGATGAATCTGACAGAATGAGGCTAGGATCATGAACCTGACATAGGGGAGCAGCACCGCTGTGGACTACTATACTGATTTCCGACAGTGGTCCACTGTGGTTCAGTGTAATAATGCGGCCCTTAGGTACAAATTTCATAAAGGTCTGTCTGATATACAATTTGGTTCTGCATTATCCCACCTTGTTCTTTTGCAGAAGCCATAACACAGGCAGTACAAATGGACTGCATAATTCGTGAGAGGCATGGTGGGTAGCGGGATGTCTTGTATTCTTCCCCAGAGCAGGCCCATTTACTTGTGATAGGGCCAATGGAAGTTGCAGCAGCCAGTTTTCATGCTGTGGAGAAAAAAATGGATAAAGGATCTTGAACTTTGTTTCTACTGTGGTCTTGCATGACATTTTTTCAAGTATTATTCAGCTCACTCTCAAGCAAGTCATTGGGAAAACCTCTAAGTCTGAGTGATAGTCGAAGAGGTCACCCAGACTTCCAGGTACCTTTTTTCTCCTCAGATAATGTACTGCTCAAAACTGTATTGTCTTTCAAGAACCAGGTTTTGCCAGCATTGGCTTTCTTTGTCTGTGGATCTGCAGCTAACTTTATTGATTCTGTAATGATTTGGAAATTAGTGTTAGGGCCAGTTAGCCTGACTGAACCCATTCAAGTTTTTGTAATTGACAAAACATCGCAACTTCAGAACTGTGGCAAATTTTTTATGGTGGAATTGACACTTCAGATAGAAGCAGTTCACTCAGAATCCATTTCCTGTTTTGTCTTGTATAAGTTACCTGCTGCGGTGGTACTGGGGCTTCCATGTTTACTCATTCACAATCCTGCTGTTGATTGGTGTTCCAAAGGTCATAAAAAATGTCTAAGCTGTGTGCAAGTATGCTTCGCAAGTCTGGAGGGTTTACCAGAAGGGCTTAGGAGATGTGTTCTCAGAAAAAGAAGTGGAGATATTATCTCCCAGCATTCTTATGACTGTGCTATTGATCTTGTCCCTGGTGCTAAATTATATAAATAAAAAAAAAGCTTGCCTGTATAATTTATCTTGGCCTGAACGTACCGCCATGAAAAGTTATGTGATCGAAAGTTTACAAAAGGGTATTATACGTCCTTCCTCCTCCCCTGTGGCTGCTGGATTCTTCTTTGTAAAAAAGAAAGATGGGGGTTTCTGTCCTTACCTCGATTTCCGAGAACTGAACAAGATCACGATTAAGAATACATACCTACTTCCACTCTTCCACAACCGTTATAATCAGCTTACTGGGGCTAAATGGTTTTCTAAACTTGATCTTAGAAGGGCTTACAATTTAATACGCATCAGGAAGTGTGATAAGTGGAAAACGGCGTTTTTAACATTGGAGGGTCTATTCAAAAATCTTGTCATGCCTTTTGGGTTAACAAATGCTCCAACAATATTTTAAAACTTTATGAACGATGTATTTTCTGATTGCATTGAAGATTTGTTGTTATATTCCTTGATGATATTTTAATTTACTCATCTGATATGGATTCTCACCAGGAACATGTCAGGGTTGAATTACAAAGAATGAGGGAAAATTCTTTGTTTGCAAAAATTTGAAAAATATTTTTTTTTTCTGTTCCATTTCTGGGATATATTTTATCAGCTGATGGTTTGAAAATGGACCCTGTAAAGGAGCAAGCCATATTTGATTGGATTCAACCTAGTGACCTAAAAGCGTTGCAACATTTTCTTGGATTCGTCAACTATTCTAGGAAATAGATGAAACCTTTATAGTCATCTCTATGTCAGATGCTGGGGAAGTGTACATGTATCATATTTTTTCTACTTATTCACAATAGATAAAACATGCAATTTTATTACTCTTATCTTAGTGCTGCGATGAATAAAATTCAGCACTTCTTGTATTCCTTTTAATTTTTTTTCTTAAGTATTAACTGTAAGGGATAAAGAAAGTGATAATTTTATAATTTGAGTCATTACTAGTGTTGAGCGATACCGTCCGATACTTGAAAGTATCGGTATCGGAAAGTATCGGCCGATACCGTCACAGTATCGGAATCCAATCCGATACCGATACCCGATACCAATACAAGTCAATGGGACTCATGTATCGGACGGTATTCCTGATGGTTCCCAGGGTCTGAAGGAGAGGAAACTCTCCTTCAGGCCCTGGGAACCATATAAATGTGTAAAAGAAAGAATTAAAATAAAAAATATCGCTATACTCACCTGTCCGACGCAGCCGGGACTTCAGCGAGGGAACCGGCAGCGTTGTTTGTTTAAAAATCGCGCTATTACTTGGTTACGTGAATTCCCGGCTTGTGATTGGTCAGGTCGGCCATGTTGCCGGGACGCGGACCAATCACAGCAAGCCGTGACGAAATTACGTCACGGCTTGCTGTGATTGGTCCGCGTCCCGGCAATATGGCCGCCCTGACCAATCACAAGCCGGGACGTCACGGGAGGCTGGACACGCGCTCATTTTAAAATGGGCGCGTGTCCAGCCTCCCGTGACGTCACGGCTTGTGATTGGTTGCGCCGCGATCAACCAATCACAAGCCGGGAGGCTGGACGCGCTCATTTTGAAATGGGCGCGTGTCCAGCCTCCCGTGACGTCACGGCTTGTGATTGGTTGCGCCGCGATCAACCAATCACAAGCCGGGAGGCTGGACGCGCTCATTTTGAAATGGGCGCGTGTCCAGCCTCCCGTGACGTCACGGCTTGTGATTGGTTGCGCCGCGATCAACCAATCACAAGCCGGGAGGCTGGACGCGCTCATTTTGAAATGGGCGCGTGTCCAGCCTCCCGGCTTGTGATTGGTTGACCGCGACGCAACCAATCACAAGCCGTGACGTCACGGGAGGCTGGACACGCGCCCTTTTTAAAATGAGCGCGTTTCCAGCCTCCCGTGACGTCACGGCTTGTGATTGGTTAATGGCGGCCATGTTGCCGGGACGCGGACCAATCACAGCAAGCCGTGACGTATTTTCGTCACGGCTTGCTGTGATTGGTCCGCGGCCCGGCAACATGGCCGCCCTGACCAATCACAAGCCGGGACTTCGCGTAACCATGTAAAAGCGGGAATTTTAAACAAACAACGCTGCCGGTTCCTGCGCTGAGGTCCCGGCTGCGTCGGACAGGTGAGTATAGCGATATTTTTTATTTTAATTCTCTATTTTACACATTTTAACATTAATGTTGTTCCGATACCCGATACCCGATACCACAAGAGTATCGGAATCCCGGTATCGGAATTCCGATACAGCAAGTATCGGCCGATACCCGATACTTGCAGCATCGGAATGCTCAACACTAGTCATTACTGATAAATGGAAGCATTTTGGAAGATAAAAAATTTTTTTTCTCTAAACTTTAATCAACTTTATTAACAATTTTTATATCTACAATGTATCTTGAACATGTGATTATATGATCACTTTTATAATGCTATTTTTATTTTATTATTGGCCTTCAGCTCAATCTTGAGCAATGGCGACTTGATGGATGAATGCTCTGTGTGAAGATCGATCTTGTACAAGACACCACAGGTCTTCTCCGCCGTTATCTTGATTGTATCATGCCATCAGGTTGCTGGTCTTCCTCTTCGCCTTGTTGCTTTTATTCTTTTGACCATGATGTCCTTCTCCAGTGATTGCTCTTTTTTTATGATGTCCAAAGTAGGCAAGTCGTAGCTTGGTGATCCTTTCTTCACGTGACATATCTAGCTTGATTTGTTCTAAAATTGATTTGTTTCTTCTTCTTGCCACCCATGGTATTGATAGCATCCTTCTCCAGAACCACATTTCAAAGGCATTGATTCTTCTTCTGTCTTGTTTCTTTATTGTCCAGGTTTCGCATCTATATGTTAAACAGACTATGTACGAGCAGTGTCTTCATCACCAGTCAAATGTTCCTCAATTTGAAGACCCTGTTCAGTGACTTCATTGTTGAGTTGTCCATAGCTATTCTATTGACTTTCTGTGTCATCGCTGCATCTTGAGTGATCATTGTTCTGAGTAAAAGGAAGTCCTTTACAACTTCCAATTCATTGCCTTCCATCTTAAATGTGTCCCAGTTGTACCTGGAAGTAGTCAATATATTTGTCTTCTTTGAATTGAGCAGGAGTCCCATGCTTGAGCTTTCCATCTTGACACTCCATAAAAAGTCCTTCATTCCATCTATGCTTGCTGCTATCAATGTTGTATCGTCTGCGTATTTAAGTTTGTTGATGATTCATCCAGAAATTTTGATTCCTTCTTAATTTTTGGCAAGTCTAGCCTTCCTGAAAATAGCTTCTTCATATAATTTGAAGATAATTGGTGACAGGATGCCGCGTTGACTGATGCCTTGCTCTACTTTGAACCAAACCCTGTCGCGTTCTGTTCCATCTTCTATAATATACTTTTATAATGTGCTTCCATAATATAAAGCAATAATTCAGTACTGCGATTTGTCATGTCTGTTGTTGATATGCTGAATTAAAACTTTTTGGGTCCAACCTTAGGCCTAGCATTCAACTAGAACTATGACCTAACACTGCATTCATTGTAACAAATTTGGTGTAGATGGCAAAGACTATACTGTTGAGCCTTTGCTATACCTTTTCATCACCATGTAGGAACTATTTCTCACTAGTGCTACAAGGGGTGTTAAAAATGTATGTAGCTGAATTTTCTGCGAAAATTGAACTGAATAAGTGTGACTTCAACACACTTATTCTACTTCACCTCCAGTGATCGGATGCCCTCAGAAGAGAAGGCGACTTCTTGCTGCTGCAAGAACCCTGTTACATCCTCTTTGACTGCATTATCATCAGGAAATTGTTGCCCATGCAGAAATTTCTTCAGGTTCCGAAATAAAAAAGTAAGCACTTTGAGCTAGGTCTTAACTATAGGGAGGATTCTTAAGCTCCATGAAGCCGCATTCTCTGATAGTAGTTTGTGATTTGTGAGACTTGTGAGCTGGTTCATTGACATGAAGCAGCAACAACCTGACGACAACTTACCATGGCATTTGTCTTTGATTGCCTCATGTAATATTTTCATTGTTGAAGCATAGGTGTCTCCAGTAAATGTTAGCTTGTGTGACATGAATTCTAGTAATAAAACACCTTCTCTATACCCAAAAACTGTTCCATGATCCTTTTAACTGAATGACGAACACAAAATTTCTTTGGAGTTGGTATTCCATTGCATGTACTCATATTTAGTCTCTGGATCATGGTGGAGGACACATGTTTTGTCACCCATAATAATTGAAGAATAGAAGTGTCTTGTATTTTCTCTTAGCATGTCTAAATTCTCTTGGCTAAATTGCTGGCAACATGTTTTTTAATCAAGGCGTCAACATTCCTGGCACCCACTGGGAACTAACTTTCAACATCACCAAAACATTAGGAATGATACTGGTTACTGTGCAAACTGAAATGCCTAACTCATGAGCTATAACACTCACTCTGAACCGATGATGTTCCAAAATCATGGCCTCCATCTTCAATTGATTTCCTAGCCTATTTAAACTACTTGGCAAAGACTTTAGTTTGTGGTAGAAAGGTGCATCCTCACCATATGCAAATCACTCACTTATCCAATTCATGCAAATATTGAATGGAGGAGATGAAGATGGAATAAAAATCTTGTCCTTTATTAGTGCATCAGGAAACATTATCGGCTGTATTCAGGGTGATGAAAATGTATACTACGGTGCCAGAGTGGATTATAGTAAAGATTGTTAATGTGGTGTCCTTTTTACTATCCCATAGTTATATTTTTTTAATAAAAGATACTATAAACAGATTAAAGGTTGCCCGATGGGGAGCAACCTTTCAAAATTTTCCATAGTTCTGCATAAATGTGACCTAAAACTACATCAATTTTTCTCATAAATCCTAGAAGTAGATACAGAGGACCAATTCAAACAAATGAGTTAAAAATATTAGCCTTTGTAATTTTTTATTGAGGTAATTCATACAATATCACATCTGTGGGTGACAAAAGTATGTGAACCTTTACTTTCAGTATCTGGTGTGACCCACTGGTGCAACAATGTTTCTGGTAATTGTTAATTCTGCACATTGGCTTGGAGGAATTTAGCCCATTACTCGCTACAAAACAACTTAAACTCTGTTATGTTGTTTGGTTTTCTATTATGAACTGCTCGCTTTATGTTTTTCAACAACATTTCTATAGGATTAAGGTCAGGACTTTGACTTGGACATTCCAGAACTTTAACTTTATTAATATTTTAAACCTTCCCATATATAACAACTTGTATGCTTTGTGCCTTTGTTTTGCTGCATGACCCAATTTCTCTTAAGATTCAGCTAATTGAAAGATGTCCAAATGTTTCCCTGTCAAATTTATTTTACTATTATATTATTTTTTAGAAATCATTGTTCCATAATTGATTGCAACCTTACCTAACCTAAATGTAGCAAAACAGGCCTAAACAAAGATAAAATAACCACCATGTTTCCCAGGTGGTTGGAGGTTTTAATGCTCTAGTGCAGTGCAGTGTTTTTCTTTCTCCAAAGAACTCTATTTTAGACTAATCTGTAATAAAATATTGTTCCAATAGCTTTCTGGCTTGTTTATTTCATGTTTAGCAAACTGCAGATGGGCAGCAATGTTCTTTTAAAAAAGCATTGTTTTTCACCATTCCTGTTCAGCGTCCTCATGGTAGCTCATGAACATTAACATTAGCTAATGTGAGAGAGGCCTTTAGCTGCTTAGAGGTTACCTTGGGTTCCCGTATGACCTCACAGACTATTATATGCCTTGCTTTTGAACTGATCTTTGCTGGTTGAACACTCAAGAAGAGTAATAATGACCTTCTACTTCCTCCATTTTGATGCAGTCTGTTTGACTGTGTATTTTAAAGATGGGTTGTTTTCCTTTCCCATTCTGATGAGCATCAGCAACTTTTCTTCTGATATTCTCAGAAACCATTATTTATTTGTGCCACTTCCACAAGTGTTCCAAAGATCAGACTTTAATAGATCCCTGTTCTTTAAATAAAACAGGTCGCCCTCTGACATCTGGTAGTCATCCAATTGATTGAAAGTGCCAGACTCTAATTTCACCGTCAAATTGTCTGTGTGGCACCCCAGGAGTTTGGGTACCACAGTAGTGCTGTCTTCCTCATGGGGAGGATAGTGCTATGTCTGGAGACATGATATGAAGCATAAGAAAAAATGGAGCAAAAAGTCCAAAAAGTAATCAAAATATCAATTTATTAGAAATAATACGCAATACATAAACAGACTACGATAAGGTAATAACAAAAGGACAGTAGTACCCTGACACAAGATATTTAGTATTCAACATGGGTAAAAGTGCTCAAGTGCAACAAGAGAGAGACCAAAATGTTCACAGTAAACAGTAAAAATATTAAAGTATCCAAATGGCTGAACTAATCTGCGCGCTATGCCATTATGTAGAACCGGGTACTTTAATATTTTTACTGTTTACTGTGAACATTTTGGTCTCTCTCTTGTTGCACTTGAGCACTTTTACCCATGTTGAATACTAAATATCTTGTGTCAGAGTACTACTGTCCTTTTGTTATTACCTTATCCTAGTCTGTTTATGTATTGCGTATTATTTCTAATAAATTGATATTTTGATTACTTTTTGGACTTTTTGCTCCATTTTTTCTTATGCTTCATATTATGGTTAGGAGTGTCCTTTTGGTGACCTTTGAGATACTCACATGGGTTTTTATTTCTGTGGCACCCCTCTACTTATGTTGTCTTGTATGGTATATGTTTATCTATATGTCTGGAGACAAGTGAGATTTCCTTTGGTAGGTTTACACACACACAACACCTTCCACATCCAGGCCAGAAGGGGGAGCTCCAAGCCCTGTGTTAGGGCAGCTTCCCCGAATAAAGATCTTGGTTTGGAGGTGGAGAGAGCTCAGGTTGTAGTAGGAGTCTGTGTGAGGACAGACAGGAGTGGAGCACAGAGGAAAGTGAAAGTTCCAAGAGGCCACGAGCAGGAAGAGCTAGAGCACAAGAATCCAGGATCCAGGAGACCGAGGCTCACGTGGACTCTATGACACGGAGCAGAACCGGAGGGCATTGTACTACCAAAATTTTGCCCACAATTACCTGTGGCAAAGCAGCACTTAGTAGCCCGGAGTCACTAAGAACGGACCCCAGAACCTACGGCCCGAGCTGCCTGCCATACAGGTACCTATCCTAGGACAGTAGAACAATTAAAGACCTTGTTGAGACACTTAGTGGCAGCAGGGACTTAGAGACAGAAAGTGCAGAGTGGTAGGCTCCCACTTACCCAGGGGAACTTGCTTGTCTCTGGACTGCCAGGACTTCTCTGCCTGCCGTGTGATCTGGTGCTCTGGACTGTGGATGCTGAAGTCTTCAGTAAAGGTAAAGAGACTGCAACCCTGTGTCCTCGTTTTTCTCTGCGCCACTCACCATTCACCATCTATACACCGGGAAGCCCTGGGGATATGCTTCACCTGTGGGAAGGTATACCATCTAGCTGCCATAACATCACCCCAGCGGACCCCTTAAAGCAGCATTAGTCACCCTGACCGAATACCACAGGTGGCATCGCGAACATAAACTTTATCCCTTTAAAGACCTTTCCCTTTTATACAGATGTCCCAGGGCCACGGACCGGGTCAGCCACCGTGACATCCCCCTGTGCACCGCAGGACCCGGTACAAGTACCCCACGGCCCCTCGGGGTGCTCCAAACTTGGCGTCACAAACAGGATGGACTAAACCCTGTGAATCGGGTCATGTGCACCTAAAGGACTGTGCCTAACTGCTTTGTGCCAGAGACTGAGTATTGTGAATTGCCGCCAAAATCCGCCATTGGAGCGCGAGGAGGAGACATACCTTTGTGGGCAGAGCCAGCCAAAAAGAGCACGAAGCAGGAAAAAAGGGTGCCAGGCTGCTGAGAACACTGGAAGTGAAGACGTCGTACAGCAAAGCTGGAAGAAAAGACGCTGCAAAGTGCCGAATGGAGCGCCAGAGAGACCACCGCAGATTCCGGAGAGGAGACGCTGACTTCTATCAGGTTAGAGAAGGGAAAGAGCCATGTCCAGTCCAGGAGGAGAGTTGGTGGCGGTCACAGCCACAGACCTAATAGCACCCCCAGGCGTAGCAGCACCTGCAGACCTAGTGATTCCCCCGGGCCCCGTAGAGAACGCAGCCGCAGTTCCTGTACCGCTAGTCGAGGCCGCAGCGCCCATAAGCCAGCCGGACACCGCCACAGCTGCAGTGGCCATCATGCCCTTGTCCATGCAGTACATACCTGGAGCAGCCTGGCTCCCGCAATATTCTGGCGAATCACATATGTTCACTGATTTTAAAGAAAGACTCTGTAGCCTGTTTGAAGTGTCAGGCCAACTGTCTGGAGCGGCCCTGAGGGAGGTAAAATCCTGGCCGGATGTGGATAAAGGGACTGTGCAGCAGATCTTTGCTAAGCTCAAAGTTTCTTTTGACACCCGCACAGCTGCAGAGATAAAAATGAAGTTCTTTGGATGTAAGCAAAAAGTCCAAGACAGTATATAGGACTATGCACTTAATTTGCAGGAGGCACTCCGGGCTGTTAAACAAGTAGATCCTAACAGCATACAGGACGCAGATAAACTTTTGAAAGAGCAGTTCATTGAGGGGCTTCTATCTCATACCCACAAGACTCAATTACGTCTTCTGGCTTTGCAAAACCCCGACCTAGACTTTGCCTAGTTTAAGGACAACGCCATCCGGGTGTTGCACGAACCTCCACCCAGCCATGCAGTACCTCCTAAGCGGCCAGCCCTCACGTACCACCAGGAGGTGGCGTTATACCCTCAAGTCCCTGCTGAGGCCAATGCCCAGGTCCTCGATGATGATTCTTCTGCAGGACTATGCCTCCAGATGCAAGAGCTGACCAAGAACTTTGCTGCATTAGCCCGGACCATGAAGTCCCTACAGGAGGCCCCCAAGGAGAATCAAGCTGGCTTCCAGACCAGAGGACGTCCCCTGGCGATGACAGAAGAGAATCCCGCCGACCAGAGGAAGAGGCGACGAGCGCTATCACCAGGATGGACGACCCATCTGAAGTCGTTGTGACCAAGCAGGACACATTGTAAGGTACTGTCATTTAAACGGGCGACTCCTGGGGCAGAGGGCCAATCCCCAGGAGTAGGATGACCAGGCCCTAACAACTGGCAAGCCAAATACATTGGAGGACGACCTGTTCTCCCTATTGTGATCGACAGCATCCCCATGAACGCTTTGTTGGACACTGGTTCACAAGTTACAACTATGCCGTACATACTTTATAAGCGTTATTGGGCTGACACAGACATTACTCGTGGCCCCGATGATGATTTCACCATAGTAGCCAGTAACGGTCAGCTGTTGCCACAAGTGGGATACAAAGAGGTCACTATTAAAAGTGAGGCGGGTAGAATTAAAAGCCCAAGGGATGGTGATTGTTGACATTGATCAATCGAAGTAAACTGAATTTATTCAAAAAAGCAACCAGTCATACAGGGTATCTGCCAACGTTTCGGCCACAGGCCTTTATCAAGGCAATTATCTGGAATAATAATATAATATAACACAAATTGATACAGATATTTATAAACATATCAATTATGTACACTGGTTGTCTTATATACAGAAAACATCCAACCCAACCAATATTAGTCATAAAGGGGATGTAAACATAGATTAAGGATATCACCTATAGACATGGGAAACAAAAAACATCACAACCACAATCCAGTATATATCCTGCTGGAAGCGGGGTGCCGAAACGGTAAACAGAATAATAGACACTGAATCCATGGTTCAAAGAAAAGAAAAGGGAATGATCCCACATCCATAGCAACCGGAGTATGTGTAAGTGAAACCGGATAAGCTTCAATCTGTAGATAGTGAAATAGAGAAAAAAAGGGAGAGAGAGATGTATATATATATATACACACATATATATTATATTATACTACCTGTATGCTGTTAGCAGGAAAGCTATAAAGGATACAATACAGATAAGAGCAACATAAGCATGAGTCCCATAGAACAGTGGGAAGATAGGAATATAAGAAAACCGCTAATAATTACCTTAGAAATAGGAGCACAGGATGCGGGCACTGCCGTAGGGAGGGCTGAGTGTTACAGGAAGCTGAAGGTGCTCCAAATAAGGAAAAAGTCACCCGATGACCCGGAAGTGAAAGGCACGGCCAGACGGTGCTAACAGAGGAAAACAGGAGTGACCGCAAGCGCGGTACAGCTATGCCGACGGAAGTGGGGCAAGGGGTGAACAGAGAATAAGTGCGCACGCGCAAATCAGAAACTAAGAGCATGGTGAAAACAGGGACGTGTAAGGCTGAGGCTACCAGAGCGCATGCGCATAAATAGAGTAACGCTAGTGGGTCAGGAAAAGGAAAAATAGAGGAAGAAACAAGGAATAAAAGAATGAAAAAAGGGGGGACTGAAAATAAGACAACAAAGAACACACAAGTCCCATAAACGAATGGGAAAGAGAAGATCAAAGAGAAAGTGGAACAAAGAAAAATATAAAAGAAATAAAGGGAAAACACCCACAAACCTGTAGAAGGTAATCAGAGTGCCACAGGGTGATGGACCAATGGATTAGGTCTATGAAAATAAAGAGCATAATGTTATATTGTAGTAAACCCACTTATACATTAAAAACACACATAGATATACATTCTCATCAACATTATCATCTACTTCCACTGACAATAAGGCGGTTAGTACCACACTTTCCCTCAAAAAATTAAATTTGAGTCAGCGAAGCACATTCTCTCCACCCAGGACATATCACCCAGTTGAGACATTCATTTCTCTTGTTAAAAAAGATACACATAGAAAATTAATTGACATTCAACATGGTCGTCTCCATGTCATGAACAATATGTCGAGACTTGAGAAAGTGGCTATCAATAGTTTACGCTCTAATAAACAACTGGTAATTAAACCCGCCGACAAAGGCGGTGCAGTGGTGGTGATGGATAGACACTACTACATTAATGAGATTCGTTCTCAACCAAGTGACTCCGAAACTTATTATCCTATCTCACATGACCCTACGGTAGAAATTACTAAAGAGATTCGGACTCTAGCACACCGGTTTTGTTTGTTGGGAGTCATAGATAACAAACTCAGTGAATTTTTGGTTAATCCTCACCCTCTCTGCCCCATTCTTTATACATTACCCAAAATCCACAAAAATCTGAATAACCCTCCTGGGAGACCCATAGTGGCCTCCACGGGCTCTCTACTTTCTCCACTTGCAATGGTATTAGAAAAGATCTTATCACCATTATTGTGCCACATCCCCTCCCTTTTGCGGGATACATCACAGTTCTTGTCCTATATCCGTGATTTGAACACCGTGCCTCTCGGTTGTTATTTGGTGACATTAGATGTCAACAGCCTATATACCAATATCAATAATCAGAAAGGTATCGAGGCTGTTAAGGATTTCCTAGATAACTATACTCAGTTTGATCCTAATTTGAAAGACTTTTGTGGTACATTATTGGAACTCATTCTGACAAAGAATTTTTTTCTATTTGAAGATGATTTCTTTATTCAATTGAATGGCACCGCAATGGGGAGCAATGTTGCGCCCCCCTATGCCAATATCTTTATGGCCGACTTCGAGTCAAAATTCGTCTATACACATGTACTCTTCCAGCAGTTTTGTCCACTCTGGAAGAGATACATTGACGATATTTTCCTTGTATGGTGTGGCGATTTGGACTCTCTTTTGTCGTTTCATCAGTTTATTAATACTTGTGTTGACAAATTGACCTTCACAATCCAATATGATCCTAAATCCATTTCTTTTCTGGATACTATGGTTATTATCAATGGGGATGGTACTTTATCCACTGATCTCCATGTCAAGTCTACCGACAAGAACAGTCTATTGTTCTTCACCAGTTGCCATCCTCGCCATATTAAGCGGGCTCTCCCTAAATCACAATACAGCAGGATAAACCGGATTGTGTCTGATCCTGTTCAACGTTTCACGAGATTGGACGAGATGGCGAATAAATTTCGGAATCGGGGATACCCCGATACATATTTGAATTTTACTCCAGATTCTTTACGTTCCACTATGCCACAACCGAAGGTCAATAGAATGGCATTTGTCAACACGTATCATCCATTCATGTCACTATTTCAGGGTTTGATAAGAAAACATTGGCCTCTATTGGGCACATCATACCCGAATATTCCTGAGTTCCAGGTTGCCCCACTTATGTGCCATAAAAAACCTTCCAATCTCAGCAACCTTTTGGTTGCAGCTGACATTGGTAGCTCGAAATTGGTATCAAGACAAACTTTTTTGGCTACACCGCGTAAGGGTACATTTCCATGCCTACATTGCCTACAATGTTCAAACATTACTAGGGGCGACACATTCACCCATCCCAGATCCGGTAAATGTTTTCCAATACGGGATTTTTTTAGTTGTGATTCTACATACGTTATCTATTTTATTAAATGTCCATGCGGTCTCGGATATGTGGGTGAGACCACCCAACATATCCGAGACCGCATTTCACAACACAAATCTACTATTAGGTGCAAAAGGCTATTATTACCATTACCAGCCCACTTTATTACTCACAACCACAGTATTTCACAACTTCGGTACCAGATCATTGA
Source organism: Ranitomeya variabilis (assembly GCF_051348905.1). Taxonomy (NCBI): domain Eukaryota; kingdom Metazoa; phylum Chordata; class Amphibia; order Anura; family Dendrobatidae; genus Ranitomeya; species Ranitomeya variabilis. Next base: position 848,458,992 of record NC_135233.1, on the reverse strand, counting down.
TAGTATCCCCATGTCTAGGAGAGGTGGCAACTAGTGTTGAGCATTCCGATACCGCAAGTATCGGGTATCGGCCGATACTTGCGGTATCGGAATTCCGATACCGGGATTCCGATACTTGCCGCGTATCGGATACCGGAATCGGAAGTTCTAAGATTCAAAAAGCAGAAATTCAGCCAATGAGATTGATTCCAAGTGTGGGCACATCCTGTTTAGCATGGAGGGCATGAAACTACTGGCAAGGCTGTGATTGGCTGGTGTAATGATGTCATGATGCAGTTTAAAAGTCGCTGGCGCCATTTTGCGATCACTCTGCTGTGAATTCAGTTAGTGACAGGACGCTGTTTGCTGACTGAGGGACAGTTTAGAGATAGCGATTTGCTTCTTTGTGCTTTCCAAAGGCTAATTTAGCAACCGCTGTGTTCACCTACTATTCACCTTGCTTTTGCCTTGTAGCGCTGTTTTCACAGCGATCTGCAGGGTCTGTGTGTGTGTGTGTGTGAGTGCAGCCCAGTCTCCAGTCTGAGTGCAGCCACATAGGCCATCCATAGTTGGTTGTATTCAGTTCAGGGAGGGTGGTTCATTGCCTCATACTGTTCCTTTTTTTTTTTTTTTTCCCAAGTAGTGTAGTCTGCTGCTAATTTATTCAAAAAAATCCTATTAGTGTCTTTCCACCCGTCTCCAGCTAATTTGTGGAAAAACACTACATAGGATAAAGTAGAGGAGGGTTTTTGGGCCTTGCAGCGCCGTTTACGGCTGTCTGCACGGTCTCCGTGTGACTGCAGCTCGCCCTGTAATCTGTGAGCAGCTGTAGCCTGGTTGTCTCCAGCTCAGGGTTTTTCACTGCGTCATACCGCCAAATCAATTTTCTTTTTTTTCAAAGTAGTGTAGTCTGCTGCTAATTAATTTAAAAAAATCCTATTAGTGTCTTTCCACCCGTCTCCAGCTAATTTGTGGAAAAACACTACATAGGATAAAGTAGAGGAGGGTTTTTGGGCCTTGCAGCGCCGTTTACGGCTGTCTGCACGGTCTCCGTGTGACTGCAGCTCGCCCTGTAATCTGTGAGCAGCTGTAGCCTGGTTGTCTCCAGCTCAGGGTTTTTCACTGCGTCATACCGCCAAATCAATTTTCTTTTTTTTCAAAGTAGTGTAGTCTGCTGCTAATTAATTTAAAAAAATCCTATTAGTGTCTTTCCACCCGTCTCCAGCTAATTTGTGGAAAAACACTACATAGGATAAAGTAGAGGAGGGTTTTTGGGCCTTGCAGCGCCGTTTACGGCTGTCTGCACGGTCTCCGTGTGACTGCAGCTCGCCCTGTAATCTGTGAGCAGCTGTAGCCTGGTTGTCTCCAGCTCAGGGTTTTTCACTGCGTCATACCGCCAAATCAATTTTTTTTTTTTTCAAAGTAGTGTAGTCTGCTGCTAATTAATTTAAAAAAATCCTATTAGTGTCTTTCCACCCGTCTCCAGCTAATTTGTGGAAAAACACTACATAGGATAAAGTAGAGGAGGGTTTTTGGGCCTTGCAGCGCCGTTTACGGCTGTCTGCACGGTCTCCGTGTGACTGCAGCTCGCCCTGTAATCTGTGAGCAGCTATAGCCTGGTTGTCTCCAGCTCAGGGTTTTTCACTGCGTCATACTGCCAAATCAATTTTCTTTTTTTTCAAAGTAGTGTAGTCTGCTGCTAATTAATTTAAAAAAATCCTATTAGTGTCTTTCCACCCGTCTCCAGCTAATTTGTGGAAAAACACTACATAGGATAAAGTAGAGGAGGGTTTTTGGGCCTTGTAGCGCCGTTTACGTCTGTCTGCACGGTCTCCGTGTGACTGCAGCTCTATCTGTTGTCAGTTCAGCCCCCAAAAAATAAATAAATAATAAAGTTCACCAAACACACCAGTTACACCACTTTACATTTCTGTAGGCCACATTAGCTCATATTAAAGTCTAGTCCACACTTTAGATAATTAGTGCTTCTTATACCTGTTAGGAGGAGTTGCTCAGGAATAAGCACACAAATCCGTTAGTACTTTTCTGCTTATCTTTATCAGTCAACCAAGATGAAGAAGGCAGTGAGTAAGGCACGGGGGCGTGGGAGCCGTCGCGGAGCAGGGAGGGGACGTGGGGATTCTGTGCCTGCTGCGGGCACCGGTGACTCATCAGCACCCACTTTCACCAGGCAACAGTCGTTCATGCGAAGCTTTGTGTCCGAGCGCCGTACACCGCTGCTGCGTGAAGAACAAATTGAAGCTGTTGTCGGATGGATGGCAGCTAATGCATCAACTTCCATTAGTGCCACATCCTCTCAGACACAGAGCACTGGAGAGCAGCCATCTGTCTCTTCACCACCTGCCAAATTGCCCAGGCAGACAGAGAGCCCAGGACAGGAGCCGTCTCTACTTCTGTTCTCTGAATCTCTTGGCTTGGAAACAGGGGGCCAGCCAAGCAGCATTGGAGAAATGGAAGAAGAGGCAGGGTGCAGTGATGCCCAACAGCTTTTTCTGTCTTCCTCTGAAGAGGCGGGTGGGCCAGTGGCTCCGGTCACCACATCGCAGGCCGCATCAGCTGATGATGACACTCAGGTGCCACTTACTGGTGCGTGCTCTGCTGCTGAGACTACCCAGGAGGAGCAGTTGGGGGCAGAGGGTAGTGTAGATGATGAGGTCCTCGACCCATCTTGGCGTGAGGGACAGGAAGGTGGTGGGAGCAGCTCTGAGGAAGAGATTCCCCGTACGGCCCAAAGAGGGAGAGGGAGGGGGAAGACTGCGGATCCTGCAGCCTCCGCTTTGGCACCCGTTAGGAGCATGTCTCTTCCAAAAGCCAAAAAGGGCGCTCCCAAGACTTGCAGTGCCTGGTCCTTTTTTGACACAGTTGCAGATGACATTTGCTATGTCAGATGCAACGTGTGTCATCAAAAAGTCAAAAGAGGGAAAAATGTCAGCAACCTCAATACCTCCAACATGTGGAAACATGTGCGCAACAGGCACCCGGCGGAGTTAGAAAAACACACTGAAGAGGTAGGCCAACCAACAGCGGCAGCTACCACCTCTTCAGCTCGTGTTGCCTCTTCCTCTACCTCACACGCAGCTGGTTCGGCGTCCTCCCAGGATCGCCGTGGAAGAACCTCTGCCCCTGTTGTCCAGAGACCCGCTGTAATTCCACCCGCAGCGCCACTTTCCCAGTCATCCACACACTCCCAGCCCAGTCTACAGCCATCGGTAGTACAGGCATGGGAGAAAAGGCGGCCTTTCTCGTCAAACCACCCACGAGCACAGGCTCTGACTGCAGGCATTGCCAAACTTCTGTCACTGGAAATGCTGTCATTCAGGCTGGTGGAGACTGACAGCTTCCGTGACTTGATGTCATTGGCAGTCCCACAGTACAATGTGCCCAGCCGCTTTTACTTCAGCAGGCAAGCCGTCCCTGCCCTGCAGAAGCATGTGGAGGGACACATAAAACACGCGCTACTGAACGCCGTCAGTAGCAAGGTCCACCTCACCACCGATGCGTGGACCAGTCAACATGGACAGGGGCGATACCTTTCCCTCACTGCCCATTGGGTTAATGTCGTTGAGCCGGGTACAGACCGTGCGAGTGGCGCAGGACGTGTCCTGCCCACTCCAAGGATTGCAGGAATCCATTCTGTACGCATTGACTCCTCCTCTTACACCAGTTCCTCAGAATCATCGCTGCAGGAGCCGTCACAGTCCACCTCCACATGGACCCGTGATGAACGTGTACCTGTTACGACCGACATGAGCACAGCCGTGGCCAAACGTCAACAGGCCGTCTTGAAATTAATTTTCTTGGGGAATCGTAGCCACACAGCGCAGGAGCTCTGGAATGCCATCAAGCAGGAGAGCGATGTGTGGTTTGTGCCAGCGAATCTCCAGCCAGGCATGGTAGTGTGTGATAATGGCCGAAATCTGGTGGCAGCTCTGGGCCTCGGCAACCTCACTCACATCCCATGTCTGGCACATGTGCTCAATTTGGTCGTGCAGAGCTTTTTGAGGGACTATCCGGATCTTGATGCACTGCTGCACAAGGTCCGCCTAGAGTGTGCTCACTTGCGGCGTTCCAGCACGGCAAAAGCGCGCATTGCGGCTCTGCAGCGCCGACACCGCCTGCCGGAACATCGCATCATATGTGACCTACCTACCAGGTGGAATTCCACGTTACATATGTTGGAGCGGTTGTGTGAGCAGCAGCAAGCTGTAATGGAGTACCAGCTGCTTCAGGCGCAAAAAAGTCGCAGTCAGCGCCGTACAGACTTCACAACCACAGAGTGGGCCACTATGAATGACGTCTGCCAGGTTTTGCGTCCCTTTGATTATTCCACGCGGATGGCGAGTGCAGATGATGCACTAGTCAGCATGACTGTCCCCCTTATCTGCCTGCTTGAAAAATCACTGCAAGCGCTAAGGGATGATGTTGTGGAAGAGGTGGAGGATGAGGATTCACCATTTCCATCATCTTCTGGACAGTCAGCGCCACGTGGTTCCTCACAAACGCGTAGGCAGGGGACCGTTTGTGAGGAGGATGAGGAGGAGTCAATGGAGGAGGAAGACATCCGTCCAGAGGAGGGAGTTACACAATTGTCCAGTACTCAGTGTGTACAGCGAGGGTGGGGTGATGACGAGCGGGCAGAGATCACGCCTCCAGCAGGGGACAGCGTTTCTTGGGCAGTTGGCAGTCTGCAGCACATGGTGGATTACATGCTGCAGTGCCTGAGAAACGACCGCCGCATCGCCCACATTCTCAACATGTCTGATTATTGGGTGTTCACCCTCCTCGATCCTCGCTACCGGGACAACGTAGAAAGCCTCATCACACCGTTGAACCGGGAGCGAAAAATGCGGGACTACCAAGACACACTGGTCAATTCCATCATCTTCTCCATTCCAACTGAGAGAAGTGCTGCTAGTGCATTCCAAAGCAGCTCAGTGCGTCCAGGCCGTGGTGGAGGCTCTGCACAAAGAGGGAGCAGAAGCAGTGCCTCTGCCCAAGGCAAGACCAGTATGGCCGAACTGTGGCACAGTTTTCTGTGCCCGCCACAAAAGTCTACACCATCACAGACGGCTCCAGTCAGCAGGAGGCAACGGTTCCGTCAGATGGTGACAGACTACATGTCTTGCCCTCTTGCTGTACTCCCAGACGGCTCTTCCCCTTTCAAGTTTTGGGTCTCAAAGCTGGATACATGGCCAGAGCTAAGCCAGTATGCATTGGAGGTGCTGTCTTGCCCTGCGGCCAGTGTATTATCGGAACGTGTCTTTAGTGCTGCAGGTGGTGTACTAACTGACCGTCGCATGCGACTATCCTCCGATAACGTTGACCGGCTTACTTTCCTGAAAATGAACAAGGCCTGGATCTCGCCGGAATTTGCCACTCCTCCTCCTGATTGAATAATTAGGTCACTGTATACGTTATCCAGGTCTCCTGTTGTGTTCATCTTTCTACCACCTGAACTTAAATTCCTGGGCTCCAACACCGCCAGTTGAGGCTCAGACGTGCCGTCTGCACAGTCAAAACATACGACCCAGTGTTATTGGGTTTCAGTAACGTCAGCTGATCCCCAGCTGTGTAGCCGGCAATGTGTCATGCGACCGCCACGCTGACACAACAACTGAAATGTAAGGGAATCTGTCCCCCCCCCCAAGGCGTTTGTTACTGAAAGAGCCACCTTGTGCAGCAGTAATGCTGCCCAAGGAAAAGGTAGCTATTTTTGTTTAGCTCCTTGCACACGCAGAACTTAACACTTATAAAATGTGTCCACTGATACCGTAAAACCGTCCCGGAGGTGGGACTTTCCTTCATAATGTGACGCAGCCCAGCCGTCATTCCTACCCCCCCGGCGCCGCGCACCGGCTCCTCAGCGTTGTTTTATTCCGTCCAGGAGCCTGCGCTGTTATGTTATCCCGTGGCCAGGCACACTTAGCGCTGCCCGTCTTCTGGCATCATTTGGTGTCTGGATGGCTGCGCCTGTGCGGCCGCGCTGGCAGAGAGCCCGCCTCGCAGTGTCTTCTGATTTAATCCCACTGGGGGCCTGGGATCCATGGACATGCGCAGTGCATATCTGAACCTCCACCTCTCACTCATTTCCCTATGGCTTCTTCAGACTGTTCGGTGTCAGCTGGTCCCTAACAGCATGCCACGGCCGTGACACCGCACAGTCTGAAGAAGCCATAGGGAGATGAGTGAGAGGTGGAGGTTCAGATATGCACTGCGCATGTCCATGGATCCCAGGCCCCCAGTGGGATTAAATCAGAAGACACTGCGAGGCGGGCTCTCTGCCAGCGCGGCCGCACAGGCGCAGCCATCCAGACACCAAATGATGCCAGAAGACGGGCAGCGCTAAGTGTGCCTGGCCACGGGATAACATAACAGCGCAGGCTCCTGGACGGAATAAAACAACGCTGAGGAGCCGGTGCGCGGCGCCGGGGGGGTAGGAATGACGGCTGGGCTGCGTCACATTACGAAGGAAAGTCCCACCTCCGGGACGGTTTTACGGTTGCAGGGGACACATTTTATAAGTGTTTAGTTCTGTGTTTGCAAGGAGCATGATGAAAAGAGCCACCTTTTCCTTTTGCATCTTTTGTGCTGCACAAGCTGGCTCTTTCAGCTACAAACGCCTTGGGGGGGGGTTAAAGGTTCCCTTTCGACTTTCTCAGGCTTCGGCCTACATTGTGTTCCTCTGCTTTTCCACCTGTCCCTGGGCTCCAACACCGCTAGTTGTTGCCTGGTAGTGCTGTACGCACAGTCCCAACAGTCGCTCCTCTGTTATTGGGGTTCAGTAACGTCAGCTGTTCCCCTGCTGTGTGTGTGGCAATCCCTCCTACCTCCTCCAACCTCCTCCTCCTCCACCTGTCCCTGGGCTCCAACACCGCCAGTTGCCGTCCAGAAGTGCTGTACGCACAGTCAACAGTCGCTCCTCTGTTATTGGGGTTCAGTAACGTCAGCTGTTCCCCTGCTGTGTGTGTGGCAATCCCTCCTACCTCCTCCAACCTCCTCCTCCTCCACCTGTCCCTGGGCTCCAACACCGCCAGTTGCCGTCCAGAAGTGCTGTACGCACAGTCAACAGTCGCTCCTCTGTTATTGGGGTTCAGTAACGTCAGCTGTTCCCCTGCTGTGTGTGTGGCAATCCCTCCTACCTCCTCCAACCTCCTCCTCCTCCACCTGTCCCTGGGCTCCAACACCGCCAGTTGCCGTCCAGAAGTGCTGTACGCACAGTCAACAGTCCCTCCTCTGTTATTGGGGTTCAGTAACGTCAGCTGTTCCCCTGCTGTGTGTGTGGCAATCCCTCCTACCTCCTCCTACCTCCTCCTCCTCCACCTGTCCCTGGGCTCCAACACCGCCAGTTGCCGTCCAGAAGTGCTGTACGCACAGTCAACAGTCCCTCCTCTGTTATTGGGGTTCAGTAACGTCAGCTGTTCCCCTGCTGTGTGTGTGGCAATCCCTCCTACCTCCTCCTACCTCCTCCAACCTCCTCCTCCTCCACCTGTCCCTGGGCTCCAACACCGCCAGTTGCCGTCCAGAAGTGCTGTACGCACAGTCAACAGTCGCTCCTCTGTTATTGGGGTTCAGTAACGTCAGCTGTTCCCCTGCTGTGTGTGTGGCAATCCCTCCTACCTCCTCCAACCTCCTCCTCCTCCACCTGTCCCTGGGCTCCAACACCGCCAGTTGCCGTCCAGAAGTGCTGTACGCACAGTCAACAGTCGCTCCTCTGTTATTGGGGTTCAGTAACGTCAGCTGTTCCCCTGCTGTGTGTGTGGCAATCCCTCCTACCTCCTCCAACCTCCTCCTCCTCCACCTGTCCCTGGGCTCCAACACCGCCAGTTGCCGTCCAGAAGTGCTGTACGCACAGTCAACAGTCCCTCCTCTGTTATTGGGGTTCAGTAACGTCAGCTGTTCCCCTGCTGTGTGTGTGGCAATCCCTCCTACCTCCTCCTACCTCCTCCAACCTCCTCCTCCTCCACCTGTCCCTGGGCTCCAACACCGCCAGTTGCCGTCCAGAAGTGCTGTACGCACAGTCAACAGTCGCTCCTCTGTTATTGGGGTTCAGTAACGTCAGCTGTTCCCCTGCTGTGTGTGTGGCAATCCCTCCTACCTCCTCCAACCTCCTCCTCCTCCACCTGTCCCTGGGCTCCAACACCGCCAGTTGCCGTCCAGAAGTGCTGTACGCACAGTCAACAGTCCCTCCTCTGTTATTGGGGTTCAGTAACGTCAGCTGTTCCCCTGCTGTGTGTGTGGCAATCCCTCCTACCTCCTCCTACCTCCTCCAACCTCCTCCTCCTCCACCTGTCCCTGGGCTCCAACACAGCCAGTTGCCGTCCAGAAGTGCTGTACGCACAGTCAACAGTCGCTCCTCTGTTATTGGGGTTCAGTAACGTCAGCTGTTCCCCTGCTGTGTGTGTGGCAATCCCTCCTACCTCCTCCAACCTCCTCCTCCTCCACCTGTCCCTGGGCTCCAACACCGCCAGTTGCCGTCCAGAAGTGCTGTACGCACAGTCAACAGTCGCTCCTCTGTTATTGGGGTTCAGTAACGTCAGCTGTTCCCCTGCTGTGTGTGTGGCAATCCCTCCTACCTCCTCCAACCTCCTCCTCCTCCACCTGTCCCTGGGCTCCAACACCGCCAGTTGCCGTCCAGAAGTGCTGTACGCACAGTCAACAGTCCCTCCTCTGTTATTGGGGTTCAGTAACGTCAGCTGTTCCCCTGCTGTGTGTGTGGCAATCCCTCCTACCTCCTCCTACCTCCTCCAACCTCCTCCTCCTCCACCTGTCCCTGGGCTCCAACACCGCCAGTTGCCGTCCAGAAGTGCTGTACGCACAGTCAACAGTCGCTCCTCTGTTATTGGGGTTCAGTAACGTCAGCTGTTCCCCTGCTGTGTGTGTGGCAATCCCTCCTACCTCCTCCAACCTCCTCCTCCTCCACCTGTCCCTGGGCTCCAACACCGCCAGTTGCCGTCCAGAAGTGCTGTACGCACAGTCAACAATCGCTCCTCTGTTATTGGGGTTCAGTAACGTCAGCTGTTCCCCTGCTGTGTGTGTGGCAATCCCTCCTACCTCCTCCAACCTCCTCCTCCTCCACCTGTCCCTGGGCTCCAACACCGCCAGTTGCCGTCCAGAAGTGCTGTACGCACAGTCAACAGTCCCTCCTCTGTTATTGGGGTTCAGTAACGTCAGCTGTTCCCCTGCTGTGTGTGTGGCAATCCCTCCTACCTCCTCCTACCTCCTCCAACCTCCTCCTCCTCCACCTGTCCCTGGGCTCCAACACCGCCAGTTGCCGTCCAGAAGTGCTGTACGCACAGTCAACAGTCGCTCCTCTGTTATTGGGGTTCAGTAACGTCAGCTGTTCCCCTGCTGTGTGTGTGGCAATCCCTCCTACCTCCTCCAACCTCCTCCTCCTCCACCTGTCCCTGGGCTCCAACACCGCCAGTTGCCGTCCAGAAGTGCTGTACGCACAGTCAACAGTCCCTCCTCTGTTATTGGGGTTCAGTAACGTCAGCTGTTCCCCTGCTGTGTGTGTGGCAATCCCTCCTACCTCCTCCTACCTCCTCCAACCTCCTCCTCCTCCACCTGTCCCTGGGCTCCAACACCGCCAGTTGCCGTCCAGAAGTGCTGTACGCACAGTCAACAGTCGCTCCTCTGTTATTGGGGTTCAGTAACGTCAGCTGTTCCCCTGCTGTGTGTGTGGCAATCCCTCCTACCTCCTCCAACCTCCTCCTCCTCCACCTGTCCCTGGGCTCCAACACCGCCAGTTGCCGTCCAGAAGTGCTGTACGCACAGTCAACAGTCGCTCCTCTGTTATTGGGGTTCAGTAACGTCAGCTGTTCCCCTGCTGTGTGTGTGGCAATCCCTCCTACCTCCTCCAACCTCCTCCTCCTCCACCTGTCCCTGGGCTCCAACACCGCCAGTTGCCGTCCAGAAGTGCTGTACGCACAGTCAACAGTCGCTCCTCTGTTATTGGGGTTCAGTAACGTCAGCTGTTCCCCTGCTGTGTGTGTGGCAATCCCTCCTACCTCCTCCAACCTCCTCCAACCTCCTCCTCCTCCACCTGTCCCTGGGCTCCAACACCGCTAGTTGCCGTCCAGAAGTGCTGTACGCACAGAGCCAAACACCTCGCCAATGTGTTAGTGGGGTTCAGCACCGCCAGCTGTTCCCCTGCTGTGTATACGGCAACGTGTACTGCGACCGCCACGCAGACACAACAAGTTAAATGTAAGGGAACCTGACCCCCCCCCCCCCCAGGCGTTTGTTACTGAAGGAGCCACCTTGTGCAGCAGTAATAATGCAAAGGGAAAAAGTGCCTCTTTTCGTGATGCTCCTTGCACATGCTGAACCTAACACTTATGAAATGTGTCCCCACACAGCGTTAAACCGTCCGGTAGGTGGAACTTTCCTTTGTCGTGTGACGCAGCACAGCCATCATTTTTACCCCCTTGGCGCCGTGCGCCCCCTCCTCAGCGTTGTTTGAATCTGTCCCGGAGCCTGCGCTGTTAGGTTAGCCCTTGGCCATGCACACATGTTGCGCTGCCCGTCTTCTGACCTCATTTGGTGTCAGGCTGGCTGCGCCTGTGCGGGTGCGCTGGCCGAGATCCCGCCTCGCAGTGTCGTCTAATGTAATCCCACCGCGGGCCTGTGATCCGTGCCCGTGCGCAGTGCATATCCTCTCCTCTCACTCCCCTCCCTACGGCTTCTTCAGACTGTGCGATGTCAGCTGGTCCCTAATAGCATGCCACGGCCGTGACACCGCACAGTCTGAAAAAGCCGTAGGGAGGGGAGTGAGAGGAGAGGATATGCACTGCGCACGGGCACGGATCACAGGCCCGCGGTGGGATTACATTAGACGACACTGCGAGGCGGGATCTCGGCCAGCGCACCCGCACAGGCGCAGCCAGCCTGACACCAAATGAGGTCAGAAGACGGGCAGCGCAACATGTGTGCATGGCCAAGGGCTAACCTAACAGCGCAGGCTCCGGGACAGATTCAAACAACGCTGAGGAGGGGGCGCACGGCGCCAAGGGGGTAAAAATGATGGCTGTGCTGCGTCACACGACAAAGGAAAGTTCCACCTACCGGACGGTTTAACGCTGTGAGGAGACACATTTCATAAATGTTTGGTTCCGCATGTACAAGGACCATAATTAAAAGAGCTAAGTTTACCTTTTCCAGCATTAGTGCTGTACACAATGGCTCTTTCAGCTACAAACGCCTGGGGGGGGGGGGGGTTAAAGGTTTCCTTTCAACTTGCTCGAGTGCAGGCTTCGGCCTACACTCCGCTCCCCCTGCTCCTCCTGCTGACCCCGGGCTCCAACAACGCTAGTTGCTGTCCGGAAGTGCTGGCTGCACAGAGCCAAACACCTCGCCAATGTGTCAGTGGGGTCCAGCACCGCCAGCTGTTCCCCTGCTGTGTAGCCGGCAACGTGTCCTGCAAAAGCCACGCAGACACAACACACCCAAAGCTGCCGCCTGTGCAGGCTTCGGCCTACACTCCCCTCCCCCTGCTCCTCCTCCTCCTGCTCCTCCTCCTGCTGTCCCTGGGCTCTAACACACCGCCAGTTTTTGCCCAGATGTGCTAGCTGCACAGAGAAAAACACCAGCCAATGTGTCAGTGGGGTCCAGCACCGCCAGCTGTTCCCCTGCTGTGCAGCCGGCAACGTGTCCTGCAAAAGCCACGCAGACACAAGAACTGAAATTGAAGGGAACCTGTCCCCCCTCCCCCAGGCGTTTTTACGTTATCCAGCCACCTTGTACAGCGGTAATGCTGCATGTGTGCAAGGTGGCTCAGAAACGTATTCTCCTCGCACATGTGGAACTGAAAACACGTCTGCAATGTGTCCTCTGTGTGACCATTTAACCGTCCCGGTGGTGTGACTTTCCTTTGTAATGACACGCTGCAACCCCCTTGGTAGCGCTGCCCGTCTTCTGGCATCATTGTTTGGCTGCCTGCGCCTCTGCGGCCGCCCTGACCCACACAACGCCCCTCGGTGTCTTATTTATTGGGACTGCGAGGGTGTGATTGATGGGCAGGATCAGTGCATCAGTTCGCCTGTCCCTCCTCTCCTTCCGCCTTCTTCGGACTGTGCGGCTTCATGGCCGTGGCATGCGATAAGGGATCAGATGACGCCGCACAGTCTGAAGCGGGTGTAAGGACCCGAGTGTGAGAGGCGAACATATGTGCTGCGCCAGGCCCTGAATCCCAGCCCCGCAGTGTTTTAACAATGTTAAGACACTGCGGGGCTGGGATTCATGGTCATCGCGAACCGCACCGGCCGACATTACATGATGCCAGAAGATGGGCAGCGCTAACGGCGCTAGGCCAGGGGATAACACGACAGCGCAGACTCCTGTACAGCAAATAACAACGCTCGGGAGGCTGCACCCAGCACCAAGGTGGGATTCTTGACACCTGTGCTGCGTCTCATTACAAAGGGAACTCTCGCCTCCATTACACAGTTTGACTGTATAAAGGGCTAAATGTTATACGTGTTCCATTCAGCGTGTGCAAGGAGAAAAATTACAAGAGCAACCTTTGACTTGCGCAGCACTGCTGCTGCATAAGCTGTGGCTCTTCTACTTTGTAACCCCTGAGGGGGGGTTAAAGGTGACTTTTGAAATCGGTTCAATTAGGCTTCGGCCTACACTCTGCTCCACCTGCAGAGCCCGGGCTCCAACAACGCTAGTTGCTGTCCGGAAGTGCTGGCTGCACAGAGCCAAACACCTCGCCAATGTGTCAGTGGGGTCCAGCACCGCCAGCTGTTCCCCTGCTGTGTAGCCGGCAACGTGTCCTGCAAAAGCCACGCAGACACAACACACCCAAAGCTGCCGCCTGTGCAGGCTTCGGCCTACACTCCCCTCCCCCTGCTCCTCCTCCTCCTGCTCCTCCTCCTGCTGTCCCTGGGCTCTAACACACCGCCAGTTTTTGCCCAGATGTGCTAGCTGCACAGAGAAAAACACCAGCCAATGTGTCAGTGGGGTCCAGCACCGCCAGCTGTTCCCCTGCTGTGCAGCCGGCAACGTGTCCTGCAAAAGCCACGCAGACACAAGAACTGAAATTGAAGGGAACCTGTCCCCCCTCCCCCAGGCGTTTTTACGTTATCCAGCCACCTTGTACAGCGGTAATGCTGCATGTGTGCAAGGTGGCTCAGAAACGTATTCTCCTCGCACATGTGGAACTGAAAACACGTCTGCAATGTGTCCTCTGTGTGACCATTTAACCGTCCCGGTGGTGTGACTTTCCTTTGTAATGACACGCTGCAACCCCCTTGGTAGCGCTGCCCGTCTTCTGGCATCATTGTTTGGCTGCCTGCGCCTCTGCGGCCGCCCTGACCCACACAACGCCCCTCGGTGTCTTATTTATTGGGACTGCGAGGGTGTGATTGATGGGCAGGATCAGTGCATCAGTTCGCCTGTCCCTCCTCTCCTTCCGCCTTCTTCGGACTGTGCGGCTTCATGGCCGTGGCATGCGATAAGGGATCAGATGACGCCGCACAGTCTGAAGCGGGTGTAAGGACCCGAGTGTGAGAGGCGAACATATGTGCTGCGCCAGGCCCTGAATCCCAGCCCCGCAGTGTTTTAACAATGTTAAGACACTGCGGGGCTGGGATTCATGGTCATCGCGAACCGCACCGGCCGACATTACATGATGCCAGAAGATGGGCAGCACTAACGGCGCTAGGCCAGGGGATAACACGACAGCGCAGACTCCTGTACAGCAAATAACAACGCTCGGGAGGCTGCACCCAGCACCAAGGTGGGATTCTTGACACCTGTGCTGCGTCTCATTACAAAGGGAACTCTCGCCTCCATTACACAGTTTGACTGTATAAAGGGCTAAATGTTATACGTGTTCCATTCAGCGTGTGCAAGGAGAAAAATTACAAGAGCAACCTTTGACTTGCGCAGCACTGCTGCTGCATAAGCTGTGGCTCTTCTACTTTGTAACCCCTGAGGGGGGGTTAAAGGTGACTTTTGAAATCGGTTCAATTAGGCTTCGGCCTACACTCTGCTCCACCTGCAGAGCCCGGGCTCCAACAACGCTAGTTGCTGTCCGGAAGTGCTGGCTGCACAGAGCCAAACACCTCGCCAATGTGTCAGTGGGGTCCAGCACCGCCAGCTGTTCCCCTGCTGTGTAGCCGGCAACGTGTCCTGCAAAAGCCACGCAGACACAACACACCCAAAGCTGCCGCCTGTGCAGGCTTCGGCCTACACTCCCCTCCCCCTGCTCCTCCTCCTCCTGCTCCTCCTCCTGCTGTCCCTGGGCTCTAACACACCGCCAGTTTTTGCCCAGATGTGCTAGCTGCACAGAGAAAAACACCAGCCAATGTGTCAGTGGGGTCCAGCACCGCCAGCTGTTCCCCTGCTGTGCAGCCGGCAACGTGTCCTGCAAAAGCCACGCAGACACAAGAACTGAAATTGAAGGGAACCTGTCCCCCCTCCCCCAGGCGTTTTTACGTTATCCAGCCACCTTGTACAGCGGTAATGCTGCATGTGTGCAAGGTGGCTCAGAAACGTATTCTCCTCGCACATGTGGAACTGAAAACACGTCTGCAATGTGTCCTCTGTGTGACCATTTAACCGTCCCGGTGGTGTGACTTTCCTTTGTAATGACACGCTGCAACCCCCTTGGTAGCGCTGCCCGTCTTCTGGCATCATTGTTTGGCTGCCTGCGCCTCTGCGGCCGCCCTGACCCACACAACGCCCCTCGGTGTCTTATTTATTGGGACTGCGAGGGTGTGATTGATGGGCAGGATCAGTGCATCAGTTCGCCTGTCCCTCCTCTCCTTCCGCCTTCTTCGGACTGTGCGGCTTCATGGCCGTGGCATGCGATAAGGGATCAGATGACGCCGCACAGTCTGAAGCGGGTGTAAGGACCCGAGTGTGAGAGGCGAACATATGTGCTGCGCCAGGCCCTGAATCCCAGCCCCGCAGTGTTTTAACAATGTTAAGACACTGCGGGGCTGGGATTCATGGTCATCGCGAACCGCACCGGCCGACATTACATGATGCCAGAAGATGGGCAGCGCTAACGGCGCTAGGCCAGGGGATAACACGACAGCGCAGACTCCTGTACAGCAAATAACAACGCTCGGGAGGCTGCACCCAGCACCAAGGTGGGATTCTTGACACCTGTGCTGCGTCTCATTACAAAGGGAACTCTCGCCTCCATTACACAGTTTGACTGTATAAAGGGCTAAATGTTATACGTGTTCCATTCAGCGTGTGCAAGGAGAAAAATTACAAGAGCAACCTTTGACTTGCGCAGCACTGCTGCTGCATAAGCTGTGGCTCTTCTACTTTGTAACCCCTGAGGGGGGGTTAAAGGTGACTTTTGAAATCGGTTCAATTAGGCTTCGGCCTACACTCTGCTCCACCTGCAGAGCCCGGGCTCCAACAACGCTAGTTGCTGTCCGGAAGTGCTGGCTGCACAGAGCCAAACACCTCGCCAATGTGTCAGTGGGGTCCAGCACCGCCAGCTGTTCCCCTGCTGTGTAGCCGGCAACGTGTCCTGCAAAAGCCACGCAGACACAACACACCCAAAGCTGCCGCCTGTGCAGGCTTCGGCCTACACTCCCCTCCCCCTGCTCCTCCTCCTCCTGCTCCTCCTCCTGCTGTCCCTGGGCTCTAACACACCGCCAGTTTTTGCCCAGATGTGCTAGCTGCACAGAGAAAAACACCAGCCAATGTGTCAGTGGGGTCCAGCACCGCCAGCTGTTCCCCTGCTGTGCAGCCGGCAACGTGTCCTGCAAAAGCCACGCAGACACAAGAACTGAAATTGAAGGGAACCTGTCCCCCCTCCCCCAGGCGTTTTTACGTTATCCAGCCACCTTGTACAGCGGTAATGCTGCATGTGTGCAAGGTGGCTCAGAAACGTATTCTCCTCGCACATGTGGAACTGAAAACACGTCTGCAATGTGTCCTCTGTGTGACCATTTAACCGTCCCGGTGGTGTGACTTTCCTTTGTAATGACACGCTGCAACCCCCTTGGTAGCGCTGCCCGTCTTCTGGCATCATTGTTTGGCTGCCTGCGCCTCTGCGGCCGCCCTGACCCACACAACGCCCCTCGGTGTCTTATTTATTGGGACTGCGAGGGTGTGATTGATGGGCAGGATCAGTGCATCAGTTCGCCTGTCCCTCCTCTCCTTCCGCCTTCTTCGGACTGTGCGGCTTCATGGCCGTGGCATGCGATAAGGGATCAGATGACGCCGCACAGTCTGAAGCGGGTGTAAGGACCCGAGTGTGAGAGGCGAACATATGTGCTGCGCCAGGCCCTGAATCCCAGCCCCGCAGTGTTTTAACAGTGTTAAGACACTGCGGGGCTGGGATTCATGGTCATCGCGAACCGCACCGGCCGACATTACATGATGCCAGAAGATGGGCAGCGCTAACGGCGCTAGGCCAGGGGATAACACGACAGCGCAGACTCCTGTACAGCAAATAACAACGCTCGGGAGGCTGCACCCAGCACCAAGGTGGGATTCTTGACACCTGTGCTGCGTCTCATTACAAAGGGAACTCTCGCCTCCATTACACAGTTTGACTGTATAAAGGGCTAAATGTTATACGTGTTCCATTCAGCGTGTGCAAGGAGAAAAATTACAAGAGCAACCTTTGACTTGCGCAGCACTGCTGCTGCATAAGCTGTGGCTCTTCTACTTTGTAACCCCTGAGGGGGGGTTAAAGGTGACTTTTGAAATCGGTTCAATTAGGCTTCGGCCTACACTCTGCTCCACCTGCAGAGCCCGGGCTCCAACAACGCTAGTTGCTGTCCGGAAGTGCTGGCTGCACAGAGCCAAACACCTCGCCAATGTGTCAGTGGGGTCCAGCACCGCCAGCTGTTCCCCTGCTGTGTAGCCGGCAACGTGTCCTGCAAAAGCCACGCAGACACAACACACCCAAAGCTGCCGCCTGTGCAGGCTTCGGCCTACACTCCCCTTCCCCTGCTCCTCCTCCTCCTGCTCCTCCTCCTGCTGTCCCTGGGCTCTAACACACCGCCAGTTTTTGCCCAGATGTGCTAGCTGCACAGAGAAAAACACCAGCCAATGTGTCAGTGGGGTCCAGCACCGCCAGCTGTTCCCCTGCTGTGCAGCCGGCAACGTGTCCTGCAAAAGCCACGCAGACACAAGAACTGAAATTGAAGGGAACCTGTCCCCCCTCCCCCAGGCGTTTTTACGTTATCCAGCCACCTTGTACAGCGGTAATGCTGCATGTGTGCAAGGTGGCTCAGAAACGTATTCTCCTCGCACATGTGGAACTGAAAACACGTCTGCAATGTGTCCTCTGTGTGACCATTTAACCGTCCCGGTGGTGTGACTTTCCTTTGTAATGACACGCTGCAACCCCCTTGGTAGCGCTGCCCGTCTTCTGGCATCATTGTTTGGCTGCCTGCGCCTCTGCGGCCGCCCTGACCCACACAACGCCCCTCGGTGTCTTATTTATTGGGACTGCGAGGGTGTGATTGATGGGCAGGATCAGTGCATCAGTTCGCCTGTCCCTCCTCTCCTTCCGCCTTCTTCGGACTGTGCGGCTTCATGGCCGTGGCATGCGATAAGGGATCAGATGACGCCGCACAGTCTGAAGCGGGTGTAAGGACCCGAGTGTGAGAGGCGAACATATGTGCTGCGCCAGGCCCTGAATCCCAGCCCCGCAGTGTTTTAACAATGTTAAGACACTGCGGGGCTGGGATTCATGGTCATCGCGAACCGCACCGGCCGACATTACATGATGCCAGAAGATGGGCAGCGCTAACGGCGCTAGGCCAGGGGATAACACGACAGCGCAGACTCCTGTACAGCAAATAACAACGCTCGGGAGGCTGCACCCAGCACCAAGGTGGGATTCTTGACACCTGTGCTGCGTCTCATTACAAAGGGAACTCTCGCCTCCATTACACAGTTTGACTGTATAAAGGGCTAAATGTTATACGTGTTCCATTCAGCGTGTGCAAGGAGAAAAATTACAAGAGCAACCTTTGACTTGCGCAGCACTGCTGCTGCATAAGCTGTGGCTCTTCTACTTTGTAACCCCTGAGGGGGGGTTAAAGGTGACTTTTGAAATCGGTTCAATTAGGCTTCGGCCTACACTCTGCTCCACCTGCAGAGCCCGGGCTCCAACAACGCTAGTTGCTGTCCGGAAGTGCTGGCTGCACAGAGCCAAACACCTCGCCAATGTGTCAGTGGGGTCCAGCACCGCCAGCTGTTCCCCTGCTGTGTAGCCGGCAACGTGTCCTGCAAAAGCCACGCAGACACAACACACCCAAAGCTGCCGCCTGTGCAGGCTTCGGCCTACACTCCCCTCCCCCTGCTCCTCCTCCTCCTGCTCCTCCTCCTGCTGTCCCTGGGCTCTAACACACCGCCAGTTTTTGCCCAGATGTGCTAGCTGCACAGAGAAAAACACCAGCCAATGTGTCAGTGGGGTCCAGCACCGCCAGCTGTTCCCCTGCTGTGCAGCCGGCAACGTGTCCTGCAAAAGCCACGCAGACACAAGAACTGAAATTGAAGGGAACCTGTCCCCCCTCCCCCAGGCGTTTTTACGTTATCCAGCCACCTTGTACAGCGGTAATGCTGCATGTGTGCAAGGTGGCTCAGAAACGTATTCTCCTCGCACATGTGGAACTGAAAACACGTCTGCAATGTGTCCTCTGTGTGACCATTTAACCGTCCCGGTGGTGTGACTTTCCTTTGTAATGACACGCTGCAACCCCCTTGGTAGCGCTGCCCGTCTTCTGGCATCATTGTTTGGCTGCCTGCGCCTCTGCGGCCGCCCTGACCCACACAACGCCCCTCGGTGTCTTATTTATTGGGACTGCGAGGGTGTGATTGATGGGCAGGATCAGTGCATCAGTTCGCCTGTCCCTCCTCTCCTTCCGCCTTCTTCGGACTGTGCGGCTTCATGGCCGTGGCATGCGATAAGGGATCAGATGACGCCGCACAGTCTGAAGCGGGTGTAAGGACCCGAGTGTGAGAGGCGAACATATGTGCTGCGCCAGGCCCTGAATCCCAGCCCCGCAGTGTTTTAACAATGTTAAGACACTGCGGGGCTGGGATTCATGGTCATCGCGAACCGCACCGGCCGACATTACATGATGCCAGAAGATGGGCAGCGCTAACGGCGCTAGGCCAGGGGATAACACGACAGCGCAGACTCCTGTACAGCAAATAACAACGCTCGGGAGGCTGCACCCAGCACCAAGGTGGGATTCTTGACACCTGTGCTGCGTCTCATTACAAAGGGAACTCTCGCCTCCATTACACAGTTTGACTGTATAAAGGGCTAAATGTTATACGTGTTCCATTCAGCGTGTGCAAGGAGAAAAATTACAAGAGCAACCTTTGACTTGCGCAGCACTGCTGCTGCATAAGCTGTGGCTCTTCTACTTTGTAACCCCTGAGGGGGGGTTAAAGGTGACTTTTGAAATCGGTTCAATTAGGCTTCGGCCTACACTCTGCTCCACCTGCAGAGCCCGGGCTCCAACAACGCTAGTTGCTGTCCGGAAGTGCTGGCTGCACAGAGCCAAACACCTCGCCAATGTGTCAGTGGGGTCCAGCACCGCCAGCTGTTCCCCTGCTGTGTAGCCGGCAACGTGTCCTGCAAAAGCCACGCAGACACAACACACCCAAAGCTGCCGCCTGTGCAGGCTTCGGCCTACACTCCCCTCCCCCTGCTCCTCCTCCTCCTGCTCCTCCTCCTGCTGTCCCTGGGCTCTAACACACCGCCAGTTTTTGCCCAGATGTGCTAGCTGCACAGAGAAAAACACCAGCCAATGTGTCAGTGGGGTCCAGCACCGCCAGCTGTTCCCCTGCTGTGCAGCCGGCAACGTGTCCTGCAAAAGCCACGCAGACACAAGAACTGAAATTGAAGGGAACCTGTCCCCCCTCCCCCAGGCGTTTTTACGTTATCCAGCCACCTTGTACAGCGGTAATGCTGCATGTGTGCAAGGTGGCTCAGAAACGTATTCTCCTCGCACATGTGGAACTGAAAACACGTCTGCAATGTGTCCTCTGTGTGACCATTTAACCGTCCCGGTGGTGTGACTTTCCTTTGTAATGACACGCTGCAACCCCCTTGGTAGCGCTGCCCGTCTTCTGGCATCATTGTTTGGCTGCCTGCGCCTCTGCGGCCGCCCTGACCCACACAACGCCCCTCGGTGTCTTATTTATTGGGACTGCGAGGGTGTGATTGATGGGCAGGATCAGTGCATCAGTTCGCCTGTCCCTCCTCTCCTTCCGCCTTCTTCGGACTGTGCGGCTTCATGGCCGTGGCATGCGATAAGGGATCAGCTGACGCCACATAGTCTGAAGCAGGTGTAAGAACCCAAGCGAGAGGCGAACATATGTACTGCGCCAGGCCATGAATCCCAGCCCCGCAGTGTTTAAACTATGTCAATACACTGCGGGGCTGTGATTCATGGGCATCGCGAACCGCACCGGCCAACATTAAATGAGGTCAGAAGATGGGCAGCGCTAACAGCGCTAGGCCAGGGGATAACACGACAGCGCAGACTCCTGTACAGCAAATAACAACGCTCAGGAGGCTGCACCCAGCACCAAGGTGGGATTCTTGACATCTGTGCTGCGTCTCATTACAAAGGGAACTCGCGCCTCCAACACAGTTTGACTGTATAAAGGGCTAAATGTTATACGTGTTTCATTCAGCGTGTGCAAGGAGCGAAATTAAAAGAGCAACCTTTGACTTGTGCAGCACTACTGCTGCATAAGCTGTGGCTCTTCTACTTTCTAACCCCTGAGGGGGGGTTAAAGGTTACCTTTGAAATTGGTTCAAGTAGGCTTCGGCCTACACTCTGCTCCCCCTGCAGAGCCCGGGCTACAACACCGCTCGTTGCTGTCCGGAAGTGCTGGCTGCACAGAGCCAAACACCTCGCCAATGTGTCAGTGGGGTCCAGCACCGCCAGCTGTTCCCCTGCTGTGCAGCCGGCAACGTGTCCTGCAAAAGCCACGCAGACACTTGCTCTTGTACCTTCTGCTCCACATCCTGGTTCCAGTACCGTCAGCTGGTTCCGGGCAGAGCCTTTGGCTTAGGTGCCTCCCTCTGGGTATCCGAGTTCCACCAACGTCAGGTGGTCCTTGGTAGTGCTTTCAGGCACGGGTACCTCCTGCTTAGTAACCGGGTTCCAGTAACGTCAGCTGGTCCTCGGTAGTTCCATTGGCTCTTGGACCTTCGGCTACCCATCCGGGTTCCAGCACCGTCAGCTGGTTCTCGGCAGTGTCTTTTGCTCTTGTACCTTCTGCTCCCCATCCTGGTTCCAGTACCGTCAGCTGGTTCCGGGCAGAGCCTTTGGCTTAGGTGCCTCCCTCTGGGTATCCGAGTTCCACCAACGTCAGGTGGTCCTTGGTAGTGCTTTCAGGCACGGGTACCTCCTGCTTAGTAACCGGGTTCCAGTAACGTCAGCTGGTCCTCGGTAGTTCCATTGGCTCTTGGACCTTCGGGTAGCCATCCGAGTTCCAGTTCCATCAGCTGGTTCTCGGCATTTTCTCAGCCTTCTTGTACCTTCTGCTACATTTCCAAGTTCAAGAGACTAAACACGATGACCCGGAAGAACACCCCTAAGATGACGACGACACCAGAGACGACAACCACCGTGATGACGACGACCCTGGAGACGATGACCCTGAAGACCACCCCGATGACGACGACCCCGGAGACCACCCCGATGACGACGACCCCGGAGACGACGACCCTGGAGACGACGACGACCTGGAAGACCGAGAAGCAGAAGAACAAGAGGCTGCAGAACAAAGAGCAGAAGGACATTAAGCATAACACAAAATATCAGAGCAAAAAAATATTATGTAAATTATAAGCAGAAGAAGACTAAGCAGTGTATGGGGGTGAGTCCGTTCCTCCTCGTGGTGCCCCTGGATAAAGCCTGATGCTGCAGGCCAAACTGAACGCGGACAAATGTAACTGGTTTGTGACAGGCAGAACGGAAGGTGTAATCTTCAAACTTTTATAGATAACAACTACGGGAATGCCTGTCACAAATAAGAATATGATGAAGAAGTTGAATATGATGAAGATAATAGTAAAATAAAAAGAATATGAACAATGTAACCCAAAAAATAATAGGTAGAAGATGAAGAAGAAGATGAATAAGGTGAAGAAGTTGATGTCAAAGAAGCTGATGATGAGGATAATTAAGAAGAAAGCGTGGGAGAAGTAAAAAAGAAGGTGAAGGGCGTGGAAGTAGTGAAACATCAATATCTGACATAAAAAAAAAAAAAAATAACATAGTCAAATTCTTTCTAACGCCGAACTTCATAAAAAAAAAATTAAAAATCCTGCTATTCTATTACATTGGGCTAAACCTCTGTCCCTTTAATATCTCCGCCACGTCCCCCAATACATCCTACATTATTCTTAGTTGTTTTCCTTCATGTAGAATGAACCTACAAGTTTATAAAGGGTTTATTTTAATTCCGATATTTTCGTCCCATTGACTTGCATTGGGATCGGGTATCGGTATCGGATTGGATCCGATATTTTGACGGTATCGGCCGATACTTTCCGATACCGATACTTTCCGATATCGGAAAGTATCGCTCAACACTAGTGGCAACAGAATCTTGAAATTAAAGCAGAAAGAGGCATATTGGATCCATGTGCTCCAAACTCTGGAACCACATGGTCTCAATAGGGAGTATGAGATCTTCTACTAATATTTGTCTTTCCCATAGTTGTATAGGTTGAGGAGAGATCACAAGGTCCCTAAATTTAAACGTATTCTTTATTTTTGATTTTTTTAGGGTTTATGTTTCATAGGTGTTTACAGGATGTGTACACCCCTAGCGTTTGGCTGTATTTTTGCAGTAATATATATGGTTATATTTGTATATCTATGTGTGTTTTTAATGTATAAGTGGGTTTACTACAATATAACATTATGCTCTTTATTTTCATAGACCTAATCCATTGGTCCATCACCCTGTGGCACTCTGATTACCTTCTACAGGTTTGTGGGTGTTTTCCCTTTATTTCTTTTATATTTTTCTTTGTTCCACTTTCTCTTTGATCTTCTCTTTCCCATCCGTTTATGGGACTTGTGTGTTCTTTGTTGTCTTATTTTCAGTCCCCCCTTTTTTCATTCTTTTATTCCTTGTTTCTTCCTCTATTTTTCCTTTTCCTGACCCACTAGCGTTACTCTATTTATGCGCATGCACTCTGGTAGCCTCAGCCTTACACGTCCCTGTTTTCACCATGCTCTTAGTTTCTGATTTGCGCGTGCGCACTTATTCTCTGTTCACCCCTTGCCCCACTTCCGTCGGCATAGCTGTACCGCGCTTGCGGTCACTCCTGTTTTCCTCTGTTAGCACCGTCTGGCCGTGCCTTTCACTTCCGGGTCATCGGGTGACTTTTTCCTTATTTGGAGCACCTTCAGCTTCCTGTAACAATCAGCCCTCCCTACGGCAGTGCCCGCATCCTGTGCTCCTATTTCTAAGGTAATTATTAGCGGTTTTCTTATATTCCTATCTTCCCACTGTTCTATGGGACTCATGCTTATGTTGCTCTTATCTGTATTGTATCCTTTATAGCTTTCCTGCTAACAGCATACAGGTAGTATAATATAATATATATGTGTGTATATATATATATACATCTCTCTCTCCCTTTTTTTCTCTATTTCACTATCTACAGATTGAAGCTTATCCGGTTTCACTTACACATACTCCGGTTGCTATGGATGTGGGATCATTCCCTTTTCTTTTCTTTGAACCATGGATTCAGTGTCTATTATTCTGTTTACCGTTTCGGCACCCCGCTTCCAGCAGGATATATACTGGATTGTGGTTGTGATGTTTTTTGTTTCCCATGTCTATAGGTGATATCCTTAATCTATGTTTACATCCCCTTTATGACTAATATTGGTTGGGTTGGATGTTTTCTGTATATAAGACAACCAGTGTACATAATTGATATGTTTATAAATATCTGTATCAATTTGTGTTATATTATATTATTTTTCCAGATGATTGCCTTGATACAGGCCTGTGGCCGAAACGTTGGCAGATACCCTGTATGACTGGTTGCTTTTTTGAATAAATTCAGTTTACTTCGATTTCTCATGTTCTTGGATTAATCTTTTTATTACTTCGCTTTTTTCTGAGGACAGTATCAGACTTGGACTGAGATCCCCTTGTTCACTTTAATTGTTGACATTGATCAACGTGAATGTAATCCCATGATGACCATTGGTACTAATGTTATTGAAATTTGTTTGTCCGAGGTTATTGTCTTGTTGCAGCAAGTGGCAGAAACAGCTGATTCCAGTGAACAGAGAGTCCCACAGATGAAATCCGGGCTCTGGTACAAAGACAACAGGTAGAACTGTCTGGTGGAGAAATTGGCAGAGTCACAGTGAGCGAAACAATCCCTATTGCCATACCCCCCAGAAGTGAAATGTTGATATGGTGTCCGGCATCAATAGGTATCAGAGGTAAAGACTACCAGGCACTGGTAGAACCTGTGTATTCTGACAGTAGGCCTACAATCCTGACAGCCAGAGGGGTAGTTGAAGTCCGCAAAGGGAGGGTACCAGTATGTGTTCTCAACTGCGGAGAGAAGGAAGTTCACTTAACCAGATATGCCACAATTGCCAAACTGTTTACTGTCAACAACAATGTAATACAGGCGGCAGAACCCTTGGTCCCATCCACCCAGGTGGAGGACAATGGCTCTGCAGGTCGAATGAAAGATTGGTGTCAAAAATTGCATGTGGGCACTGACTCTACACCTGCACACCAAAAGCAAGGGGCTTACAGGGTGGTCCAAGAGTATGAACGAGCCTTCAATAAACACCCCCTAGATTTTGGGCAGGTAAAAGGGGTACAACATCACATCCCCACAGGTAGTCATCCACCCATTAAGGAGAGGTACCGACCTGTACCTCCAGCTCATTACCAGTGTTGCGAGAGATGAAGGAGGCTGGGGTAATCAGAGATAGTTGTAGCCCCTGGGCAGCTCCATTAGTCCTCGTCAGAAAGAAAGACGGCACCATGAGGATGTGTGTAGATTATAGGCAGATAAACCGCATTACACACAAGGATGCATATCCGCTACCCAGAATAGAAGAGTCATTGGCTGCATTAAAATCTGCCAATTACTTTTCTACCTTGGATCTCACCAGTGGGTACTGGCAGGTTCCCGTAGCAGAGGCGTACAAGGAGAAGACAGCCTTTACAACACCGATATGTCTCTCCGAGTTCAATTACATGCCGTTTGGACTGTGCAATGCCCCAGGAACATTTCAGAGGATGATGGAGTGCTGTCTTTTGCACAAGAACTTCTAAACCATCTTGTTGTTCCTGGACGATGTTATCGTCTTCTCCAAGACATATGAGGACCATCTGAAGCACCTAGCCGAGGTGTTCGAAGCTCTGTCTAACTTTGGCTTAAAGGTAAAACAATCCAAATGCCATCTGTTAAAGCCCAAACTGCAGTACCTGGGCCATGTGATGAGCTCTGAGGGAGTGGCCCCAGACCCAGACAAGGTCACCGTGATCAAGAACTGGCCAAAACCCAGTAACTTTCATGAAGTCTGACAGTTCCTCGGGTTGGTAGGCTATTACAGAGGATTTGTGAAAGACTTCACCAAAATAGCCTCACCACTGCAGGACCTGTTAATGGGTTAATCTAAGAAAACCAAAGGTAAAAACACCATGTTTGACTGGGACGACAGACTGGAAGAATCCTTCATCCGGTTGAAGTTGGCTCTCATGGAAGAAGAGGTACTGGCCTACCCAGAATATGACCAACCGTTTGTGCTGTATACGGATGCCAGCAACGTGGGATTAGGAGTAGGGTTGAGCGACTTTTATTTTTATAGGATCGGGTCGGGTTTCACGAAACCCGACTTTCTCAAAAGTCGGGTCGAGTGAAATCGGCCGATCCTATAAAAAAGTCGGGGTTGGCCGAAACACGAAACCCAATGCATTGCAATGGGATACTATGGTTCCCAGGGTCTGAAGGAGAGGAAACTCTCCTTCAGGCCCTGGGATCCATATTAATGTGTAAAATAAAGAATCAAAATAAAAAATATTGATATACTCACCCTCTGACACGCCCTGGTTGTAACTGCCAGCCTCCGTTCATAAGAATGAGCGCTTGAAAGTCTTTAGATGACGTCGCGGCCTGTGATTGGTCGCGGAGTGGTCACGTGACCGCAACGCGGCCAATCACAAGCCGTGACGTCATCTAAGGTCTTTCAAGCGCTTGAAATACCTTAGATGACGTCGCGGCCTGTGATTGGTCGCGTGGCGGTCACGTGACTGCTCACGCGACCAATCACAGGCCGCGACGTCATCTAAGGTCTTTCAAGCGCTCATTCTTAGGAACGGAAGCTTCCGGTTACATCGGTAAGGTCCAGGCTGCGTCGGAGAGGTGAGTATATCAATATTTTTTATTTTGATTCTTTATTTTACACTTAAATATGGATTCTGATACCGATTCCCGATATCGCAAACATATCGGAACTCGGTATCGGAATTCCGATACCAGATTCAGAAGATTGCCGACCTCATGGCCGACCCCACACAGGGGTCGGGTCGGGTTTCATGACAACCGACTTTGCCAAAAGTCGTCGACTTCTGAAAATGGCCGACCCGTTTCGCTCAACCCTAATTAGGAGCAGTGCTGTCCCAAATACAAAGAGGCAAAGAGAGGGTGATTGCATACGCCAGCAGGAAGTTGCGCCCCACGGAAAGGAACCCCGAGAACTACAGTTCCTTCAAGCTGGAGTTCCTCACCATCGTCTGGGCAGTGACAGAAAGATTCAAGCACTACTTGGCCTCTGCAAAATTCACAGTCTACACGGATAACAACCCGCTGACCCACTTAGAGACTGCAAAACTCGGTGCTATCAAATACCGTGCAGTACACAAGAATGCTAATGTGGATGCGTTATCCAGAATGCTCAACCTACCAGATGTGGGAGAGGATTCAGAGGAACTTGAAGAGGTGGAACTGCCAGCATTCCATCACTCTGGAGCAACTCAAAACTCTCATTATGCGAGGAACCGGCGGAAAAACAAACACGAAACCATGCTGAATCCGTTGCCCCACCATGGATGGGCAGAAACGCAAGATAGCGACCCCGCAATCCGTCTGGTGAAGGAACTGCTGACATAGGCAGACTCGCAACCTGGTCCAGATGGTACACAAGAAACACAGTGACTCTGGAAGGAAAAAGGCAAACAATTCATCTACGATGGTAAGCTGTGTAGAAGAAATATTGATCCACGCACACATGAGCTAGTCTGGCAGATAGTGGTCCCAAGACGAGATGCGCCCATGGTTCTAGAAGCATACCACGACGGAGCAGGACACTTTTTGGATGGAAGAAGTTTGAGATCCTACTACGTGGAAGATTCTACTCGCCTGGCATGAGGAAAACCATCGAAAAGTGATGCCGTGAGTGTGGCCCATGTAACCCATGCAGAAAGGACCATGACAGCCAAAGGGCTCCTTTACAGCCCATAGTCACCAAAAAGCCCCTTGAACTGGTGGCCTTAGACCATGTGAAGCTAACCCCAAGCCAGTCAGGCTATGTCTACGCTTTGACTATTGAGGATCACTACTCCAGATTCCTGGTGGTTGTACCTGTCAATGATCTGACAGCAAGAACAGCAGCCAGAGCTTTCCAACAGCACTTCTGTAGACCTCATGGTTATCCTGAAAAAGTGCTTACTGATCAAGGACCAGCCTTTGAAGCGGAGGTATTTCAAGAATTCTGCAACTTGTATGGATGCAAAAAGATTAGAACCACTCCTTATCATCCGCAAACCAATGGAATGTGCAAGAAAATGAGCCAAATAGTGATTGATCTACTAAAGACATTGCCTGTGCATGAAAGGGACTCATGGCCAGAAATGTTACCAGACTTAGTAGATTTGTACAACCATGTCCCAGTAAATTCCACCAACTGTACTCCAGCATACTTAATGAGGGGAAGGTCCAGTCAACTACCTGTCCATCTAGACATGGGAGTCTTAACCCCAGAAGATATCTCACCAGATACAGATTGGGAAACTGAGAGAAAAGAAAAGTATCGCCAAGTGCAAGAATGTGTAGAGAGAAGTTTAGCACAAGCCAGACAAAAGCAAGAAAGAGACTTTAATCAACATGCTCCTGCAAGTCCCTTATCACCAGGTGAGCAAGTGCTCAAACGTAAAAGGAGATTACACAAACTTGATGACCAGTGGGAAGCAGAACCTTACACTATTCTACCGTCCAACTTTGACAACACGAAAGTCTGCCTTATCAGCAAAGATGGAGGAGAAACATCGACGGCAGTGTCCAGAGACCATCTCAAAATATGCCCTGATAAATTGAGAAACAGAGAAACAGACCCAGGAACTTCTCCACCCATGGAACCAGAGGAAAAGAAGATTCACACTGTTATTGGAGATTTTCCCCAGTCTTGGACTCAAGTACATCAGGCCATTGCGATACCTGTCTTGACTTTTCCCCAGCTGGAAATACCAGAACAAAATGTGATTCCAGACCATCCTGAACCAGAAGAGAATCTGCACCAACAGGTTCAAGCAGCAAATGTCACCCCAGCAGTGGAACCAGAAAATCCACCCTCTGCTATTGGTGAATCTGTTAGATCAAAGGTGAATCTAAGAAGGCGCAGACCCTTGCCCAATGTACCTACACAATGCAGGCCTACAGATAGTACACACACTAGTGGGTCCACTACAGTAGCAGCAGACATTTTAGATCAGGAACTACGCAGGTCTACTCGTAGTACCAAAGGTCAAATCCCAGCTCATTACAGGGATTAAAAATGTTGATAATTGCTGTTATTTGTTTCAATTGCTTGCTTATCTTTGTTACAGGTTTAAAATGGACATTGCGGTAAAGGACAATGCTTACCCAAAAACTTTCATTGTAAATAGTTTGGCACCCTCATAGTGCACATTGGTTCTGCCGATTTGCGGCGTGGTAGAGCCTTTGTTTGTTTCATCTGACCAAAGACAATACCAGATGAACTTTTATAGACTTGTTTTTGTAACGTTCCAGTGTCCTTACCTCCCATAAAGGGAAGCCAAAGTTTATTATTGTTCAAATGTTTGTCAAAATTGTTTGCATTATTTAACTTGTATTTTTGTTATTCTCTTTTCCCAGTCCAGGAGTAATAGATTTAACGGGGGGGGGGGGGGGGGGGTTTGGGGGTAAATGTGGCACCCCTGGAGGTCGGGTACCACAGTAGTGCTGTCTTTCTCACGGGGGGGATAGTGCTATGTCTGGAGACAAGTGAGACTTCCTTTGGTAGGTTTACACACACACAACATCTTCCACTTCCAGGCCAGGTGGGGAAGCTCCAACCCGTTTTAGGGCAGCTTCCCTGAATAAAGATCTTGGTTTGGAGGCAGAGAGAGCTCAGTTTGTAGTAGGAGTCTGTGTGCGAGGACAGACAGGAGTGGAGCACAGAGGAAAGTGAAAGCTCCAAGAGGCCACGAGCAGGCCTCTGAAGAGCTACAGTGCAAGAATCTAGGAACCGGGAGCCCGAGGCTCACGTGGACTCTACGACACGGAGCAGAACCGGAGGGCATTGTATTATCAAAACTTTGCCCACAATTATCTGTGGCACAGTAGCACTTAGGAGCCCGGAGTCACCAAGAACGGACCCCAGAACCTACGGCCCGAGCTGCCTGCCATACAGGTACCTATCCTAGGACAGTAGAACAATTAAAGACCTTGTTGAGACACTTAGTGGCAGCAGGGACTTAGAGACAGAAAGCGCAGAGTGGTAGGCTCCCACCTGACTTACCCAGGGGAACTTGCTTGTCTCTGGACTGCCAGGACTTCTCTGCCTGCCGTGTGATCTGGTGCTCTGGACTGTGGATGCTGAAGTCTTCAGTAAAGGTAAAGAGACTGCAACCCTGTGTCCTCGTTCTTCTCTGCGCCACTCACCATTCACCATCTATACACCAGGAAGCCCTGGGGATATACTTCACCTGTGGGAAGGTATACCATCTAGCTGCCATAACATCACCCCAGTGGACCCCTTAAAGCAGCGTCGGTCACCCTGACCGAATACCACAGGTGGCATCACGAACATAAATTTTATCCCTTTAAAGAACTTTCCCTTTTATACGGACGTCCCAGGGCCACGGACCGGGTCAGCCACCGTGACATCCCCCTGTGAACCGCAGGACCCGGTACCGAGTACCCAACGGCCCCTGGGGGCGCTCCATCTGCTAATCCTAAAGTTTCACATACTTTTGCCACTCAGACATGTAACATTGGATCCTTTCCCTCAATAAAAAATGACAAAGTGTAATATTTTTGACTGATTTGGTATTTTTATCTATATTTAGTTCTTACTTTTAGACAAAATTTGTGCAGACATATTGAAAATCCTGAAAGGTTTTCAAACTTTCAAACACTGCTGGACATAAGAATCCTAAGTAAATCAATGATTTCTATAAATGCGTGGCAGTGAATAGATCAGTATGCTGTTAGGAAACTGAGAGAGGATGAATTAAGATGTCTCAATCAACTGTTTTCAATTATGGATCCTGTATTATCTTCCTCCAGTTTTTGTGTGGCGCAGCACTCCACTTTACCACAGTAGCCTACTGCCACATGTTTTTATATCTTTGACCAGTGGTCAGCATTAATGTGCAGAGTTTTGGCCACATTTGGCCAGCCGATTGTGTGATTTTACCTTAATAATAAAAGTTTTATTAATAATAATCCTGCCTTTGATAGTTATCAGACAAGTGCTAAGTGATTTTTACAAAATAGGAAGGCCCAACCCATTTTTATTAGATTGTGAAAAAGGAAATAATGTGAAACATGAAAAGAAAGTTAAAAAAATAAAATTAACATAAAAATAATTTACATAGTGGGTCATAATTTAACTGTACCTGCCCATTAAGTTGTTTTCTGACATTTGGTTCCCTCTAAATGTCAGTATAAAGATGCTCAGTTAGATTTCTAAAAATGATTTTAATGAATAATATACAAAAAGTTTTACCTCTGAACCGGCACCAGGACCAGAGGTAGTTATTACTTCTCTTGTCTCATGAGAAAGGTGAACTTTAAATTAAAGGAGGTGTGACAGATGCATACTGTAATTTACCTTCTCCAAATGTCATTGTGCTTCACATATTACACTTCTGTACAAGTGTTTAGTTCCACTGGCTCATCAGTTGCTATCATTAGGTGAAATCTGAATTCTACATTTTTCTGTGTGGCTTTTGCTGTATCAGTAAAATATATGTGTATGTTTTCAGAGTGTATTTTTACTAAGCTACCTTAGTGAATTTTTTAGCCTCACCAGAACAAAACACAATTAACTTGCAGATATGGGATTAATCACTTAGTCGATCTATGCGGGAAGAAAATGAACTTTATTCCTCGGCAGCATTTGGGTTTCAATCATGGGGACAGCGCCGGTGTATGTCCATTCACTGCTTTGAGTATACAGAGCGGCTGCTGTAACCATGCCCCTGGCCCTGACTGACAGCCAGTGACAGGGGCTACGGTTTCAGCCACTGCTCTCTATACACAGAGTGGTGACTGAACCCACTTTGGCAGCTCCCTGGAAATTGCATTTAAGGCGCACGTGTGGTCACCCCCAGTCTATTAAAGAAACAAACATTGCGCACTGTCCAAAAGTGTCTGCAGCCAATAGCTGGGAGATACTTACTATTTAAGGCACCTTCACCTGTTGGGAGGTGCCTGAAGGATGTGTTCTGTCTGTTTTGTCTGCGTGCTTGCTAGTTGTCAGGTCCCCTGTTCTTGTATCCCTGTATACCAGCCATGTCTGCCAGCACCTGCTGTGCCTGCCTATATACCAGCAGTGTCTGCCAGCACTTATCATGCCTGCCTGAATGCCAACTGTGTCCGCTAGCACCTAATATACCTTATTGTATACCAGCTGCACCTGGCAGTAGCTGACATGTCCGCCCATATAACAGCTATGCCTGCCAGTACCTGTCGTGTCCACTTGCAGCTCAGCCGAGTCATCCAGTACACGTCCAGCGCCTGCCTGCACGTGCTGTGCCTTCAATTTCTGACCATCCCAGCTTCTTACCCCTTTGGGGATCAGCTGCCATGTGTCCGAGGTCTGTCTAGAATTTGCACCTGGCATCCATCTGGAGTCAAGTCAAATCACACTATCAGTAGCTCTAATGAAGAGTCAGGTTTTTGCCTAGTCACACCCCTCCAGGCTCTCCTTGGTCCATGTCACAGTGGTTCCACTACCACGAGCGTTACAGTGGGTTTAACCTGCAAGTTAATAGTGTTCTGAACCTGCCCTGTGCCGTTACTTACAGTCCCACTGCCAGCAGGAAATTAACTTTATTCCTCCCAGCAGTATTCGGTGTTCAGTCATAGGGGTGGAGGCGGCACAGCTTCAGTCACCTTTCTGTGTATAAAGAGCGACGGCTATAACTGTTTCACGAGCACTGACTGATAACAGCTCAGCATTAGGGCCAGGTGTCAGTCAGTGCAAAGGTGGGGTTATGCCCCACACTCTCTATACACAGAGCTGTGACGGAATCCACACCGGCACCACCCCAATGACTTGAAGCTGAATGCTCGGGGGGATAAGGTTAAAGTGAGGCTCTCAGAAAGCCATTAACTTGCAGATTATCCCAACATCTGGAGGTTAATAGCATATTTCACATGATGGTTCCCTTTAAGGTTGTCTAGAAAAACTTGGGTATCCACTAGACTTAAAGTCTTCCTTCAACCTTCAACCTTGGGTATCCACTAGACTTAAAGTCCTTCTTCAACCTTAATAACTATGTTACTATTTTATTATATGTAGATTTATTTTCAGAACTACAGCTACCAACCTTTATAAAAATAAAAAATAAAAAGCGTCATGCTTGATTATGCTATGGTGAAAACAGAAATAGAACATGGTGTCTCTTATCACAATAACTCTGAGACTGTCTAAAATAAATTACCATCCAACCTATACATATAGAACATAAAAAAAGACAAACAACATAGTTTAACCTGTTAAATACCAGGCTATTTATCACCTTCCCCCTTCACCCAATCCCCCATCCTGTTCCTGACCAGGTGAATTTCCAGATTTTTTTGTACATGCGACATAAAGATCCATACATTTTTCCTGATATTCAGATATTAACACAATTTTTGTATCACTTTTTTGTGATCTATGGGGCCTAGTTGTTGTTATATTCATACTCTCTTTTTTATGTTTTTGCCGATATCATACAATATCATTGGGAAAAACATTTAATACATTTAAGAAAAAATTCTTATAGAAATCTATCTATCTAGCTATATTTAGAATCACACCAAAAGTAAAGGACAATTAGTAAGTTACTGGTACAGAGTTGAAACACACAAAAAAATGTAAAAGAAACGTGATTGATCAAGCCAGTTCACATTCTTCTATTGCTTCATGGTCCAGTTTTGATGCTTACATGCTCATTTTAGGCACATTTGGTGGTGGACAGGTGTCAGCATGGGCACACTGACAGGTCCATGACTACACAGCCCCATGAACTGCATATTCTGACATCTTTCTATTAGCATAAGTTAGTCTTTTGTGAGATCAGACCAGATGGGCAAGCCTTCACTTCCCCAGTCACATCCATGGGTCTTTGGAGCCTATAACACTGTTGCCAGTTGTCCATCCTTAGACTAATACTGACCACTGCATACCGGAAACACCCAGCACCCAGGCATTTTGGAGACGCTCAGACCCAGTCCTCTAGCTGGTCACAATTTCATCCTTGTGAAAGATGCATAGATCCTTATTCTTACCCCATTTTTTCTGCTTCCAACACATTAACTCAAAGAACTGGCTGTACTTTTGCTGCCTAAGATATACCCATTTTGACCGTTGCCATTCAATCAATGTATGTAACCTCATCTGTCAGGCCTTTTATTGTTATGGTTTATTGGTGTAAGTTATATACACTCACCGGCCACTTTATTAGGTACACCTGTCCAACTTCTTGTTAACACTTAATTTCTAATCAGCCAATCACATGGCGGCAACTCAGTGCATTTAGGCATGTAGACATGGTCAAGACAATCTCCTGCAGTTCAAACCGAGCATCAGTATGGGGAAGAAAGGTGATTTGAGTGCCTTTGAACGTGGCATGGTTGTTGGTGCCAGAAGGGCTGGTCTGAGTATTTCAGAAACTGCTGATCTACTGGGATTTTCACGCACAACCATCTCTAGGGTTTACAGAGAATGGTCCGAAAAAGAAAAAAAATCCAGTGAGCGGCAGTTCTGTGGGCGGAAATGCCTTGTTGATGCCAGAGGTCAGAGGAGAATGGGCAGACTGGTTCGAGCTGATAGAAAGGCAACAGTGACTCAAATCGCCACCCGTTACAACCAAGGTAGGCCTAAGAGCATCTCTGAACGCACAGTAAACTGAGGCTACAATTTGTCCAAGCTCATCGAAATTGGACAGTAGAAGATTGGAAAAACGTTGCTTGGTCTGATGAGTCTCGATTTCTGCTGCGACATTCGGATGGTAGGGTCAGAATTTGGCGTAAACAACATGAAAGCATGGATCCATCCTGCCTTGTATGGAGCATCTTTGGGATGTGCAGCCGACAAATCTGCGGCAACTGTGTGATGCCATCATGTCAATATGGACCAAAACGTCTGAGGAATGCTTCCAGCACCTTGTTGAATCTATGCCACGAAGAATTGAGGCAGTTCTGAAGGCAAAAGGGGGTCCAACCCGTTACTAGCATGGTGTACCTAATAAAGTGGCCGGTGAGTGTATTTTTTGCAGTATTGAACAGAGGAGTAAAAGTCATTATCTTACAAAACACATCATGTTCTGCTATTTCTAGGCATATCAGTAAAAAGTTTTATTTTATTTTAAATATTTAAACAATATTTACTCGGAACCACCAATATTTAAATCAGGAGAGTAAAATATTTATTGCACCTAATACATTTCAAATGTTCTTTTTGTTATTTCAAACCAGAAGAGTTACACCATAGTTTTCAATAGAACTGAAGTTAAGACTTAAGATGAAAAATCTAACTTGAACCTGGACCTCAATGCAAAATCTGTGACCATCCTCCCATCCACAAACTATTATTATAGCAGTATCTTGTGTGACAGAAATGTCTATGGAGCCTTCAGGGGTCCAAACACTACTGCTATCTCCAACAAGACTCCATAGCGCCCTGTTGGGAAAGGAAAAGTGGCTGCACTTACCAACTGTCTCCATTCATCTGCAGGGGAGTCATGGCACTTTTTGGAGAGTCTCCATTGACAGAACATGCAGATTTATCTTGAGTAGCATTTGTTTCTTTATTATATTTGGTTTTCTACCTTGAAAAGACGCCAGCTGAACGCCGAAATGCATTGATGTAATAAAATACTCCATTTTATACCATTGAGTATTCCTAATTCCCGCAAGCACAGCCCAGGTATTGTCATATCTCCACTAAAGTGAACTTGTGCAGCATAACCTAAATTATCGGAGGCTTTTTATCCATTGTCTGTTCCTTTAATTTCATACTTTTACTACACAGGTAGGTGCCAGGCCCCATATTTTAAGGAATTTGACAGCAACGTCTTTTCTGAGTTTCAGGCCGGTGCCGTATTTAAAAATCTTTTCACATCTAGAACCTATTCTGTTTTGATGGGATTTTAAGAAGTCAGTGTACTCAACCTAACCTACGACTTTATTACAACAGGTATTTGGTTTTATTGCAAAAAATAAAAATGCTTGCTGAAGGGTGGTATCCATTTAAATACAACCCGTTAGAATGAAATTCCCAAGTGTGTTAGCGGATCTGGTCACTATATTTAATTCGGCAGTTTGGATGAATTGTTCGCTGAGGATATCCCATATTTAATCTCTCCAGCTCCGAGGACAGTGGAATATATGACTGTTAAAGCATTCCATTAACAGCACAAGTTCTGCTTTAAACATGTCAGCTCAGGAGTTATGTGAGATATAGAAAGAACGGAGCAGGTCACTGCAGAAAAACAGGGACTGAGCTGGAAAATATAGCTGACGCTTCATTTCAGCACTTAGGGTATCAGAAGGACATCTTCTCTACAAGGAAAGCAATTTTCCATGTTTGAAAACTTGATGTATACATATTACTTTAAATGTTAGTAGCCAGTTAGACCACTCCAAAAGTCAGTTTTACCTTCATAGGCCGGACAATAGAAACTCTATAGAAACCAAGCCAAAAGTTAGGCACCTTCAATGATTTTCAAGACATATGAAGAAAATGTTTGTAATCTTATCCCAGAGAGGATAGCCTGTATCAGGGCTCACATACTGAATCTGTTGTAATACAGTCATATCCACTGCTATAAATGTTGTCATTGTTCCATATGAAGCCTCTTCTTTGTTATCTCCTATTTAGATATGATTACTGTAGACTAAATAAGACCTCCAGCTCCCATTGCGTTTGTAAACTAGATCAATGAAATTCATATTGAATGCTGGACGATAACAAATTTTTCAGCTTCATGCAAAGGGACAAGCTACTTCTTTGTGTCTACTAATAGACAAATTAAGGGGACAATGCCCCGGCTGTATATTTAGTGGGATGAGGTGTGACCCAACATTGAATAAAAAATAATGTCTGTGCTTCTATATACAGTAGATGGGCTGATGCTGTAGCTATGTCCAGCTGAAGTCTCTGTTTATTTTACACACGTACCATATTTCCATATTTTTTGTACTATAAGATGGACCAGACCTTTGACTGGACCTTAAGATGCACAGCAAATTTTGGTGAGGAAAATAGGAAAAAAAAGATTTTTTATAAAATGGGGGTCAGTCTTATAGTCCGAATTTAAGTTATCTTACCTGCGGGAAGGCGGCGGTGGAGCAGGGTCACATGGGGCATGGTTCTTCTTCAGGTAGCCGGTGTCAGAAGAAGTGGGGCAATGCTGCGGGCCCATGGTGAGAGAAGGGGATGCCACAACAGTGTGATGCTGCGGGCCCAATGTCGGTGGTGAAGCTGAGCGGAGTGCATTGCTTTCCCGGCTGCTATTTTCCTGAAGCCGTGAGGTGGTGGATGCACAGACAGGGATCTCAGCCAGGCTGACATCTCAATCCGCGCAAGTGTTGCCTCTGGGCAAATATACAAATGAACAGAGAATTATTTATTGGGTGATCTTCAGGAAAATGGCGGTTGGAGGCGGTGCTTGCGGCAGCCCACAAATTCAGAAAAATGGCTGCCCGAAAAGCAATGCACTCCGCTCTGCCTCACCGCTAACCTCAGGTCCACAGCATTGCACTCCATCTGCTGCTGCAAGCTTCCCGAGAGAGGGACACTGCCTCCTGTGATCCCGCTCCGCCACTGCCACAACCCCCCCCGGTAAGCTACATTTGGACTGTAAGGCGCATCTCCCATTTCCCTCAAATTTAGAGGGCATCAGTATGTCTTTGGAGTGTGGGAAGAAACCGGAGTACATGGAGGAAACCCACACATACATGTAGAGGACATAAACTCCTTGTAGATAATGTTCTTCATGGGATTGTAACCCAAGACCCAACTAAGCCACCGGGCTGCCCTGTTCAGGACAATATGTCTGCTTATCATAAATAGTAGTTGCTTTTTCAATCCTCAGGCAGCTGATCTACACAGAAGATATATCTATTTAAAATTTAATTTTCTTTTAACCCCTTCACACCTGGGCCCTGTTTCGTTTATGCGCGTCTGTTTTTCGCTCACCTTCTTCCCAGAGCCATACCTTTTTGATTTTTCCATAAATATGGCCATGTGAGGGCTTGTTTTCAGCGGCACAAGTTGTTCTTTGGAACGACACCATTGGTTTTACCATATCATGTATTCAAAAATGGGAAAAAAAATCCAAGTGCGGTGAAATTGCTAAAAAAGTGCACTTCCACAACTGTTTTTTGGTTTTCTTTTTACCATTTTCACCAAATATTAAAACTGACTGGCCATTATGATTCTCCATGTCATTACAAGTTCATAGACACCAAACATGTATAGGTTCTTTTTTAGTTAAGTGGTGAAAAAAAAATCCAAAGTTTAAAAAAAATAAATTGCACCATTTTCCGAGACCCGTAGCATCTCCATTTTTTGTGAGAGCTTATTTTTTGCTTGCCGAGCTGATGTTTTTAGTGATACCATTTTGGTGCAGATACAATCTTTTGATCGTCCGTTATTGCATTTTAATGCAATGTTGTGGTGACCAAAAAACCTTAATTCTGGCGTTTTTACTTTTTTTTCTTGTTACACCGTTTAGCGATGGGGTTACTTCTTTTTTATTGATAGATTGGGCGATTCTGAACTCGGCAATACCAAATATGTGTTTACGCTTGATTTTTTTAAATTGTTTTATATTGAATGAGGTGATTTGAATTTTTTTATCTTTTTATTTTTTTAAAAACATTTTTTTTTTTTGCTTTTGGCATGCTTCAATAGTCTCCATAGGAACTAGAAGCTGCCATTACCTTATCGGCCCTGTTGCATACAGGCGATGATCAGATTGCCTGTATGTAGCAGAATTGCTGACTTGTCACCTGGCGCGCTCATAGCAATACGGCAGTGACAACCATAGAGGTCTGCAGGAGACCTCTGGCTGTCATGCCAACCCATCGGTGACCCACGATCACATGATGGGGGTCACCGACAGGCGGATTTTCTACGTGATTGCCGGAAGCACATGTTAAATGCCACTGTCAGAGTTTGACAGTGACATTTAACAGGTCAACAGCATCGGGTGGATCACAATTCCATCTGCGGCTGGTCCAGGCACATGTGTTAGGAAAGATGTGGGCTCTCCGCCGGAGTCCACATCAAAGGGGGAGACACGACATGCGCTGTACATGTACGGCGCATGTAGTCAAGGGGTTAAAATTCAAAATAATATGTCATTTGAAAACAAACTTAAATCTACATTACATAAAATTTTTCAATCCATTTTACGTTTAACAGTAAACTTGGAATAATTAATTCCTGAAAATACCTAAATAGTTGAATATTTTTCTCATAAGCAGTGATTAGCTAAAGCAAACATGACGTGAAATGAAGAAATACTCCTCAAATACATTTTCATCTAATGCCTGTAAATTTCACAACAAATCTACAGTGGAGAAAAATTATAATGCAGATATATCAGATGCTGCTGAAGTGCTAAAAGCACTTTTAAAGGTACTGTTAATAGCCTGCGATGAGTTGAAAAGACACAAGATAAGAATTAGTTCAACATTTAGCAGGTACTTCATAAGCACCAATTAAAATTGAAAGCATGAGGAACATAATATGGATTACAGGCAGAAAAGAAATTCGGAAGGTTCCAATATACTATTAGCAGCATATTTACAGTATCTCGCAAGTATCATCTAGGAGAGGTGATATCCTTTAACTCAAAGTCTGTTTAACCCCCATTTAACCCATAAATGCTGTGAAACATGTCGATCACAGCATTTAGAAGGCAGGGAGAGGGGGCTCCCTCTGCGCTCTGATCGGCGCTGCCGCAATGTCATGGGTGGTGATCTTTGTCATGGTGACTCGATGTGTCATGGTGACACTATGGCTCCTGGCCCCCCAAAAGAAATCCAGCAAACTTTGCTCTTGCAAATCCAAATGCTCCCTCCCTTCTGAGCCCCACAGTGCGCCTAATACACATTTAACGTCCACTTGTTCGGCATTTCTGTAGTGATGAGAGCCCGCTTAATTTACGGGTGCATGTCTCCAGAAGCACAAGCTGTGCATTATGTGCTGGGCACTACAATGTATGGACACTACAATAGCAAATTTGCAAGTTTCACTCGGCAACATCCACCGCTGCTTGTTTCTCAAAAACACCCATAGAGTCAAAATCCTCACTACACTTGTAGATAAATTCCCAAAGGGGTAAAATTTCCAAAAGGGGTCACTTGAGGGGCATTATTGTGCTCTTCTAGCATTTAGGGGCTCTATGTTAGGAATTGTTGTTCTGTACACCCACCTGTGAATGGTTCGGGTGTGGTGCAACACTGCTCCAACTACAAGCCCTGCCATTGTCCTGACCTTAGAGGTGGAGCTACCACGCGCACAGGGAAACCGTTCCAATCTCTTGGAGCGTTGCATTCTGGAGTAGTTGGATGCGTGGGGATGCAGGACACCGTATCTCCCATGGATTTCACTGCCTGAGGAACATTGGATGCTGTGTTTCCCAGTTACCAGGCAATGCTGGACACTGCTGTGTCTGGGACTAGGCAGTGGTGGAATTGTCTCCATTCTGTTATGCAAGTTAGCAGAGAGTAGTTATCTGGGAATGATTGGAAGGTAGTCAACACCTAATCAGTGGGGGTTGGACCCCTTGCAAGTCAAAGGAGAAATTGAGGTGACCAGAGTGGAGAAATGTGGGATAAACTGCCAGTAGTAATTTGCAAACCCGAGAAAGAATTGGATAGCTTTTACCCCCCCAGAAGACGTGGCCA
The DNA here is from genome assembly GCF_051348905.1 of Ranitomeya variabilis. Lineage (NCBI taxonomy): Eukaryota > Metazoa > Chordata > Amphibia > Anura > Dendrobatidae > Ranitomeya > Ranitomeya variabilis. The sequence goes on along the minus strand of NC_135233.1, from coordinate 848,418,596 downwards.
GTTAAGCACTGCAGACACTTTTTCCGGGACCATTTGCAAGCCAGAGTCAGAAATGAAATAGCCAAGAAATGGTAGCGAAGACTGCTCAAAAACGCACTTCTCGAATTTGGCATAAAGACGGTTCTCTGTAAGACGAGACAGCACTTCTGTGGGAAGCAAGATCTAAGGAGAGCACCAAAATGTCATCTAAATATACCACCACACAGGAGTAGAGTAGATCAAGGAAATAATCATTCAGAACTGGAGCGTTACACAAACCGAAAGACATGACTAAATACTCATAGTGGCCATCTCGAGTGTTAAAAGCTGTTTTCCATTCGTCTCCTGAACGAATACAGATTAGATTGTAAGCTCCGCGAAGATCCAATTTCGTGAAAATTCAGGCTCCCCTCAGGCGATCAAACAACTCAGGAAAGAGAGGTAGCGGGTACTTGTTCTTGATCGTGAGATTGTTGAGACCACGGTAGTCAATACAAGAACAAAGGGACCCGTCCTTCTTCTTAACGAAGAAGAAACCCGCACCTGCAGGGGAGGAGGATTTGCGAATAAAACCGGTGAATAAATTCTCCCGGACGTATTCAGTCATGGCTTGAGTCTCGGTAGGAGACAATGGGTAGATTCGACCTCAGGGAGGAGTAGAGCCCGGAACAAGATCAATTGGGCAGTCATAGGGTCGATGCGGAGGTAAAGTCTCTTTCTTATTGAATCATGAATCTAAGTATTGGCCTGCACTCTATGGTAGGTCGGGGTGCTGGTATGACAGACCGTTTAATAAGAGGTTATAGTAAAACTACCGCACTCCCTAAGTGGAATATCTTATGCAGAGATGTAGATTTTGAAATGCTAATTTATTCAAATACAAAAGAATCAACCATATACATCGGATCAAATAAAGGGTAGCTAATACAATATGTACATGCGACACAAAAGTGGTGACGTTTCGACCCTCCCGGGTCTTAGTCTAAGGTCGCCTATTCCAGGTACTGTGAGTGACTCTTTTAGGAGCAAGGTGTCCCTACAATATCCAGGGGCGGTTATAGCTCATTCAATGTGCGACCTGGTTGGTGATCCGTTCAAAATAAAACCTCAATAGATAGCCTGTGGACTAAGCAGCGCATCAGCCTCTTGCTTGTGGACAAAAGCCTTGTGAGATGAATGAGCGGCGCTCCTGCTGTGCAAAGTGTCAGATCTGCGATAAAAAAAAAATATTCAGATGTGTAAAAAAAAAAAAAAAAAAAAAAAAAGAAAATCATAAATAAGAAATAAATAAATATTGTTCCCATAAATACATTTCTTTATCTAAATAAAAAAACAATAAAAGTACACATATTTAGTATCGACGCGTCTGTAACGACCCGACCTATAAAACTGTCCCACGAGTTAACCCCTTCAGTGAACACCGTAAAAAAAACGAGGCAAAAAACCACGCTTTATTATCATACCACCAAACAAAAAGTGGAATAACACGCGATCAAAAATACGGATATAAATAACCATGGTACTGCTGAAAACGTCATCTTGTCCCGCAAAAAACGAGCTGCCATATAGCATCATCAGCAAAAAAAATATTTTTTATATAAAATAGTTTTTATCGTATAAAAGCGCCAAAACATAAAAAAAATAAATGAGGTACCGCTGTAATCATACTAACCCAAAGAATAAAACTGCTTTATCAATTTTACGAAACGCGGAACGGTATAAACGCCCTCCCAAAAGAAATTCTTGAATAGCTTGTTTTTGGTAATTCTGCCTCACAAAAATCGGAATAAAAAGCGATCAAAAAATGTCACGTGCCCGAAAATGGTACCTATAAAAATGTCAACTCATCCCGCAAAAAACAAGTCCTCACATGACTCTGTGAACCAAAGTATGGAAAATTTATACCTCTACATGCACCTACATCCCAGACAATACTGGTCCCAATGGTAAAGTCACAGTGGCAATACAGAAACTCACCGAGCTATCAGAAGAATTGAAACAAAACTCAGGAGTGAAAGATCCTTGGGACCAGTACTTTGGATGGATGAGTGGGTGGCAAAGGTTGCTAGCACAGATTGGGGCAGCCATACTTGTTATTTTTGTTCTTGTGATAATTTCTGGTTGCTGCGTAATCCCTTGTATCCGCAGGATGATGGAAAAGACAGTCAAGGAAACCACAAACCTGATGCCACATCTCCTCCTGGACGAACCTATCCGAATCCAGATTCACCCACCTGACGGCTCCTCCAACCCCGATGAGGATGAATATGTGGAACTGATTGGAGAACTTCGCCAATATGAGACTATGCATGCTTCTACCCCCCTTTAGGGACATATCTCCTGACCGCCCATTTGCGAAAAGTCTGTACGGTGTAGGGCATGTGCATTAGGTATATGTCAGTTCGCCGACAGCACAAAAGAGTTGCAGCGCTTTGGGACAGGAGGCTAGGATTAGGGCAAGTGATATCTAAGGGGGGCTTGTGATAGAAATATATATCATGTAGATCTCACTTGCATGTATATCCCTTTAAATCATGTCCTTGCATAAAAGCAAATATATTCAGCTATTTTATGATCAATTGCTCAATTTAATCACATGAGTTAGGCAAGACGGACCTTGGGACTTTCTACTATGTCTAGATCGCAAGAAAACGGGAAGTTAAAGCAGATGGTTCGAAACTAATGTCCCAGAATGTTGCTGACTAGCAGGATAAAGGTGGCAGATGTTTCCGAAAATGCTAAATCAGTTTGTTACTAGGTAGACCATAGTTCGAAGATGCCATGTACTCAGTTAAATGCATTATGTACTCAGTCAGCCAATGAAATAATAGCTAAATTGTATGTTAATTTACTAACCACTCCCATTTTATACGCTTTTATAAGATCATGTATCAATCAATAAACCAGAGATCTGGATGGAATGTTATACTGTCACTTTGTGTCAGAGTTCATTCTTTCTTGAGTGCTCAATAGATCTGATCTGATAATAATTGGGAACGGACACAGCATACACACGGGGTTAAATTCACCCCGAGCCAAATTTGCTACAACAGGTGGCGCCCAACGTGGGGCAGGATGAAGATATCGCACAGGGGACATCCCTGACAGGAAGGAAAAGGTGCAGGCCGAGGCCTCGGTGCAAGGGACGGAGACTGCAGCTCCATCAGAGTAAGGTAAGAAAATTCTGTCATCTTACCTGAATGTCCCCTGTGCTCAGTCCGAGTCTATACCTTTAGCCGGTCAGGTGTGCTCACCACACCGCAGTCCCAGGTGATGTAAAAAGTCCATACCTCTAATCCAAGCCCTGGGATTTAAGTGTCTGCTGTGTGCCGTGTATCTGTTTATCTGTTCTGTGTTTGTGTAAGATCCGGGAGAGGAACAGGAAAGTGACTGCTTATGCTTGTGGTTGCTGGGAAACAGACCGCAGGAGGTCAAATCGCTCGATAAGTTATTGCAGGATTCCCGTGCATAGGAGGAACACGTAGAGTTCCGGAGCAGGTGGCTCCAGGTTCCAGGCACGGGTAGTGATAACTTAGAGGGCTACTGCAGATTCCCGTAGTGCCGGCGATCCAGTTAGGACGACCGGACCGGGGTGGTAGATTTCCCACTTGTTGTGCTTCTCACTCAGGCGGCCCGGGCGCAGGTGCGTCCAGTGCGATTGGCAGTAGTCTGTTCCCAGCACAACCTGCACGTGTCACATAATAATAAAGAGGGCTTATCGATATTTCTCCTGGACGTCATTGTGTGTTTTGTAAATGTCACGTTAATGTTGCTTGAGTGCATACAACTATAAAGTTGAAAAAGAGAGGTTTTTTTTCTCTTCCCTGTACACTTCCTCTTTTTCTAGACAGAGAAATATGCATGGTAAATCACACTGTCACAACTGTTTTTTTTTCTCTTTTTCTTTTTGAAGTCTAGCTAGGGTATAGCATTTATCCGAGGAAAAAAAAGCGAAATTAAATAGTACCTATCATTTTTGATGTGACATACGTGTTTTCAGATACGACATTTTAGTGACATTGCATATTATAATATTACAGTATTAGAAAGGGGAAGTGTGTCTCTGACTGCGTTGAGCGCAGAGGGGAAAATATATATATATATAGCTGTCTTTTAGTCATTTGAAGATTTTTGTTCTAAGTTTTTATTAAAGTAAAGTTTTTAGTATAATTTAGGTTTTCTTTTTCTTTTCTTCAAATTTTTTCCAAAAAGTTTTTTCTTTTCTGTCTCTTCACCTTTTTCTTTGTTTAAAGAGGAATAGTTTTTATATACCTTCCTTTTTTGTATAAAGATTTTGTGTTTTTCTGATGGTTTTCTTTCATTCTGGTCTCAACTTTTTACATCAATTTTTTGAAGGTGTGTTTTTCCTTTTATTTTTCGTGTTTTTATATACATACCTCCTAGAGGTCTTTTTTCTTGTGTTTTTCATTTGCCTTTTTGCAATGGGGAATAAAGTGGCCAAGCGACAGGAGAGCCTTTTGCTCCCTGATGAGAAAACGGCCCCCCAGATCGTGGCAGAGCACGAAGGTGTAAAATATGTGAAGAATTACAAACAGCTCATGAAAGTATGTGAAATACATCAGGGAGGCAGGCTTCAAGCTGCAGAGTGGCATGATGTTTTGAAAAGGAAGAAAGGGAAGCTAGTTGATGCTGATTTGCTGTCTGCTGCAGCAGCATGGTATAAAGTGGCTACAGACTTACATCGATTAGGAAGCACTGAACGTTATGTGAAAGAATCAGGAAGTGATTTTTATGTTTACAAAGTGGGGAAAGGTGTCAAACCATCAGCACCTCCCCCATATGGGGATGAAAAATATTGGGTATGTACAGTCTGCTCCCAACAGAATCCATTGTACAGGGAGACTTGCTCAGTGTGTGGTGCGCCCCGCCCAACCGCTGTGCAGGGAGATGGCACTGTTACTCTGGCAATGCCGTCTCGGCCTGCATTAGAGAGGAAGGAATTCTCTCCTTGTCTTTCTCCACCATCTTTCTCCTCCTCCTCTCTCTCTCTCCCTCCTCTCTCCCCTCCTCTCTCTTCTCCTCTTTCCTCTCCTCTTTCCCCTCCTCCCTCCTCTCCTCTTTCTCCTCCTCTTTCCCCTCCTCTCTCTCCTCCTCTTTCCCCTCCTCATTACTCCACACCCCGTCCTTCTACTCCCACATCTCCTCCTCCTCCTTCTGCATCACACCCTTCATGCTCTCCTCCTTCTCTTCCACCACACCCTTTGCTTCCTTCTCTCTCTCCCCCTTCTTCAAACCTCCCGTCTTTTCCCCAATCAGCTTCTCTCTCTCACTCCTCACCCCCACCCTCTGCGCACCTTACATCTTCACTTCCCTCTTTTCCTCTACTCCATGCATCTCCTCCTGTTTCACACTCTCCTTCTCCTGCTTTGTTGCCTGCTGGGCGGATGCCAGATTCAGGCAGTGTGGTCTCTCTGTATCCGGTGCTCACCGCACAAGGAACATTCTATGTGCCAAATACAGTTCAGCCTCTACCAGTCATGTTATCAGGGGAAGAAGGTGGAGATCCCCCTGCAGAAAGCACCCCTCAACCAGCAGCAGGCAGCTCAGGTCCGGGGACAGGGGGGAGGTCACAGGCACCACCATCTGATAATGATCAGTATCCCCGGTCAGAGCAGCCAACATTCACACCACAATGGAACTATAATCCTCCACAGTTTCAGCAGGGTGGAGAGACATCCTCTCGCAAAAAGGCAATTCCTAGAACCACCTATCAGCCACTGCATGACCCCAGTACACAATATCACAGCAATTCATCTGATGAAGATGAAGAAGGGACCTCATACATGCTGCCCAGCACTAGAAAGAAGAACCCACAGGCACTCAGAAGACAGGGGCAAATAGAAGCACCACCTTTACACTATGTGCACTTCACCCCAAGTCAGGTGACCAGCATCCTCAACAATCTTCCAGACCCAGAGATGCACCCCATGCCATTCTACAGAAGAATGCAGCAGAACCAGCGCACATATGCAGCCACCTGGAATGATCTGTGGGCTGTGATGGAGATAAAAGCAGGTGATGCCTTCTGGCCAATCATGAAGGAACATTTCAAGCTTGCAGCAGACCTAGATGTACATGCCTGGGAGTCAGGGCCGAAGCTGATTGAACAACTCAGAGAGTGGGCCAAAGGCAGGCTGGCCGGACAGGCCCTCAGCTTACACGACATGAGTCAGGAGAAGACAGAGTCTGTGGAGAAGTTTCATGGCAGAGTAATGCAGGTCTTCCAGGACCTTGGCTTCACCATTCATGACCAGATACACAGGCAAATGTTGGCACAGGCCTTTGTGCATGGACTCAGAGAGCCAATCAGGAAGCCACTGATAGTGGCTAGGCCCGAGTACAGGTCAATAGCAATGGACACCCTGCTCACAGTAGCCAAAGGGATCGAGTCCCAACTGTCATGAATCCCAATGGCTAGGGATAGCAAGGGACAAGCAAAGTAATACAAAATATCGGACGAGCTCTAGGGTGATGGAACCTGGGCTGACCGCTGCCCTACGCCTGACAAACGCAACTAGAGATAGCCAGGGAGCGTGCCTACGTTGGTTCTAGACGCCACGCACCAGCCTAAGAGCTAACTAGTGCTGCAGAGAAAATAAAGACCTCACTTGCCTCCAGAGGAATGAACCCCAAAAGGTATAGTTGCCCCCCACATGTATTGACGGTGAAATGAGAGGAAGGCACACACATAGAGATGATATATATAGGTTCAGCAAATTGAGGCCCGCTGTAAACTAGAAAGCAGAACGATACAAAAGGGGTCTGAGCGGTCAGCAAAAAACCCTAATCAAAAAACCATCCTGAGATTACAAGAACCCATGTGCCAACTCATGGCACATGGGGAAAACCTCAGTCCACTAGAGCTACCAGCTAGCATAGAGACATAATAAGCAAGCTGGACAAAAAAACCAACAACTGAAAATCAGCACTTAGCTTATCCTGAAAGATCTGGGAGCAGGTAGGCAGGAACCAAACAGAGCACATCTGAATACATTGATAGCCGGCAAGGGAAAGACAGAAAGGCCAGGTAAAATAGGAAACACCCAGCCTCTGATGGACAGGTGGAAACCAAAGGCCGCAACCCACCAAAGTCACCCAGTACCAGCAGTAACCACCAGAGGGAGCCCACAAACAGAATCCACAACAGTACCCCCCCCTTGAGGAGGGGTCACCGAACCCTCACGAGAACCCCCAGGGCGATCAGGGTGAGCTCTATGGAAGGCGCGGACCAAATCAGTCGCATGAACATCGGAGGCGACCACCCAGGAATTATCCTCCTGACCATAACCCTTCCACTTAACCAAATACTGGAGTTTGCGTCTGGAAACACGAGAATCCAAGATCTTCTCAACAACATACTCCAATTCTCCCTCCACCAGCACCGGAGCAGGAGGCTCAACCGAAGGAACAACGGGCACCTCATACCTCCGCAACAACGACCGATGGAACACATTATGAATAGCAAACGATGCTGGGAGATCCAAACGAAAAGATACAGGGTTAAGAATCTCTGAGATCCTATAACGACCGATGAACCGAGGCTTGAACTTAGGAGAAGAGACCTTCATAGGGACAAAACGAGAAGACAACCACACCAAATCCCCAACAAGAAGTCGGGGACCCACGCGGCGACGGCGATTAGCAAACTGCTGAGTCTTCTCCTGAGATAACTTCAAATTGTCCACCACCTGGTTCCAAATCTGATGCAGCCTGTCCACCACCACGTCCACTCCAGGACAATCCGAAGACTCCACCTGACCAGAGGAAAAACGAGGATGAAACCCCGAATTACAAAAAAAAGGAGAGACCAACGTGGCAGAACTAGCCCGATTATTAAGAGCAAATTCGGCCAGTGGCAAAAAAGCAACCCAGTCATCTTGATCAGCAGAAACAAAACACCTCAAATAAGTTTCCAAGGTCTGATTAGTTCGCTCCGTCTGGCCATTCATCTGAGGATGGAATGCAGACGAGAAAGACAAATCAATGCCCATCTTGGCACAAAACGTCCGCCAAAATCTAGACACAAACTGGGATCCCCTGTCAGAAACGATATTCTCCGGAATCCCATGCAAACGAACCACGTTCTGAAAAAATAAAGGGACCAACTCAGAGGAGGAAGGCAACTTAGGCAAGGGCACCAAATGAACCATCTTAGAAAAGCGGTCACACACAACCCAGATAACGGACATTTTCTGTGAAACCGGGAGATCAGAAATAAAATCCATGGAAATGTGCGTCCAAGGCCTCTTCGGGATGGGCAAGGATAACAACAACCCACTGGCCCGAGAACAGCAAGGCTTAGCTCGAGCACACACTTCACAAGACTGCACAAAGGTACGCACATCCCTAGACAAGGAAGGCCACCAAAAAGACCTGGCCACCAAGTCTCTAGTACCAAATATTCCAGGATGACCAGCCAACACAGAAGAATGGACCTCGGAGATGACTCTACTGGTCCAATCATCCGGAACAAACAGTCTTTCTGGTGGACAACGATCCGGTTTATCCACCTGAAACTCCTGCAATGCACGTCGCAAGTCTGGGGATACGGCAGACAATATTACCCCATCCCTAAGGATACCAGTAGGCCCAGAGTCTCCAGGAGAGTCAGGCACAAAACTCCTGGAAAGAGCATCTGCCTTCACATTCTTTGAACCTGGCAGGTATGAAACCACGAAATTGAAACGAGAAAAAAACAACGACCAACGAGCCTGTCTAGGATTCAAACGCCTGGCAGACTCAAGGTAAATGAGATTCTTGTGATCAGTCAAGACCACCACACGATGTTTAGCACCCTCAAGCCAATGACGCCACTCCTCAAATGCCCACTTCATGGCCAAAAGCTCCCGATTACCCACATCATAATTGCGCTCGGCGGGCGAGAATTTTCTAGAGAAGAATACACATGGCTTCATCACCGAGCCATTAGAACTTCTCTGTGACAAAACCGCCCCCGCTCCAATCTCGGAAGCATCAACCTCAACCTGAAAAGGAAGTGAAACATCTGGTTGACACAACACAGGAGCAGAAGAAAACCGGCGCTTAAGTTCCTGAAAGGCCTCCACGGCCGCAGGAGACCAATCAGCAACATCAGCACCCTTTTTAGTCAAATCAGTCAAAGGTTTAACAATACTGGAAAAATTAGCAATGAACCGACGATAAAAATTAGCAAACCCCAAGAACTTCTGAAGGCTCTTAACAGATGTAGGTTGTGTCCAGTCACAAATCGCCTGAACCTTGACGGGATCCATCTCAATAGTAGAAGGAGAAAAAATGTACCCCAAAAAAGAAATCTTCTGGACTCCGAAGAGACACTTTGAGCCCTTCACAAACAGAGAATTGGCCCGCAGAACCTGAAACACCTTCCTGACCTGTAGAACATGAGACTCCCAGTCATCAGAAAACACCAAAATATCATCCAAATACACAATCATAAACTTATCCAGATATTCACGGAAAATATTGTGCATAAAGGACTGAAAGACTGACGGAGCATTGGAGAGTCCAAAAGGCATTACCAAATACTCAAAATGGCCCTCAGGCGTATTAAATGCGGTTTTCCACTCATCACCCTGTTTTATCCGCACCAGATTATACGCACCGCGAAGATCTATCTTAGTGAACCACCTAGCCCCCTTAATGCGAGCAAACAAATCAGTCAATAATGGCAATGGATACTGATACTTGACTGTAATCTTATTCAGAAGGCGATAATCTATACAAGGCCTCAGGGAACCATCTTTTTTTGCCACGAAAAAAAAACCTGCTCCCAGAGGGGACGAAGATGGACGAATATGTCCCTTTTCCAAGGACTCCTTAATATAATTCCGCATAGCAGTATGCTCTGGCAGTGACAGATTAAACAAACGACCCTTAGGGAACTTACTGCCAGGAATCAATTCTATAGCACAGTCACAATCTCTATGCGGAGGGAGCGAATTGAGCTTAGGCTCCTCAAAAACATCCCTATAGTCAGACAAAAATGCAGGGATCTCAGAAGGAGTAGATGAAGCGATTGAAATCGGAGGTGCATAATCATGAACCCCCTGACATCCCCAGCTTAACACAGACATTGTTTTCCAGTCCAGGACAGGATTATGAGTTTGTAACCATGGCAGACCAAGCACTAGTACATCATGTAAATTATACAGTACAAGGAAGCGAATCACCTCCTGATGAACGGGAGTCATGCGCATGGTCACTTGTGTCCAATACTGCGGTTTATTCATAGCCAATGGTGTAGAGTCAATTCCCTTCAGAGGAATAGGAACTTCCAGAGGTTCCAGACTAAAACCGCAGCGTTTAGCAAATGACCAATCCATAAGACTCAGGGCAGCGCCCAAATCCACATAGGCATCGACGGAAATGGAAGACAGTGAAAAAATCAGAGTCACAGACAAAATGAACTTAGGCTGCAGAGTACCAATGGCAAAAGATTTATCAACCCTTTTTATGCGTTTAGAGCATGCTGATATAACATGAGCTGAATCACCAAATAAAAACACAATCCATTTTTCCGCCTATAATTTTGCCGTTCACTTCTGGACTGAATTCTATCACATTGCATAGTCTCAGGTGCCTGTTCAAAAGACACCGCCAACTGGTGCACGGGTTTGCGCTCCCGTAAACGCCGATCAATCTGAATGGCCATAGCCATCGACTCATTCAGACCTGTAGGCGTAGGGAACCCCACCATAATATCCTTAATGGCCTCGGAAAGACCATTTCTGAAGTTTGCAGCCAGGGCGCACTCATTCCACTGAGTAAGCACCGACCATTTCCGAAATTTTTGACAATATATTTCAGCTTCATCATACCCCTGAGAGAGCGCTAATAGAGCCTTTTCAGCCTGAATCTCCAGGTTGGGTTCCTCATAGAGCAATCCCAATGCCAGAAAAAATGCATCCACATTGAGCAATGCAGGATCCCCTGGTGCCAATGCAAATGCCCAATTCTGAGGGTCGCCTCGCAGGAAAGATATTACAATCTTGACCTGTTGAGCAGGGTCTCCAGAGGAGCGAGATTTTAAAGAAAGAAACAATTTACAATTGTTCCTGAAATTCAGGAAGGTAGATCTATCTCCAGAAAAGAACTCTGGAATAGGAATTCTAGGTTCAGACATGGGAGTGTGAACAACAAAATCCTGTATGTTTTGAACTTTTACCACGAGATTACTCAGGCTGGAAGCCAAACTCTGGACATCCATGTTAAACAGCTAATATCAGAGCCATTCAAGGGTTAAGAGGAGGTAAGAAGCAGCTAGACAGCAATTAAGGGCTAGGCAGCAAAACTCTGAAGAGAAAAAAAAATAAATAAAAAAATAAAAATAAATTTCCCTTAAACACTTCTTTTTCTCCTGCTTCAGCCCAAACAATTAACACTTTGTGGGCCAGCTATACTGTCATGAATCCCAATGGCTAGGGATAGCAAGGGACAAGCAAAGTAATACAAAATATCGGACAAGCTCTAGGGTGATGGAACCTGGGCTGACCGCTGCCCTACGCCTGACAAACGCAACTAGAGATAGCCAGGGAGCGTGCCTACGTTGGTTCTAGACGCCACGCACCAGCCTAAGAGCTAACTAGTACTGCAGAGAAAATAAAGACCTCACTTGCCTCCAGAGGAATGAACCCCAAAAGGTATAGTTGCCCCCCACATGTATTGAAGGTGAAATGAGAGGAAGGCACACACATAGAGATGATATATATAGGTTCAGCAAATTGAGGCCCGCTGTAAACTAGAAAGCAGAACGATACAAAAGGGGTCTGAGCGGTCAGCAAAAAACCCTAATCAAAAAACCATCCTGAGATTACAAGAACCCATGTGCCAACTCATGGCACATGGGGAGAACCTCAGTCCACTAGAGCTACCAGCTAGCATAGAGACATAATAAGCAAGCTGGACAAAAAAACCAACAACTGAAAATCAGCACTTAGCTTATCCTGAAAGATCTGGGAGCAGGTAGGCAGGAACCAAACAGAGCACATCTGAATACATTGATAGCCGGCAAGGGAATGACAGAAAGGCCAGGTAAAATAGGAAACACCCAGCCTCTGATGGACAGGTGGAAACCAAAGGCCGCAACCCACCAAAGTCACCCAGTACCAGCAGTAACCACCAGAGGGAGCCCACAAACAGAATCCACAACACCCAACCAGGAGTACGGAAGACAACGCCCCTCATGGCGGCCATAGACTCTGAAGAGCCACCGCAACACCGAGACAGAAGGAATGTCAGATGTTTCAACTGCGGTAAATTGGGTCACTACCAGAGCCGGTGCAGGGCTCCACCACAACCCAAGACCCTGCCCAGAGGAGCAGGCCGAGGAACAGACAAGGTAAACAGTGAAGAGCCCCGTCCATAGGACAGGGGCAAGCCAGGTCCGCAAGACACCACGCTCCTGACATGCAAAACCCCATCAGCAGGACCAACCCCTCAAATTACCCTGGAAGTGGATGGCGTTGTCAGATCTTTTCTTGTGGACACTGGTGCAGCCAGAAGTGTGATGAGACATGTGGAACTCCCTGACCCTACCTGCCTATCAGAATCCTCTGTATCTTGCGTAGGCATTGATGGTCAAGTCAGACATTCTCAGCTTACAAAGCCTCTGAGCGTGTGCACTCAGCCAGGACACTCTATCCTATCCCAGTTTGTGGTGTCAAGAACCTGCCCACTCAACCTGCTGGGGGCGGACCTACTACAAAAACTGAAAGCAACCATAGTGTTCCAGGAAGATGGGACCGTAACCCTTTCTTCACCTTTGACCCAGGAAGAGTCAGTGATGCTGGCGGCCCTACAGGAACCTCAGGCAACTGATGAAGGCCTACCCAAGGAGGTACTGGACGTAGTACCAGAAAGTCTATGGTCCAAGGGACCCCAAGATGTGGGAAAACTTCAAGTTGCCCCGGTGCGGGTATCACTCAAGCCAGGCACTCCATATCCTCGTAAGGCCCAGTATCCCTTGTCCATCTCCCAGAGTCAAGCTGTCTCAGACCAATTGAAGGTGTTTCTGGAAATAGGGGTCGTTGTCCCTTGCACCTCTCCTTGCAACACCCCGCTTTTCCCCGTCAAGAAAAAGACTGTAAAAGGGGAGCCAGCCAAGTTCAGAATGGTACATGACCTAAGAGCTACAGTGTTTGAAACTCCAATTGTGCCGAATCCGCACACTCTGCTCTCAAATGTGCCTTCCACAGCAACAGTGTTCACGGTGATCGACCTGGCTAATGCTTTCTTCAGTGTTCCCCTCCATCCGGACGATCAGTTCCTGTTTGCCTTCACGCATCAGGGGGCACAGTACACATGGGCGGTGATGCCCCAGGGGGCCCAGAACAGCCCCTCACAATTCACCAAAGCAATGTCCACAGTTCTCGCCAACTGGATCACAGAACATGCAGAAGTGACCCTGCTACAATACGTGGACGATCTACTCCTCTGTGCAGTTGACTTTGACACGTGTAAAACACATTCCGTGTCTCTCTTACTCTACCTGGCGGAACAGCGCTGCAAGGTCTCGAAGAACAAAGTCCAGTGGTGTCTGAAGCGAGTTACATTCCTTGGGCACTGCATTGCTCACCAGACGAAACACCTCACAGATGATCGGAAGACCATAGTGGAGAAGATGGCTCCTCCAACAACTCCAAAGGGGCTACAAGCTTTCCTTGGTCTAGTTTCATATTGCAGAGCCTGGTTCTCTGATGCCTCAGTCCTAATGCAACCTCTGTATGACTGCGTCAATGCAACCCCGTTCCTGCTAACAGATGTGGCCTTCAGTTCGTTCAAAAAGCTAAAAGACTCTGTAGTCTCAGCGCCAGCACTAGGCCTACCTGACTACACGAAGCTATTCCGTCTCTACCTGATGGAGAAAGAAGGCCATGCTACTGGAGTCCTGACACAGACTCACGGGGGAAGACAGAGACCTCTAGGCTACTTCTCAGCTCGCCTGGATCCAGTTGCAAGGGGAGCCCCCTCCTGCATGAGAGCAGTATTTGCAGCACACGCCCTCCTCGACAAGACTGCTGACATCATTCTTGGACATCCATTGGAAATCCTGGCTCCACATGACATCTCAGCAATTCTCAACCAAACCCAGCCAAAACATCTCTCTACCGCAAGACATCTTCGCCTGCAGTGCTCCCTACTACTGCCTGACAACGTCACCATCTCCAGATGTACAATCCTCAATCCGGCCACTCTACTCCCACTCCCAAGGGGGGATACGAATACGGACCCCTCAGATCAAAATCTGCGCGATACCTTCCACAAGGATCTGGATTTGCTTTGGACAGATGACCATGACTGCTTCAGTATCATGCAACAGGAAACAGCAGGACTACCCAATGTGGCAGAAGAGCCGCTGACCAACCCAGAGTTGATCCTCTACGTAGATGGCTCCAGATTTGCAGATGATGAAGGAAGATTCCACACGGGATGTGCAGTGACCAGCAATCAAGAAATCCCGTGGTCCAGAAGTCTGCCGCCTAGCCTGTCAGCCCAGGAAGCAGAACTAATAGCACTGACGAAGGCCTGCCGGATGGCAGAGGGCAAAACTGCGAACATATACACCGATTCAAGGTACTCGCATGGCATAGCACATGACTTTGGACCCATCTGGGCTGCAAGAGACTTCATCACAGCAAGCGGAACAACCGTGAAGCATCATGGAGCCATTAAGGACCTGCTGAGCGCACTTCAACTTCCAAAAATGGTGGCAGTACTGAAAGTCAAAGCGCATGGAAAACTGAACACAGTAGAGGCACGGGGCAACAACATGGCCGATATGGCAGCCAAAGAAGCCGCCAAAGGAAGACAATGCGGAGAAGTGGGAGAGGTCGTAGAGCCGGATGGCTACTACGTGGCAACTGAGGACAAGACACCAGATGAGATGACGTCTTGGAATCTATTCAAGAAGTTGCAAGAGCAAGCTCCAAAGGAGGAGAAAGAGAGTTGGATGTGGAAGGGTGCAACACATCAAGAAGGAAGGGTATACTCAATGGACTATAAACCCTGTTTACCCCGAAGCATGTACCCTATGGTGGTCCAGTGGGCACATGGGTGTTGTGGATTCTGTTTGTGGGCTCCCTCTGGTGGTTACTGCTGGTATTGGGTGACTTTGGTGGGTTGCGGCCTTTGGTTTCCACCTGTCCATCAGTGGCTGGGTGTTTCCTATTTTACCTGACCTTTCTGTCATTTCCCTTGCCGGCTATCAATGTATTCAGATGTGCTCTGTTTGGTTCCTGCCTACCTGCTCCCAGATCTTTCTGGATAAGCTAAGTGCTGATTTTCAGTTGTTTGGTTTTTTGTCCAGCTTGCTTATTATGTCTCTATGCTAGCTGGTAGCTCTAGTGGACTGAGGTTCTCCCCATGTGCCATGAGTTGGCACATGGGTTCTTGTAATCTCAGGATGGTTTTTTTGATTAGGGTTTTTTGCTGACCGCTCAGTCCCCTTTTGTATCGTTCTGCTTTCTAGTTTACAGCGGGCCTCAATTTGCTAAAACTATATATATCATCTCTATGTGTGTGCCTTCCTCTCATTTCACCGTCAATACATGTGGGGGGCAACTATATCTTTTGGGGTTCATTCCGCTGGAGGCAAGTGAGGTCTTTATTTTCTCTGCAGTGCTAGTTAGCTCTTAGGCTGGTGCGTGGCGTCTAGAACCAACGTAGGCACGCTCCCTGGCTATCTCTAGTTGCGTTTGTCAGGCGTAGGGCAGCGGTCAGCCCAGGTTCCATCACCCTAGAGCTCGTCCGTAATATATTTGTACTTTGCTTGTCCTGTGCTATCCCTAGCCATTGGGATTCATGACACATGGGCCCACGCACAGATCAAAGACACAGATGAATGATCTGATTGGTGCTTACTGGTTCGCTCCAGGGATCTCCACCCTAACAGCCAAGTTCGCAAGCAGCTGTCTGACCTGCGGCAAATGCAACCCTGGAAGAATGGAGAAATTCTCACCCATCATCTTGCCAGACCACTATACCCCTTCCAGAGGATCCAAATAGACCACATCCAGATGCCGCCAAGTGGAGGATTCGAATATGCCCTTGTGGTCGTGGATGTGTTTTCAGGATGGCCAGAAGCTGTCCCAGTGAGGAATCAGTCAGCAAAGACTACTGCAAAGAAGCTGCTTTCGGAGATCGTGTGCAGATACGGGGTCCCAGAAGTGATAGAGAGTGATCAGGGTCCCGCATTCACAGCAAACCTCACAAGGGAGATCTGGTCAGCAGTAGGGTCAGATTTAGGCCTACACACTCCCTATCACCCTCAGAGTAGCGGGAAAGTAGAAAGACTAAATGGGACACTTAAGAACCGGATGTTAAAAGTTGCCCAAGAGGCATGCAAACCATGGCACGAAACCCTTCCTGTTGTGTATCCGCTTTTTGGGCTCCCCTGGTGGTTGCTGGTGGTACTGGTGACTTGTTTGCACTTTGCTTCTTCTGTTCACCTGCTTCCATCAGTGTTTGGGAGTTTCCTATTTAGCCTTGCTCTCCAGTCATTTCCTTGCCGGTCATCATTGTAACCAGAGCCTTCGGTTGCATGTTCCTGCTACTAGTCTGCTGATCAGCTAAGTGGACTTTGTCCTTTTGTTTTGTACCTTTTGTCCAGTTTGCAGTTTTTGTAATTCTCTGTAGCTGGAAGCTCTTGCGGGCTGAAATTGCCACTCCTGTGTCATGAGTTGACACAGGAGTCTTAAAGTAATTTCAGGATGGTTTTTGAAAGGGTTTTCAGTTGACCGTGAAGTCCTCTTTTGTATCCTTCTGCTATCTAGTAAGTGGACCTCTCTTTGCTAAATCTACTTTCATACTGTGTATGTCTTTTCCTCTTAATTCACCGTTATTACATGTGGGGGGCTGCTATCATCTTTTGGGGTATTTCCCTAGAGGTAAGCCAGGTCTGTTTCTTCCTCTACCAGGCGTAGTTAGTCCTCCGGCTGGCGCGTGGCATATAGGAAGCCGTAGGTATGCTCCCTGGCTACTGTTAGTTGTGTGGTAGATTTAGCTCACGGTCAACTCGAGTTTCCATCACCCGAGAGCTCGTTCGTTAATTATATGTTTCTTACGTTCCCTTGCCATTGGGAACCATGACAGTATGACCGGCCATGTGTTAAACTTATTGGCAGAAGAAAGGAGAGAAAAAAGAAGTCTGTAAATTTTTTTTCCCTTTTTCCTCTATGCTTGCTCCATAGTTGGATCTGTTGTATTTCAGCTTTAATTACAGCCTTTGCCTTTCTCTCCTTATAATCCTTGAATGGCTCTGAGCTCACCTGTTTAAAGATGGATCCTCAGAGTTTGGCTGTAGGTTTGAATAGTCTTGCTACGAAGGTTCAAAATTTACAAGATTTTGTTATACATGCTCCTATTTCTGAACCTAAAATCCCTACACCAGAGGTGTTTTCCGGAGATAGATCTCGGTTTTTGAATTTCAAATATAATTGTAAATTATTCCTTTCTCTCAGACCTCACTCCTCAGGAGATCCTGTCCAGCAGGTTAAGATTGTAATCTCTTTGCTGCGAGGTGACCCTCAAAATTGGGCATTTTCATTGGCACCAGGGGACCCTGCGTTGCTCAATGTGGATGCGTTTTTCCTGGCTTTAGGGTTGCTTTATGAGGAACCTAATTTGGAGATTGAAGCTGAAAAAGCTTTGATAGCCCTATCTCAAGGGCAAGATGAAGCGGAGATATACTGCCAAAAATTTCGTAGGTGGTCTGTGCTTACTCAGTGGAATGAGTGCGCCTTAGCGGCAAATTTCAGAGAGGGCCTTTCTGATGCCGTTAAAGATGTTATGGTCGGGTTCCCTGCGCCTACAGGTCTGAATGAGTCCATGACAATGGCAATTCAGATTGATCGGCGTTTGCGGGAGCGCAAACCCGTGCACCATTTGGCGGTATCTTCTGAAGAGACGCCAGAGAAAATGCAATGTGACAGAGTTATGTCCAGAAGCGAGCGGCAGAATTATAGGTGTAAAAATGGGTTATGCTTCTATTGTGGTGATTCTGCTCATGTTATATCGACATGCTCTAAGCGTACTAGGAAGGTTGACAAGTCTATTTCAATTGGCACTTTACAGTCCAAATTTATTTTGTCTGTAACCTTGATTTGTTCATTATCAGTTATTACCGTGGATGCCTATGTGGACTCTGGCGCCGCTCTGAGTCTTATGGACTGGTCCTTTGCCAGGCGCTGTGGGTTTGATTTAGAGCCTCTGGAAGTCCCTATACCTCTGAAGGGTATTGATTCTTCACCTTTGGCTTGTAATAAACCACAGTTCTGGACGCAAGTGACTATGCGTATGACTCCAGACCATCAGGAGGTGATTCGCTTCCTTGTGTTGTACAATTTACATGATGTTTTGGTGCTTGGATTACCATGGTTACAGTCTCATAACCCAGTCCTTGACTGGAAAGCTATGTCTGTGTTAAGCTGGGGATGTCGGGGGGCTCATGGGGACACTCCTTTGGTGTCCATTTCGTCATCTATTCCATCTGAGATTCCGGCATTTTTGTCTGATTATCGTGATATTTTTGAAGAGCCTAAAATTGGTTCACTCCCTCCTCACAGGGATTGTGATTGCGCCATAGATCTGATTCTTGGCAGTAAATTTCCAAAGGGTCGTTTGTTTAACCTATCTGTACCTGAACATGCTGCTATGCGCGAGTATATTAAGGAGTCCCTGGAAAAGGGACATATTCGTCCTTCTTCATCACCTTTAGGAGCCGGTTTTTTCTTTGTCTCTAAAAAGGATGGCTCTCTGAGGCCTTGTATTGATTATCGACTCCTGAATAAAATTACAGTCAAATATCAGTATCCGTTGCCTTTGCTGACTGATTTGTTTGCTCGCATAAGGGGGGCTAAGTGGTTCTCTAAGATTGATCTTCGTGGGGCGTATAATTTGGTGCGAATTAAGCAGGGGGATGAGTGGAAAACCGCATTTAATACGCCTGAGGGCCATTTTGAGTATTTGGTAATGCCTTTCGGCCTTTCTAATGCACCTTCTGTCTTTCAGTCCTTAATGCATGATATTTTCCGTGAATATTTGGATAAATTTATGATAGTGTACTTGGATGATATTTTGATTTTTTCTGATGACTGGGAGTCTCATGTTCAGCAGGTCAGGAGGGTTTTTCAGGTTTTGCAGGAGAATTCTTTGTGTGTAAAGGGTTCAAAGTGTGTTTTTGGGGTTCAAAAAATTTCCTTTTTGGGGTACATTTTTTCCCCTTCTTCTATTGAGATGGACCCTGTCAAGGTTCGGGCTATTTACGACTGGACGCAGCCTACTTCTCTGAAGAGTCTCCAGAAATTCTTGGGCTTTGCTAATTTTTATCGTCGATTTATAGCTGGTTTTTCTGGCGTTGCTAAACCTCTGACGGATTTGACTAAAAAGGGTGCTGATGTTGCCAATTGGTCCCCTGCTGCCGTGGAGGCCTTTCGGGAGCTTAAGCGCCGCTTTTTGTCTGCCCCTGTGTTGCGCCAGCCTGATGTTTCTCTTCCCTTTCAGGTTGAGGTCGATGCCTCCGAGATCGGAGCGGGGGCGGTTTTGTCGCAGAAAAGTTCCGACTGCTCAGTGATGAGACCTTGTGCGTTCTTTTCGCGAAAATTTTCGGCCGCCGAGCGAAACTATGATGTTGGTAATCGGGAGCTTTTGGCCATGAAGTGGGCATTTGAGGAGTGGCGTCATTGGCTTGAGGGTGCCAAACATCAGGTGGTAGTTTTGACTGATCACAAGAATTTAATTTATTTGGAGTCTGCCAGGCGCCTGAATCCTAGACAGGCACGTTGGTCGTTGTTCTTTTCCCGGTTTAATTTTGTGGTCTCGTACTTACCGGGTTCTAGGAATGTGAAGGCAGATGCTCTTTCTGGGAGTTTTGAGCCTGACTCTCCTGGGAATTCTGAACCTGCTGGTGTCCTTAAGGATGGAGTGGTTTTGTCTGCTGTCTCTCCAGATTTGCGACGTGCTTTGCAAGAATTTCAGGCGGATAGACCTGATCGTTGTCCGTCTGGTAGACTGTTTGTTCCTGACGAGTGGACCACTAGAGTCATCTCGGAAGTTCATTCTTCTACTCTGGCAGGTCATCCGGGAATTTTTGGCACCAGAGATTTGGTGGCTAGATCCTTCTGGTGGCCTTCCCTGTCTCGAGATGTGCGTGTTTTTGTGCAGTCTTGCGATGTGTGTGCTCGGGCCAAGCCTTGTTGTTCTAGGGCTAGTGGGTTGTTGTTGCCCTTGCCTATTCCGAAGAGGCCTTGGACGCACATCTCTATGGACTTTATCTCGGACCTCCCTGTTTCTCAGAAGATGTCTGTCATCTGGGTGGTGTGTGACCGTTTTTCTAAAATGGATCATTTGGTGCCATTGCCTAAGTTGCCTTCCTCATCTGAGTTGGTCCCTCTGTTTTTTCAAAATGTGGTTCGCTTGCATGGTATTCCGGAAAACATCGTTTCTGACAGGGGTACCCAGTTCGTGTCTAGATTTTGGCGGGCAGTCTGTGCCAGGTTGGGCATTGATTTGTCTTTTTCGTCTGCATTCCATCCTCAGACCAATGGCCAGACGGAACGAACTAATCAAACTTTGGAGACTTATTTGAGGTGTTTTGTGTCTGCGGATCAGGATGATTGGGTTGCCTTTCTGCCGTTGGCGGAGTTTGCTCTTAATAATCGGGCTAGTTCTGCCACTTTGGTTTCTCCTTTCTTTTGCAATTCAGGGTTTCATCCGCGTTTTTCATCTGATCAGGTTGAATCTTCGGATTGTCCTGGAGTGGATGCGGTAGTGGATCGGTTGCATCAGATTTGGGGACAAGTGGTGGATAATTTGGAATTGTCCCAGGAGAGGACTCAGCAGTTTGCTAACCGCCGTCGTCGTGTTGGCCCCCACCTTCGTGTTGGGGACTTGGTGTGGTTGTCTTCCCGTTTTGTCCCCATGAGGGTTTCTTCTCCCAAATTTAAGCCTCGGTTCATCGGTCCTTATAGGATTTTGGAGATTCTTAACCCTGTTTCCTTTCGTTTGGACCTCCCGGCATCTTTCGCTATCCATAATGTGTTCCATCGGTCGTTGTTGCGGAGATATGAGGTACCGGTGGTTCCTTCTACTGAACCTCCTGCTCCTGTGCTGGTGGAGGGTGAATTGGAGTACGTCGTAGAGAAGATCTTGGACTCCCGTATTTCCAGACGGAGACTTCAATATCTGGTTAAATGGAAAGGCTATGGTCAGGAAGATAATTCTTGGGTAACTGCCTCTGATGTTCATGCCTCGGATTTGGTTCGTGCCTTTCATAGGGCTCATCCAGATCGCCCTGGCGGTTCTTGTGAGGGTTCGGTGCCCCCTCCTTAAGGGGAGGGTACTGTTGTGTATCCGCTTTTTGGGCTCCCCTGGTGGTTGCTGGTGGTACTGGTGACTTGTTTGCACTTTGCTTCTTCTGTTCACCTGCTTCCATCAGTGTTTGGGAGTTTCCTATTTAGCCTTGCTCTCCAGTCATTTCCTTGCCGGTCATCATTGTAACCAGAGCCTTCGGTTGCATGTTCCTGCTACTAGTCTGCTGATCAGCTAAGTGGACTTTGTCCTTTTGTTTTGTACCTTTTGTCCAGTTTGCAGTTTTTGTAATTCTCTGTAGCTGGAAGCTCTTGCGGGCTGAAATTGCCACTCCTGTGTCATGAGTTGACACAGGAGTCTTAAAGTAATTTCAGGATGGTTTTTGAAAGGGTTTTCAGTTGACCGTGAAGTCCTCTTTTGTATCCTTCTGCTATCTAGTAAGTGGACCTCTCTTTGCTAAATCTACTTTCATACTGTGTATGTCTTTTCCTCTTAATTCACCGTTATTACATGTGGGGGGCTGCTATCATCTTTTGGGGTATTTCCCTAGAGGTAAGCCAGGTCTGTTTCTTCCTCTACCAGGCGTAGTTAGTCCTCCGGCTGGCGCGTGGCATATAGGAAGCCGTAGGTATGCTCCCTGGCTACTGTTAGTTGTGTGGTAGATTTAGCTCACGGTCAACTCGAGTTTCCATCACCCGAGAGCTCGTTCGTTACTTATATGTTTCTTACGTTCCCTTGCCATTGGGAACCATGACACCTTCCCATTGCACTGTTTAGTGTAAGACACACTCCCCGGGGCCCAGAAAAGCTGTCGCCACATGAGATTCTGTTTGGGTCCAGCCCTAGGTTAGGGGTATTCTTCCCTCAGCAGTTGGCAATGCAATATGATACTTTGTCTGCTTATGTAATTCAACTGTCTAAAAAACTAGCTGATGTCCATTCTCGAGTTTTCTCTTCATTACCAGATCCAGAAGCAGTACCCGGTACGCACTCCCTGAAACCAGGAGACTGGGTGTTGGTAAAGAAGTTCGTGAGGAGAACACTCGACCCCAGATTTGACGGTCCCTTCCAAGTGCTGCTGACAACACCAACCTCTGTGAAACTAGAGGGAAAACCCACTTGGATCCACGCATCGCATTGCAAGAAGGCTCCCGTACCAGAAGATACGCCAAAGCCAGAATGATCCCGTATATCCTCTGTGTGATACACATCCTGGGGGCAGAAGCTCCACGTGCCCCACCTCTGGGAGGGGAGATCACCAAAGATGGGGACTACACCATTTTCTGGTTCGATACATCAGCACACATAATTACATACCTGTTTGATTACTGCGATGTGGTACACTGCCCACCCACACTGCTGGACAGCTTGGGGCATGGGACTCAGTATATTTGTGTTGCAGATAAATATTGGGGAGACAAATGTGAATACTGTGGAGCGGCAGCATGGAACACTGGTGACAGTTGGGGATACAAACCCCCATCAGCCCTAAACAGAAAAGATAAAGATGGCAAGTCCTTAATTGACCGTATGCGCCTAACAAAGCAGGCGTTCAGGAAGGGGTGCAGCACCAGGGGGGAATGCAACTGACTCATACTTAGCATTGAAAACCCCTGCCCAGGTGATGCCGGTACTTATATAATGAGCAGTACATCTCCAAGTGGTGAACGCAAACCCCCAGTGCAGTACTCAGGAAAATTCAAGCTGGCAAATGTAGCTGACAAGCCCAATGTGACTCAGGAGACCCCTAGTAACATAATGGTACTGACAGACCCGACCTATGAGGAGACTTTAGCAGTAGAGACTGGGTTCTCTGAAACCAATTACTGGCTAGAGTGGGTAAGATACACAGCCCAACAGCATAATGGGAGTGGCTGTTATGCATGTGCCGGAGCCAGACCCCATCTGGGCACAGTGCCACTTGACATCCCAGAATCCCAGCAGGCCTGTTTCCTCAGCATATACACTAACTCATCTCATTCTGCATCCTGTGAACACTGGAAGTCTAAGTACCCACTCATGACTAAAGACACCCCCCCAGGGACTGGAATAACAATATACCCTGGTAATTACACCTGTTACTCACGCACAGGGGCTGGCAGGGATGTAAAAAACTTCACTAAGGGGTTCTGCTCAGAATACAGTACCACCACTGACAACCTAATTAATCATGTGGTTTCCCTAGGTGACATATACTGGATCTGTGGTGATATGAAGATATGTAGTAGACTGGAAGGTGTTTGGGTAGGCCAATGTGCACTGGCGAAAATTCTGATGCCCTTCCATCTGTTTCCCTACACCCATGAGTCCTCACCCAGTACTGCAGCAAGCAGACCAAAGCGGGCAAGTGCCCCAAAAGGCAGTTTTGATCCACATGTTTATATAGACACCGTAGGTGTGCCTAGGGGGGTACCTGATGAATTTAAAGCCAGGGACCAGGTCAAGGCAGGATTTGAGTCATTGTTGCCAATAATAACTGTGAACAAAAATGTTGATTGGATAAATTATGTGTATTACAACCAGCAGAGATTTGTTAACTACACCCGAGATGCTCTAAAAGGTCTGGCAGACCAGTTGGGCCCCACTTCCATGGCATTCCAGAATAGGATGGCCCTAGACATGATTCTAGCTGAAAAAGGAGGTGTTTGTAAAATGATCAAAGACACCTGTTGCACCTACATCCCAGACAATACTGGTCCCAATGGTAAAGTCACGGTGGCAATACAGAAACTCACCGAGCTATCAGAAGAATTGAAACAAAACTCAGGAGTGAAAGATCCTTGGGACCAGTACTTTGGATGGATGAGTGGGTGGCAAAGGTTGCTAGCACAGATTGGGGCAGCCATACTTGTTATTTTTGTTCTTGTGATAATTTCTGGTTGCTGCGTAATCCCTTGTATCCGCAGGATGATGGAAAAGACAGTCAAGGAAACCACAAACCTGATGCCACATCTCCTCCTGGACGAACCTATCCAAATCCAGATTCACCCACCTGACGGCTCCTCCAACCCCGATGAGGATGAATATGTGGAACTGATTGGAGAACTTCGCCAATATGAGACTATGCATGCTTCTACCCCCCTTTAGGGACAGATCTCCTGACCGCCCATTTGCAAAAAGTCTGTACGGTGTAGGGCATGTGCATTAGGTATATGTCAGTTCGCCGACAGCACAAAAGAGTTGCAGCGCTTTGGGACAGGAGGCTAGGATTAGGGCAAGTGATATCTAAGGGGGGCTTGTGATAGAAATATATATCATGTAGATCTCACTTGCATGTATATCCCTTTAAATCATGTCCTTGCATAAAAGCAAATATATTCAGCTATTTTATGATCAATTGCTCAATTTAATCACATGAGTTAGGCAAGACGGACCTTGGGACTTTCTGCTATGTCTAGATCGCAAGAAAACAGGAAGTTAAAGCAGATGGTTCGAAACTAATGTCCCAGAATGTTGCTGACTAGCAGGATAAAGGTGGCAGATGTTTCCGAAAATGCTAAATCAGTTTGTTACTAGGTAGACCATAGTTCGAAGATGCCATGTACTCAGTTAAATGCATTATGTACTCAGTCAGCCAATGAAATAATAGCTAAATTGTATGTTAATTTACTAACCACTCCCATTTTATACGATTTTATAAGATCATGTATCAATCAATAAACCAGAGATCTGGATGGAATGTTATACTGTCACTTTGTGTCAGAGTTCATTCTTTCTTGAGCGCTCAATAGATCTGATCTGATAATAATTGGGAACGGACACAGCATACACACGGGGTTAAATTCACCCCGAGCCAAATTTGCTACAACAAGGGCTAGGGTTGGGGCTAGGGTTAGGGTTGGGGCAAGGGTTAGGGTTGGGGCAAGGGTTAGGGTTGGGGCTAGGGTTAGGGCAAGGGTTAGGGTTGAGGCTAGGGTTAGGACTAGGGTTAGGGCTAGGGTTAGGGCTAGAGTTAGGGTTGGGGCTAGGGTTGGGGCTAGGGTTAGGGTTGGGGTTAGGGCTACAGTTAGGGTTGGGGCTAAAGTTATGGTTAGGGTTTGGATTACATTTACGGTTGGGATTAGGGTTAGGGGTGTGTCAGGGTTAGGGGTGTGGTTAGGGTTATGGCTGGGATTAGTGTTAGGGGTGTGTTGGATTTACGGGTGTGGTTGGGATTGGGATTAGGGTTAGGGGTGTGTTGGGGTTAGGGGTGTGTTTGGGATTAGGGTTAGGGGCATGTTCGGGTTAGGGGTGTGGTTAGGGTTATGGTTAGAATTGGGACTAGGGTTAGGGGTGTGTTTGGGTTAGGGTTTCAGTTAGAATTGGGGGTTTCCACTGTTTAGGCACATCAAGGGCTCTCCAAACGCGACATGGTGTCCAATCTCAATTCCAGCCAATTCTGCTTTGAAAAAGAAAACCAGTGCTTCTTCCCTTCCGAACTCTTCCGTGCGCCCAAACGGGTTTACCCCAACATATGGGGTATCAGCGTACTCAGAACAAATTGGACAACAACTTTTGGGGTCCAATTTCTCTTGTTACCCTTGGGAAAAAAATGATTTTTTTATTTTCACGGCTCTGCGTTATAAACTGTAGTGAAACACTTGGGGGTTCAAAGTTCTCACAACAAATCTAGATAAATTCCTTGGGGAGTCTAGTTTCCAATATGGGGTCACTTGTGGGGGGTTTCTACTGTTTAAGTATATCAGGGGCTCTGCAAATGCAATGTGACGCCTGCAAACCAATTCTTCTAAGTCTGCATTCCAAACTGCACTCCTTTCCTTCCGAGCTCTGCCATGCGCCCAAACGGTGGTTACCCCCCACATATGGGGTATCAGCGTACTCAGGGCAAATTGCACAACCAACGACTTGTGGGGTCCAATTTCTTCTGTTACCCTTGGGAAAATAAAAAATTAGGGGCAAAAAGATAATTTTTGTGAAAAAATATGATTTTATATTTTTACGGCTCTGAATTATAAACTTCTGTGAAGCACTTGGTGGGTCAAAGTGCTCACCACACATCTAGATAAGTTCCTTAGGGGTCTACTTTCCAAAATGGTGTCACTTGTGGGGGGTTTCAATGTTTAGGCACATCAGGGGCTCTCCAAACGCAACATGGCGTCCCATCTCAATTCCAGTAAATTTTGCATTGAAAAGTCAAACGGCGCTCCTTCCCTTCCGAGCACTGCCATGCGCCCAAACAGTGGTTTGCCCCCACATGTGGGGTATCGGCGTATTCAGGACTAATTGTACAACTTTTGGGGTCCATTTTCTCCTTTTACCCTTGGTAGGATAAAATAAATTGGAGCTGAAGTAAATTTTTTGTGAAAAAAAGTTAAATGTTAATTTAAAAAAAAAAAATTCCCAAAATTCCTGTGAAACACCTGAAGGGTTAATAAACTTCTTGAATGTGGTTTTCAGCACCTACAGGGGTGTAGTTTTTAGAATGGTGTCATAATTGGTTATTTTCTATCATATAGACCTCTCAAAATGACTTCAAATGTGATGTGGTCCCTAAAAAAAATGGTGTTGTAAAAACGTAAAATTGCTGGTCAACTTTTAACCCTTATAACTCCCAAACAAAAAAAAACTTTGTTTCCAAAATTGTGCTGATGTAAAGTAGACATGTGGGAAATGTTACTTATTAAGTATTTTGTGTGACATATCTCTGTGATTTAAGGGCATAAAAATTTAAAGTTGGAAAATTGCAAAATTTTTGACAAATTTCCATTTTTTTCACAAATAAACGCAGGTAATACCAAAGAAATTTTTCACTAACATGAAGTACAATATGTCACGAGAATACATTGTCAGAATCATCAGGATCCGTTGAAGCGTTCCAGAGTTATAACCTCATAAAGGGACAGTGGTCAGAATTGTAAAAATTGGCATGGCCATTAACGTGCAAACCACCCTTGGGGGTAAAGGGGTTAATGGACTCTGAAAGGGAATAGGAAATGTCCAATGACTGGTTGTTTTAAAGGACAGAAATATCCAAGAAAGATGGAAGATTTGATGGTGCATGGATGGAATGAGAATACTTTGTCCTGAGCGAAGAGCTGAATCATGGCTAATGGTTTTGGAGTGAGTACCACAATTGTGAAGAGAGGATATAGATGACGACGAGTGTATTTGATGTTAAGGGTGCAAAGTCAGACAGTGCGATGATGTCTGATAGCAATATTTAAACTGAAGTAAAGAGCAGCAAGACTAATCTGGGTACCGGTAATTCAAGTATAGGCCTTAAGCAGATGTCACGTGGACTGTGTACAAGAACTCACCCTGTTTTCCCTTTGTGGTTATTAGATTGATATGAATTATTACATTTGAGTGCCCTTTTACAGAGAAACTGGAACCACATGGGTTGTAACCTGAAAATAGGTTTCAAATTAATAGCAAAGCTACAAAAATAGGACACAAAATCCTCCAAAAATTCAAGAATTAATACAGCAAAAAAAGGGCATCTGTGTGTGCTTACGTGTCCAGGTCTCAGGACTAATGCACTCTCAGGATGCAGCAAACCCATGTAGTAAAGATGGCGGCAACACAGGTGCAAAATACTGATAAGACAACCACTCGCAACCTACCAATTCATGGAGGTTGTGATTGCTTAATATTAGATTGCACAAAGGTGGCTTGTATAGGGAACTGGTCACCAGTGGCGTATCTAGGGGGGGGCAGCCGGGGCATTTGCCCCGGGCGCAGCCGGCAGGGGGTGCAGTCGGGCCGCCTAATTCGGCAGTCCACAGTGTCTCCCCCGGCGGCTGCATTCTGCCGCCCCCGGTCTGGGAGTCAGCTGTTCTCTGTGCCGACTGTCAAGCTGACAGCCGGCACAGAGAAGCTGCAGAGCGCCGGCTCCCAACATGTACAGAGGTGGAGGGGGGCCCCTGCAGGGTGGCTGTGGCAGGCAGGGAGAAATCCCTGCAGCACCGCTGCCCAGCAATCTGTCTTCCTGCTTCCTCTCACACAGACACGCCGCTGGATGACGTCATCATTCAGCGGCCAGCTGTGTCAGAGGAAGGCGATGAGATGCTGCGGCAGAGCGCGAGGAGAGGTGAGAGGTGTGTGTGTGTATGTGAGTGTGTGTGAATGTGTGTATGTGAATGTGTGTGTGTGAATGTGTGTGTGTGTGTGTGTGTGAATGTGTGTATATGAATGTGTATGTGAATGTGTGTGTGTGTGTATGTATGTAAATGTGTGTATGTGTGTGTGAATGTGTGTGTATGTGAATGTGTGTGTGTGTGTGTGTGAGTATGTGAATGTGTGTATGTGAATGTGTGTGTGTATGTGAATGTGTGTATGTGAATGTGTGTGTGAATGTGTGTGTGTATGTGAATGTGTGTGTGTGTATGTGAATGTGTGAATGTGTGTGTGTATGTGAATGTGTGTGTGTGAATGTGTGTATGTGTGTATGTGAATGTGTGTGTGTGTGAGAATGTGTGTGTGTGTGAATGTGTGTATGTGTGTGAGAATGTGTGTATGTGAATGTGTGTGAGAATGTGTGTATGTGAATGTGTGTGTGTATGTATGTAAATGTGTGTATGTGAATGTGTGTGTGTGTGTGTGTGTGTATGTGAATGTGTGTGTGTGTGAATGTGTGTGTGTGTGAATGTGTGTATGTGAATGTGTGTATGTGAATGTGTGTGTGTGTGTGTGTGTGAGAATGTGTGTGTGAATGTGTGTATGTGTGTGAGAATGTTTGTATGTGAATGTGTGTGAGAATGTGTGTATGTGAATGTGTGTGTGTGTGTGTGTGTGTGTGTGAATGTGTGTGAATGTGTGTGTGTATGTGAATGTGTGTATGTGTGTGGCTCAGTATTGGGTGTGTGTGTATGTGTGTGTGTATCGTGCTGCAGGGGAATGTGCAGAGAAGTGAATGGTGTGTGTGGGGGGAGGGGAGGGCAATGATGGGGCTGACGGGGAGAGCACAATGATGGGGATGGTGGAGGAGGAGAGGGCAATGATGGGGCTGACAGGGAGAGAGAAATGATGCGGATGGTGGAGGAGGAGAGGGCAATGATGGGGAGAGAGCAATGATGGGGATGGTGGAGGAGGAGAGGGCAATGATGGGACTGACGGGGAGAGGGCAATGATGGGGATGCTGGGGGAGGAGAGGGCAATGATGGGGCTGACGGGGGGCATATGTCCTTGGGGGGGCGCCAAAATGAATTCTTGCCCCGGGTGCCAGAATTCCTAGATACACCTCTGCTGGTCACACACAGGAAATGCACAGTATCATGCAGCCTATTAGTGATGCCCATACTATTAGATCAGACGGGCTGCCCAGCACTATCTAAGTGCATCCCATGAGAACAAACACCCTAGTTTAAAAGGCCAAAAATGCTGGGCTTGACTGCACCCTGAAAAACGAAATGCAAAATATATACACTCACCGGCCACTTTATTAGGTACACCTGTCCAACTTCTTGTTAACACTTAATTTCTAATCAGCCAATCACATGGCGGCAACTCAGTGCATTTAGGCATGTAGACATGGTCAAGACAATCTCCTGCAGTTCAAACTGAGCATCAGTATGGGGAAGAAAGGTGATTTGAGTGCCTTTGAACGTGGCATGGTTGTTGGTGCCAGAAGGGCTGGTCTGAGTATTTCAGAAACTGCTGATCTACTGGGATTTTCACGCACAACCATCTCTAGGGTTTACAGAGAATGGTCCGAAAAAGAAAAAAAATCCAGTGAGCGGCAGTTCTGTGGGCGGAAATGCCTTGTTGATGCCAGAGGTCAGAGGAGAATGGGCAGACTGGTTCGAGCTGATAGAAAGGCAACAGTTACTCAAATCGCCACCCGTTACAACCAAGGTAGGCCTAAGAGCATCTCTGAACGCACAGTGCGTCGAACTTTGAGGCAGATGGGCTACAGCAGCAGAAGACCACACCGGGTACCACTCCTTTCAGCTAAGAACAGGAAACTGAGGCTACAATTTGTACAAGCTCATCGAAATTGGACAGTAGAAGATTGGAAAAACGTTGCTTGGTCTGATGAGTCTCGATTTCTGCTGCGACATTCGGATGGTAGGGTCAGAATTTGGCGTAAACAACATGAAAGCATGGATCCATCCTGCCTTGTATGGAGCATCTTTGGGATGTGCAGCCGACAAATCTGCGGCAACTGTGTGATGCCATCATGTCAATATGGACCAAAATCTCTGAGGAATGCTTCCAGCACCTTGTTGAATCTATGCCACGAAGAATTGAGGCAGTTCTGAAGGCAAAAGGGGGTCCAACCCGTTACTAGCATGGTGTACCTAATAAAGTGGCCGGTGAGTGTACATTATATGCAAAGCTAATAGTTAACAAAAGAGATTGCACTAATGAAACCTGAGAGGACAGTGTGCTGTAGCTAGAAATTTATATTGTTACTTCTGATATTTTCAGAATTGCTGTGACAGATTTGAGGCAGCAGAACAGCTATGAGTCACTGAGCACAACCCGCCACACTCAGTGTCCTCTGATGCATGCATGAGATTAAGGGTTAATAGCCGAACCTCTTCTGTGCCCCCTGAGAGTTCTGAAACTAAATGATGGCCTTCTAAATTCTGGTTCCCATTAAATAATGACCTAACATACAAATTTGAGGTGAATCTTCTCTGTCCTACTGACTCACCTTACCGCCCCTCTGCAAATTCAGTGCATTTATTTATAGATTGGATTATCTGTTGGGTAATAATCATAATGTTAATTATGGCAGCCTAATTAAAAGCCTATAAAATGACTTACTCATTAAATTAGCAATGGAGACTTTGTAAATATGTGAAAAAGTAGACGCTCATTGAAGGGGTAGAATACACAGAGGAGTAGATGGAAAGATTAACCTCTCCACTGCCACAGGGATACAGAACATCCAGGCCAACAAAAGCTCTAAGCTATTATGTAAAAGAATGGGAGCCTGCCCAGCTCAGGGAACAACAAGAGGATTTATGACCCCCAAAGCTGAGACTCTCAATCCAGATTAGAGATTTGCTGAACTCAGGAGCCAATTACTTTACAAATCTTGGAAAAATGTCTTGCTGTATCTATTCCATTTTCTTTCTGGAGCATTTTAGTGAAAGAATAAAATATGGTGATCAGAAGAAAGAAGTCATTATTATTTTTTATTTATTTTACTCACATATATAGCACCATTAATTACAAGCCCTATCATATTTCCATATGTTTCAATGTTTACTATTGTTTAACATTGTTTTCTACAGGGATCTTCTTTAGGGAGGTTGTAATCAGATTAGAAAACACAAAAGCTCAGTTAGAACAATGGGTTTACTATAGGTACAGAAACTGATGTATTCTTTCAGAGCATTTCCTCAAGTGGATATTCAAATCTATGTTCATCAGAAAATGGTCGATTACAATGCAAACCTAATACCTATTAATGATGTAATATTGATATCATTGGTCGAGCATGGAGCCACTCTTGGACATTTACATATTCCTTTCACCTAGGTGGTGCAACACTAAGAAAAAGTGATTTATGGAGGTTTTAACTAGGGTCACCCTAGATATATACAGTATATATATATATATATATATATATATATATATATATATACATAGAAATATATATATATATATATAAATATATATATATATATATATATATATATATAGAGATATATATATATATATATATATATATATATATATATATATATATATATATATATATATATATGCAATTTTAAATGTATACTGCTCCAGCAGTGAGAAATCACATTTTGAAGTTGTGTCTGGAAGTGCATTGGGGTTAGGCGATGCACTTCTAGTTTCTTAGCCGGACGCTGTTTCCTTCCTAGAAGCATCCTCCCCTGGCTGATTGACAGGTAAGTGGTTATATACCAGAGGAAATTACCTGTCAATCAGCCAAGGGAGGCTAATGCTAGGTAGGAAATACAGGGTGAGGCTGCGGATCCAGTACTCATAACCAATACACTTCCAGACACAACTTCATAATGTGGTTTCTCATTGCGGGACAGTGCTTTGAAGTCATAAATGTCTTGTAAAAATCTACACAATCATACTACAAGTTTGAGGGATGTATAAAAGTTTCTGACAGGCTACTTTAAATGGATTGTCCAGGATATTTATAATAATTCAATACCAAGCTGAAGATCAATAAACGGATTACATGAACATAGCATTTCCTCATTTGGATTCAGCTGTTTCACGTCACTTTTATCTGCAGGAAGTTATACAAAAAAGTAACATTTATTGTTGTCATGTTTTCAAATAGGGTTCTTTCATGCTCATAAATAACACTTTTTGTGCAGTTTTTATTTTGCAAGGAGTAAATCCTATTCTTTCTTTTGCATGCCAGTCATAATAAAAGGAGTGCTGGAGTAAGATGCATCAGATTCATTAAGACGCATACCCATCTTAATGAACTTGAACCATTTTACAACCAGGGCTGCCACTAGAAATTTCGGGGCCCATACTGGCAAATTTTTCGGGGCCCCATTGAGACTCCGCCCAGGCTCCACCCCAGCTCCGCCTCCACACTACACCCCTCGAACTGTCCACAGTCCTACCGCTCTCTCTTGGAAAAACTCCACATAACTCCACTTCTCACCTATCACACATTAACAGTTCCCATCACCAGATCACACATATAGCCTGCAGCTTTTGTTTTGGCCTAAAGATTTTTTAAGCCGCCACCATAACACAGTAGACACTTTTGGCCGGGCCCTACACTGCTGTAACCTATTAAATATTTGTTAAAATATGCAATACAATTTAGGTATATTTTTATTTATTTTTCAATTTTTAAAATGACCAATAATATCACATACAAGGAACAAATACCGCTACTAGTGTTGAGCGATACTTTCCGATATCGGAAAGTATCGGTATCGGAAAGTATCGGCCGATACCGTCAAAATATCGGATCCAATCCGATACCGATACCCGATCCCAATGCAAGTCAATGGGACGAAAATATCGGAATTAAAATAAACCCTTTATAAACTTGTAGGTTCATTCTACATGAAGGAAAACAACTAAGAATAATGTAGGATGTATTGGGGGACGTGGCGGAGATATTAAAGGGACAGAGGTTTAGCCCAATGTAATAGAATAGCAGGATTTTTAATTTTTTTTTTATGAAGTTCGGCGTTAGAAAGAATTTGACTATGTTATTTTTTTTTTTTTTTATGTCAGATATTGATGTTTCACTACTTCCACGCCCTTCACCTTCTTTTTTACTTCTCCCACGCTTTCTTCTTAATTATCCTCATCATCAGCTTCTTTGACATCAACTTCTTCACCTTATTCATCTTCTTCTTCATCTTCTACCTATTATTTTTTGGGTTACATTGTTCATATTCTTTTTATTTTACTATTATCTTCATCATATTCAACTTCTTCATCATATTCTTATTTGTGACAGGCATTCCCGTAGTTGTTATCTATAAAAGTTTGAAGATTACACCTTCCGTTCTGCCTGTCACAAACCAGTTACATTTGTCCGCGTTCAGTTTGGCCTGCAGCATCAGGCTTTATCCAGGGGCACCACGAGGAGGAACGGACTCACCCCCATACACTGCTTAGTCTTCTTCTGCTTATAATTTACATAATATTTTTTTGCTCTGATATTTTGTGTTATGCTTAATGTCCTTCTGCTCTTTGTTCTGCAGCCTCTTGTTCTTCTGCTTCTCGGTCTTCCAGGTCGTCGTCGTCTCCAGGGTCGTCGTCTCCGGGGTCGTCGTCATCGGGGTGGTCTCCGGGGTCGTCGTCATCGGGGTGGTCTTCAGGGTCATCGTCTCCAGGGTCGTCGTCATCACGGTGGTTGTCGTCTCTGGTGTCGTCGTCATCTTAGGGGTGTTCTTCCGGGTCATCGTGTTTAGTCTCTTGAACTTGGAAATGTAGCAGAAGGTACAAGAAGGCTGAGAAAATGCCGAGAACCAGCTGATGGAACTGGAACTCGGATGGCTACCCGAAGGTCCAAGAGCCAATGGAACTACCGAGGACCAGCTGACGTTACTGGAACCCGGTTACTAAGCAGGAGGTACCCGTGCCTGAAAGCACTACCAAGGACCACCTGACGTTGGTGGAACTCGGATACCCAGAGGGAGGCACCTAAGCCAAAGGCTCTGCCCGGAACCAGCTGACGGTACTGGAACCAGGATGGGGAGCAGAAGGTACAAGAGCAAAAGACACTGCCGAGAACCAGCTGACGGTGCTGGAACCCGGATGGGTAGCCGAAGGTCCAAGAGCCAATGGAACTACCGAGGACCAGCTGACGTTACTGGAACCCGGTTACTAAGCAGGAGGTACCCGTGCCTGAAAGCACTACCAAGGACCACCTGACGTTGGTGGAACTCGGATACCCAGAGGGAGGCACCTAAGCCAAAGGCTCTGCCCGGAACCAGCTGATGGTACTGGAACCAGGATGTGGAGCAGAAGGTACAAGAGCAAGTGTCTGCGTGGCTTTTGCAGGACACGTTGCCGGCTGCACAGCAGGGGAACAGCTGGCGGTGCTGGACCCCACTGACACATTGGCGAGGTGTTTGGCTCTGTGCAGCCAGCACTTCCGGACAGCAACGAGCGGTGTTGTAGCCCGGGCTCTGCAGGGGGAGCAGAGTGTAGGCCGAAGCCTACTTGAACCAATTTCAAAGGTAACCTTTAACCCCCCCTCAGGGGTTAGAAAGTAGAAGAGCCACAGCTTATGCAGCAGTAGTGCTGCACAAGTCAAAGGTTGCTCTTTTAATTTCGCTCCTTGCACACGCTGAATGAAACACGTATAACATTTAGCCCTTTATACAGTCAAACTGTGTTGGAGGCGCGAGTTCCCTTTGTAATGAGACGCAGCACAGATGTCAAGAATCCCACCTTGGTGCTGGGTGCAGCCTCCTGAGCGTTGTTATTTGCTGTACAGGAGTCTGCGCTGTCGTGTTATCCCCTGGCCTAGCGCTGTTAGCGCTGCCCATCTTCTGACCTCATTTAATGTTGGCCGGTGCGGTTCGCGATGCCCATGAATCACAGCCCCGCAGTGTATTGACATAGTTTAAACACTGCGGGGCTGGGATTCATGGCCTGGCGCAGTACATATGTTCGCCTCTCGCTTGGGTTCTTACACCTGCTTCAGACTATGTGGCGTCAGCTGATCCCTTATCGCATGCCACGGCCATGAAGCCGCACAGTCCGAAGAAGGCGGAAGGAGAGGAGGGACAGGCGAACTGATGCACTGATCCTGCCCATCAATCACACCCTCGCAGTCCCAATAAATAAGACACCGAGGGGCGTTGTGTGGGTCAGGGCGGCCGCAGAGGCGCAGGCAGCCAAACAATGATGCCAGAAGACGGGCAGCGCTACCAAGGGGGTTGCAGCGTGTCATTACAAAGGAAAGTCACACCACCGGGACGGTTAAATGGTCACACAGAGGACACATTGCAGACGTGTTTTCAGTTCCACATGTGCGAGGAGAATACGTTTCTGAGCCACCTTGCACACATGCAGCATTACCGCTGTACAAGGTGGCTGGATAACGTAAAAACGCCTGGGGGAGGGGGGACAGGTTCCCTTCAATTTCAGTTCTTGTGTCTGCGTGGCTTTTGCAGGACACGTTGCCGGCTGCACAGCAGGGGAACAGCTGGCGGTGCTGGACCCCACTGACACATTGGCTGGTGTTTTTCTCTGTGCAGCTAGCACATCTGGGCAAAAACTGGCGGTGTGTTAGAGCCCAGGGACAGCAGGAGGAGGAGCAGGAGGAGGAGGAGCAGGGGGAGGGGAGTGTAGGCCGAAGCCTGCACAGGCGGCAGCTTTGGGTGTGTTGTGTCTGCGTGGCTTTTGCAGGACACGTTGCCGGCTACACAGCAGGGGAACAGCTGGCGGTGCTGGACCCCACTGACACATTGGCGAGGTGTTTGGCTCTGTGCAGCCAGCACTTCCGGACAGCAACTAGCGTTGTTGGAGCCCGGGCTCTGCAGGTGGAGCAGAGTGTAGGCCGAAGCCTAATTGAACCGATTTCAAAAGTCACCTTTAACCCCCCCTCAGGGGTTACAAAGTAGAAGAGCCACAGCTTATGCAGCAGCAGTGCTGCGCAAGTCAAAGGTTGCTCTTGTAATTTTTCTCCTTGCACACGCTGAATGGAACACGTATAACATTTAGCCCTTTATACAGTCAAACTGTGTAATGGAGGCGAGAGTTCCCTTTGTAATGAGACGCAGCACAGGTGTCAAGAATCCCACCTTGGTGCTGGGTGCAGCCTCCCGAGCGTTGTTATTTGCTGTACAGGAGTCTGCGCTGTCGTGTTATCCCCTGGCCTAGCGCCGTTAGCGCTGCCCATCTTCTGGCATCATGTAATGTCGGCCGGTGCGGTTCGCGATGACCATGAATCCCAGCCCCGCAGTGTCTTAACATTGTTAAAACACTGCGGGGCTGGGATTCAGGGCCTGGCGCAGCACATATG
Source organism: Ranitomeya variabilis (assembly GCF_051348905.1). Lineage (NCBI taxonomy): Eukaryota > Metazoa > Chordata > Amphibia > Anura > Dendrobatidae > Ranitomeya > Ranitomeya variabilis. The sequence continues at coordinate 848,381,902 of NC_135233.1, read as the reverse complement.
TTCGCCTCTCACACTCGGGTCCTTACACCCGCTTCAGACTGTGCGGCGTCATCTGATCCCTTATCGCATGCCACGGCCATGAAGCCGCACAGTCCGAAGAAGGCGGAAGGAGAGGAGGGACAGGCGAACTGATGCACTGATCCTGCCCATCAATCACACCCTCGCAGTCCCAATAAATAAGACACCGAGGGGCGTTGTGTGGGTCAGGGCGGCCGCAGAGGCGCAGGCAGCCAAACAATGATGCCAGAAGACGGGCAGCGCTACCAAGGGGGTTGCAGCGTGTCATTACAAAGGAAAGTCACACCACCGGGACGGTTAAATGGTCACACAGAGGACACATTGCAGACGTGTTTTCAGTTCCACATGTGCGAGGAGAATACGTTTCTGAGCCACCTTGCACACATGCAGCATTACCGCTGTACAAGGTGGCTGGATAACGTAAAAACGCCTGGGGGAGGGGGGACAGGTTCCCTTCAATTTCAGTTCTTGTGTCTGCGTGGCTTTTGCAGGACACGTTGCCGGCTGCACAGCAGGGGAACAGCTGGCGGTGCTGGACCCCACTGACACATTGGCTGGTGTTTTTCTCTGTGCAGCTAGCACATCTGGGCAAAAACTGGCGGTGTGTTAGAGCCCAGGGACAGCAGGAGGAGGAGCAGGAGGAGGAGGAGCAGGGGGAGGGGAGTGTAGGCCGAAGCCTGCACAGGCGGCAGCTTTGGGTGTGTTGTGTCTGCGTGGCTTTTGCAGGACACGTTGCCGGCTACACAGCAGGGGAACAGCTGGCGGTGCTGGACCCCACTGACACATTGGCGAGGTGTTTGGCTCTGTGCAGCCAGCACTTCCGGACAGCAACTAGCGTTGTTGGAGCCCGGGCTCTGCAGGTGGAGCAGAGTGTAGGCCGAAGCCTAATTGAACCGATTTCAAAAGTCACCTTTAACCCCCCCTCAGGGGTTACAAAGTAGAAGAGCCACAGCTTATGCAGCAGCAGTGCTGCGCAAGTCAAAGGTTGCTCTTGTAATTTTTCTCCTTGCACACGCTGAATGGAACACGTATAACATTTAGCCCTTTATACAGTCAAACTGTGTAATGGAGGCGAGAGTTCCCTTTGTAATGAGACGCAGCACAGGTGTCAAGAATCCCACCTTGGTGCTGGGTGCAGCCTCCCGAGCGTTGTTATTTGCTGTACAGGAGTCTGCGCTGTCGTGTTATCCCCTGGCCTAGCGCCGTTAGCGCTGCCCATCTTCTGGCATCATGTAATGTCGGCCGGTGCGGTTCGCGATGACCATGAATCCCAGCCCCGCAGTGTCTTAACATTGTTAAAACACTGCGGGGCTGGGATTCAGGGCCTGGCGCAGCACATATGTTCGCCTCTCACACTCGGGTCCTTACACCCGCTTCAGACTGTGCGGCGTCATCTGATCCCTTATCGCATGCCACGGCCATGAAGCCGCACAGTCCGAAGAAGGCGGAAGGAGAGGAGGGACAGGCGAACTGATGCACTGATCCTGCCCATCAATCACACCCTCGCAGTCCCAATAAATAAGACACCGAGGGGCGTTGTGTGGGTCAGGGCGGCCGCAGAGGCGCAGGCAGCCAAACAATGATGCCAGAAGACGGGCAGCGCTACCAAGGGGGTTGCAGCGTGTCATTACAAAGGAAAGTCACACCACCGGGACGGTTAAATGGTCACACAGAGGACACATTGCAGACGTGTTTTCAGTTCCACATGTGCGAGGAGAATACGTTTCTGAGCCACCTTGCACACATGCAGCATTACCGCTGTACAAGGTGGCTGGATAACGTAAAAACGCCTGGGGGAGGGGGGACAGGTTCCCTTCAATTTCAGTTCTTGTGTCTGCGTGGCTTTTGCAGGACACGTTGCCGGCTGCACAGCAGGGGAACAGCTGGCGGTGCTGGACCCCACTGACACATTGGCTGGTGTTTTTCTCTGTGCAGCTAGCACATCTGGGCAAAAACTGGCGGTGTGTTAGAGCCCAGGGACAGCAGGAGGAGGAGCAGGAGGAGGAGGAGCAGGGGGAGGGGAGTGTAGGCCGAAGCCTGCACAGGCGGCAGCTTTGGGTGTGTTGTGTCTGCGTGGCTTTTGCAGGACACGTTGCCGGCTACACAGCAGGGGAACAGCTGGCGGTGCTGGACCCCACTGACACATTGGCGAGGTGTTTGGCTCTGTGCAGCCAGCACTTCCGGACAGCAACTAGCGTTGTTGGAGCCCGGGCTCTGCAGGTGGAGCAGAGTGTAGGCCGAAGCCTAATTGAACCGATTTCAAAAGTCACCTTTAACCCCCCCTCAGGGGTTACAAAGTAGAAGAGCCACAGCTTATGCAGCAGCAGTACTGCGCAAGTCAAAGGTTGCTCTTGTAATTTTTCTCCTTGCACACGCTGAATGGAACACGTATAACATTTAGCCCTTTATACAGTCAAACTGTGTAATGGAGGCGAGAGTTCCCTTTGTAATGAGACGCAGCACAGGTGTCAAGAATCCCACCTTGGTGCTGGGTGCAGCCTCCCGAGCGTTGTTATTTGCTGTACAGGAGTCTGCGCTGTCGTGTTATCCCCTGGCCTAGCGCCGTTAGCGCTGCCCATCTTCTGGCATCATGTAATGTCGGCCGGTGCGGTTCGCGATGACCATGAATCCCAGCCCCGCAGTGTCTTAACATTGTTAAAACACTGCGGGGCTGGGATTCAGGGCCTGGCGCAGCACATATGTTCGCCTCTCACACTCGGGTCCTTACACCCGCTTCAGACTGTGCGGCGTCATCTGATCCCTTATCGCATGCCACGGCCATGAAGCCGCACAGTCCGAAGAAGGCGGAAGGAGAGGAGGGACAGGCGAACTGATGCACTGATCCTGCCCATCAATCACACCCTCGCAGTCCCAATAAATAAGACACCGAGGGGCGTTGTGTGGGTCAGGGCGGCCGCAGAGGCGCAGGCAGCCAAACAATGATGCCAGAAGACGGGCAGCGCTACCAAGGGGGTTGCAGCGTGTCATTACAAAGGAAAGTCACACCACCGGGACGGTTAAATGGTCACACAGAGGACACATTGCAGACGTGTTTTCAGTTCCACATGTGCGAGGAGAATACGTTTCTGAGCCACCTTGCACACATGCAGCATTACCGCTGTACAAGGTGGCTGGATAACGTAAAAACGCCTGGGGGAGGGGGGACAGGTTCCCTTCAATTTCAGTTCTTGTGTCTGCGTGGCTTTTGCAGGACACGTTGCCGGCTGCACAGCAGGGGAACAGCTGGCGGTGCTGGACCCCACTGACACATTGGCTGGTGTTTTTCTCTGTGCAGCTAGCACATCTGGGCAAAAACTGGCGGTGTGTTAGAGCCCAGGGACAGCAGGAGGAGGAGCAGGAGGAGGAGGAGCAGGGGGAGGGGAGTGTAGGCCGAAGCCTGCACAGGCGGCAGCTTTGGGTGTGTTGTGTCTGCGTGGCTTTTGCAGGACACGTTGCCGGCTACACAGCAGGGGAACAGCTGGCGGTGCTGGACCCCACTGACACATTGGCGAGGTGTTTGGCTCTGTGCAGCCAGCACTTCCGGACAGCAACTAGCGTTGTTGGAGCCCGGGCTCTGCAGGTGGAGCAGAGTGTAGGCCGAAGCCTAATTGAACCGATTTCAAAAGTCACCTTTAACCCCCCCTCAGGGGTTACAAAGTAGAAGAGCCACAGCTTATGCAGCAGCAGTGCTGCGCAAGTCAAAGGTTGCTCTTGTAATTTTTCTCCTTGCACACGCTGAATGGAACACGTATAACATTTAGCCCTTTATACAGTCAAACTGTGTAATGGAGGCGAGAGTTCCCTTTGTAATGAGACGCAGCACAGGTGTCAAGAATCCCACCTTGGTGCTGGGTGCAGCCTCCCGAGCGTTGTTATTTGCTGTACAGGAGTCTGCGCTGTCGTGTTATCCCCTGGCCTAGCGCCGTTAGCGCTGCCCATCTTCTGGCATCATGTAATGTCGGCCGGTGCGGTTCGCGATGACCATGAATCCCAGCCCCGCAGTGTCTTAACATTGTTAAAACACTGCGGGGCTGGGATTCAGGGCCTGGCGCAGCACATATGTTCGCCTCTCACACTCGGGTCCTTACACCCGCTTCAGACTGTGCGGCGTCATCTGATCCCTTATCGCATGCCACGGCCATGAAGCCGCACAGTCCGAAGAAGGCGGAAGGAGAGGAGGGACAGGCGAACTGATGCACTGATCCTGCCCATCAATCACACCCTCGCAGTCCCAATAAATAAGACACCGAGGGGCGTTGTGTGGGTCAGGGCGGCCGCAGAGGCGCAGGCAGCCAAACAATGATGCCAGAAGACGGGCAGCGCTACCAAGGGGGTTGCAGCGTGTCATTACAAAGGAAAGTCACACCACCGGGACGGTTAAATGGTCACACAGAGGACACATTGCAGACGTGTTTTCAGTTCCACATGTGCGAGGAGAATACGTTTCTGAGCCACCTTGCACACATGCAGCATTACCGCTGTACAAGGTGGCTGGATAACGTAAAAACGCCTGGGGGAGGGGGGACAGGTTCCCTTCAATTTCAGTTCTTGTGTCTGCGTGGCTTTTGCAGGACACGTTGCCGGCTGCACAGCAGGGGAACAGCTGGCGGTGCTGGACCCCACTGACACATTGGCTGGTGTTTTTCTCTGTGCAGCTAGCACATCTGGGCAAAAACTGGCGGTGTGTTAGAGCCCAGGGACAGCAGGAGGAGGAGCAGGAGGAGGAGGAGCAGGGGGAGGGGAGTGTAGGCCGAAGCCTGCACAGGCGGCAGCTTTGGGTGTGTTGTGTCTGCGTGGCTTTTGCAGGACACGTTGCCGGCTACACAGCAGGGGAACAGCTGGCGGTGCTGGACCCCACTGACACATTGGCGAGGTGTTTGGCTCTGTGCAGCCAGCACTTCCGGACAGCAACTAGCGTTGTTGGAGCCCGGGCTCTGCAGGTGGAGCAGAGTGTAGGCCGAAGCCTAATTGAACCGATTTCAAAAGTCACCTTTAACCCCCCCTCAGGGGTTACAAAGTAGAAGAGCCACAGCTTATGCAGCAGCAGTGCTGCGCAAGTCAAAGGTTGCTCTTGTAATTTTTCTCCTTGCACACGCTGAATGGAACACGTATAACATTTAGCCCTTTATACAGTCAAACTGTGTAATGGAGGCGAGAGTTCCCTTTGTAATGAGACGCAGCACAGGTGTCAAGAATCCCACCTTGGTGCTGGGTGCAGCCTCCCGAGCGTTGTTATTTGCTGTACAGGAGTCTGCGCTGTCGTGTTATCCCCTGGCCTAGCGCCGTTAGCGCTGCCCATCTTCTGGCATCATGTAATGTCGGCCGGTGCGGTTCGCGATGACCATGAATCCCAGCCCCGCAGTGTCTTAACATTGTTAAAACACTGCGGGGCTGGGATTCAGGGCCTGGCGCAGCACATATGTTCGCCTCTCACACTCGGGTCCTTACACCCGCTTCAGACTGTGCGGCGTCATCTGATCCCTTATCGCATGCCACGGCCATGAAGCCGCACAGTCCGAAGAAGGCGGAAGGAGAGGAGGGACAGGCGAACTGATGCACTGATCCTGCCCATCAATCACACCCTCGCAGTACCAATAAATAAGACACCGAGGGGCGTTGTGTGGGTCAGGGCGGCCGCAGAGGCGCAGGCAGCCAAACAATGATGCCAGAAGACGGGCAGCGCTACCAAGGGGGTTGCAGCGTGTCATTACAAAGGAAAGTCACACCACCGGGACGGTTAAATGGTCACACAGAGGACACATTGCAGACGTGTTTTCAGTTCCACATGTGCGAGGAGAATACGTTTCTGAGCCACCTTGCACACATGCAGCATTACCGCTGTACAAGGTGGCTGGATAACGTAAAAACGCCTGGGGGAGGGGGGACAGGTTCCCTTCAATTTCAGTTCTTGTGTCTGCGTGGCTTTTGCAGGACACGTTGCCGGCTGCACAGCAGGGGAACAGCTGGCGGTGCTGGACCCCACTGACACATTGGCTGGTGTTTTTCTCTGTGCAGCTAGCACATCTGGGCAAAAACTGGCGGTGTGTTAGAGCCCAGGGACAGCAGGAGGAGGAGCAGGAGGAGGAGGAGCAGGGGGAGGGGAGTGTAGGCCGAAGCCTGCACAGGCGGCAGCTTTGGGTGTGTTGTGTCTGCGTGGCTTTTGCAGGACACGTTGCCGGCTACACAGCAGGGGAACAGCTGGCGGTGCTGGACCCCACTGACACATTGGCGAGGTGTTTGGCTCTGTGCAGCCAGCACTTCCGGACAGCAACTAGCGTTGTTGGAGCCCGGGGTCAGCAGGAGGAGCAGGGGGAGCGGAGTGTAGGCCGAAGCCTGCACTCGAGCAAGTTGAAAGGAAACCTTTAACCCCCCCCCCCCCCAGGCGTTTGTAGCTGAAAGAGCCATTGTGTACAGCACTAATGCTGGAAAAGGTAAACTTAGCTCTTTTAATTATGGTCCTTGTACATGCGGAACCAAACATTTATGAAATGTGTCTCCTCACAGCGTTAAACCGTCCGGTAGGTGGAACTTTCCTTTGTCGTGTGACGCAGCACAGCCATCATTTTTACCCCCTTGGCGCCGTGCGCCCCCTCCTCAGCGTTGTTTGAATCTGTCCCGGAGCCTGCGCTGTTAGGTTAGCCCTTGGCCATGCACACATGTTGCGCTGCCCGTCTTCTGACCTCATTTGGTGTCAGGCTGGCTGCGCCTGTGCGGGTGCGCTGGCCGAGATCCCGCCTCGCAGTGTCGTCTAATGTAATCCCACCGCGGGCCTGTGATCCGTGCCCGTGCGCAGTGCATATCCTCTCCTCTCACTCCCCTCCCTACGGCTTTTTCAGACTGTGCGGTGTCACGGCCGTGGCATGCTATTAGGGACCAGCTGACATCGCACAGTCTGAAGAAGCCGTAGGGAGGGGAGTGAGAGGAGAGGATATGCACTGCGCACGGGCACGGATCACAGGCCCGCGGTGGGATTACATTAGACGACACTGCGAGGCGGGATCTCGGCCAGCGCACCCGCACAGGCGCAGCCAGCCTGACACCAAATGAGGTCAGAAGACGGGCAGCGCAACATGTGTGCATGGCCAAGGGCTAACCTAACAGCGCAGGCTCCGGGACAGATTCAAACAACGCTGAGGAGGGGGCGCACGGCGCCAAGGGGGTAAAAATGATGGCTGTGCTGCGTCACACGACAAAGGAAAGTTCCACCTACCGGACGGTTTAACGCTGTGTGGGGACACATTTCATAAGTGTTAGGTTCAGCATGTGCAAGGAGCATCACGAAAAGAGGCACTTTTTCCCTTTGCATTATTACTGCTGCACAAGGTGGCTCCTTCAGTAACAAACGCCTGGGGGGGGGGGGGTCAGGTTCCCTTACATTTAACTTGTTGTGTCTGCGTGGCGGTCGCAGTACACGTTGCCGTATACACAGCAGGGGAACAGCTGGCGGTGCTGAACCCCACTAACACATTGGCGAGGTGTTTGGCTCTGTGCGTACAGCACTTCTGGACGGCAACTAGCGGTGTTGGAGCCCAGGGACAGGTGGAGGAGGAGGAGGTTGGAGGAGGTTGGAGGAGGTAGGAGGGATTGCCACACACACAGCAGGGGAACAGCTGACGTTACTGAACCCCAATAACAGAGGAGCGACTGTTGACTGTGCGTACAGCACTTCTGGACGGCAACTGGCGGTGTTGGAGCCCAGGGACAGGTGGAGGAGGAGGAGGTTGGAGGAGGTAGGAGGGATTGCCACACACACAGCAGGGGAACAGCTGACGTTACTGAACCCCAATAACAGAGGAGCGACTGTTGACTGTGCGTACAGCACTTCTGGACGGCAACTGGCGGTGTTGGAGCCCAGGGACAGGTGGAGGAGGAGGAGGTTGGAGGAGGTAGGAGGAGGTAGGAGGGATTGCCACACACACAGCAGGGGAACAGCTGACGTTACTGAACCCCAATAACAGAGGAGGGACTGTTGACTGTGCGTACAGCACTTCTGGACGGCAACTGGCGGTGTTGGAGCCCAGGGACAGGTGGAGGAGGAGGAGGTTGGAGGAGGTAGGAGGGATTGCCACACACACAGCAGGGGAACAGCTGACGTTACTGAACCCCAATAACAGAGGAGCGACTGTTGACTGTGCGTACAGCACTTCTGGACGGCAACTGGCGGTGTTGGAGCCCAGGGACAGGTGGAGGAGGAGGAGGTTGGAGGAGGTAGGAGGAGGTAGGAGGGATTGCCACACACACAGCAGGGGAACAGCTGACGTTACTGAACCCCAATAACAGAGGAGGGACTGTTGACTGTGCGTACAGCACTTCTGGACGGCAACTGGCGGTGTTGGAGCCCAGGGACAGGTGGAGGAGGAGGAGGTTGGAGGAGGTAGGAGGGATTGCCACACACACAGCAGGGGAACAGCTGACGTTACTGAACCCCAATAACAGAGGAGCGACTGTTGACTGTGCGTACAGCACTTCTGGACGGCAACTGGCGGTGTTGGAGCCCAGGGACAGGTGGAGGAGGAGGAGGTTGGAGGAGGTAGGAGGGATTGCCACACACACAGCAGGGGAACAGCTGACGTTACTGAACCCCAATAACAGAGGAGCGACTGTTGACTGTGCGTACAGCACTTCTGGACGGCAACTGGCGGTGTTGGAGCCCAGGGACAGGTGGAGGAGGAGGAGGTTGGAGGAGGTAGGAGGAGGTAGGAGGGATTGCCACACACACAGCAGGGGAACAGCTGACGTTACTGAACCCCAATAACAGAGGAGGGACTGTTGACTGTGCGTACAGCACTTCTGGACGGCAACTGGCGGTGTTGGAGCCCAGGGACAGGTGGAGGAGGAGGAGGTTGGAGGAGGTAGGAGGGATTGCCACACACACAGCAGGGGAACAGCTGACGTTACTGAACCCCAATAACAGAGGAGCGACTGTTGACTGTGCGTACAGCACTTCTGGACGGCAACTGGCGGTGTTGGAGCCCAGGGACAGGTGGAGGAGGAGGAGGTTGGAGGAGGTAGGAGGGATTGCCACACACACAGCAGGGGAACAGCTGACGTTACTGAACCCCAATAACAGAGGAGCGACTGTTGACTGTGCGTACAGCACTTCTGGACGGCAACTGGCGGTGTTGGAGCCCAGGGACAGGTGGAGGAGGAGGAGGTTGGAGGAGGTAGGAGGAGGTAGGAGGGATTGCCACACACACAGCAGGGGAACAGCTGACGTTACTGAACCCCAATAACAGAGGAGGGACTGTTGACTGTGCGTACAGCACTTCTGGACGGCAACTGGCGGTGTTGGAGCCCAGGGACAGGTGGAGGAGGAGGAGGTTGGAGGAGGTAGGAGGGATTGCCACACACACAGCAGGGGAACAGCTGACGTTACTGAACCCCAATAACAGAGGAGCGACTGTTGACTGTGCGTACAGCACTTCTGGACGGCAACTGGCGGTGTTGGAGCCCAGGGACAGGTGGAGGAGGAGGAGGTTGGAGGAGGTAGGAGGAGGTAGGAGGGATTGCCACACACACAGCAGGGGAACAGCTGACGTTACTGAACCCCAATAACAGAGGAGGGACTGTTGACTGTGCGTACAGCACTTCTGGACGGCAACTGGCGGTGTTGGAGCCCAGGGACAGGTGGAGGAGGAGGAGGTTGGAGGAGGTAGGAGGGATTGCCACACACACAGCAGGGGAACAGCTGACGTTACTGAACCCCAATAACAGAGGAGCGACTGTTGACTGTGCGTACAGCACTTCTGGACGGCAACTGGCGGTGTTGGAGCCCAGGGACAGGTGGAGGAGGAGGAGGTTGGAGGAGGTAGGAGGGATTGCCACACACACAGCAGGGGAACAGCTGACGTTACTGAACCCCAATAACAGAGGAGCGACTGTTGACTGTGCGTACAGCACTTCTGGACGGCAACTGGCGGTGTTGGAGCCCAGGGACAGGTGGAGGAGGAGGAGGTTGGAGGAGGTAGGAGGAGGTAGGAGGGATTGCCACACACACAGCAGGGGAACAGCTGACGTTACTGAACCCCAATAACAGAGGAGGGACTGTTGACTGTGCGTACAGCACTTCTGGACGGCAACTGGCGGTGTTGGAGCCCAGGGACAGGTGGAGGAGGAGGAGGTAGGAGGAGGTAGGAGGGATTGCCACACACACAGCAGGGGAACAGCTGACGTTACTGAACCCCAATAACAGAGGAGGGACTGTTGACTGTGCGTACAGCACTTCTGGACGGCAACTGGCGGTGTTGGAGCCCAGGGACAGGTGGAGGAGGAGGAGGTTGGAGGAGGTAGGAGGGATTGCCACACACACAGCAGGGGAACAGCTGACGTTACTGAACCCCAATAACAGAGGAGCGACTGTTGACTGTGCGTACAGCACTTCTGGACGGCAACTGGCGGTGTTGGAGCCCAGGGACAGGTGGAGGAGGAGGAGGTTGGAGGAGGTAGGAGGGATTGCCACACACACAGCAGGGGAACAGCTGACGTTACTGAACCCCAATAACAGAGGAGCGACTGTTGACTGTGCGTACAGCACTTCTGGACGGCAACTGGCGGTGTTGGAGCCCAGGGACAGGTGGAGGAGGAGGAGGTTGGAGGAGGTAGGAGGGATTGCCACACACACAGCAGGGGAACAGCTGACGTTACTGAACCCCAATAACAGAGGAGCGACTGTTGGGACTGTGCGTACAGCACTACCAGGCAACAACTAGCGGTGTTGGAGCCCAGGGACAGGTGGAAAAGCAGAGGAACACAATGTAGGCCGAAGCCTGAGAAAGTCGAAAGGGAACCTTTAACCCCCCCCCAAGGCGTTTGTAGCTGAAAGAGCCAGCTTGTGCAGCACAAAAGATGCAAAAGGAAAAGGTGGCTCTTTTCATCATGCTCCTTGCAAACACAGAACTAAACACTTATAAAATGTGTCCCCTGCAACCGTAAAACCGTCCCGGAGGTGGGACTTTCCTTCGTAATGTGACGCAGCCCAGCCGTCATTCCTACCCCCCCGGCGCCGCGCACCGGCTCCTCAGCGTTGTTTTATTCCGTCCAGGAGCCTGCGCTGTTATGTTATCCCGTGGCCAGGCACACTTAGCGCTGCCCGTCTTCTGGCATCATTTGGTGTCTGGATGGCTGCGCCTGTGCGGCCGCGCTGGCAGAGAGCCCGCCTCGCAGTGTCTTCTGATTTAATCCCACTGGGGGCCTGGGATCCATGGACATGCGCAGTGCATATCTGAACCTCCACCTCTCACTCATCTCCCTATGGCTTCTTCAGACTGTGCGGTGTCACGGCCGTGGCATGCTGTTAGGGACCAGCTGACACCGAACAGTCTGAAGAAGCCATAGGGAAATGAGTGAGAGGTGGAGGTTCAGATATGCACTGCGCATGTCCATGGATCCCAGGCCCCCAGTGGGATTAAATCAGAAGACACTGCGAGGCGGGCTCTCTGCCAGCGCGGCCGCACAGGCGCAGCCATCCAGACACCAAATGATGCCAGAAGACGGGCAGCGCTAAGTGTGCCTGGCCACGGGATAACATAACAGCGCAGGCTCCTGGACGGAATAAAACAACGCTGAGGAGCCGGTGCGCGGCGCCGGGGGGGTAGGAATGACGGCTGGGCTGCGTCACATTACGAAGGAAAGTCCCACCTCCGGGACGGTTTTACGGTATCAGTGGACACATTTTATAAGTGTTAAGTTCTGCGTGTGCAAGGAGCTAAACAAAAATAGCTACCTTTTCCTTGGGCAGCATTACTGCTGCACAAGGTGGCTCTTTCAGTAACAAACGCCTTGGGGGGGGGGGACAGATTCCCTTACATTTCAGTTGTTGTGTCAGCGTGGCGGTCGCATGACACATTGCCGGCTACACAGCTGGGGATCAGCTGACGTTACTGAAACCCAATAACACTGGGTCGTATGTTTTGACTGTGCAGACGGCACGTCTGAGCCTCAACTGGCGGTGTTGGAGCCCAGGAATTTAAGTTCAGGTGGTAGAAAGATGAACACAACAGGAGACCTGGATAACGTATACAGTGACCTAATTATTCAATCAGGAGGAGGAGTGGCAAATTCCGGCGAGATCCAGGCCTTGTTCATTTTCAGGAAAGTAAGCCGGTCAACGTTATCGGAGGATAGTCGCATGCGACGGTCAGTTAGTACACCACCTGCAGCACTAAAGACACGTTCCGATAATACACTGGCCGCAGGGCAAGACAGCACCTCCAATGCATACTGGCTTAGCTCTGGCCATGTATCCAGCTTTGAGACCCAAAACTTGAAAGGGGAAGAGCCGTCTGGGAGTACAGCAAGAGGGCAAGACATGTAGTCTGTCACCATCTGACGGAACCGTTGCCTCCTGCTGACTGGAGCCGTCTGTGATGGTGTAGACTTTTGTGGCGGGCACAGAAAACTGTGCCACAGTTCGGCCATACTGGTCTTGCCTTGGGCAGAGGCACTGCTTCTGCTCCCTCTTTGTGCAGAGCCTCCACCACGGCCTGGACGCACTGAGCTGCTTTGGAATGCACTAGCAGCACTTCTCTCAGTTGGAATGGAGAAGATGATGGAATTGACCAGTGTGTCTTGGTAGTCCCGCATTTTTCGCTCCCGGTTCAACGGTGTGATGAGGCTTTCTACGTTGTCCCGGTAGCGAGGATCGAGGAGGGTGAACACCCAATAATCAGACATGTTGAGAATGTGGGCGATGCGGCGGTCGTTTCTCAGGCACTGCAGCATGTAATCCACCATGTGCTGCAGACTGCCAACTGCCCAAGAAACGCTGTCCCCTGCTGGAGGCGTGATCTCTGCCCGCTCGTCATCACCCCACCCTCGCTGTACACACTGAGTACTGGACAATTGTGTAACTCCCTCCTCTGGACGGATGTCTTCCTCCTCCATTGACTCCTCCTCATCCTCCTCACAAACGGTCCCCTGCCTACGCGTTTGTGAGGAACCACGTGGCGCTGACTGTCCAGAAGATGATGGAAATGGTGAATCCTCATCCTCCACCTCTTCCACAACATCATCCCTTAGCGCTTGCAGTGATTTTTCAAGCAGGCAGATAAGGGGGACAGTCATGCTGACTAGTGCATCATCTGCACTCGCCATCCGCGTGGAATAATCAAAGGGACGCAAAACCTGGCAGACGTCATTCATAGTGGCCCACTCTGTGGTTGTGAAGTCTGTACGGCGCTGACTGCGACTTTTTTGCGCCTGAAGCAGCTGGTACTCCATTACAGCTTGCTGCTGCTCACACAACCGCTCCAACATATGTAACGTGGAATTCCACCTGGTAGGTAGGTCACATATGATGCGATGTTCCGGCAGGCGGTGTCGGCGCTGCAGAGCCGCAATGCGCGCTTTTGCCGTGCTGGAACGCCGCAAGTGAGCACACTCTAGGCGGACCTTGTGCAGCAGTGCATCAAGATCCGGATAGTCCCTCAAAAAGCTCTGCACGACCAAATTGAGCACATGTGCCAGACATGGGATGTGAGTGAGGTTGCCGAGGCCCAGAGCTGCCACCAGATTTCGGCCATTATCACACACTACCATGCCTGGCTGGAGATTCGCTGGCACAAACCACACATCGCTCTCCTGCTTGATGGCATTCCAGAGCTCCTGCGCTGTGTGGCTACGATTCCCCAAGAAAATTAATTTCAAGACGGCCTGTTGACGTTTGGCCACGGCTGTGCTCATGTCGGTCGTAACAGGTACACGTTCATCACGGGTCCATGTGGAGGTGGACTGTGACGGCTCCTGCAGCGATGATTCTGAGGAACTGGTGTAAGAGGAGGAGTCAATGCGTACAGAATGGATTCCTGCAATCCTTGGAGTGGGCAGGACACGTCCTGCGCCACTCGCACGGTCTGTACCCGGCTCAACGACATTAACCCAATGGGCAGTGAGGGAAAGGTATCGCCCCTGTCCATGTTGACTGGTCCACGCATCGGTGGTGAGGTGGACCTTGCTACTGACGGCGTTCAGTAGCGCGTGTTTTATGTGTCCCTCCACATGCTTCTGCAGGGCAGGGACGGCTTGCCTGCTGAAGTAAAAGCGGCTGGGCACATTGTACTGTGGGACTGCCAATGACATCAAGTCACGGAAGCTGTCAGTCTCCACCAGCCTGAATGACAGCATTTCCAGTGACAGAAGTTTGGCAATGCCTGCAGTCAGAGCCTGTGCTCGTGGGTGGTTTGACGAGAAAGGCCGCCTTTTCTCCCATGCCTGTACTACCGATGGCTGTAGACTGGGCTGGGAGTGTGTGGATGACTGGGAAAGTGGCGCTGCGGGTGGAATTACAGCGGGTCTCTGGACAACAGGGGCAGAGGTTCTTCCACGGCGATCCTGGGAGGACGCCGAACCAGCTGCGTGTGAGGTAGAGGAAGAGGCAACACGAGCTGAAGAGGTGGTAGCTGCCGCTGTTGGTTGGCCTACCTCTTCAGTGTGTTTTTCTAACTCCGCCGGGTGCCTGTTGCGCACATGTTTCCACATGTTGGAGGTATTGAGGTTGCTGACATTTTTCCCTCTTTTGACTTTTTGATGACACACGTTGCATCTGACATAGCAAATGTCATCTGCAACTGTGTCAAAAAAGGACCAGGCACTGCAAGTCTTGGGAGCGCCCTTTTTGGCTTTTGGAAGAGACATGCTCCTAACGGGTGCCAAAGCGGAGGCTGCAGGATCCGCAGTCTTCCCCCTCCCTCTCCCTCTTTGGGCCGTACGGGGAATCTCTTCCTCAGAGCTGCTCCCACCACCTTCCTGTCCCTCACGCCAAGATGGGTCGAGGACCTCATCATCTACACTACCCTCTGCCCCCAACTGCTCCTCCTGGGTAGTCTCAGCAGCAGAGCACGCACCAGTAAGTGGCACCTGAGTGTCATCATCAGCTGATGCGGCCTGCGATGTGGTGACCGGAGCCACTGGCCCACCCGCCTCTTCAGAGGAAGACAGAAAAAGCTGTTGGGCATCACTGCACCCTGCCTCTTCTTCCATTTCTCCAATGCTGCTTGGCTGGCCCCCTGTTTCCAAGCCAAGAGATTCAGAGAACAGAAGTAGAGACGGCTCCTGTCCTGGGCTCTCTGTCTGCCTGGGCAATTTGGCAGGTGGTGAAGAGACAGATGGCTGCTCTCCAGTGCTCTGTGTCTGAGAGGATGTGGCACTAATGGAAGTTGATGCATTAGCTGCCATCCATCCGACAACAGCTTCAATTTGTTCTTCACGCAGCAGCGGTGTACGGCGCTCGGACACAAAGCTTCGCATGAACGACTGTTGCCTGGTGAAAGTGGGTGCTGATGAGTCACCGGTGCCCGCAGCAGGCACAGAATCCCCACGTCCCCTCCCTGCTCCGCGACGGCTCCCACGCCCCCGTGCCTTACTCACTGCCTTCTTCATCTTGGTTGACTGATAAAGATAAGCAGAAAAGTACTAACGGATTTGTGTGCTTATTCCTGAGCAACTCCTCCTAACAGGTATAAGAAGCACTAATTATCTAAAGTGTGGACTAGACTTTAATATGAGCTAATGTGGCCTACAGAAATGTAAAGTGGTGTAACTGGTGTGTTTGGTGAACTTTATTATTTATTTATTTTTTGGGGGCTGAACTGACAACAGATAGAGCTGCAGTCACACGGAGACCGTGCAGACAGACGTAAACGGCGCTACAAGGCCCAAAAACCCTCCTCTACTTTATCCTATGTAGTGTTTTTCCACAAATTAGCTGGAGACGGGTGGAAAGACACTAATAGGATTTTTTTAAATTAATTAGCAGCAGACTACACTACTTTGAAAAAAAAGAAAATTGATTTGGCAGTATGACGCAGTGAAAAACCCTGAGCTGGAGACAACCAGGCTATAGCTGCTCACAGATTACAGGGCGAGCTGCAGTCACACGGAGACCGTGCAGACAGCCGTAAACGGCGCTGCAAGGCCCAAAAACCCTCCTCTACTTTATCCTATGTAGTGTTTTTCCACAAATTAGCTGGAGACGGGTGGAAAGACACTAATAGGATTTTTTTAAATTAATTAGCAGCAGACTACACTACTTTGAAAAAAAAAAAAATTGATTTGGCGGTATGACGCAGTGAAAAACCCTGAGCTGGAGACAACCAGGCTACAGCTGCTCACAGATTACAGGGCGAGCTGCAGTCACACGGAGACCGTGCAGACAGCCGTAAACGGCGCTGCAAGGCCCAAAAACCCTCCTCTACTTTATCCTATGTAGTGTTTTTCCACAAATTAGCTGGAGACGGGTGGAAAGACACTAATAGGATTTTTTTAAATTAATTAGCAGCAGACTACACTACTTTGAAAAAAAAGAAAATTGATTTGGCGGTATGACGCAGTGAAAAACCCTGAGCTGGAGACAACCAGGCTACAGCTGCTCACAGATTACAGGGCGAGCTGCAGTCACACGGAGACCGTGCAGACAGCCGTAAACGGCGCTGCAAGGCCCAAAAACCCTCCTCTACTTTATCCTATGTAGTGTTTTTCCACAAATTAGCTGGAGACGGGTGGAAAGACACTAATAGGATTTTTTTAAATTAATTAGCAGCAGACTACACTACTTTGAAAAAAAAGAAAATTGATTTGGCGGTATGACGCAGTGAAAAACCCTGAGCTGGAGACAACCAGGCTACAGCTGCTCACAGATTACAGGGCGAGCTGCAGTCACACGGAGACCGTGCAGACAGCCGTAAACGGCGCTGCAAGGCCCAAAAACCCTCCTCTACTTTATCCTATGTAGTGTTTTTCCACAAATTAGCTGGAGACGGGTGGAAAGACACTAATAGGATTTTTTTTAATAAATTAGCAGCAGACTACACTACTTGGGAAAAAAAAAAAAAAAAGGAACAGTATGAGGCAATGAACCACCCTCCCTGAACTGAATACAACCAACTATGGATGGCCTATGTGGCTGCACTCAGACTGGAGACTGGGCTGCACTCACACACACACACACACAGACCCTGCAGATCGCTGTGAAAACAGCGCTACAAGGCAAAAGCAAGGTGAATAGTAGGTGAACACAGCGGTTGCTAAATTAGCCTTTGGAAAGCACAAAGAAGCAAATCGCTATCTCTAAACTGTCCCTCAGTCAGCAAACAGCGTCCTGTCACTAACTGAATTCACAGCAGAGTGATCGCAAAATGGCGCCAGCGACTTTTAAACTGCATCATGACATCATTACACCAGCCAATCACAGCCTTGCCAGTAGTTTCATGCCCTCCATGCTAAACAGGATGTGCCCACACTTGGAATCAATCTCATTGGCTGAATTTCTGCTTTTTGAATCTTAGAACTTCCGATTCCGGTATCCGATACGCGGCAAGTATCGGAATCCCGGTATCGGAATTCCGATACCGCAAGTATCGGCCGATACCCGATACTTGCGGTATCGGAATGCTCAACACTAACCGCTACACCATGTCAAGACCACATATTACAGCCACAGTGATCGAATAACATCACATACAAGGAACAAATACCACAACACCATGACCAGACACCATATTATTACCACATAGTGACCAAATAGCACATATAAGGGACAAATACCACCGCACCATGACCAGACCACACATTACCACCAGTGACCGAATAATATCACATACAAGGAACAAATACCACCGCACCATGACCAGACCACATATTACCACCACAAAGTGACCGAATACTACAATACTGATCAGTAATAAAAAAACACAATACCATCACCATAAGTGCCATTATACACAGAAGATCTGTACTTAGTATGCAGTGTCTGTGTACAAGTAATACAGTGATCACTGGTGACATTATACACAGGACCTCTGTATATAGTATACAGTGTATAGTGTCAGTGTATAAGTAACACACTGACTCACCAGTGATGTCTCTAGGTGAAGTCCTTCATCTTTCAACTTTTATCCAGCACAGACCGCCGTCACTTCTTCCAGCCAGGACTTGTCTCTGCAGGAAATAACACAGTTATCTCGAGCTCTGCTTGCAGAACACATTACTTAATTTTTCCCAACTTCTACATTACACCACATGAAGAAAAAAAGGCAACATAGTATAACTCTACACAGTAACAGGACCGCCCCCCATTTAAAACAGTATACTCAAAAAATGAAATAAATACATCACTGCAGTAATAATATCCCTTAATTAGCCCCTATGGTAATAATATCCCCCATCCTGGCCCCCGTGTGTCTCATTCCTGGCTCCAGCCATATGTTCTTGCATCCTGCCCTCATGAGCATCCATTCTGCCCCATATAATCTCCCCATCCTGCCCCATATGATCTCCCCATCCTGCCCCATCTGTCTCCATCGTATCCATCCTGCCCCATGATCCTGCACGATCTGTCTCCAATCCTGCCCCCAGTGTCTCCAATCATGCCCCCATGTCTTTCATTCTGCCCCGTGTCTCCAATCATGCCCATATCTCCATTCTGCCCCAGTGTCTCCAGCATTTCTGCCCCCAGTGTCTCCAGCATTTCTGCCCCCGTGTGTCCAGCATCTCTGCCCCAGTGTGTCCAGCATCTCTGCCCCAGTGTGTCCAGCATCTCTGCCCCAGTGTGTCCAGGATGTCTGCCCCAGTATGTCCTGAATCTCTGTCCCAGTGTGTCCCGCATCTCTGCCCTAGTGTGTCCCGCATCTCTGCCCTAGTGTGTCCAGCATTCAGCCCCAGTGTGTCCAGCATTCAGCCCCAGTGTGTCCAGCGTTCAGCCCCAGTATGTCCAGCATCTCTGCCCCAGTGTATCCAGCATCTCTGCCCCAGTGTGTCCAGCATCACTGCCCCAGTGTGTCCAGCATCTCTGCCCCAGTGTGTCCAGCATCTCTGCCCAGTGTATCCAGCATCTCTGCCCCAGTGTGTCCAGCATCTCTGCCCCAGTGTGTCCAGCATCTCTGACCCAGTGTGTCCAGCATCTCTGACCCAGTGTGTCCAGCATCTCTGCCCCCAGTGTGTCCAGCATCTCTGCCCCCAATGTTCAGCATCTCTGTCCCAGTGTGTCCAGCATTTCTGCCCCAGTGTGTCCAGCATATCTGCCCCAGTGTGTCCAGCATTCAGCCCGAGTGTGTCCAGCATCTCTGCCCCAGTGTATCCAGCATCTCTGCCCCAGTGTGTCCAGCATCTCTTCCCCAGTGTGTCCAGCATCTCCGTCCCAGTGTGTCCAGCATTTCTGCCCCAGTGTGTCCAGCATATCTGCCCCAGTGTGTCCAGCATTCAGCCCCAGTGTGTCCAGCATCTCTGCCCCAGTGTATCCAGCATATCTGCCCCAGTGTGTCCAGCATCTCTTCCCCAGTGTGTCCAGCATCTCTGCCCCAGTGTGTCCAGCATCTCTGCCCCAGTGTGTCCTGCATCTCTGCCCCAGTGTGTCCAGCATCTCTGCCCCAGCGTGTCCAGCATCTCTGCCCCAGCGTGTCCAGCATCTCTGCCCCAGTGTGTCCAGCATATCTGCCCCAGTGTGTCCAGCATTCAGCCCCAGTGTGTCCAGCATCTCTGCCCCAGTGTATCCAGCATCTCTGCCCCAGTGTGTCCAGCATCTCTGCCCCAGTGTGCCCAGCATTCTGCCCCGGGACCCCCTGGATCGCCGCTCTCAAAAAAACAAACAAAAAACACGAGTTCTTACTTGGCCGCGCTGCTGCGGCGGGCGAAGCTCTCTCCCTCCACGCAGGTGAAGCGCAGGTGAAGGGCGCACTCGCAATGACAATGATGTCAGATGCCGGCGAAGTGCGCGCTGCAGCTGAAGTCAGCTGCCAGCCTCCGATTGGCTGGCGGCTGTTAACTATTGACGTGTGGGCGCGGGCCCGCACGTCAATAGCGTGCCACAGCGCCTGTAGGCGGGCCCGGTGAGCAGATGAGATGGGCCCGATGCGGGCCCCCTCTGCCCACCGGGTCCCATATGCCAGTCAGGGCAGTAATGACCTGATGGCGGCCCTGTTTACAACTGCTTTGCGCATTCACCAGATATGTTACTCTACCCAGAGTCTAGTGTACAATTCTGGCATAATTTACACCACTTTTGTAGTGTAAATTATTATCAAATTTGTTTGGCAGACTTAGAAACTTCCAATCCTGACCACTTTTGATGGACTTGGGTGTAAAGATATCAAAGTTGTAACATTTTTTGAACAATTGCACAAAAATGTTGTGAAATTTACTCCAGAAGTCTGGTCAAAACTCTTTGATAAATTGGTCATAGATCGCCTCCCTCTCTTTGATGCAGGCTCCGGTGCTGAGCCCACATCTTTTCAGGCACAAGACAGCTTATCTGATCCCTAACAGCCTCTAGTGGATCTCTGTTAAAATATTAAATGCCACTGTCAATCTCTAACAGCTGCATTTAAAGGGAATCTGTCACCACATTTGACCTATCTAAACTATTATTTTGGGCATCCAAGCTATAGAATGCGGAAAAAATTCTATATTTTTGTGGATAAATAATCATTTATCACATCTATATATATAATCAACTAAGGGGCACTTCCGTCTGTTTGTCTGTCTGTCTGTCTGTCACGGAAATCCCGCGTTGCTGATTGGTCGCGGCCGGCAGCATGGGCACAGTCCGGCCGTGAATTCGCCCCTTCCTACTCTGTCAGTGCCCCCTCCATACTCCCCTCCAGTCAGCACTCACATGATGCCTATGCAGCATCAATAGTAAAAAGATCTAAAGTTAAAAATAATAATAAAAAAAAAAATCATTATATACTCACCTTCCGTCGCCTTTACCGCTTCTCGCTATGCTCCGGGCCATGCATTGCGGTCTTGCGAGATGATGATGTAACAGTCTCGCGAGACCGCTACGTCATCATCTCACGAGACCACAATGCATTCTTGGGACTGAAGCGTCGCGATGAAGCATCGCTAAATGCCTCGCCTGGATCCAGGGGCTGACGGAAGGTGAGTATATAACTATTTTTATTTGAATTCTTTTTTTTTAACAGGGATATGGTGCCCACATTGCTATATACTACGTGGGCTGTGTTATATACTACGTGGGCTGTGTTATATACTGCATGGGCTGTGTTATATACTATGTCTCTGTGCTATATACTATGTGGGCTGTGCTATATACTACATCGCTGTGCTATATTCTACTTGGGCTGTGTTATATACTGTGTGAGCTGTGTTATACACTGCGTCTCTCTGCTATATACTATGTGGGCTGTGGAATATATTACGTGGCTGGGTTATATACTACGTGGCTGTGTTATATACTGCGCGAGCTGTGCTGTATACTATGTGAGCTGTGCTATATACTACGTGGCTGTGTTATATACTACGTGGCTATGTTACATACTACGTGGGCTGTGTTATATACTAGGTGGCCTGTGTTATATACTACGTGGGCTGTGCTATATACTGTGTGGGCTGTGTTATACACTGCGTAGGCTGTGCTATATACTATGTGGGCTGTTATACACTGCGTGGGCTGTGTTATATACTATGTGGGCTGTGCTATATACTACATGGGCTGTGTTATACACTGCATGGGCTGTGCTATATACTACGTGGGCTGTGTTATACACTGCATGGGCAGTGCTCTATACTGCATGGGCTGTGCTATATACTACGTAGCTGTGCTATATGCTACTTGGGCTGTGCTATATGCAACGTGGGCTGTGCTATATGCAACGTGGGCTGTGTTATATACTACGTGGCATGTGCTATATACTACGTGGCCTGTGCTATATGCTACGTGGCTGTGCTATATGCTACGTGAGCTGTGTTATATGCTATGTGGGCTGTGTTATATGCTACTTGGCTGTGGTATATTTCTCTGCTGTATCTGTGCATCATGAATCGTGGTATGTGTTAAAGCGGGGGGGGCCCACTCAGACTCTTTCACCCGGGGCCCTCAAAAACCTGGAGCCGGCCCTGGCTTCACTGATTGGTCACGCCCGGCTGGCCGTGAACAATCAGCGACAGGCGCAGTCTGACCGTTAATTGGAGTGGAATTTGAACCATGCTTTGCTAATTGGTCGCACAGCTGTGAGACATGCAGCTGTGGAAACTTGAACATATTTTTCGAGCATGCCAAAGACACACAGTTAGCACCCGAGTATGCTGGGATAACACCGTATTTCAGCACATTTGCTTATGACTAGTAGGAAACCATAAAACTCTCAGCCAGTATTCAAAGTTGTGTAGTGAATGTAACAAACAAACTGAAGGAAAAAACAACCAAACCTCACAAATACAAATTCCTAGAATATGAAATTCATCTTTAATATTACACTATAGGGAACTGTTATTTAAACACTTGTGTGCCCTGCTAAATAAACAGTGCCATTGGCATAATTAGACACAATGAATGCCAAGGCTGGTGCTGTCCTTGTGTGTTAGTCAAACTAATTAGGCATGTTTCCAATTAGACACACAGTCACGATACAAATATTAAGGCCACTTGATGCAGCTGACAGTTTCTTTGGAAAATATGCTATATGTATATAAAAATGTAATCCATGGTGCATTTTGTAAGAAGAGGCACAGGGAGAACTGGAAGACCCTGATCTTGCAGCATATTCAACTAAGCCTTCACCCTAAGCATCATTTCTGTCACAATACTGTACACAGTACATTGACTTACAGAGCACCTGAAACGTTGACGTCTTCCTATGTGGCGACGAGAACAGTATGCTAACAATGAGTTGCTAAAGGTGCATTAGAGAGGCAGAGAACGACTGCTGATATTGAGGCAGTTGCATTTAGAGTAGAGTGTTATTTTGACATTGGCTACTTCAGCCTAGGCACCATGTAATCCAGCCAAGCTCTGACTCTTGGGTAATCTGTCTTTACATTCTTCTTGTCTTGCCTATAACATTAGTACTATGTAGTATGTTGAGACGCTAAACACATATCTGTTTTCAGATTTGCTCCTTTTAAGTCAAAATAGTGAGGCCATAGACAAAACCGTTTCCCTGTGGGTGGAGTGGGGACTCAAGAGACTCTCAGGGGGCATTCTTGCTGTATGTGCGACTTACCCAGGGGGCATTATTAGTACACGTGGACGGGACTCAGCGGGCATTATTCTTAACAGTGGAGAAATACTCAGGGGCCATTACCAGCATATGTGGGGGGGAGGGGGGGAATTCGAATGGGGCATTATTAATTAATGTAGCAATTAAGAGACATCAACCACTGAGGACTCTCAAATTTTAATATTTTTTTATTTACTGGCTATTTTTCTATTTCTTTTTCAGTAACAGCAGGGTCATCTGCTGAGGCTCCCCTTTATCCACTATAGTTAGGGTGCACCTCTGTAGTTATAAACATGGTTACATAGGTACTGGGGCTACTAAAGTGAGTTTTGCCCCACCCTCTATGCTGAATTACTAACTATGGCTCTGGATAAGTAGCATTCTCTGGTTATACAGCAAACCAAGAATTTTCTATCAGACTGCTAGAAAACTTTCCACGGCTCCACATTTCACTAGTGGGCTTTTCACCACTCAAGTCAGTGCTTTTCATTATCCAGAGTGACCTTGGACTTGTGTGCAGATGCTCGACCATGGAGACCCATTTCAAAAAGCTTCCAACACACAGTACTTCTGCAGTGTTCTCTTCCAGAGGAAGCTTGGAGCTCTTCAGTGAGTGACATAATATAGGAGATTGCTTGGTGGCTGAGATGTTGTTCCTCTTAACTACCTCAATTTTACAAAAATAGCATTTATGTGTTATGGGGACTAAAAAAATAACTTGTGGCTTAGGTAGCATCCTAGGACATTGCTATGGCGAGGAGTAATGTATCACATATATTTTTCCATTAATTAAAAACAAACACTGATACATTTTCTGTTTTCTGTAGTTTGTTTTTATTTTCAGGTTGTAGATTGTATTATTTTCTGTACATGATTATGATTTCTACTGTCATCTTGCCCGATCTACTGTTAGCAGCAGCTTTACCGCAGCCATTTGGTCCATAGAAATACATCTGAGATGCTCTATTGACTTTTGTGGAAGAGTGTTGTGGGCATGTTCTGTGCAGCAGTAATTTTGCATAGAGGAGGAGGAGGTAAGCTGTGACCATCACTTGTGAATGATGGATCTTAGATTTAACTATACAATTTACTTTACATTATCGACAATAGACATAGGATTACTATGGAAAGACTGCTGAAAGTGATTTCTACAGAACAAGAAGTGTCAGCCTAATGTTAGGTATCGTGGCCAGAGTGAAAAGTGCAGGATTGTTACCTATAGTGAAAAAATGTATTGCTAAAAAATTGGCATATGCACTGGAAGAAGTAGATCCCCCTGGCTTTTCCCTGCCCAGCCCAGTTAGATTGATAGGCTGCTTCCTAATTACATATGGGGAAAGACAAGTCAATCAAGGTGAGCCCCGACATTTTCCAAAATGCTGCTGTTTCATAGTAAAACACTGCTTTTTGTAACAAGGGAAGATTTCTGTATTTCAATCTGTAGCTGATAAATCTTTTGAATGTAACTGAACTTCATCTTCATGGTTTTACCTGTATTACTACTAATATTTGTCATAGCTGGATTCTTTGATTTTATTCACATATTTGTATGGGTGAGGTTAAAAAACCTCAACTAATTTATTAGGAGGGACATGCACTAGAATTTTGCAAAATGATTACCAGGACCTTGGTCTAGCGCCCAAGTTATTAATCCATAGCCTCTGAAATGGAGACTTATAAACTTCCTCCTGCTTGCCAACATCTCCTATGTACCACTTCCACTCGGGTCTACTAATCAGAGGAGGTGCTAGGGATACTGGCAGGTACGAGGAAGTTCGCTAAACAAATAGATTCAAACGACCCTGGTCCAGTAGCCTGGTTGGGAGCTTGTGGCCGCTGGACCAGGATCTTCTTAATTTTTTTGTTCAACTTTAGTGTCCACATTCTTTTGATCATATATTAGAATTTATGTGGATAAATTATATTTGACATTCCATATTGGCAATAGTATAAATGTTTATAAATATATAAATTAGATTTTATCCAGCATTGTTTAGATCTGGTCTAATCATATCCAAACTTTAGGTCCAATGTTGGAGCATCGTGAGCTATAAAAGTGCAGCAATGACAGGGTTAATTTGTAGATCCAAAAGCATTCATGTCCTCACCAATCAAGAAACAAAATACATCAGTGCAAAGTAAAAAACCCATTACAAGCAGCTTAAGGGTAATTATATCAAGCAGAGAGTGAGCATATACTGTGCATTTCCAGAGCAGATTATCTGGGAATTGAGATGCTGCGAGTTATTCTTCATGATGAACATGCGTACCCCCAGTATAATCCTGGGCATCATGGAAACAGAGGATTCCCCATAGGGAGGGTAGTGCTAAGATTACATATAAAATAAATTCTATGTTTACCATGAACATCAGCAACTCCATATTCTGCTCAGATTTGCAATATGTAATGTATTCCTGCACCATCTACAAAGCACTCTTAGCCACAAGGCCTAGGAGGTCTATAACATATTTTGGTGCATGATCCTTGCTGTCCTCAGTAGTAGACATCAGGGTATGGACTTAACACTTACACATTCGATTTGCCACGTGTTACTTGCAGCCCCAAGATATGTTACTCTTGCCTGTCTGCCAGCAGGGTACATTAGCATCGGGTCTAAAGGCCCCGTCTCACATAGCGAGATCGCTAGCGAGATCGCTGCTGAGTCACAAGTTTTGTGACGCAACAGCGACCTCCATAGCGATCTCGCTATGTGTGACACGTACCAGCGATCAGGCCCCTGCTGCGAGATCGCTGGTCGTGTCGGAATGGCCTGGACCTTTTTTTGGTCGTTGAGGCCCCGCTGACATCGCTGAATCGGTGTGTGTGACACCGATCCAGCGATGTCTTCACTGGTAACCAGGGTAAACATCGGGTTACTAAGCGCAGGGCCGCGCTTAGTAACCCGATGTTTACCCTGGTTACCAGCGTAAATGTAAAAAAAAAAAAACAATACATACTCGCCTTCTGATGTCCGTCAGGTCCCTTGCCGTCTGCTTCCTGCTCTCACTGACTGCCGGCCGTACAGTGAGAAGTGAGAGCACAGCAGTGACGTCACCGCTGCGCTCTGCTCTCACTGTACGGCCGGATCTCAGTCAGAGCAGGAAGCAGACGGCAAGGGACCTGGACACCGAAAGGCGAGTATGTACTGTTTGTTTTTTTTGGTAACCAGGGTAAACATCGGGTTACTAAGCGCGGCCCTGCGCTTAGTAACCCGATGTTTACCCTGGTTACCCGGGTGCTGCAGGGGGACTTCGGCATCGTTGAAGACAGTTTCAACGATGCCGAAGTCGTTCCCCTGATCGTTGGTCGCTGGAGAGAGCTGTCTGTGTGACAGCTCCCCAGCGACCACACAGCGACTTACCAACGATCACGGCCAGGTCGTATCGCTGGTCGTGATCGTTGGTAAATCGCTTAGTGAGACGGGGCCTTAACAAACAGCTATGAAGAGCAGGTCTACAGATGGTGACCTTTGTGACTAGCCCTACAAAGAATAGCAGATTTGGATTTGCATATACAGGCCTTGGTGCTTGGATAGATAAATTAAGTACAGTAAGATGGAGATGCAATAATATTGCCAATTTAGATGGTTGCTTAAAGCTACAAGTGATAGTGTAGTGGCAGATTACCAAATGGGGGTAAGGTAGGAACCCTAGGATTTAAGTATACTGCCTCCATGTAATTGGTGGCTTAGGCTGGTTTCACATTTGTGGACGAGGGCTTTGCGGAGGACTGCGTAGTTCCTCCGTTAAGCCCCACCCACTGCTGCGCCTCTTCCTTCAGCTCCGCCTACGTCGGCATGCATCCTGCGTACCCTATCTTTAACACTTGGTACTCAGGCCATGTGGATGTATGCGGATGCCTCCGCATGCGTCGTTTTCACGCTGCGCGTTTTCATTCTGTCGCGGCCTGTGTACCCAATGTTAAAGATAGGGTACGCAGGATGCATGCCGACGTAGGCGGAGCTGAAGGAAGAGGAGCGACAGTGGGCGGGGCTTAACGGAGGAACTCCGCAAAGCCCTCGTCCGCAAATGTGAAACTAGCCTTAGTGTGGTGGGAAATGTGGGGGGATAGGAGCTAAATGACACTACTCAGAAGGCTATGGATGTAGCAGGGGAACCCTCTCTCAAATCTGAATTTGGCTTGCAAAGTAAGAAAGGGTGGAGACCACTCCATTAGGTTGTCTTTAAGTCTTGACAACATTAGTGAAAGTTTCCAGAAATGGCTTAATTAGTTTGGGCATTGTAGCCTCGCGATGCATTATATGACAACTAAGTCATACATAACGACTCTGGGTGCATGATTCTCAGACTGACGACACTCGGTAAGACTGTCGGTCAGAGCGCTGCGGGATCATGCTGTCAGATGTCAGCATGATCCCGCAGCTGTGACTGTCACCCACGGTAACGCTACCACCGGTACTGTCGGTCACAGTGCTGCGTGATCCCGCAGCTCAATGAGACCCGCAGTGGTGAACTGCGTTAAAAAGCTGGCATGGGCCGATGAGACTACTGCTCCCATTGGGCTATGTCTGCTGTCACTGATAACAGTGACAGCAGGTGCCACTGATGGAAGAGTAGTATCATCTGCCAGCGCCTGTGCTAACAGATAAAAAGAAAAAAAATTACATCATATGTAACACCCCAGGTAACCGGTTGTTACAGTGTTGCCTTCCTTTCTGGGAGGGCGATATCATGCGTGGAAACAAGAAGGATTCTCTTTACCAGGTAAGCAGACACATGCAACACATTCTGAATCCAGGCCAAGAGGGGGAGCTCAGGACCCAGATTCAGGGGAGCTTCCTTAGACTTGATGTATCCTGGCCAGGAGGAGGAGTTAGCCAGTCAGAGAGGGACACTGAGTGAGAAGGACATCTGGAACAGACAGGGAGGCCTAGCAGCCACATGGGAGCTGCAGCCTCTGGGAAGAGAGATAACCTGAAAGAGATTATGAAGGAAAAGAACCTGTTAGCTAAAGCCCAGTCCCGCACAGCTAAACCTGCGAATAGAGGACCTATTAGAACAGGAACAGTTGTCTCTTTCAACCTTGATAAAGGATGAGGCTTAATAAGAGAACAAGGAGGACATAAAGAACTGTTTGTCAACTGTAGAGACGTGGAGTCACATCTTTTAAGGGGACACCCTGAACGTGATCTGTACCCCGGTGACAAAGTGATTTTTACCCAGCACCTTGTAGAAAGAGGATATTATGCCCTACACGTTAGCCCAACACAGCATGCCAATACCTGAGTAGCTACAGAAAGTGGGACACAGACCCGGGCTACACAGACTTTGGAAGCTGAACAGTTTTCTAAGGAGTAACCTGCTGACCCCTGTGTTAAAGAACTTCCCCAGTCAGGAAGCTGTACACGCCAAGACTTGCCCTGGAAGAAAAAGTAAACAGACATTCACCTTTGTGAAACTAAAAGTTGTAATTATGTTTTTATGTTTTCTTTTACAGTTTTATGATAACCTGAGAATTTTTCCTAAAAATAGTTTGGTACCTGTTCCGGTACTCCTCTTTGATATTGCCACGTGCTGGTAGTGTGGGCAGGACAGTATGTAAACTTGTCTCTTTTTTTGGACCAGCACTCCTCCCATTTGGCTCAGGTGATTTTAATTAGCAGGAGACTGCAAAGTAAGGGGTCTAGCCCATTTTGGCTCTCACTGAAGAGCTGGAGTAAGGTGAGTTTAAATGCTCCCTTCATTTTGGTGCTGGTGCTGTGTGGCGGCCATTGTTGCTGTGGCTTTGTGCTGGTGGGGCGGCGCGGTCTGGAGTCTTGGGGACTCAGTCTCGCAGCATGGGTGCTGTGGGGCAACAGGCCATCCGCCCTGCTGGTGCATGGCCGCCGCGGCGGTGGTCGCCGCACGGCTCCGCTCCGTTAGGGCGTTAGGACCCACTACGAGGTTTGCCGTGAAGGGGCAGTGGGCTTCATACAGTCTGATCAGAATGTTAAACTGAAAACCTCATGTTCAGTATTTAAATTTTTGCCTAGCGGCTTTAGATCAACATATGATTTTGGGATGTGCGGTTCATGCTCTTTTTTTTCTTTTTGCACATAGCATGTACTTGTCTCTTTTTTTGGACCAGCACTCCTCCCATTTGGCTCAGGTGATTTTAATTAGCAGGAGACTGCAAAGTAAGGGGTCTAGCCCATTTTGGCTCTCACTGAAGAGCTGGAGGAAGGTGAGTTTAAATGCTCCCTTTATTTTGGTGCTGGTGCTGTGTGGCGGCCATTGTTGCTGTGGCTTTGTGCTGGTGGGGCGGCGCGGTCTGGAGTCTTGGGGACTCCGTCTCGCAGCATGGGTGCTGTGGGGCAACAGGCCGTCCGCCCTGCTGGTGCATGGCCGCTGCGGCGGTGGTCGCCGCACGGCTCCGCTCCGTTAGGGCGTTAGGACCCACTACGAGGTTTGCCGTGAAGGGGCAGTGGGCTTCATACAGTCTGATCAGAATGTTAAACTGAAAACCTCATGTTCAGTATTTAAATTTTTGCCTAGCGGCTTTAGATCAACATATGATTTTGGGATGTGCGGTTCATGCTCTTTTTTTCCTTTTTGCACATAGTATGTAAACTTGTTTTGCCTTACAGATTTGGAGTAGAATTACCTGGTGCAGCAGAGACCAGGACTGGTCAATGCTCCTTGCTACTTCAATGTTTGCACTTTTACCTGTGTGCACTTGTAATAAATAGTTTTGTTATGTAACGTTCAAGAACCGTACCTCCCATAAAGGGATGCTTCAGTTTATACCAGTTAACCTGTTGACATGCATGTCCAAAAATGCTATAATGTCTTTAACCTGTAATGCTTATGTTTTCCTTTCCCAGTCCGGGAGTACTGGAGTTAACGGGGGGAAGTGTAACACCCCAGGAAACCGGTTGTTACAGTGATGTTGCCTGCCTTTTGGGGAGGGTGATATCATGCATGGAGGCAAGGAGGATTCTCTTTACCAGGTAAGCAGACACATGTAACACATTCTGAATCCAGGCCAGGAGGGGGAGCTCAGGACCCGGATTCAGGGGAGCTTCCTTAGACTTGATGTATCCTGGCAGGAGGAGGAGTTAGCCAGTCAGAGAGGGACACTGAGTGAGAAGGATGTCTGGAACAGACAGGGAGGCCTAACAGCCTCATGGGAGCTGCAGCCTCTGGGAAGAGAGATAACCTGAAAGGTTGTTGTATGCAGTGGAGCATTGAGGAAAGGAGCGCAGGAGTGGAACAGGGCTCAGAGAGGAACTGTGACCGGGCACCCTCAGAGCCAGCGCACAGAAACCGGGTACCGGGAGCTCGAGGCTTTTGTGGGACTCTAAGATACGAAGCAGAACCGTAGGGCATTAGACTACACTTTAACCGCCCGCACCAAGCCTGAGGTACAGTAGTAGAGGTCTCATGGTAGAGACCCTATAAAAAGGCTCAAACTGCCTACCGTGCAGGCAACTGTCCCAGGACAGGGGAGAGAGGATACCTTGCCAGCAAGGAACAAGCAGCAAGGACCTCACCATCTTAGCGCAAGTAGGAAAGGCTTACAGACCTCACCTGGGAGAGGGATCACCTTTGCCTCCAAGCCGGCCGGACCACATCACCACCTGTGCCTGGTACCCTGGACTGTGGCCTACTAACAACAGTAAACCAGGTAAAGACTTTGCAAGTTGTGTTCTCCACTTATTTGTCGGCATACACCATCGTTGCCACACACCTTGGGAGCCATGGGGACCCCTCTTCACCTGTGGGAAGCGTCACCATCTAGCCGCCATATCATTACCCCAGAGGACACCTTTAAGCGGCGTCGGTCCCCACTGACCGAACACCACAGGTGGCATCACGACAAACTTTATACAAAAACCCCTTTAAAGACCGTTCCCCTTTAATTGAGTCCCAGGGCCATGGACCAGGTCGCAGCCACCGTGACATCCCCTTTAGAGTGACCGGAATTGGTACTGAGTATCCCCATTGCCCTGGTAGGCGACTCACATACATATTCACATAACAATAAAAAAAATTATACTCACCTAACACCAAATCCCGGATGCCCTCGTCTCCTAAAAATAATGTAAAATAATAAACCACCATATACTTCCTTCCGCCATAGTCCACGTAAGGCCGGGGTCACACTAGACCGTAATACGGACGAGTGTTATGCGAGAAAAAATCGCATAGCACTCGGCCCAATGTTAATCTATGGTGCAGCTCCCATCATCCGATATTTTCTCCACCGTATTCAGGATCCGAGGGAAATCGCAGTGCAGCTCCCCAGAGTCCTGGTCGTTGCAGTACTGATGCTCCGCCGCTAAGGGGGGTTATGGTACGTATGATGGCACTGAAAGAGTTCACCTGACCAGGTATCACAGACACCAATACACTTCACAGTCTGGCCTCCAGGGGGAGCTAAGGGTGCTATGTATTAGGCCACTCCTCACAATCTGGTAAAACTGGGGGTTGGATAGGAAGTTAGACAGAAGCTGACTGGGAATCGAACAGGCAACACCCTGTGGCAGAGGGTGTTGCGGGGAGAGACTCAGGGGGGTCCCTGTCAGGGGTGGGATCCTGACAGAGGCCTAGCGAACAGAGAGAACGTTACGGGACCGCGCCTGCACTTGATCGCGGCGGTACCCTAAGAAAGGACAAGAATTGAGGTATATTGTGCTGAGTGAGAAACGAGATCAACGCAACTAGGAGAAATACCAGTAGGAGTCGTGCTGTAAGACGAGGCAACATCCTACTGAGGCGCGTAGCCGGTGGCCGGAACGCTGAGGAAGTACTAGGCTCCAAGCAATACTTCAAACCTACGGCAGGACAGTCAGCTATAGGCGGGCTGTCTCACACAAATCACCTACGAAGACATAGGGGGCAACAACAGGAGAGGGGCGACGCTAGGGTCCCGGAAGAACTCCGAGCCTACCCGTCATACGGGTGCGTCCTAGCCATATCATCTGGGGGACGAAGCAGAACATCATAATCGAGTTGTGAGGGAACTTCAGAAACAGACACAACAGTTGTGGGGACTATCCCGTAAGCACAGCAGGGGAGGACCACAACACACAAGTGCTAGAAGGAAGGCACAGATTTCCACCTTCAAAGGGAACTCTGGAGGTGCCATCGGACCGGCCGGACTTGCGCAGCCCAGTTAACCGTATTCTGGACTGAGGACCATGGGACCTTCAGTAAAGAGGTAAAGAGACTGCAACCTGGTGTCCTCGTTATTTACTGCGACCTGCACCGCACCATTATAACATCATCACCATTTACTCCACCTTCATTGTACGCCCCTCAGCAGGGTCACGGACCGGGTCTAGCCACCGTGACAACCCCAGAACAGAGACTCAGAGGCCCGGTACCGGGTTCCCCTCGGCCCTGCGACAGTGGGGGCGCTACAACTTGGAGTCACGAACAAGATCTATTTAAGCCTGAAGAATCAGGTCATGTGTGCCTTGGAACTGTGATTTATTGTGACTGGACTGTGACTTATTGCAAAGACTGTGCAGTGCCACTTGCCGCCAAAAACCGCCGCCATTACAGCGCTGAGGAGAGCACAGGAGAAGAAGAGGGGCGTGGAGTAGGCGTGGACCAGCTGAAGAGCGCGAAAGACAATGGCCGCCCAGTCTAAATATTTCTGCACCGTGAGGACGTGTCCGTCAGCAGCCGAGATCCGCCTCCTGATTCTCAATGGTGGATGGAGACAGAGAAAACGAAACCGCCCACGAAGGAGAGAGCGGGAAAAGGACCAGGAAGCGACCCATGCGGAGGACGGCATGACGAGTCGCTCAGACCTGGAATGCGGGGTTGAGGCCGAAGGCTCCCCCAGCCACCCGGATGAGCCCAGCAGCCAGCTCTCCGCGATAGGGGCCGGCCTCCTGCAAATGGAGATGGAGGGCCTAATCGAACAACTCCTCCAGCTGCGGACGGAGGCGCCAGCGGAGGACCTTCTAACGTCGGACCTTGCGTTGCTGCCGGAACCCCAGCCGACGCTCCCACTGACCATACCGCCAGCGGAGCCGACCGAGGAGGAGGGGCACTCACCGACTGGTGAGTCCACCGACCCTGTCCCGCTGGCTGAGGGTCTGTTGATAGGCCCCGTCGTGGCACCCCCTCTCCCTGGGCGGGAGACTCCAGCGCTTGTTACCGTGGGAGGAGACAACGGGTATGGAACATGTTTTGAAAGCCCCGATTCCACCAACTACCCCGCTGAGTGAGGTCCATGCGGAGCGTACAGTGTGCCGCTGGGTGAACCCAGGGCCCGACCTTATGGGATTCCCCGGGGTGAAGACACAGGAAGGGGAGATGGTGCAGTCCCTGAGCTGGGAGGAATACCAGGCCCAGCTGGAACAGCAGTGGGAGGAGAAGGAAAAGGTGTACCAGGCCGGCTAGAGGCCTACCACCAAAGGGACTTGGCGGTCAAGGATCGGGCCCGCAATGACCCCAACGCTCACCAGGCCCCGCGCAGGCAGGGCACCGTCGTCGCCTTCAAGCTCCACGGAGGCTGGGGCTTTATAAAAGAGCCGGGCCTGTACGCCGAAGTTTTTGTCAACCGGAGGGATGTGGAGTCTCATCTCAGGGAAGGCCATCCAGACCGGGATCTCTACCCGGGGGACGACGTCGCTTACACCCGACACTTTGGGGAGAAGGGGTGGTTCGCCCTGAATGTTCATAAGAAGCGAAACCCCGTGACACCCCCGACTAAGGTGCCGGTGAAGCTGTTCCCCGTAGCGAAGGTGCCCCCTTGTGGTCAGCCCGCAATCATCACCAAGACCACCGTGGCCACTCCAACGTGCACCATTATCAAAACCACGACCTGCAGCATCGTCACCTCAACCACCGTTGTGGCCAAGGAGGCGCATCCTCAGGTAGTCGGTGCCTCTGCTGCCCCAGGACTGAAGACAGTGGGTACGCAGACACCCAGATGGGATAACACTCCCCCTTACGCAGTACCAGGCAGCAGGCAATATCCAGTGGGGTTGCCTCCGCCGGTGCTGCCTCCTGAGTGGTTCAAGTAAATGTTCTAATGTTCCGAACATGTAAATAGTTAACTGTTTGTCCTCTTGCTATGACCCGATCAGGGTAACTCTTAAAGGGATCCCTTTGTTTACCCGGGATCCCTTCTTCTGCTTTTTGTTTTTGTTGCTGTCTTATCATTGTTGAAAGAACTGCTGGATCATGAACACTGCATGATTACAAACTCCTTGTAAATAGTTTCCACCTTCTTAAAGGTGCCCTCTACTGGTTTTATAAAAGAAAGGACTCTTTGCGAAGAAACTGTTCCTGGAAGCAGTACCGGAGTCCTTGCTGCATACGGACTTGCAGCTTGAGAAGTTGCACTACCTCATAGAGACTTGGTTCCTTCTTAAAGGGAACGTTCATTGATAGCACTTAAAGAATGATGATGCTTTAAAAGAAAGTATTGATAATGTTTACGTATAAAAAAGTTATATGTAGTGAGCTAGTTAATTGTGAGAAATGTTTAATGATGTGTCAGAGAATGAGGACAGGAAGTGAACCCATACGGGGTTAGTCGGTGAGTCCTCCTAGGAGCTATACAGAGATGGCTCGGTAATTTTGAACTGAGAGATGGATGATATGTTCTATACTGTGTATAGTAGCAGAGAGGCAGTAGGCCCGGGTGGAAAGGGGCGGTCCTGCAACAGAACGAGAGGCAGTAGGCCTGGGGCAGATAGACAGGCGGTCCTGCAGATGTAAAGATGGAAAATGAAGGAAAAGTTGATTAGCCTTATAGCGTTTTAT
The DNA here is from genome assembly GCF_051348905.1 of Ranitomeya variabilis. Classification (NCBI taxonomy): domain Eukaryota; kingdom Metazoa; phylum Chordata; class Amphibia; order Anura; family Dendrobatidae; genus Ranitomeya; species Ranitomeya variabilis. The sequence continues at coordinate 848,347,205 of NC_135233.1, read as the reverse complement.
AAGAAGGTCTTTAGTGGATTCAGTGTGTACATCCTTAAAGGCAATGTTAAATTATTGCTCAAAAATTTGCACTTAGTAGAATACCCAGTTGGGTAAGAAAAGTTATTTATAGTATGTTATTCAAAGTATTAAACCATGTTTGTAACGTTCAAGTGTCCTCACCTCCCATAAAGGGAAGCTCTGTTCAAATTTGCTTATTGTTATTGCATTTCAAAATTGTATGTCTTTTTGCTGACATGTATTGTTGTTTTCTTCCCAGTCCAGGAGTACTGGATTTAACCGGGGGGGAGTGCAGCGCCCCAGAGTCCTGGTCGTTGCAGTACTGATGCTCCGCCGCTAAGGGGGGCTATGGTACATCTGATGGCACTGAAGGAGTTCACCTGACCAGGTATCACAGACACCAATACACTTCACAGTCTGGCCTCCAGGGGGAGCTAAGGGTGCTATGTATTAGGCCACTCCTCACAATCTGGTAAAACTGGGGGTTGGATAGGAAGTTAGACAGAAGCTGACTGGGAATCGAACAGGCAACACCCTGTGGCAGAGGGTGTTGCGGGGAGAGACTCAGGGGGGTCCCTGTCAGGGGTGGGATGCTGACAGAGGCCTAGCGAACAGAAAGAACGTTACGGGACCGCGCCTGCACTTGATCGCGACGGTACCCTAAGAAAGGACAAGAAACGAGGTATATTGTGCTGAGTGAGAAACGAGATCAACGCAACTAGGAGAAATACCAGTAGGAGTCGTGCTGTAAGACGAGGCAACATCCTACAGAGGCGCGTAGCCGGTGGCCGGAACGCTGAGGAAGTACTAGGCTCCAAGCAATACTTCAAACCTACGGCAGGACAGTCAGCTATAGGCGGGCTGTCTCACACAAATCACCTACGAAGACATAGGGGTCAACAACAGGAGAGGGGCGACGCTAGGGTCCCGGAAGAACTCCGAGCCTACCCGTCATACGGGTGCGTCCTAGCCATATCATCTGGGGGACGAAGCAGAACATCATAATCGAGTTGTGAGGGAACTTCAGAAACAGACACAACAGTTGTGGGGACTATCCCATAAGCACAGCAGGGGAGGACCACAACACACAAGCGCGAGAAGGAAGGCACAGATTTCCACCTTCAAAGGGAACTCTGGAGGTGCCATCGGACCGGCCGGACTTGCGCAGCCCAGTTAACCGTATTCCGGACTGAGGCCCTGGGACCTTCAGTAAAGAGGTAAAGAGACTGCAACCTGGTGTCCTCGTTATTTACTGCGACCTGCACCGCACCACTACAACATCATCACCATTTACTCCACCTTCATTGTACGCCCCTCAGCAGGGTCACGGACCGGGTCTAGCCACCGTGACAACCCCACAACAGAGACTCAGAGGCCCGGTACCGGGTACCCCTCGGCCCTGCGACAGTGGGGGCGCTACAGCAGCATGCTGCGATTGTCAGCGTATCTCGGCCGAGACTCGCCAATGAAAGTCTATGGGGGCGAGAATAAATCGGATTACACACGAACCATGCGTGTGCATTGCGAGAAATACGCAGCGGTGTTCTATAGAAAAGCCGGTAATTCAATTGCTGGCTTCTCATTTCTCCTTCACAAACCCGACAGGATATGAGACATGGTTTACATACAGTAAACCATCTCATATCCCCCTTTTTTTTGCATATTCCACACTACTAATGTTAGTAGTGTGTATGTGCAAAATTTGGCCGCTGTAGCTGCTCAAATAAAGGGTTAAATTGCGGGAAAAATTGGCGTGGGCTCCCGCGCAATTTTCTCCTCCAGAGTAGTAAAGCCAGTGACTGAGGGCAGATATTAATAGCCAGGAGAGGGTCCATGGTTATTGGCCCCCCCGTGGCTAAAAACATCTGCCCCCAGCCACCCAGAAAAGGCACATCTGGAAGATGCGCCTATTCTGGCACTTGGCCACTCTCTTCCCACTCCCGTGTAGCGGTGGGATATGGGGTAATGAAGGGTTAATGCCACCTTGCTATTGTAAGGTGACATTAAGCCAGATTAATAATGGAGAGGCGTCAATTATGACACCTATCCATTATTAATCCAATTGTAAGAAAGGGTTAAAAAAACACACACAGACATTATTAAAAATTATTTTAATGAAATAAACACACAGGTTGTTTTAATATTTGATTGTTCTCTTAATCCATCAGAACACCCTCGCTTGGAAAAATAATTAACCCACAAGATACATACCTTCCGATGATCTGTCACGTCCAACGAGGTAATCCATCTGAAGGGGTTAATTATTTTACAGCCATGAGCTGCGCTAAAGCACTCGCTCGTGGTTGTAATCCCCGGGTAATGAAAGGAAATCTGAGTGATCTGTACTTACATTGAGTCGCGGTGAGGCGCCCTCTGGTGGATGAACTCATATGAACTCGAGCGTGGGAACTTTTCCAAGGCTCCAGTTCATGACATATCTATATATATATATATACTGTATATATTTTTTAACGAACATTTGAGCACATAAATCCATTAGATGTCGGGTTTGCAAGCCTGCGAGAAAATCTCGGCATACGGATGCCATACGGATGTCACACGGATGTCAAAGGGATCATTTGATGCGAGGAAATCGCATCCTCGCACTGCACACGGATCACTGTTTTGGAAACATTTGTGCGATTCTCGTCCGTGAAAAACAGACCGTTTTTTTATACGTTGTGTGTGTCCCCGGCCTAATCCGGATAATCCCACAGCAATCTCACATGTAGAACAGTAACATTGAGAGATGTGACTGCTCTACCCTGCTGCCGGCGATACACTGACAGGATGTAATCAGGGTGTATCACTGAGCTGCCATGAGAGTTAACTGGAGTTCATCAGCTCCGATGCTCTCACCTACGGCACCGCTGCGTGAGAACTTTCCAATGCCATAGTGGTGCCGTAAGGAAGATCACCGGAGCTGATCAGCTGATTAACTCTGGTGAACTCTCTCACTGCAGCTTAGTGATACACTGCAGGAGCGATTACCTCCTGACAGTGTATTGCCGGCTGATGTGACTGCTCTCAAAGTGATCAGGATCATTGTGGGACATTATGGACTACTTATTCTGCGGACAGGTGAGGAATATTTTTGTTTTTTATTTTATTTTTGTTGCAGGAGACGTTGGCTTAGGTGCACTAGGTGTTCGGTGAGTATGGTTTAATTAAGATTCATGAAAGGAGTCTGTGTCAATATTTCAAATAAAGGACTTTGTTCTGAGTGTCTGTGTTTTTATACAATATCAATGTGAAGTTAGTAATGGAGAGACGCCTCTGCATTACTAACCTGTGGGCTTGATGTCACCTGACAATACAAAGGTGACATTAACCCCATAAATATGAACCCCACTTGCCACTGCTACAGGGCAAGTGGGAAGAGCGAGGCTAAGTGCCGGATTTGGTGAATCTTATAGATGCACTTTTTCTGGGGCACCTGAGAGCTGATGTTTTTAGTCTGGGAGGGGCCAGTATTCATGGCCCCTTCCTAGGCTATTTATATCAGCCCGCAGCTGTCTGCATAGCCTTTGCTGTTTATTAATTATAAGGGTACCCCACATCTTTTTTGGGGGGGTCCCCCATTGTAATAGCCAATAAAGGCTAAGTATACAGTTGTGAGATGATATTAAGAGCTTGGGAAGCTCCATGGCTATTACCCATTCCCAGGCTATAAACATCTGCCCCAGGCCATCGGCTTTCCCTCTGCTGGTTATTAAAATTACGGGGGAGCGCACACTTTTTTTACATTTTTTTTAATTTAAAATTAACAGTTGCTATTTGGCTACAACCTATGTACCTTCTTTCTGTTAACGTTCCTAGGCTGGTGTGTGTGTAGGTTTGTGTGTGTTTGTGCTTACTTATCAGCTTAGTAATGAGGGTGTCGGGCTGACACCTTTTCATTACTTAAGGTACCGTCACACTCAGCAACTTTTCAACGAGAACGACAACGATCTGTGACGTTGCAGCGTCCTGGATAGCGATCTTGTTGTGTTTGACACGCAGCAGCGATCTGGATCCCGCTGTTATATCGCTGGTCGGAGCTAGAAGTCTGGAACTTTATTTGGTCCCTAGATCGGCATGTATCGTCATGTTTGACAGCAAAAGCAACGACGCCAGCAATGTTTTTACATGGAGCGTGAATGATAAGTGAGTCGCTGTTACGTCACTGGATCGCTCCTGCATCGTTCTGGAGTTGCTGTGTTTGACGTCTCCACAGCGACCTAACAGCGACGCTCCAGCGATCTAGTTTAGGTCGGATCGTTGTCTATATCGCTGGAGCGTCGCTTAGTGTAACAGTACCTTAAGCCTAGAGCTAGGTGTCAAAGACAGCTGCTGCCCTAATTCCATTACCCTGATGCCACTCTGCATCAGCATGAAAAGGTGGTGTTGAGCCAAGAAATCACATCACAAAATTTTTTTAAAAAAATCTTTATTTAGCTCAAAGAAGCCTTCATTGGAAAAACGCAACACACCAAAAACGCATGTAAAAACACACCAAATTGCAGCAAAAATGGGCGTTTTTGCCTCAGCGTTTTCCTGCCAAGAGATGCAGAAACCTTGCAGAACTTTCTGCAAGCAAATACACAACGTGCACACATAGCCTTAAAGCAACAACTTGGCTGTCAAAAAAAGCCAAAATTTTGAAGCCTCATTGACATAGATGCATTCTTATTTTGTGCAATTTCTTGCTCTTTTGGCCACCACCAAACTGGTCAGGTCCTGTATGAACCTGGCCTTGAAAATCTACTCATATTAACATTTTACTTGACAAAGCCTAATATTACCAAAAAATTATTTGTGAGACCAAGGAAGCAATGGGGTTTTATTTATGACGTATTGCTTTACTTTTTTATTTTACAGCACAGACTATAGAACACCCAGAAAAGTGAATTGTACCAGAGTCCCAAATTCAGGCACTGTGGAGTTAAATTCAAGCCCTTCTGCTCAGATGAATATGTTGTACTACTCACGAATCAGACGACCATTTATTTGGTTGAAATGAAATCCCATTGTGAGCAATACTTCACTGAAATCAGTAAGTTCTCAGTACAGTGTTTTTTTTTTTACTGGAGATATCAGACCTGCTGTTAGGATTAGGACAGAAGAGAAACTATAAATTATGAGGACGAGGGATGGAACATCTTGGCGGGGCACCAGGGCTACATGCTATCACTTGATCTTCAATCTTCAAATCTGCAAGATGTAAAGGTTCCTTTGCTTTAATCAGATAACCAATGCCTGACCTGTTAGGAGGTACTTTTTTAAGTGTTTTTCCAAGTACAAATAATGTTACAACCAGGATAAGGCTACACACCCTAAGGACCCCCTTCAAAGCAATTTTATCACCCTCAGTGCTGAATCTTCATTGTAAGGTAACATGTAATGGTAAACCCACCCTATCAGCCAGTATCCATTTAATGACCACTTCCTCTTCTAAGCTTCCCACTGCTGAAATGCTTCCCTGAAGACTATCCTACTGTCCCTATAAGACTCTGAATGGCTGGGTTCTCCTCTTTAAACGTTGTGTGGCTGCTGCAGTGTCCTGGGCCTAGAGCCCGTGTGGACGCTTCGGGCCCTTCTCAGCTCACCTAACATATTACACTTACTGCACAGCAGCCACTCCTACAATTAACAATCTACCTACACTATGTTCCTGAATACACTACGAATACTATACTGTACCCATCTAGTGGCCATAACTGGACTTTCCCTACTTAGTCAAATATTAATACAGTTTAAACATTAGTAAAACATATGTTACACCGCTAGTGTATTTGCTGTATCGGAATTCCGATACCGAGATCCGATACTTTTGTGGTATCGGGAATCGGAATCGGAAGTTCCCAGTGTATGGTTCCCAGGGTCTGAAGGAGAGGAAACTCTCCTTCAGGCCCTGGGATCCATATCCATGTAAAAAATAAAGAATTAAAATAAAAAATAGGGATATACTCACCCTCGGACACGCCCTGGTAGTAACCGGCAGCCTTCTTTGCTTAAAATGCGTTCAGCACCTTCCATGATGTCACGGCTTCTGATTGGTCGCGTGCCGCTCATGTGACCGCCACGCGACCAATCACAAGCCGCGACATCATCCCTCAGGTCCTAAATTCCCTTCTAGGAATTTAGGACCTGAGGGATGACGTCACGGCTTCTGATTGGTCGCGTGGCGGTCACATGAGCGGCACGCAACCAATCAGAAGCCGTGACATCATGGAAGGTACTGAACGCGCTCATTTTAAGCAAAGAAGGCTGCCAGTTCACAGCGGTAAGGTCCAGGCTGCGTCGGAGAGGTGAGTATATCAATATTTTTTATTTTAATTCTTTATTTTACACATTAATATGGATCCCAGGGCCTGAAGGAGAGTTTCCTCTCCTTCAGACCCTGGGAACCATCAGCATACCTTCCGATACTTGGTGTCCCATTGACTTGTATTGGTATCGGGTATCGGTATCGGCGATATCCGATACTTTTCGGGTATCAGCCGATACTATCCGATACCGATACTTTCAAGTATCGGACGGTATCGCTCAACACTATACACCGCAGATTAAACATAAAGGAATATGTTAACAAATAGAAAAGTATGGTAATACACCTGATAGTGTAGCAGTACCATTATTTAAGAGTGGTAATACACTAAGTCGTGTAGCAGTACCATCATATGTTAACAAATATACAAACAATGATAACATATGTGTTACACCCGGTCTGTTTACTGTACCTCCAGGGGGTCTCCGTCGGGTCTCTAGCTCTGTGCCGGCTTCACGCTGTCTGGACACAGCCCCCACCTCCTCCTTCCTCTCCTGCTTCCTGAGGTGCGGCACAGCAGGTTCCCTGGCAGGGTTCTTACGTCGCACGTGCGCTCGCTCCCGGTCTCTAAAAGAGACAGTGTGCATTTTACAAATGTTGTCTCTAGCCAATGGCGTGTGTTTTTCTGCTATTTCTGGCCCCTCCACCATAGGGAGGGCGCCGGAGCAACAAGTGCATACTGTTGCTAACTTCCAGTTCCTGTTATCTTGCGCTTCTGTTTCTGAAGTAAGGAACTCCGCTCATTCTGTTTGTCTCCACAGAACTTCTGCTACCAGTTACCCGGTTATTCTGGACTGCATCCGCAGTATCTACACTGGACCCATCTAGTCCTGCCAGTCCACCAGCCTCACTTCCGGACCACGCCAGTACTCCTGGTGCCAGCTTCTACTCCTACACCCGGTATCCTCCAGTCAGCTCTGCAACATCCGCTAACCTTGCTGAACCATCTGTTCTGCTGGGACAGCCGCCACGAGTTTGGGTCTAACTGAAGGTAGCATCCGTGTCCTCCAGGCATTCCATTCTGTCCCTGTTCGAGGGGACTTACTACGGGTGTCTGGGGCTCACGCAGTAATGCCCCCTTCAGAGCCCCCCGGACCGTGGTCTAGTGGTTCCACATCAAACCTTAATAAATACGAGTGTGAACTTCTACATCTGTGCCTCCGTTTCCATTAGTTACAGATTGCTCCGGCCATGGAACCCGCTGGATCCCAGAAATCACCAGTCATGGAGTTATGTCAGGAGATCTCTCAGCTGAAGGAGCAACAGGATAAAATCATGCCTTTCCTGCACAACGTATCTGCTCGCCTGGATAGTCTGGCTTCTTCGATGGCACCTGCTCCTGCCACTTGTGTCCAGGTATCTAACTGTGCAGCAAGTAAGGATTCTCACTTGGCGGCTCCCACCCGCTTCCGAGGCGACCCCGTTTTGTGTCGAGGGTTCATAAATCAGTGCACACTGCACTTCGAACTATTGGGGCATAGGCTTGCTTCTGATTTGGCCAAAGTTGGCTTCATCATGTCCCACCTTGATGGAGAGGTGCTCGCCTGGATGAATCCACTGTGGGAGAGGGTGGATCCATTGGTTACTAATCTCCAGTCTTTTCTAGAGGCATTCCGCAAGACCTTCGACGAACCTGGTCGTACTTATTCGACAGCTTCTGCTCTTCTTCGACTACGACAGGAGGCCCTTACGGTGGCTCAGTATGCGGTGTAGTTCCGTACTCTTTCGTCTGAACTTTCCTGGAACAATGAGGCTCTGGTGGCTACCTTCTGGCAGGGACTCTCTGGATGAGTAAAGGATGAGTTGGCGGGACGTGACTTGCCTACTGCTTTGGATGACCTGATTTCCCTGGCAGTACGGGTTGATCTACGGTTTCAGGAACGGTCAAACGAGATCAAACGTGAAAAAGAATCCGATCACCTGGTTGCTTGTGCGCCGAAATCTGCGAATTCTCCAACTTTGTCTCCCACTCCTGTGGCTATGGAGGTGGATCGTGTAAATCTGTTAAACCGTCACCAGGAGGCGCATCGCCGGGAGGGGAGCTGTTTCTACTGTGGCAGTGCCAAGCATTATATCAGCTCTTGTCCTAAGAGACCGGGAAACTCCAGTGCCTAGGGTCTGTAGGAGAGGCTACCCAAGGTAAGGATCATCTCTCTCCAGCTCTGCAAATAACAATCTCTGTGGCCTTCAGCAAGACGAGATTTTCAGAGTTCTGTCACCAGGATTCTGGTGCCGCCGGGAACCTTATTTCGCAGGTGGTAGTGGATCGTTATCAGATTCCAGTCCAGCGTTTATCGGAACCTTTGCAAGTGACATCTGTGGATTGCAGACCCCTGGTGGAGTCCGTATGGTTCCAGACTGTGCCTTTGGAACTCCGGGTAGGTCTAACCCATTCTGAAAGAATCCGTTTTTATGTGTTGTCAGTTTTTTCTCACCCCTTGCTTTTAGGTCTACCCTGGTTCCGGATGCATGAACCTGTTCTAAATTGGAAGATGGGGAGATCCTGCGCTGGGGAGATTCTTGCTTTGATCGATGTATCATTCTGGGTCGTCCTGCTCTTCCTCCAGTACAACCTGAAGCCCTGCCGGGTTTGCCGTCTCCTTACTGGTCCTTCGCTGATGTCTTCGGGAAAAGAGAGGCAGAGAAATTGCCTCTACACAGGTCGTATGATTGCCCCATTGATCTGCTTCCTGGAGCATCTCCTCCACGTGGACGGATCTATCCTCTTTCTCAAGCAGAGACTCAGTCTATGTCTGATTACATTCAGGAGAACCTGGACAGAGGATTCATCCAGAAGTCTTCCTCATCTGCTGGAGCTGGATTCTTCTTCGTGAAGAAAAAGGATGGATCTCTACGACCCTGTATCGATTACAGGGGTTTGAACCAGATTACGGTAAAGAACAGGTATCCGTTGCCATTAATTTCAGAATTGTTTGATCGTCTTAGGGGATCTAAAATTTTCACCAAACTGGATCTCAGAGGGGCTTACAATCTGATACCCATTCGTGAAGGAGACGAATGGAAGACCGCCTTTAATACCCGGGACGGACACTATGAATACCTGGTTATGCCATTTGGGCTAAGTAATGCACCAGCAGTGTTTCAGGAATTTGTAAATGACATTTTCAGAGATCTGCTTTATTCTTGTGTTGTTGTTTACCTGGACGACATTCTGATCTTCTCTGCTGATTTAGCTTCCCACCGGAGACAAGTACGTATGGTCTTACAAAGACTCAGGGAGAACAGACTCTATGCTAAGATTGAAAAGTGTCTCTTCGAGCAATCCTCTCTGCCTTTCCTGGGTTATATTGTCTCGCCTACAGGTTTAAAGATGGATCCAGAGAAGGTATCCACCATTCTGAAGTGGCCTCGCCCATGCGGTCTGAAGGCAATACAATGGTTCCTGGGGTTCGCCAACTATTACCGTTTGTTCATTCCAAACTTTTCCACTCGAGTGGCACCCTGTTATGATCCTAGTGGCTGAGGATCACAAAACGGACTAGCTAAGTTTATGAACATAGACACGAGCTCTAGGGAGGTGGTAACTGGACTGACCGCAAACCTGATCCTAACCAACACACTAAAGGAAGCCGGTGAACGTGCCTAAAATCCTGGACGTCTCGACGCAGCCTGAGAAACTATCTACTCCTGGAGGGAAAGTAAGACCTCACTTGCCTCAAGAGAAATCACCCCAAAGATATAGGAAGCCCAACAAATAATAACGGTGAGGTAAGGGGAAAACACAAACGTAGAAATGAAAACAGATTAAGCAAATGAGGCCCGCTAATGCTAGATAGCAGAAGACAGATAGGGAACTGTGCGGTCAGTAAAAAACCCTATGCAAAATATCCACGCTGAGAATACAAGAACCCCCACACCAACTAATGGTGTGAGGGGAGAAACTCAGCCCCCTAGAGCTACCAGCAAGCAAGGAAATCACATATTAGCAAGCTGGACAAAAATAAACCAAGAAACATGTGACCACTGATGGTCAAAAAATGAACCAAGCAAAACTTAGCTTCTCTTGAAGAGACTGATAACGAAGGACTGCAGGAGAGCTCCAAAATAGCACTGAAGACATTGACAGCAGGCAACAACTGAGAGTCCAGGTGAACTAAATAGGAAACCAGCTAAGAGATAACGAGACAGCTGATCCTGCCTCAGACCTGCAGAATGACACAAAGAACCACCAGACGGAGCCCAAAGACAGCACTCACACAGTACCAGTTGTGACCACAAGAGGGAGCCCAAAAACAGAGTTCACAACAGTACCACCCCCTTGAGGAGGGGTCATTGAACCCTCATCAAAACCCCCAGGGCGATCAGGATGAGCCACATGGAAGGCATGAACCAAATTGGCCGCATGAACATCAGAGGCGACAACCCAGGAATTATCCTCCTGACCATAGCCCTTCCACTTAACCAAATACTGAAGCCTACGTCTAGAAATATGAGAATTCAAGATCTTCTCCACCACGTACTCCAATTCGCCCTCAACCAGCACCGGAGCAGGGGGTTCAACAGAAGGAACCACAGGCACCACATACCTCCGCAACAAAGACCTATGGAACACGTTATGAATGGCAAACGACGCTGGGAGGTCCAAACGAAATGACACCGGGTTAAGGATTTCCAAAATCTTATAAGGACCGATGAAGCAAGGCTTGAATTTAGGAGAGGAAACCTTCATAGGAACATACCGAGAAGACAGCCATACCAAATCCCCAACAAGAAGTCGGGGAACCACACCGCGACGGCGGTTGGCAAAGCGCTGAGCCTTTTCCTGTGACAACTTCAAATTGTCCACCACATGGTTCCAAATCTGCTGCAACCTATCCACCACAGAATCCACCCCAGGACAGTCAGAAGGCTCAACCTGACCCGAGGAAAAACGAGGATGAAAACCAGAATTGCAGAAAAAAGGCGAAACCAAAGTAGCAGAACTAGCCCGATTATTAAGGGCAAACTCGGCCAATGGCAAAAAAGTCACCCAATCATCCTGATCAGCAGAAACAAAACATCTTAAATAAGTTTCCAAGGTCTGATTAGTTCGCTCGGTTTGACCATTCGTCTGAGGATGGAAGGCCGACGAAAAAGACAAATCAATGCCCATCTTAGCACAAAAGATCCACCAAAATCTGGACACAAACTGGGATCCTCTGTCAGACACAATATTTTCAGGGATGCCGTGCAAGCGAACCACATTCTGAAAAAATAGAGGAACCAAATCGGAGGAGGAAGGCAACTTAGGCAAGGGCACCAAATGGACCATTTTGGAAAAACGATCACACACCACCCAGATGACAGACATTCTCTGAGAGACTGGAAGATCCGAAATAAAATCCATGGAAATGTGCGTCCAAGGCCTCTTCGGGACAGGCAAAGGCAAAAGCAAACCACTGGCACGAGAACAGCAAGGCTTAGCCCGAGCACAAATCCCACAGGACTGCACAAAGGAACGTACATCCCATGACAAGGAAGGCCACCAGAAGGACCTAGCCACCAAATCTCTGGTACCAAAAATCCCAGGATGTCCTGCCAACACCAAAGAATGAACCTTGGAAATAACTCTGCTGGTCCATCTATCTGGGACAAACAGTCTCTCTGGTGGGCAACGGTCCGGTCTATCCGCCTGAAATTTCTGCAGCACTCGTTGCAAATCAGGGGAAATGGCAGACAAAATCACTCCCTCTCTGAGGATACCAGCCGGCTCTGAAACTCCTGGAGAGTCAGGCACAAAACTCCTAGAAAGAGCATCAGCCTTCACGTTCTTCGAACCAGGCAGGTACGAGACCACGAAATCGAAACGGGAGAAAAACAACGACCAACGAGCCTGTCTAGGATTCAGCCGCTTGGCAGACTCGAGATAAATCAGATTTTTGTGATCAGTTAAGACCACTACACGATGCTTAGCTCCCTCAAGCCAATGTCGCCACTCCTCAAATGCCCACTTCATAGCCAACAACTCCCGATTACCAACATCATAATTTCGCTCGGCAGGCAAAAACTTTCTTGAAAAGAAAGCACAAGGCTTCATCACAGAGCAATCAGAGCTTCTCTGCGACAAAACAGCCCCTGCTCCAATCTCAGAAGCATCAACCTCGACCTGAAAAGGAAGAGAGACATCAGGCTGACACAAAACTGGAGCCGAAGAAAACCGGCGCTTCAGCTCCCGAAAGGCTTCCACGGCCGCAGGAGGCCAATTAGTCACATCAGAACCCTTCTTGGTCAAATCCGTCAAGGGTTTAACCACGCCAGAAAAATTAGCAATGAAGCAACGGTAAAAATTAGCAAAACCCAAGAACTTCTGAAGACTCTTAACAGATGTAGGCTGAGTCCAGTCATGAATAGCCTGGACCTTGACTGGGTCCATCTCAATAGTAGAAGGAGAAAAAATAAAACCCAAAAAGGAAACCTTCTGTACTCCGAAGAGACATTTAGAGCCCTTCACAAATAAGGCATTAGCACGCAGGACCTGAAATACCATCCTGACCTGCTTCACATGGGACTCCCAGTCCTCAGAAAAGACCAAAATGTCATCCAGATACACAATCATAAATTTATCCAGATATTCTCGGAAGATGTCATGCATGAAGGACTGGAACACAGAAGGAGCATTAGAGAGTCCAAAAGGCATCACCAAGTACTCAAAATGGCCTTCGGGCGTATTAAATGCTGTTTTCCATTCATCCCCCTGCTTAATGCGCACAAGGTTATACGCACCATGAAGATCTATCTTGGTGAACCAACTGGCCCCCCTAATCCGAGCAAACAGATCGGACAACAGTGGCAAAGGATACTGAAATTTGACCGTGATTTTATTTAGAAGACGATAATCTATACAAGGTCTCAGAGAACCATCCTTCTTGGCCACAAAAAAGAATCCTGCACCAAGAGGGGAGGAGGACGGGCGAATATGTCCCTTCTCTAAAGACTCCTTTATATAGCTCCGCATTGCGGCATGTACTGGCACACACAAATTAAAAAGTCGTCCCTTAGGGAACTTACTACCAGGAATCAAATTTATAGCACAATCACAATCCCTGATTGTAGGCCTGCTGTACTGTTATGATCCTAGTGGCTGAGGATCACAAAACGGACTAGCTAAGTTTATGAACATAGACACGAGCTCTAGGGAGGTGGTAACTGGACTGACCGCAAACCTGATCCTAACCAACACACTAAAGGAAGCCGGTGAACGTGCCTAAAATCCTGGACGTCTCGACGCAGCCTGAGAAACTATCCACTCCTGGAGGGAAAGTAAGACCTCACTTGCCTCAAGAGAAATCACCCCAAAGATATAGGAAGCCCCCAACAAATAATAATGGTGAGGTAAGGGGAAAACACAAACGTAGAAATGAAAACAGATTAAGCAAATGAGGCCCGCTAATACTAGATAGCAGAAGACAGATAGGGAACTGTGCGGTCAGTAAAAAACCCTATGCAAAATATCCACGCTGAGAATACAAGAACCCCCACACCAACTAACGGTGTGAGGGGAGAAACTCAGCCCCCTAGAGCTACCAGCAAGCAAGGAAATCACATATTAGCAAGCTGGACAAAAATAAACCAAGAAACATGTGACCACTGATGGTCAAAAAATGAACCAAGCAAAACTTAGCTTCTCTTGAAGAGACTGATAACGAAGGACTGCAGGAGAGCTCCAAAATAGCACTGAAGACATTGACAGCAGGCAACAACTGAGAGTCCAGGTGAACTAAATAGGAAACCAGCTAAGAGATAACGAGACAGCTGATCCTGCCTCAGACCTGCAGAATGACAGAAAGAACCACCAGAGGGAGCACAAAGACAGCACTCACACAGTACCAGTTGTGACCACAAGAGGGAGCCCAAAAACAGAGTTCACAACAGCACCCATTTCGGCTTTGGCCCGGACAGGCGCGAATGCCAAGGGATGGACACCTGAGGCTGAGGAGACTTTAACTTCCCTAAAGCATGCCTTTTCCTCCGCACATGTACTTCATCGACCGGACTCCAAAAAACAATTTTTGCTTGAGGTAGACGCTTCCTCCATAGGTGCTGGCGCGGTTCTCACCCAGAAGTCGTCGTCTGGCCGGATGGTCACCTGTGGATTCTTCTTGAAAGTCTTTTCTGTTTCTAAGAGGAATTATTCCGTGGGAGATCGTGAATTGTTGGCTATCAAGTTGGCTCTGCAGGAGTGGCGTCACATTCCTGAGGGTGCTGCTCATCAGGTTATCATATACACAGATCATAAGAATCTTGCTTATCTTCAATCTGCTCAGAGACTGAATCCTTGTCAAGCCCGGTGGGCCTTGTTTTTTGCTCGATTTAATTTTGTTCTTCATTTTCGACCAGCTGATAAGAACATTAAAGCCGATGCACTTTCCAGAGCGTTTTTGCCTCCAGACTTTGTGGAAGGACCGCACCACATCATTGAACCGTCCAGATTAGTGTTGGTGGCCACGGTTAATCTTGCTCGACTCCCTCCAGGTAAAACCTTTGTTTCTACTTTAGATTGGAAACGAGTTCTTCGGTGGGGTCATTCTTCTAAATTGGCCGGTCATGCCGGTCAAAGGAAGACTCTGCTACTCATCTCCCGTTACTACTGGTGGCCTACCATGGGCAAAGATGTTCAGGAGTATGTGGCTGCTTGTCCTGCTTGTGTGCTCACAACAAGACTGATAAGCGTTTGCCCTCCGGTCGGTTATTACCTCTGTTTGTTCCTTCAGTACCCTGGCAGCACATCGCAATGGACTTCATTACTGATCTCCCCATCTCCTCTGGCTGTTCAGTCATCTGGGTTGTGGTGGATTTTTTTTTTCGAAGATGGCGCATTTTGTTCCGTTACCTGGTCTCTCGTCTGCTTCAGAGCTCGCTGATCATTTCATTCAACATATGTTCCGTCTTCATGGGTTTCCTCTCCACATCGTATCCGACAGGGGTGTCCAGTTCACCTCCAATTTCTGGAGAGCACTTTTTAAGTCTGTACAAGTGGAGCTGGACTTCTCTTCTGCATATCACCCTCAATCCAATGGGCAAGTAGAGAGGACCAATCAAATTCTGACAGGATTTTTGCGTCACTTCGTCACGTACATCATGATGACTGGATCAAGTTGCTGCCTTGGGCAGAATTCTCGTACAACAATCTAGTAAGTGAGTCTTCTGGTAAATCTCCCTTTCAGATTGTGTTTGGGCTCCAACCCAGGATTCCACTTCCCATCTCTGGGCCTTCTGGCGTTACTGCAGCTGATACCTTTATGGAGGAATTCTCAAAAGTATGGAGTGACACCAAGGTTGCCTTAGCGAGAGCTTCACTAAGTATGAAGTAGCATGCAGACAAAAGACGTCTGGAGGCTCCCTCCTTCCGGCCAGGGGATAAGGTATGGCTCTCCTCCAAGTATATCCGTCTGAAGATGCCCTCTTACAAACTGGGTCCCCGCTTCATCGGTCCATTTGAAGTCCTGAAACGGATTAACGCAGTCTCGTACAAATTGAAACTGCCGGCTTCCTTACGGGTGCCTAATTCTTTTCATGTTTCCCTCCTCAAACCCGTACTTTTGAGTTCATTTTTTAGAGATCCTGGTTCCACTCCGGATTCCGTCAGTGAGGAGGATGTGTTTGAGGTAGAGAATATCTTGGCCACTAAAAGAATGAGGGGTAAGATCTATTTTTTGGTGGATTGGAGGGGCTTCGGTCCTGAGGAGAGGTCATGGGAGCCTAGAGAGAATATCCGTGCTCCTCTTCTCCTGAAAAAATTCTACGCAGGCTTGAAAAAGAGGGGGCGTAAAGAGGGGGATACTGTTACACCCGATCTGTTTACTGTACCTCCAGGGGGTCTCTGTCGGGTCTCTAGCTCTGTGCCGGCTTCACGCTGTCTGGACACAGCCCCCACCCCTCCTTCCTCTCCTGCTTCCCGGCGTGCGGCCAGCAGGTTCCCTGGCAGGGTTCTTATGTCGCACGCGCGCTCGCTCCCGGTCTCTTAAAGAGACAGTGTGCATTTTACAAATGTTGTCTCTAGCCAATGGCGTGTGTTTTTCTGCTATTTCTGGCCCCTCCATCATAGGGAGGGCGCCGGAGCAACAAGTGCATACTGTTGCTAACTTCCGGTTCCTGTTATCTTGCGCTTCTGTTTCTGAAGTATCTGCAGGGAACTCCGCTCATTCTGTCTGTCTCCACAGATCTTCTGCTACCAGTCACCCGGTTATTCTGGACTGCTTCCGCAGTATCTACACTGGACCCGTCTAGTCCTGCCAGTCCGCCAGCCTCCCTTCTGGTCCACGCCAGTACTCCCGGTGCCAGCTTCTACTCCTACACCCGGTATCCTCCAGTCAGCTCTGCAACATCCACTAACCTTGCTGAACCGTCTGTTCAGCTGGGACAGCCGCCACGAGTTCAGGGTCTAACTGAAGGTAGTACCCATGTCCTCCAGGCATTCCATTCTGTCCCTGTTCGAGGGGACTTACTATGGGTGTCTGGGGCTCATGCAGTAACGCCCCCTTCAGAGCCCCCCAGACCGTGGTCTAGTGGTTCCACATCAAACCTTAATAAATACGAATGTGAACTTCTACATCTGTGCCTCCGTTTCCATTCGTTACAATATGGCATCGGGATGAAAGAGAAAGGCAAAGGTAAAAAGGTAATATATCACACCCCCTATACCTGTCTGGCAGGTGAGTATGTTTCTTTCATTTACTTTAACACCACCATGGCCTATTAAGCAATTGGTTTAACAACTCACAACTGCAAGATGTGTAGTTACTTGTCAAAGGGCCTGTTCCTTTGGATGGTCTATATCTACCAATCCACAAAATAGTGCTATCGACTTTTGGTCTACAATAATGACTACCATCTATAGGAGAAGCCTGAGATCTTCTGTATCTATGATAAATCAAGAAAGTCCATAACGAAAACTCTCCCAAGTGATGTTATTGAGACGAAAAGAATTATAGCTTGTAATTTGTAAGGGACACTGAATATGTGGAATACCCCACAAGTGAAATGGACAGTGTGTAAACACTTTTTTGAGATTGTATGGGATTTCCAAAGGGACTACGTCACATCAAATTCACCCATTATACTGTATTAGGCTGGTTTCACATTTGCGGTTGTGTCCGCAGCGTTTCAGACGCATAAATCAGCATGCGTCTTGATTTCATATATTTTACATTGTAGATGCAGGTGCATGTGTTCGCCTGCGTTTGCTTACGCATGTTTATTTTCGCGGTGTGCGACTGGGCGCGGCTAACGCACCATGTTGGAATTTTCGTGGTGGCAAATTTCCGCCGCCATACGCATGCGGACGCTTGTGGAGCACCCTACCAGGGCAGTGGGATACTCGGCACCAGGTCCTGTCTCTCTTAAAGGGGATGTCACGACAGCTGCGACCCGGTCCGTGGCCCTGGATGTCCAATAAAAGGGGAAAGGACTTTAAAGGGATATTGTAAATAAGTCTGTTGCGACACCATCTGAGGCACTCGGCCAATAGTGGGACTGACACTGCTCTAAAGGGGTCCTCTGGGGGATGTTGTTGCAGCAAAGTTGGTGAAGCGGGGTCCCCAGGGGTCCTATAGTGTATGGCGATGATGGTGTATGCCGGACAATGACTAAAGGACACAAGTTGTAAAGTCTTTACCTGGTTTACTGTAGTTGGCAGGCCACAGTCCAGGGTACCAGGCACGGATGGTGATGCGGCCCGGCCGTCTCAGAGGCAATGGGAGAATCTCTTTTCTAGTTGAGGTCTGTGAGCCTTTCCAACTAGCGCCATTCTATGTGAGGTCCCTGCTGCCTGAAGCTTACTGGCAAAGTCCTCTTTTCCCCTGTCCTGGGACAGGTACCTGCATGCCGGGCAGCTTGAGCTGTTTTACAGGGACTCTATAATGCCCCGGGTTCCTCAGGTGCTGCTGCGGCGTCTCAGGTGTGGTGTGGGTCGTTCACTTAAAGTTCTGAACCCTCCTGTTTTGCCAAGTGTCCTACAGTTCCTCTATAGCCTCAGGCTCCCGGTACCCAGTACTGCACTTCGGCTCTGAGGGTGCCCGGTCACAGTTCCCCTCTGAGGACTGTTCCTCTCCTCTGCTCTTTTCCTTTGAAGCTCCACCACATACAACCCTTCGGGTCTTTCTCCTTCCAGAGGCTGCAGCTCCCACGTTGCTGCTGGGCCTCTCTGTCTGCTCTCTCAGACTTCCTTCTCCTTCTCTGTCTCTCCTAGACTGGTTAACTCCTCCTCCAGACCAGGACATATCCATATTTGAGGGAAGCTCCCCTGAATCCAGGTCCTGAGCTCCCCCTCATGGTCTGAATTTGGAATATGTTGCATGTGAGTGCCTTACCTGATAAAGGGAATTCCATTGCCTCTGAGCATGATATCACCCTCCCTGAAAGGAAGATAACATCTCTGCAACAGCTGGTTACCTGGGGTGTTGCACTTGCGGAAGGAGTGCGTCAAATAAACGCATTACAGTCTATGGGAAAGCATGCGTATGCAAGTACATG
Organism: Ranitomeya variabilis; assembly: GCF_051348905.1. Classification (NCBI taxonomy): domain Eukaryota; kingdom Metazoa; phylum Chordata; class Amphibia; order Anura; family Dendrobatidae; genus Ranitomeya; species Ranitomeya variabilis. The sequence continues at coordinate 848,328,424 of NC_135233.1, read as the reverse complement.
TGTACGATTGTGTTTGCGTACGCATGTGTTTTTATGAGTTAACATGTCTAGGAACTTGTTTTAAGCCACCCCCCAAACAAACCTTATAAAAGAAGGTGTGAGCAGTGGAAATCCAGTACTCTCAAGACTCTGGAAGCGATACAAGCATTACAGCATCTTTTTTGGAAGACTCTGACTATCAAAATGTAAGTATACAAGCTATATGTCTGCCTGTCTGTTTTTCTCCCTGCAGTCTGTAATCATTTCTGTCTCTCTTGCAGCATTCCTCATCATGTCCTCCAATGACGATCAGAGCTCACAGAGTGGACAAGAGACTGAAGTGAGTACATTTGCGAGTGATTTGTAAGTATTCACTGTCACTATTTTACACGTGGCAAAATATGTATTTTTCTTTTTACAGTACCATTCCAATGCAGAAGATCAAGAGCAGCAGGCTCACTTCCAAGTTCTGGTGGCAAGACGGCGTGTAAGTATTCTTGACTGTTTTTGGTACTCTTGACTGGTATTATTTATTCTTGACTGTTTTTGGTACTCTTGACTGTCTTTTTTTCTTTTTGACTGTTTTGTTTTAAGTGTTTTATCTTTCCAACATTAATGTCTTTGTTTCCTTTCCAGGTCCCACAACGGGAGGAGGATTTCATAGACAACGACCTCCTCATCACCTTGGTGCAGGAGCGAGTTGCATTTTGGGACACCTGGGAGCAGCAGCACTCGGACGCTGTGGTGATTCGGCGGCTGTGGAATGAGGTGGCCCAAGCGCTGGTGGATGACTGGGACAATGCCATGTCAGGAATAAGAAAGGCTTTTCATAAGTATTGCAGTGTGGTCTGATGCGGCAGTGAACCTGAAGGCCGGGATCACACAACCGTGTGCGAGAAACTCCTGCGAGGTTCTCACATCACACACGGTTGTGTGATCCCAGCCTAAAGAGCATTGTTTAACAATTTTTTTTTCCCTATTCACAGTGAATAAAGTCAAAACCCGTTGGCATTCGATGAAGAGTCGCTTCAGCAAGGACCTGAGACAGGAGATCCAAGTTCGCAGTGTTGCTGCATAGTGTTGAGCATTCCGATACCGCAAGTATCGGGTATCGGCCGATATTTGTGGTATCGGAATTCCGATACCGAGTTCCGATATTTTTGCGATATTGGGAATCGGGATCGGAATGCATATTCATGTGTAAAATAAAGAATAAAAATAAAAAATAGGGATATACTCACCCTCTGACGCGCCCTGGTTGTAACCGCTGCAACCGACAGCCTCCGTTCCTAAGAATGAGCGAGTGAAGGACCTGTGATGACGTCGCGGTCTTGTGATTGGTCGCGTGAGCAGTCACATGAGCGGTCACGCGACCAATCACAAGCCGCCACGTCATCGAAGGTCCTTCACTCGCTCATTCTTAGGAACGGAGGCTGCCGGTTAACACCGCTAGGTCCAGGATCCGCCGGAGGGGTGAGTATATCCATATTTTTTATTTTTATTCTTTATTTTTTACATGAATATGGATCCCAGGGCCTGAAGGAGAGTTTCCTCTCCTTCAGACCCAGGGAACCATCCAGGATAGCTTCCGATACTTGTGTCCCATTGACTTGTATTGGTATCGGGTATCGGTATCGGCGATATCCGATATTTTTCGGGTATCGGCCGATACTATCCGATACCGATACGTTCATGTATCGGAAGGTATCGCTCAACACTATTGCTGCAGCAAGGATAGGGAAATACAAATATCACCGGGTGCTGTCTTTCCTGAGGCCTGTCCTTGCTCAGAGAACATAAGTATTTTTGTGTTGTATTCCATTGTGTTGTATTCACTAATCTGAATTTTTCTGTTCCACAGGCGTTGGCGCTTTTACATTTGTTATTTTTGGGTAGTAATGTTTTACTTTTCTTTTCGTTTCACAGAACCTGTAGCAGTACCCTCGAACCTGGATCGTCCTCTGGAGCAGTCCATCATCGAACAGCCACGGACCAGTCCCAGTCATCCACCAGCGAAGCAGCAAGTGTGCCGGCATCACAGGCTGGAGAATAGGCAGCTGGTCCTTCAGGTGTTCCCCTGTCCCAGTCCTCTGCCTCTTTTTTTGGGGCTCTTCCCAAAAGCGGCAGAAGGCCTCGGACAGGTCATTCACGCACAAGTTTATTCACTTGAGCTCGTTCTTCCAGAATGGCTTGAAGGCGCTGGGAGATAGACTGGAAAGTGGTCTGACCCATATTAATACACTTTTCCAGGATGTCAACCGTCTGGAAGCTAACCTCCAGAGACCAGCACACCATTTTTTTTAATAAGATAGAGCAGGGCATGTCGGAACACCTTACACCTGAACTCCAGCTCAACGTGATGCAGGCCTGCAATGCTGCTTACGTTCAGGCTATGCAGCAGACTCGGTACTTACACCAGGCACAGTTGGTATTTTCACCTGTGCAACCAATTACACACTTAACATCAATACCGAGTTCTGCTGCATACCACTGTACGGCCACCGCCATGCCCACTCCTGGCGCACACCACTACACCGCCACCACCATGCTGGGTGCTGCTGAAAGCCACTCCACCACCACCACCATGCCGAGTCCTGCTCCTGCACGGCTGACCACCGCCAACACCACTAGGCCGCATGAAGATCCTGCACGGCTGTCCACTGCCACCACCAGACCGGGTCCACATTGTGAAAGACCTGCTGACTCCACCACTCCCACCCTCCCAAGGAGACACAAAAAAAGGAAGCTGACACATAAAATGGGACAGAAAGCTAAAAGGACTAAAGGCAGCAGAAGTGTTGTACTACCTCCACCCTCACCTCCCAATGTATCTGTGTTGTCCAGTTTTTCTCTCCCTTCCAATGTGTCTCTCCCATCCCATGCTTCCACTCCTAATGTGTCTACTTCCATCCTTGACCTCCCAGACCCCACAAGTTTAGTTAGCCCTTCCCCTGGAACCCCTTCATCATCCACCCGTAGCCAATCCTCCCAGCTCCACACACCCCAGGTCCATAACATTTCCCCCTCATTGGTACGTAAAAGTTAATTTTTTTTTGTAAATAAATTAGTGTTGTTTTTCTCCAATCACTGCTTGATCTTTGTCTCTTTCGTCGCCGTAAACACAAATGTCGCCGTGTGCACACACTCTGTGTTTTTTCCACCTCATACCTCCATGACACGCAATCTACTGCCCCTCTTCTTTATTTGCTTTACAATGCAGCTTTGCTTCTTGTGTTTGTAATGAAGCTATGAGGTGGCAAAAACACAAAGAGGACTGAAAATCCTCCAAAAATATATATATTAACTAGCTGTTTCCAGCCAGCTAATGCTCGGCACGCTCATTGCTATCTAATTAACGCTGCTGGTGATTAACCTAAAGTAAATAATGACAACATTCAATAGCGCTTACGCAGGTGGTAAATTAACTTAAAATGAAGTTAATAGCAATAATAATCTTAAAAAATTTGAATAATACTAATAATACATTTTATTCAGTAGTGTAAAATCAAAAACAAATTGGATTCAGTAAGATGTGCGTTTTTTATTCATTCCAGCATCTAAACAAATTTCATAACGAAACATAAATTGGTGGGGGGTGGGATTATGTGTGGTAATGTGGTGGGGGGCAGGATTATGTGTGGTGATGTGTTGGGGGTGCAGGATTATGTGTGGTGATGTGGTGGGGGGGCGGGATTATGTGTGGTAATGTGGTGGGGGGTGGGATTATGTGTGGTGATGTGGTGGGGGGCAGGATAATGTTTGGTAATGTGGTGGGGCAGGATTATCTGGGTAATGTGGTGGGGGCAGTATTATGTGTGGTGATGTGGAGGGCGGCATATATGGTAATGTGGTTGGGGGTGGGATCATGTGTGGTAATGTGGTCGGGGACAGGATTATGTGTGGTGATGTGGTGGGGGGCGGGATTATGTATGGTAATGTGATGGGGCGGGATTATGTGTAGCAATGTGGTGGGGGGCGGGATTATGTGTGGTGGGGGCAGGATTATGTGTGGTGATGTGGTGGGGCGGGATTATGTGCGGTGATGTGGTGGGGGCGGGATTATGTATGGTAATGTGATGGAGCGGGATTATGTGTAGCAATGTGGTGGGGGGCGGGATTATGTGTGGTGGGGGAAGGATTATGTGTGGTGATGTGGTGGGGGCGGGATTATGTGCGGTGATGTGGTGGGGGTGGGATTATGTGTGGTAATGGGGTGGGGGGCGGGATTATGTGTAGTGATGTGTTGGGTTGCGGGATTATGTGTGGTAATGTGGTGGGGGCGGGATTATGTGTGGTAATGTGGTGGGGGGTGGGATTATGTGTGGTGATGTGGTGGGGGGGTGGGATTATGTGTGGTAATATGGTCACTGTGTGCTGCATATTATAGTGCTGGGCAGACCGCCTGTTAATACAAGGGGCGTCATTAATAGGTTGCATACCAGACACTGTGCACCACACTTATCAGTGTGGCTGGCGTCCTATGTGAGTTATATCAATGTGCATTTTTTCTACTAGGCAGCCAACCCCTGCAATGTTTGGAGGGTGGGGGTGGTTGTTTTTATCAAGTAGTTTGCACTTGTGCCTCTCCTAGCCTTTATCAGTGGAGGCCTGCTGCATCCTGCTAAGTGTGCATTTGTCATCAGACAGGGTTTTGGGAAGGCCGTATCTCATTGTATGTATTTTTAGTGGTAATGTGGTGGGGGGTGGGATTGTGTGTGGTAATGTGGTGGGGGGCGGGATTATCTGTGGTAATGTGGTAGGGGGCGGGAAATATGTGTGGTGCGGGGGCGGGATTATGTGTGGTGATGTGGTGGGGGGGCGGGATTATGTGTAGTAACGTGGGGGGCGGGATTATGTGTGGTAATAAGTTGGAGGGGCAGGATTATGTGTGGTAATGAGTTGGGGGGGCGGGATTATGTGTGATGATGTGGTGGGGGGCGGGATTATGTGTGGTGATGTGGTGGGGGGGCAAGATTATGTGTGGTAATGTGGTGGGGGGGCAAGATTATGTGTGGTAATGTAGTGAGGGGCGGGATTATGTGTGGTGATGTGGTGGGGGGTGGGATTATGTGTTGTAATGTGGTGGGGGGCAGCATTATGTGTGGTGATGTGGTGGGGGCGGGATTATGTGTGGTGATGTGGTGGGGGGCGGGATTATGTGTGGTGATGTGGTGGGGGGCGGGATTATGGCTGGTGATGTGGGGGGCGGGATTATGTGTGGTGATGTGGTGGGGGGGTGGGATTATATGTGGTGATGTGGTGGGGGGCAGGATTATGTGTGATAATGTGGTGGGGGGCAGGATTATGTGTTGTAATGTGGTGGGGGGTGGCATTATGTGTGGTGATGTGGTGGGGGGCAGGGTTATGTGTGGTAATGTGGTGGGGGGGCGGGATTATGTGTGGTGATGTGGTGGGGGGGCGGGATTATGTGTGGTAATGTGGTGGGGGGCGGGATTGTGTGTGGTAATGTGGTGGGGGGCGGGATTATCTGTGGTAATGTGGTAGGGGGCGGGAAATATGTGGTGCAGGGGCAGGATTATGTGTGGTGATGTGGTGGGGGGCGGGATTATGTGTAGTGACATGGGGGCGGGATTATGTGTGGTAATATGTTGGAGGGGCAGGATTATGTGTGGTAATGAGTTGGGGGGGCGGGATTATGTGTGGTGATGTGTTGGGGGGCGGTATTATATGTGGTGATGTGTTGGGGGGCGGGATTATGTGTGGTGATGTGTTGGGGGCAGAGCTACTGTGCAAGGGGCAGGATTAGCTTGTAATCACGATGCCTCTTATATATATATAGATACAGCAAAAAAGGTCAGGGACCAACAATGCTCACCTGCCCAGGTGTCAGCACTAGTGCACTCAGGATGCAGTGTTTTCTGCATCTTGAGTGCACTAGTTTTGACACATGGGCAGGTGAGTAAAGATATGAGGTGGATTAGCTCCATCATCTCTTCCGTCTGCAGTAATATTTAGAAATAGAGAAATGTAGACTGAAGAGATGATGGAGCTAATCCAATATCACCTACCATAGCACTGACCTCAGAGAGAAGAGGTGTAGTGTAAAGCATGGGTTACTTAACCCAATTTGGTTATAATCCAATCCCTGTCTCATGCAATCTGCATGATACAGTGAGTGGATTATATAAAAACTGTTGTTGTGAACTGGTGATCACCTTATTAACCTTAAAAAAAGTATTCTAATATAAAGGGCACTTGGAACAGGTGTTTAACTAGAGGTGTTTTATTGTCAGCAAACATTAAAGTACATTTTAATAATTACAGGTACATAACATTACAGAACATCACAAGAACAGTAAACCATGTCATCTTGCCAGGACAGACGTACACTCTCAGAAGTAGGATTCAAATGTATGCCTCATTTGGGCAACTTCAACTGTTGTCCTGAGATGGTGATGATGGCAATCAGGCAATGGGTTAGAAACAGGTTCATCAAGTTCAATGTTGGGTCATTCTTTAGCCATTATGTAGTTGTGCAGAGCCACAGACGCCTTGACAACCTCATCTACTGTCTCAATTTTGAGATTAATGGCTGTCCCTAAAATGCACCATTTTGAGACAAGGATACCAAAGGCACACTCGATTGTTCTTCGTGCCCTGGTCAGTCTGTAATTAAAAATTCTTTTTGAGTGTGTCAAGTCCTGACTGGAGTATGGTTTCAGGAGGTTTCCACACATCTGAAAGGCCTCATCCCCAACCACAACAATTGGCATTGGTGGGCCTTGAGTGTTGGGAATAGGTTGTGGCAGGGGGACATTGAAATTATTTCCATACAACCATTGGCCCATGTCCGAGTTTTTAAATGTCTGGGAGTCATTACCACGGCCAAAAGATCCAATGTCCATGGCGACAAAACTACAGTCCGCAGCTGCAATTGCCATGAGCACTATGGAAAAATATTTTTCATAATTAAAGTATTCAGATCCAGTTCCAGCCGGTTTGGTGATTCTAATATGTTTTCCATCCATTGCTCCCAAACAGTTGGGGAAATTACAAATTTGCCAGTATTTCTCCGCATTTTCCTGCCAGATTTCCGTGGAGGGTAGGGGGATAAATTCCTCACGGAGAACATCCCACAAAGCCCGGCATGTGGCTGCGATAATCCCAGAGAGTGTGGAAATTCCTATCTGGAACTGAAAATGGAGAGATGATAGGTTCTCTCAGGTAGCCAGGAATCTGCAGAACAGAGAAAGAAAAAAAAATCAGAATAATAATATTTATGACAGGGGTTCTGCAAAACGGAGAAAGGAAAAAAAAAAACGAAAATGACATGGCTTTTATAACAATAATATTTAGGATAGTTTTTTGCAAAACAAAAAAAGGGAAAAATATTAAGTACATTGCAGAACAATGGTAATTATGACAGGCGTTAATGTTTAAATATTACGTACCTTAGCGCCACCAGCAGACGTTCCTCAGCAGGAATCGCTCTACGGAGCTGGGTGTCCTGCCTGCTGATGGCACCTTGTACACGGTCCAGCAATTCCATAAAGCTGTCTTTACACATCCTCGTGTACTCGAAATATTTCTCTGGGTTTTCACGGAGCTCACTAAATAAGGAGTGGTAGGGTACGTGTCCACGGTCAGGATGGCCGGCGGTATCGCCGGAGCAGCGAAGCCGCTCGGCGCTAAGCCTCACCCCCTTTCTGGGATGCGATGATGCCGGATGTGTTAACTGTACACATCCGGGATCATCGCACCCTCGCATAGCGCCCTGTGATATTACTTGCGGCGACGCAGCGTCGCCGCAGGTAGCACGGACATGCTGCGATCTGAAAAGACGCGCAGCATGTCCGGAGTCGCAGGGAAGTCGGATGCGTGTTTCCACGCATAGTGGGCACGGGATTTCATAAAATCCCCTCCACTATGCTGGAACATCTGGATGCTGCGTGTTTGACGCTGCAGCTCTGCGCAGCGTCAAACAAGCAGCGTTTACTGACCGTGGACACATACCCGCAGGCTCCACAGCTCTGTTGGAGTTCAAGAATCGGGTGCTGCAAAAAGCGCTGACGCTGTCTTCTCTGTTTTTCTCTTTTCTGTTCTTGCTCACAAGCAAATGCAAAGGAAAGAAACAAGTTGACATCCAAATCCAGATTCCGATAGAAACTCTCCATTCGAAGATCCATCTTGACAAAGGATACAGGAGCCAAACGTGAGGATTTCATCTGTACAAGGGTTCATATACAGAAATCCCATGAGCCACGCCCATTTGGCGTGACTTGATTCAAGGAAATTCTCCTTGAAATTTTTTTTCTTATCAAATGCATGCGCATAAAAACGCGAACGCATGCAAACGCGTGCAAACGTTGCGTTTTTTTATCCGTCATGCGTAAGTTCATGCGAATAAAAAAAACAGCGTTATCATGCGTTTGCATGCATTTTTCCATGCGGTTGCAGTTGTGGACGAGACGCTACGGACTCAACCGCAAATGTGAACCTAGCCTTACTTTACTTCATTATTGATATTTTGTGCTAGCCCTTTTTCTGCTTTGACCTCATTAATACAAATCAAACTATTATTTATCAAGTATTTTGTAAACATTTTTCTTTTGGTATGTATTACTAGTGGGGTTTACTTTTTCTGTTGTTGAGGGGCCATAGGTAATGGATTTGCACCGCTTACGGTTAGCATTTTATAATATCACATGACCATGGAATTTTCATCCCTTTGCTATACAATTGGGGTTTGGTTAGCCTGGGTGAGTCTGATATGCTACTATCTATCAATCTTCTACCATAACATTATCCATGCCTGTAGTCTAGTAATATGATATTCTAATTTGTTACTTATTAGCATAGGGTAGAGACAGGGACTACCTGTGGTCTTCTGTACTTATTCAAGCTCTAATACCTCTTAGCAGGATGACATTCTTCCGATAACTTATAAATATATGTTATTATAATAGTGCTTATTTCACACACTTAGTGTATACATTTAATTTAATGCCTTTTTATAAGTGCATGCTGTCTTTTGACATATTCAATATAGGCATAGTTTCTATGCATATTGAATCAAGAGATTGAGCACTATACCATGTATTGTATCATTACTCTATACATCAAATTAATATTTATTTGTATATTGTGTTAGCACATGATTTGTTTAAAAAGGCCAGACATTGTCCACCCATTTGGTGGTATGATAAACCTGATTGCTCACTATTGTTGTGCTGTCAATGGTATTCGACAAAACATCATCCTTTATTAATATCAGTATTCTGGTCCACATGTATGGTGATTATTGTATGTTTTAGAAAAAAAGGATCGATAGCCCAGGTATGAATAAACTTTTTTATTTTTCTTCCATTCCATTAAAAAATGGAGGTATTGTCCTGACAGGTTAAAAAGAATCCAACATTCTGTGCAATAGCAGCTATCGAATCTATACACACCGATAGCTGCTACTGCGCATGCGCGGTGGGCGCCATTTTCACATTGACTTTTTTTCCTTCGCTCAATTAAATAAGCAAAGGGGATTAAAGGGACACTGTCACCTGAATTTGGAGGGAACAATCTTTAGCCATAGGGGCGGGGTTTTCGGGTGTTTGATTCACCCTTTCCTTACCTGCTGGCTGCATGTTGGCTGCAATATGGGATTGAAGTTCATTCTCTGTCCTCCATAGTACACGCCTGCGCAAGGCAAGATTGCCCGCCTTAGGGCACAAGAATCTCATTAACACAAAACTGAAAATAAATATTATGAAACAACCACAACATGGATTTCATCAACCAAGGCATGAATTTAATCAGTATAACGGCACCAACCTGACACTATCTGTAGGTTACTATGCACAATCCTGCTGACAGGTTCCCTTTAAATTCAAAGCTGTAAATGCTGGCCCAGACCCTGTCTCATGCATGGCCTGTGCCTGACTGCTGTGCCACTATAACATTTCTAATGTGGGTCAATTGGTGCCACTTTTCCTGGTGCCCCTAACTTTTTGGAAATGTTTGGACCCAAAGTTGGGTCTCCTTCACGTGTGTTGTCAGTAGCAGTAGGGCTCCCAGACCTGCAAGCCTGCAATTACTTTCAGCCAACTACCTGTGTTACTATCCTTAACCCCTTCACCCCCAAGGGTGGTTTGCACGTTAATGACCAGGCCAATTTTTACAATTCTGACCACTGTCCCTTTATGAGGTTATAACTCTGGAACGCTTCAACGGATCTTGGCGATTCTGACATAGTTTTCTCGTGACATATTGTACTTCATGACAGTGGTAAAATTTATTCGATACAACTTGCGTTTATTTGTGAAAAAAACGGAAATTTGGCGAAAATTTAGAAAATTTTGCAATTTTCCAAATTTGAATTTTTATGCCCTTAAATCACAGAGATGTGTCACTCAAAATACTTAATACGTAACATTTCCAACATGTCTACTTTACATCAGCACAATTTTGGAACCAAAATTTTTTTTTGTTAGGGAGTTATAAGGGTTAAAAGTTGACCAGCAATTTCTCATTTTTACAACACCATTTTTTTTTAGGGACCACATCTCATTTGAAGTCATTTTGAGGGGTCTATATGATAGAAAATACCCAAGTGTGACACCAATCTAAAAACTGCACTCCTCCAGGTGCTCAAAACCACATTCAATAAATTTATTAACCCTTCAGGTGTTTCACAGGAATTTTTGGAATGTTTAAATAAAAATTAACATTTACATTTTTTTTACACAAAATTTATTTCAGCTCCAATTTGTTTTATTTTACCAAGGGTAACAGGAGAAAATGGACCCCAAAAGTTGTTGTACAATTTGTCCTGAGTACGCTGATACTCAATATGTTGGGGTAAACCACTGTTTGGGCGCATGGCAGAGCTCGGAAGGGAAGGAGCGCCATTTGGCTTTTCAATGCAAAATTGACTGGAATTGAGATGGGACGCCATGTTGCTTTTGGAGAGCCCCTCATGTGCCTAAACATTGAAACCCCCCACAAGTGACACCATTTTGGAAAGTAGCCCCCTTAAGGAACTTATCTAGATGTGTGGTGAACACTTTGACCCAACAAGTGCTTCACAGAAGTTTATAATGCAGAGCCGTAAAAATAAAAAATCATATTTTTTCACAAAAATGATCTTTTCGCCCCCAATTTTTTATTTTCACAAGGGTAACAGGATAAATTGGACCCTAAAAGTTGTTGACCAATTTGTCCTGAGTACGCTGATACCCCATATGTGGGGTAAACCACTGTTTGGGCGCATAGCAGAGCTCGGAAGAAAAGGAGCGCCATTTTACTTTTCAATGCAAAATTGACTGGAATTAAGATGGGACGCCATGTTGCGTTTGGAGAGCCCCTGATGTGCCTATACATTGAAACCCCCCACAAGTGACACCATTTTGGAAAGTAGACCCCCTAAGGAACTTATCTAGATGTGTTTTGAGAGCTTTGAACCCCCAAGTGTTTCACTACAGTTTATAATGCAGAGCCGTGAAAATAAAAATTCTTTTTTTTTTTCACAAAAATGATTTTTTAGCCCCAAGTATTGTATTTTCACAAGGGTAACAGGATAAATTGGACCGCAAAAGTTGTTGTCCAATTTGTCCTGAGTACGCTGATACCCCATATGTGGGGGGGAACCACTGTTTGGGCGCATGGCAGAGCTTGGAAGGGAAGAAGCGCCATTTGGAATGCAGACTTAGATGGATTGGTCTGCAGGCGTCACGTTGCATTTGCAGAGCCCCTGATGTACCCAAACAGTACAAACCCCCCACAAGTGACCCCATATTGGAAACTAGACCTCCCAAGGAACTTATCTAGATGTGTTGTGAGAACTTTGAACCCCCAAGTGTTTCACTACAGTTAACAACGCAGAGCCGTGAAAATAAAAAATCCTTTTTTTCCCACAAAAATAATTTTTAGCCCCCCAAATTTTTATTTTCCCAAGGATAACAAGAGAACTTCGACCCCAAAAGTTGTTGTCCAATTTGTCCCGAGTACGCTGATACCCCATATGTTGGGGTAAACCCCTGTTTGGGCGCACGGTAAAGCTCGGAAGGGAAGGAGCACTGTTTTACTTTTTCAACGCAGAATTGGCTGGATTTGAGATCGGACGCCATGTCGCCTTTGGAGAGCCCCTGATGTGCCTAAACAGTGGAAACCCCCCAATTCTACCTGAAACCCTAATCCAAACACACCCCTAACCCTAATCCCAACGGTAACCCTAACCACACCCCTAACCCTGACACACCCCTAACTCTAATCCCAACCCTAATTCCAACCGTAAATGTAATCCAAACCCTAACCCTAACTTTAGCCCCAACCCTAACCCTAACTTTAGCCCCAACCCTAACCCTAACTTTAGCTCCAACCCTAGCCCCAACCCTAACCCTAGCTCTAACTCTAGCTCTAACCCTAGCCCTAACCCTAGCCCTAACCCTAACCCTAGCCCTAACCCTAACCCTAACCCAAGCCCTAATGGGAAAATGGAAATAAATACATTTTTTAATTTTTTTATTTTTCGCTAACTAAGGGGGTGATGAAGGGGGGTTTGATTTACTTTTATAGCGTTTTTTTTAGCGGATTTTTATGATTGGCAGCCGTCACACACTGAAAGCTTTTTATTGCTAAAAATATTTTTTGCATTACAACATTTTGAGACCTATAATTTTTCCATATTTTGGTACACAGAGTCATGTGAGGTCTTGTTTTTTGCGGGACGAGTTAACGTTTTTATTGGTAACATTTTCGGACACGTGACAGTTTTTGATCACTTTTTATTCCGATTTTTGTGAGGCAGAATGACCAAAAACCAGCTATTCATGAATTTCTTTTGGGGGAGGCGTTTATACCGTTCCACGTTTGGTAAAATTGATACAGCAGTTTTATTCTTTGGGTCAGTACGATTACAGAGATATCTCATTTATATCATTTTTTTTATGTTTTGGCGCTTTTATACGATAAAAGCTATTTATAGAAAAAATAATTATTTTGGCATCGCTTTATTCTGAGGACTATAACTTTTTTATTTTTTTGCTTATGATGTTGTATGGCAGCTCGTTTTCTGCAGGACAAGATGACGTTTTCAGCGGTACCATGTTTATTTATATCCGTCTTTTTGATCGCGTGTTATTCCACTTTTTTTTCGGCGGTATGATAATAAAGCGTTGTTTTTTGGCTCGTTTTTTTTTTTTTTTTCTTACGGTGTTCACTGAAGGGGTTAACTAGTGGGACAGTTTTATAGGTTGGGTCATTACGGACGCGGCGATACAAAATATGTGTACTTTTTTTTTGTTGGTTTTTTTAGATAAAGAAATGTATTTATGGGAATAATATATACCGTATTTTTCGCTTTGTAAGACGCTCCGGATTATAAGACGCACCCCAAATTTTGAGGAGAAAAATAGGAAAAAACTTTTTTTAATAAATTGGGGGGGCTTCTTATAATCCATGCGTCTTATTGCTTACCAGGGGTTGTGGCTGCGGTGGATCAGGGTCCCAGGGTCGTTGCTGGAGGCAGGAGTGGAGCATTGCTGCAGGCTGGGATGATGGGGTCTGCAGGGGGGCTTCGGTGCTGCATGGGGGCTGCTGTGCTGCAGGCTGAGATGAGGGGTGCTGCAGGGGGCTCTGGTGCTGCAGGGGGCTCTGGTGCTGCAGGGGGCTCTGGTGCTGCAGGGCTATCTCCAGTGCTGCAGGGCTGTCTCCAGGGCTGTCTCCGGTGCTGTGGGGGGCTCTGGCGACATTTTGTGAAAGACCAGAGCCCCCAGCCGTTCGTCCATGCGTTCCTGTATGACTGACTCCGGGAAAATGGCCACCGGAATCTCGAGAGATGAGATCTCAGTGCTGAAATCTCATCTCCCGAGATTCCGGCGGCCATTTTCCCGGAGTTAGTCATACTGGAACGCATGGACGAACTGCCGGGGGGCTCTGGTCTTTCACAAAATGTCGCCAGAGCCCCCCGCAGCACCGGAGCCTCCAGCATCACCCGGGGCAGCAGCGGACAACCCCGGCAGCGGCGGCGGGCGACAGCGGCGGCGGGCGGTAGCGGCGGCGGACACCCCCTCATCCCAGCCTGCAATGGTAAGCGGTATATCCGCTTTGTTAGACGCACCCACATTTCCCCCCAAATTTGGGGGAAATAAAGTGCGTCTTACAAAGCGTAAAATACGGTATATATTTTTTACTTTATTTAGGAATTTTTTTTTTTTTTTTACACATATGGAAATTCTTTTTTTTACTTTTTTACTTTTTCCCAGGGGGGACATCACAGATCGCCAATCTTACAGTTTGCATAGCACTCGGCGATCTCACTCATCGCTGCAGGCTTACAGAGCTGCAGCTGCAGCCTGCTCCTGACCCGGAAGTTCTCCCTGCAGGACCCGGATGCAGCCCCGTGGCCATTTTGGATCAGGGGACTGCAGGGAGGAGACGCTCGGTACAAGGTGAGTACAGTCATTCTCAGAACCTTTCCCAAATGAGTCTCAATAGCGTTACTCACGGTCAGCGGCAGGCCGAGGATGAGAATTTCCATGATTGCCACTTACCGCGAGTGAACTACGAAGTCTCTTTCTGAGAACTTTATTATGAGTCTCCAAAGGACTCGATTGGCATTGTGGGAAATTTCTCTATTAGATTACTGTCGAAACTTCCTGGATTTATTTTTAATTGATAAATGAGTAAACAAGGGCGTGTGGAGGAGTTTTTATTCAAATAAAGTATTTTTTTCTTGTAGGTCTGTGTTGTTTTAGCTATTCACTTACCGGGTATATAGATAATAGATGCCACTTCATTACTAATTTCTGGGCATGATATCATTGGACATTACACAGCTGACATCAACCCCAGCTTGCCAACATATCAAGGCTAGCATGAAGAGCTGGCCAAAATGTCAGAATTGGCACATCTAATGAATATGCCTTTTCTGGGCTGGCTTCAGGTTGCTCTTTTAGGCTGGGGTGGGACAAATATCCATGGACTTTCCCAGCCCCAGGTGTTGTCACGGGGAGACTAGGTGGGCAAGTGCTAATAACCCGGGCCCCTGCAATTTCCCTCAGACTAGGGAAATCCTGACTGACCCTCTACCTAGAGTTTACACTGATGGTGTGCATGTCTAGGCCTCGACCCTCGCCCCTGTCTCCTGTTTCAACCCTAGGCTGAAACCACCGCCCACCACCCAGTGAAAAGATCATACACCAATACCCACAGTTAGAACAGACAAGGATAATGGAAAATATACACCACGCTGCAGTCACTCAGGAATACACTATAAATGCGCAGGGCAAAATAAATACAAATATAGGAAGGAGTAAATAAGACAAAGGGAAATACACCACCAGCAACGATACTCCAACTTCTAGCTCACCACTCCAGACTGAGATAACAAAGCACAAGACAGAAGCTATAATCGGCGACGCCCAATGTTCAGGAGAACTATTTAAAGGCAATGGGCATGGCCCAGCTTCCAATCCGAGCATCAGGTAAATTAACCCCGGACCAGCTAGATAAAATCTAGCCGAAGCCAATGAGCACATAGTGGTCAAAAGCGGAATTACCACTGTCTGTCGAACGACCTGGTCTGAACAGCGTCCGACATGACAGTACCCCGCCTTCTACGAGGGACCCCAGGGCCCTCACGGCTTATAGGACCCGGCTTGTCCGGATGGCAACGGTGAAAAAACCTGACCAGCCGATCTGCATGAATGTCCGAGGCTGGTACCCAGGACCTCTCCTCAGGCCCATAACCACGCCAGTGTACCAAGCACTGTAAAGTGCGGTGCACTACATGAGAGTCAACCACCTTGGAGACTTCAAACTCCAAATTACCATCCACCAAGATTGGAGGTGGCATAGGCGCCGCGACCACAGAACCCACCACCTTCTTTAAAAGAGACCTGTGGAACATGTTGTGTATCTTATACACCGTAGGAAGCTCCAATCGGTATGCTACTGGGTTAATGACGGCGGTGACCCTAAATGGACCAATAAACCGTGGACCCAATTTAAGGCATGGTATTTTGAGTCGTATGTTTTTTGTGGATAACCACACCCAGTCATCCACACTCAGGTCTGAACCTGGCACACGCCTACTGTCACCCACACTCAACAGGCGCTGTTTAACTCTCCTCCAGACTGATGACAATTGTGCTCCTAACTGGTCCTTCTCCGGAATGCTGGAAGAGCCCCCCTGACTCAAAGTACAAAATTGAGGATGTAGCCCGTAAACACAAAAAAAGGAGACTCCCCAGACGACTCCTGGCGGTGATTATTGATGGCAAACTCAGCCAAAGGAAGGAACGTAGACCACTCCTCCTGGTTATCAGAGACAAAGCAGCGTAAGCACTGTTCCAAATTTTGGTTCATACGCTAAGTCTGACCATTTGACTGAGGATGAAACGCCGAAGAATGAGACAACTTGATCCCCAGCCGTGAGCAAAATGCTTTCCAAAATTTTGCCACAAACTGAGTACCCCTATCAGACACGATGTCAGACGGAACCCCATGAAGTCTGACCACCTCCTGCACGAATACCTGAGCCAGAGTCTTAGCGTTAGGCAACGAAGGCAAAGACACAAAGTGCAACATTTTTGAAAACCGATCAACAATCACCAAGATGACCCTGTTCCCAGCTGAGGAGGGCAAATCAGTGATGAAATCCATGGAGATTTCCGTCCATGGCTTACTAGGTACCTCAAGAGGAAGTAGTGTGCCAACAGGACGGGAGCGGGGCGTCTTAGCCCTAGCACACGTGGTACAAGCTGACACGTATGAGACCACATCCTGTCGGATCTTGGGCCACCAAAACCGACGTGACACCAACTCCAAGGTACCTCTAACCCCTGGGTGGCCAGCCAGGACAGCATCATGATGCTCCGCCAAAACCTTTAGGCGGAGATGAAGCGGTACAAAAGATTTGTTGATGGGAAGCTCAGATGGTACCTCCTCCTGAGCCTCGGCAATCTCAGCCTCAACCTCGGTAGTGAGAGCCGAAACCACAACACCCTTTTGGAGGATGGGTACTGGATCCTCCCGAGGTTCTCCCCCCAGAAAACACCTGGATAGAGCATCCGCCTTAGTGTTTTTAGACCCCGGTCTGTAAGTGACAACAAAATTGAACCGCGTGAAAAACAATGCCCAGCGAGCCTGCCTGGGGGACAGACGCTTGGCTGACTCCAAATACAGCAGATTCTTATGATCGGTAATAACAGTAACCTGATGCACCGACCCCTCCAAGAAGTGTCGCTATTCCTCAAAGGCCAACTTGATTGCCAACAACTCCCTGTTGCCGATATCGTAGTTACGTTCGGCGGACGACAGTTTCTTGGAGAAATAGGCGCATGGACGCAAATCACTCAAAGATGAGCCTTGTGACAGCACCGCCCCCACACCAACCTCAGACGCATCAACCTCCACAACAAAAGGCTTCGACACATCTGGCTGCACAAGAATGGGGGCTGTAACAAAACACTCCCGGGATCGCCTTTGCTGGGGTCAAAGGTCACGTGGTTTGTGCATTGAACTCTGAGGCGACAGCAGGTTTCCAAGTTGACTGACCTCAGGTCAGGTTTATTAAAGTGAAAGCAAATACAGAAAACAAAACATAAAAATAAATCCTAGCCTGTCCGGCGCTAACTAAACAAATACGTTGCTATCTAACAACTGGGGGGGCTTCTCCCTCCCAGCTAACATTACACAGATCATGAGCACAGCTCTCACTCACGTTTGTCTCACACAGACAGGCATTCTGTGTGCCCCAGGCTGACGCTGAAACCCCCAGCTGGTCATCCTTTATTCCTACACTTATTAACCCCTGAGTATCCTGAAAATACTGAGCGGCCTAATTCACATAGGACAAGTACCTGGGCGAGATATACCTGCCCCCGACTACCAGACTGACATGACTCTTACATATCCTCCCCCCCTGCTCAGACCACTCAGGTCGAGCAAGAATACTCTCGAAACAGTGTACTCGGGACAGGGCATCAGCGTTCCCCATCTGCACCCCGGGGCGGTGCTCCACCGTGAAAGAGTAAGCCTGCAGGGCAAGGAACCACCGGGTTACCCGACTATTACGGTCCTTGTGGAGGTGCATCCACTTGAGAGGGGCATGGTCCGTGACCAGCCTAAACTTCCTACCTGCCAGGTAATATTTGAGGGAGTCGAGAGCCCATTTGATGGCTAGGCACTCTTTTTCAACCACGGCATACCTCTGCTCATGTACATTCAGTTTCCGACTGAGATAGAGGACCGGGTGTTCGACTCCGTCCCTTACCTGGGAAAGTACAGCTCCGACCCCAGTATCAGAAGCATCAGTTTGTACCACAAACTCGCTGCTGATATCAGGAGTCACTAGTACGGGCTGAGAGCACAAAGCCCGTTTCAGACTGTGGAAGGCCTCTTCAGCCGCTGAGGTCCATTTTACCATGATGGAATCCCTCCCTTTGGTAAGATCCGTCAAGGGGGTAGCCATGGCCGCAAAGTTGGGTATGAACCGGCGATAATAGCTGGCAATGCCCAGGAAAGCTTGAACTTGTTTCTTGTTCACTGGTTGCGGCCAGCCCTGAATTGCCTGTATTTTGTCGATCTGGGGTTTAACCACTCCTCTGCCAATCACGTAGCCCAAGTATCGGGCTTCTTCAAGGCCGATGTGACATTTCTTGGGATTCGCCGTTAAGCCTGCGTCTCTCAGGTCATCAATCACCGCCTGTACCTTCCGGAGGTGAGCTTCCCAGTCCATGCTGTAAATTATGATGTCGTCTAGGTAGGCAGAAGCTTACTGCCTGTGGGGCCTCAAGACTCGATCCATCAATCTCTGGAACGTTGCTGGGGCTCCGTGAAGTCCAAACGGCATGTAGATATACTGGAACAGCCCTTCCGGTGTAGCAAATGCCGTCTTCTCTCTGGCCGCCTCGGCCAGAGGGATCTGCCAGTACCCCTTTGTCAGGTCCAGGGTCGTAATGTATCGGGCTTTACCAAGCCGGTCGATCAACTCATCGACCCGGGGCATAGGGTACGCATCAAATTTAGAAACTGCATTCAGTTCCTAAAGTCATTGCAAAACCGTATAGAGCCATCCGGCTTAGGTATCAACACGATTGGACTGGACCTGGCGCTGTGCGACTCTTCAATGACTCCTAAGTCCAACATTGCCTTCACCTCCCGGGAGACGGCTTCACGGCGTGCTTCCGGAATCCGGTATGGCTTCACATGAACTGTGACACCAGGCTCTGTGACAATCTCATGTTTCACTAGCCTAGTCTGGCCAGGTTTTTCCAAGAAAAACTGTTGGTTCTGTAACAAAAACTACTTAACCTCAGATTTTTGTCGTTCAGAGAGAGTCTCGGCAATCTGCACCTCCGGTACGGTCGGTGAGCAAACCGGACGGGGCAGATCCGCTGTTAGGGCAGCGCGGTCTTTCCAGGGTTTTATCAGATTCACATGATAAATCTGTTCTGGTTTTCTCTTACCAGGCTGGTGCACTTTATAGTTCACTTCACCTACTCGTTCCACGACCTCAAAGGGGCCCTGCCATTTCGCCAGAAATTTACTATCCACCGTAGGAATTAGGATCAACACCCTATCCCCGGGTGCAAACGTACGGACCTTGGCGCCTCTATCATAACTTTGCCTCTGGGCTCCCTGGGCCTGTAACATATGTTCCCTAACAAGGGGCATGACAGCAGCAATACGGTCCTGCATTTGCGTTACATGGTCTATCACCGTTTTAAAGGGAGTGACTTGACCTTCCCAGGTTTCTTTTGCGACGTCCAACAGTCCACGGGGACGACGGGCGTATAATAGCTCGAAAGGCGAGAATCCTGTGGAAGACTGGGGACCTTCCCTAATGGCAAACAGCAAATAGGGTAACAAGTAATGCCAGTTCTTCCCATCTTTGTCTATCGCCTTCAGGAGCATCTGTTTTAAGGTTTTATTGAACCGCTCAACCAGGCCATCTGTTTGAGGGTGATAGACAGACGTACGCAACTGGTCTATTTGCAAGAGTCTGCAGAGCTCCTTCATCACCCTTGACATAAAGGGAGTCCCCTGGTCGGTGAGTATCTGTTTTGGAATTCCCACCCGACTAAACACTTGTACCAACTCTTTGGCGATCGTTTTGGTAGCAGTATTACGCAAAGGGATGGCTTCTGGGTAACGAGTGGCATAGTCCATGATGACGAGGATATGTTGGTGCCCACGTGCGGACCGGGGAAGGGGCCCAACCAGATCCATCCCAATTCTCTCAAAAGGGACTCCAATGATAGGGAGGGGTACCAAAGGGCTACAGAACCGAGGTTTAGGTGCCGAGATTTGGCACTCTGGACAGGACTCACAATAGTTACGCACATCATTGTGTATTCCAGGCCACACAAAACAATGCAATATCCTTTCTGTGGTTTTTTGTACCCCCAGATGTCCCCCCATTATATGTCCGTGGGCCAGGTCCAGTACCTTCCGCCGATAAGGTTTGGGTACCACTAACTGTTGCGCAGTGTCTTCCCCTTTTTTTTCTACCTGGTAGAGTAAATCATTTTCAAGAACCATGTACGGGTACGCTAGCCTAGTGTCAGGTTCCACGGGTACGCTATCTATCACTTTTACATTTTTCCTAGCCTGAGTCAGGGTAGGATCTTTCATTTGTTCGCTGTGGAAGTCATCCAACTGAACTCCCAAATCTGGTAGGCAGGGTGCTGGATGGCCGTCTGCCTCCACCCCTCGCTGAGTTTCCTTAGTTTCCTCAGTTTCTTCAGTTTCCTCCGTTTCCCCCGCCATAACGGAGAAGGGGTACTGAGGGTTGGGTACAATAACCTCCCCAGCAACATCTTCCTGTGGGGTCTCGTCTAGGAACTCGGGACCCCCAGATGGCATGGGGGAAGGTTCACAGCTACCGTGAAGGAGCAACTGATTCTCCCATAACTGCCAGAAATGGGGGAAATCCCTACCCAGGATTATATCATGTAACAATGCGGGAACGAGTCCCACTTTGTGTTGCACAGACCCATAGGGAGTGGAAATCAGTATGACCGCTGTTAGGTACGAGCAGGTGTCACCATGCACACACGTTACAGAGAATTTGTCAGACGAACCAGACGGAAGTGCCACCAGACTAGCTTTCACCAGAGTCACCACACTTCCAGAGTCTAGTAACGCCACAACACTTTTCCCATCAACAGATAATTCACACAGGTGTTTTGCTATATCATTTTGACCCGCATTCACATTCACCAGCCGTGTAACCAAAGACATGCGTTTCTTAGAGTCTATAACATCGCACTGCATGGGTTCAGTGGTAACAGGACAGTTTGCAGAAACATGGCCCTTCTCACAGCAACGGAAACACCTAACAGGCCCCCTACTGAGACCACCGTCCCATACTCTCGGTCTCGGAGTGCGAGCAGTCCCGGGTTCCTCCCCCACAGTTTTTGGCGATTTTCCTTCACCCGTAGTCGCTGGAACAGTCTTACCGGTTCCACGAGGAGAAGGCACAGACCGGGTGCTAGCGGTTTCGTCGGGAAGTCCATCTGCCACGGAATAACGCTCGACCAACTCCACAAGTTGATCCGCTGTCGTGGGATTTCTTTGGCTTACCCACCTTTTCAGCGCTGGAGGTAGCACTCTCAGATACTTGTCCAGGACAACCCGCTGAATTATTTCTGGGGTTGTCAGTACCTCGGGTTGCAGCCATTTCTTTGTCAAGTACATCAGGTCGAACATCTGAGACCGCAGCGGTTTATCTGGCTGGTATGTCCACTGGTGTACCCTCTGCGCACGGACAGCCGTCGTCACACCTAGCCGGGCCAGGATCTCAACTTTCAGCTTCTCAAAGTCCTGAGCGACTTCCGGGTCTAAGTCATGGTAAGCTTTTTGGGCCTCGCCGGAGAGAAACGGAGCAATCAAATCGGCCCATCGTGCCTTCGGCCACTTCTCCCTCAACGCCGTCCGCTCAAACGTTGTCAGGTACGCCTCGACGTCATCTTCTGCGGTCAACTTTTGCCAGTATCGACTCACATGGATCCTTCTGGACTCTGCTTCTGGGTCCACCTCAGGCATGCTCACCAGGCACTGCGCCACCTGTTGGAGAAGGTGGCGGTCTGCAGCCGTCATGTCCACTAACTCCTTCAGCTGTGCGGCCATCAAGCGATTAGCTTCATGCTGTGCGGCAGTGGCCTGCTGCTGTACGGCAGTGGACTGTACTAGGGCTTTCACCACGTCTTCCATACTGTCGCCTGTGCCACGCGATGCCCGTGTTCTCCACCACAATGTAACAAAACACTCCCGGGATCACCTTTGCTGGGGTCAAAGGTCACATGGTTTGTGCATTGAACTCTGAGGCGACAGCAGGTTTCCAAGTTGACTGACCTCAGGTCAGGTTTATTAAAGTGAAAAAAAATACAGAAAACAAAACATAAAAATAAATCCTAGCCTGTCCGGCGCTAACTAAACAAATACGTTGCTATCTAACAACTGGGGGGGCTTCTCCCTCCCAGCTAACATTACACAGATCATGAGCACAGCTCTCACTCACATTTGTCTCACACAGACAGGCATTCTGTGTGCCCCAGGCTGACGCTGAAAACCCCCAGCTGGTCATCCTTTATTCCTACACTTATTAACCCCTGAGTATCCTGAAAATACTGAGCGGCCTAATTCACATAGGACAAGTACCTGGGCGAGATATACCTGCCCCCGACTACCAGACCGACATGACTCTTACAGGGCCGAAACAAAACTGTTCTTAAGAAATTCAAATGCGCGCACAGCAGCCTCAGGCCAAACGGAGAAATTGGTACCCTTTTTAGTCATGTCAGTTAGCGGTTTAGCAATGATGGAAAAATCCTTGATAAATTTCCTATAGTAGTTAGAAAACCCAAGGAACCGCTGAAGTGCTCTCAGGTTATCAGGCCGTTCCCAATGTAGCACCGCTTGCACCTTAGCGGCGTCCATTTTAAAACCAGAAGCAGACACAATATAACCCAAGAAAGGCAACTCTTGAACAGCAAATACACATTTCTCAAGTTTAGCATACAGCTTATTCTCTCTGAGAAGCTGTAACACCTGCCTGACATGATCTAAATGAGTATCACGGTCGCAAGAATATATGAGAATGTCATCTAGGTACACGATAATGAATTTCCCCAAAACATGCGAAAACACATCATTAATGAAATGTTGGAACACTGCAGGTGCGTTAGTCAGCCCAAATGGCATCACCAAATTTTCAAAATGACCCTCAGGGGTATTAAAAGCCGTCTTCCACTCATCACCTTGACGGACTCTTATGAGGTTGTACGCCCCCCTGAGGTCAAGCTACTAAACTACTTAGCACCTGCCACCTGGTTGAACAAATCTGGTATTAGTGGCATAGGGTATGGATCACGAACCGTAATCTGGTTCAATTCCCTGAAATCCAAACACGGGCGTAATCCGCCATCTTTCTTCTTCACGAAGAAGAACCCTGCTGCCACAGGCGAGGATGAAGGCCTGATGTGCCCTTTGCTCAAACTTTCAGCAATGTAATCCTTTAATGCTTGTCTCTCTGGACCGGAGATGTTAAACATCCTTGCTTTAGGCAATTTGGCCCCTGGTTTAAATCTAATAGTACAGTCATAGGGGTAATATGGCGGCAACTCTGAACAACCCTTCTCAGAGAACACATCCACAAAATCCAGAAGTGACTCCGGAACACTTGAAGTCACAGCAGACACACATGTGGCCAGGCAATTCTCCTGGCAGAATTCGCTCCACTGAATTATGTCTTGAGTTTTCCAGTCAATTACCGGGTTGTGCATAGACAACAATGGAAAACCCAAAACCACCTGAGCAGGAAGATTCCTGAGTACCTTACATGTTACCTGCTCGGAATGTAGAACCCAATGTGGAGTTTCACCTCAGCCACAAATTCAGTAATCTCCCTCTGTGAGAGAGGAGCAGCATTGATGGTGACCACACGGATAGGATGAGGCAGTTTTTCAATCCTAAAACCTGCTGTGCGCGCAAACTCCTCATCAATGAGATTTGTGGCTGAACCACTATCCACAAACACAGTAATTGGCAGCTCACTGCCAGCGATTATAACCTTAGCAGGGAGCATGCATTGAGAAACCACCATGAAGGATATGCATAAGCTCAGATTGGTCTCCTCCACACACTCTGAGCTTAGAAGTTTTCCGCCGTTGCGTCTTTCTTAGACAGTAGAGGACAAATGTTAATAAAATGACCAGTCTTACCGCAGTAAAAACAGGCTCCCTGCTTCCTGAGCTCAGGGGCTCGACGCTTCACATGTGACACCCCTGCGATTTGCATAGGCTCCATGGGCTCACCTGCAGCAACCACACGTGAACCTATACCCTCTCCCATAGGCGGTGTCTCATGCTCCCCCTGACGCAAACGGCGATCAATGCGGACAACCAGACTCATAGCGGAATCTAGAGAAGTAGGAGTCTCGTACATCAGAAGGGCTTTTTTAACCCTTCCAGAAACCCCATGAATAAGCTGACTCCGCAGCGCTGGATCATTCCACTGTGTATCGATCGCCCAGCGACGAAATTAAGAACAGTAATCCTCTGCAACTCGCTCCCCCTGGCGAATAGTGCGTATCTTAGATTCTGCTAGAGCCATTCTGTGTGGCTCATCGTAAATTTTTCCAAGAAAGGAAATTAAACTCTCCACAGAGTCAAATGCAGCAGAATCAGATGGCAAAGAAAACGCCCATGCTTGGGGATCCCCTCTTAACAATGACAACACCAGGCCCACACGCTGAGCCTCATTACCTGAGGAGATCGGGCACATACGGAAATATAGTTTGCAAGCTTCACAAAAAGAAACAAATTTACTACGTTCCCCAGCAAATTTTTCAGGCAAAGGAAACTTAGGCTCAGCAACTCTACCTGTCGCTCCAGCTTACACATTAGATACTGCTAGTCCTTGTTGCTGCACTGCCCCCCTCAACTCAGTGACCTGTAGGGACAGCGCCTCCAACTGGCGGGTTATGGAAGTCATGGGATCCATGACAAAACAAAAAAAAAAAAGGAAACCCCCTTTTTTTATGTTTTAAAGGCCGATTATAATGTCACGGGGAGACTAGGTGGGCAAGAGCTAATAACCCGGGCCCCTGCAATTTCCCTCAGACTAGGGAAATCCTGACTGACCCTCTACCTAGAGTTTACACTGATGGTGTGCATGTCTAGGCCTCGACCCTCGCCCTGTCTCCTCTTTTCAACCTAGGCTGAAACCACCGCCCACCACCCAGTGAAAAGATCATACACCAATACCCACAGTTAGAACAGACAAGGATAACGGAAAATATACACCACGCCGCAGTCACTCAGGAATACACTATAAATGCGCAGGGCAAAATAAATACAAATATAGGAAGGAGTAAATAAGACAAAGGGAAATACACCACCAGCAACGATACTCCAACTTCTAGCTCACCACTCCAGACCGAGATAACAACGCGCACAAGACAGAAGCTATAATCGACGATGCCCAATGTTCAGGAGAACTATTTAAAGGCAATGGGCATGGCCAAGCTTCCAATCCGAGCATCAGGTAAATTAACCCCGGACCAGCTAGATAAAATCTAGCCGAAGCCAAAGAGCACATAGTGGTCAAAAGCGGAATTACCGCTGTCTGTCGAACGACCTGGTCTGAACAGCGTCCGACATGACAGGTGTCTGCTTTACCTTGGCTAGTTATCAAAGTTGTGGGGGACACTACACCATTTTTTTAAATGATTTATTTAAATATTAAAAAAACACTTGGAGGACTCTGTATTTTTGATAACCAGCCAAGATAAAGCTGACAGCTAAGGGCTGCAGCCCACAGCTGTCTGATTTACCTGCACTTATTATTGAAAATACTCTTTTTTAAATTATTTTTCTTACATGGTTGAATATTGGCATCCTCATGGTTGAATATTTGTCATGGCTGACAATACTTGTCATGGCTGTGATGGTGCCGGAAATGGCCACACCGGAAAAGCTTGTTGATTGGCTGTACTGCAGCCTTTCAATAAGCTTTATTAGTCTGACAAACCCGAACAGTAAATCAGATGTACAGTAAGAAGTTGGTGTTCGGAGTTCAGTACCGTACACTAGGTGTCTGGTACAGACCCCGAACTTTACAGTTTGGATTCACTCATCCCTACACCATATTCGTCAGTTAGATAATACGTGAATCATCATTTATGAATGTATATTGTCCGCATGAATCAGTGGATTCGATCATGCAGCTCTTATTTGCAAACAACCACAATCTCTAGGATCAGTACTTAATTTGGTACACATTTTACATCCTATTTTGAAACGTTTAAAGGAATTTTCCTAATATTAAAAGTTAAGGCATATTACTCGGATATGCCATCACTTGGATTTAGCTTTGTTATCCCTTTCAAGTTTTGTTCTCTGTATCTGATGGAGCTGAAATGTCATTACATTTTTTATAGAAATATTCATCTAAGACTATAGATAAGAGGAATGCACTTGCCTTAATACAAGAATTATTCTTGTTTTTCGCATAATCTATTGGAGATATACAGTATGTAAACAAGGAAGCAAAGAAATTAACATGTTAAGTGGTAGCTCATCAAAGTGACATTTAGCAGGGCAACACAAGCATTTCAGTTTTCTGAGCACAAACCCCTTAATCACAAATTGTATTGTTGATATTCAGAAATAGTTTTTAAAGAGGCAAACACTTTCCAATTATCCATTGTGTTCTGTGTTATTCCTGAGGAAGCATACATTTTATATTGGGTTAAACAAAGTTGTAATGCCGTCCTGGGATTAAGTGAAGTGATACCATTGCCCCTGCTCGGTGGGATCTGCTATTAAACATAACAACAGGATGAGATTGGATTGGAAATCTATGCTGTTGGCTGTGAGGCATTGAGAAATCTCTAGTCAAGAAAATGAATATCACGCACACGGTCTAATGGGCTAGATCAGTTTTTCACTTTGCTCTACTGCAACTTTGATCTACTCCCTCCCTACAGAGTATAAATATATATCCTGCAGATTAACACAAACATCCTAAATACTGACACATGGTCATATAGAACAAAAAAGAAAGATGTTATAGTTTTTATAATAAGGGGTGAACAGCATATTTTGGTCCAAGGGTCACATTGCCATACTGAACCAATCATAAGGGCAAAACAAAAAAAATTAAAGTGGTACTTACATCAATACATGACCAGAACCATCATCAATATATTAATACATCACCTGAACCAAGTTTTAAGTATTTGAGGAGGATTTAGTAGCGTTTCTGCTACAAAAAAATTCAGTGTGAACATATGCTAATGTAAACTGAGTTTTTGGAACAGAATATCACCAAATCCTTCTCATAAAAATCAAACTTAGAGATTTCAGATTAAGTTTAAATGAAGCCATGAAGCACGTTATGGATAGCTACATGTGTGGAAGATCAGAAACACCGTCAGTACATGAGTCGAGTGCCAGAACCACTAACTGTACAGGAATGCAGTGCCAGAACCACCATACATGAATTCAGTGTCAGAACCTTCATCAGTACATTAATGCACCTCCAGAACCACTGACACTACATGAATACAGCACCAGAACCAGTCTGTACATGAATGCAGTGACAGAACCTTCATCAGTACATTAATGCAGCACCAGAACCACTGTTACTACATGAATACAGCGCCAGAACCAGTCAGTACATGACTGCAGTGCCAGATCCACCATCTACATGAATGCAGCACCAAAACCACCGTCAATACATGAATGCAGTGCAGAACCACTGTTAGTACATGTGTGCAGCACTAAGCATAATGCAGTCATCAAATGTTAAATCATGTAATGTCAGGTCAGCCCCATATACAATTGCATTGCTTGAAGCTACAATTCTCAGTATGTCCTTTACAATGGTAAGGAGATACTGGGAGCTGTTGTTACCAGTCATTAAAATGCAGACCATACAAGAATCACAACACTGATGAAACGTAGTCATTATCACAAAAATATTTACACCAAGGTACCTTATAGGTGACATCTTCACTGAGCCTTGATGAGATTTCACACCCAGACATTGTCTCTGAAGACTTACCTCTTCTCCATGTTCAGCAGCACTTCTTGACATGGCACCCTTAAAAATAAAAGTATCATTATACCGCCCCATAAATATAAATATCTTCTATGCTGCACCCTTGAATAAATAATTGACCCTCGCTGTGCTTCCTGCACAAAATATACCCCCACACTGCCATTCTTCTTAATATAAACCTCTCCATAATGTCCCCCAATACTGCCGCTTTCGATACAGTTCCTTCCAACACTGACCCTCTCCATAATATTCCCCACCTTAAGCTTCTCCATAATATCTCCTCTACCTACAGTGACCCTCTCTATAATATACCCCTCAACACTGAACCTCTCTATAATATTGCCCATACACAGTGTTCCACTCCATAATATCTCCCCCTTCTGCATAAAATCCCCCCACCCACTAGTCTATGCCTGATGAAGAGACCTTTGCAGTCTCGAAAGCTTGCAATTTGTTACCATCTTTTCAGTTAGCCATTAAAAAGTATCAACCACTGAGGACTCTCAATTCTAAATATTTTTCTATCTACTGGCTAACACGGTACCAAGATATTTATCTTTCCTGCTATACTATGGTCACTTTCACAATTCCCCTCCACCCTTTAATGTGCCTTGGTAGTACCCCTATTCCTCCCCTCCCCTTCATCTAAAATTATCACATATTTAATCTTCAACGCCTCCGTAGATTGACTTGTCCTCTGGCTATGCGGTTCCAGAGGTGGTGACAGCAGCAGTCTGATGACATCAGCAGCGTGCTGACCTTTTCACATCACTGTACATCCTGGCCGGGGCTGACGGGTGCTTCTCTTCCCTAGTCCCGGCACCACAACAGTGCTCAAATGTATTTGTGCTTGAAAGATGCAAATACATTTGAAAATGGGAAGGAGGGAGTAGCGTCTCCCGGACAGCTCCGCAGGATGCAGGGAAACCTTTGGGCCGCTTGTTGTGCAGCAGTGGCTGGCTGGGCCGGGTGGCAAATGCCCTGTCCGCTACCCCAGCAGCTGTGCAAGGCTGGCCGCCTGATGGCCGTGCACAGCTAACTGCACGTGGCCATGTCTGTTGTGCTGTGATACGGCTGGCAGCAGACACGGCCACGGGCATCAGTCTGTCTTGTAAGCTGCAGACCGCGGCTTGTGAGACCTCAGCGTGCTCATGCAAGGGGTGCGATGACATCATTGTCTTGCGGAGCTCTACAGGCCAGAAGAGAAGACGGAGGCTGCGGTACCAGGAATCAGGATGAGGTGAGTATAAACTTCATTATTTGTTATATGAATGGGCTGTGGGGCCATCCTACTATATATATGGGGGCTGGGGCCATCATACTGTATATATGGAGGAACTGGGGCCATCATACTTTATATATGGAGGATATGGAGCTATCATACTGTATATATGGGGCTGGAGCCATCATACTATATATATGGGGGAACTGGGGCCATCATGAGATATATATATATATATATATATATATATATATATATATATATATATATATATGTATATATATATATATATATATATATATATAGGGGCTGCGGCCATCAGACTATACATAAGCTTGGTTCAGTACCGTATCTAGGTAGTAGACTTGGTAAGCTTGGTTCTGCTCCCTTATCTCTGTAGTGAGCTCGGTTTTGCTCCCATATCTCCGTAGTAAGCTCGGTTCTGCTCCCATGTTTCTGTAGTAAGCTCGATTCTGCTCCCATATCTCTGTAGTAAGCTCAGCTTTGCTCCCTTACATCTATAGAAAGGTCTGTTCTGCTCCCTTATCGCTGTAGTAAACTCAATTCTTCTCCATTATCTCTGTAGTAAATGCCGTTCTGCTCCCTTATCTCTGTAGTATGCTCAGTTCTGCTCCCTTATCACTGTAGTAAGCTTGGTTCTTCTCCCATATCTCTATAGTAAGCTATGTTCTGCTCCCTTACATCTGTAGTAAGCTCTGTTCTGCTCCCTTTTTGCTGTAGTAATCTCCGTTCTGCTCCCTTATCTCTGTAGTAGTAAGCTCAGTTCCTCTCCAATATCACGTAGTTAGCTCTGTTCTGCTCCCATATCTCTGTAGTAAGCTCAGTTCTGCTCTCCCATATCTCTGTATTAAGCTCGGTTCTGCTCCTATATCTCTCTAGTAACATCAGTTCTGCTCCCTTATCTAAGTAGTAATCCATCCTTCTCGTGTCTATGTAGTCAGCTTGCTTCTGTTACAGTATCTATGTAGGCAGTAAGCTTGGTTCTGCTCCCATATCAATGCAGCAGGCTCCATTCTATTTATATATCTATGTACAAGCCTGTTTTTAAAGCCTGTTATCTCTGGTGCTTTAATGCAGCAGCCAGCGATAAGTAGGGCAAAGGTAGGCGACTGCAACTCAAGGGCCACTGCCTTGTAATTGGCACCCCAGGCTGAAATTTGCCAGCCAGCCCCTGTTATGCAGGCCTACTTTATAGAGTGCAAACCTAGGTGAACATCTGGATAGTAGCCAGAGAGAGTCTCTATAAATAATTGTCTAAGGTCCACTTCCGTCTGTTTGTCTGTCACGGAAATCCCGCGTTGCTGATTGGTCACGGCCGGCTGGGCGTGACCAATCAATGACAGGCACAGTCTGGCCGCGAATTGGCCCCTCCCTACTCCCCTCCAGTCAGTGCCCCCTCCATACTCCCCTCCAGTCAGCGCCCACATAGCGTTTTAGCAGTCCGTTAAATGGATTGCATTACACCATGGCATAACACGGTGTAACGTAGTCTGTTAATTCTGCCATTAACCCTGCAAGTGTGATCAACTTTTTACTATTTATGCTGCCTATGCAGCATCAATAGTAAAAACATATAATGTTAAAAATAATTTAAAAAAATTCATTATATTCTCAGCCTTTCCTGCTCCTCGCGACGCTCTGGCCCCCAGAATGCATTGCGGCAATGACCCCAGATGACATAGCGGTCTCGCGAGACCACTACATCATCACGGGTTATTGCCGCAAGGCATTACTGGGAACGGAGCATCTCAAAGAGCATCGCTAAATGCCTGGGCTGGATCCAGGGGCTGCCGGAAGGTGAGTATATAACTATTTTTTATTTTAATTCTTTTTTTAACAGGGATATGGTGCCCACATTGCTATATACTACATGGGCTGTGTTATATACTACGTGGGCTGTGTTATCTACTGCGTGGGCAGTGTTATATACTATTCCACTATGCTATATACTATGTTGGCTGTGCTATATACTACTTGGCTGTGCAATATACTACATGGCTGTGCTATATACTACGTGGCTGTGTTATATACTATGTGGGCTGTGTTATATACTGCGTGGGCTGTGCTATATACTATGTGGGCTGTGCTATATACTACGTGGCTGTGCAATATACTACGTGTCTGTGATATATACTATGTTGGCTGTGCTATATACTACGTGGCTGGGCAATATACTACGAGGCTGTGCTATATACTACGTGGCTGTGTTATATACTATGTGGGCTGTGTTATATACTGCGTGGGCTGTGCTATATACTATGTAGGCTGTGCTATACTGTATACTATGTGGGCTGTGTTATATACTGCGTGGGCTGTGTTATATACCATAAGGTGCACCCCAAATTTGGGGTGTAAATTGCAGAAAAAAAAGATTTTTTATAAGATATTTAGAGTATCTTACCTGAGGGCTGGCGGTGGCAGAGCAGGGTCACAGGAGGCATGGTGTCGGCAGAGGTGGGGTGATGCGGTGTGGCGTGCACCTGAGCAGGGTCCCTTCCTGCTTAGGTGGTCGATGCCACGGCCTGGTGTCCATGGGGGGGTTGCAGCAGTGGTGTGGCGACGGCAGAGGTGCGGTATGGCGTGTGCAGGGTCCCTTCCACCGGTGAGGTGACGCAGCGGCCCGGAATGCAATGTGAGCAGCAGAACCGGGTTGAATATCGGTGTCGGCGGCCATCTTCCCGAGGCCGCGCATGCGCAGATGGAGTGCTCTGCTTCACGGGGCTTCAGGAAAATGGCCGCAGGAGGCCGCTCGTGCGCAGATTTCCTGAAGCCGAGATCTAAATCTGCAAACTCGGCTTCAGGAAAATGGCCGCCGCGATCTCCATCTGCGCACGCGTGGCCTCCCGCGGCCATTTTCCTGAAGCCCCGTGAAGCAGAGCACTCCATCTGCGCACGTACGGCATCGGGAAGATGGCCGCCGCCACCGATAAACTGATGATCAACCCGGCTCTGCTGCTCACATTGCATGTAACATACAGAGCTCGGGGCCTTCACTCCAGCCGCCAGCAGTCCTCCTCAGAAGCGTCTGGTGGCTGGCCGAGCGGTGTCGAGGGCGGCTGTCAGAAGTGACAGCTAGCTGGCGGGCCGTTTAAAATCATCAGGCGGGCCGGATGCGGCCTGCGGGCCACATCTTGCCCAGGTCTGATCTAGTAGATGACAAATGTGAAATGTTAACCGAGCACTGTGTTGTCACTTTGGTTGAATTTAGACATCAGTTTTTCTTTTATTTTTGCATATAGAAAACATGAATTGATGTTGATTAGTGTTCTTTTAGCCCGATTGTCATCTTTTTTTAGTTTTAGTACCAGTATCTGTTTTTAACATCAGTGAGGCATTTGTTTTGCTTGTATGCAAAAAATAAACAAAATAAACAAAATTCCAAAACCTCCTGCCAATAAATGTTGAAAAATGGACAGTACCTGGGCAATTGTGGGTGTCTGTTTTATTCACTAATTCAGAGACTTGATTATGCTATTTTAATCAGTGAAGCGGATCAAAATAGAATATTTCTAATATTTTTGTTTGTGGACACACAGACTTCCAAAAAACATGGATTTGTGAAATCCAGAAATAGAACAGTACATGAATCATGAACGTTGAGGCTTTATTGTTAGATGATCAGTTATCCGACTGTCTGACTTTCTGAAGCAAAATTGTAAAGATAGTAAAGATACAATAAAAAAGTCCTTGCTGCCACAAACAAAAACAACAGTATTTTAAATGACCAGTGGAAAGTGGACATTTCATACAAATTTTGCTTAAAACCTAGGAGATTTGACTTTAATACCTCTAGCCATAGCTAATTTCCCAAATATTCAGCCACTAACTAACCCACTTGAATGATGCTGCAGGCAATCAATTGGCCAAAAGCTATGTGTCCCAACTCCTCCATATGCAGGAGCACTCGATCTGCTGAGCGTTTCTATGTTCTCTATGAGAGAGACGCTATCTGACTTCTCTGTTGGCAGCCTATCTTCCAAGAACCAAAGGATCAGCAGTCATAAGGTAAAAATGCTGGATCTTATCTCCCCAGACATCATATTTTTGAGGGGAGAGTAGAAAGGCACCCATATGCACTGGCAGCTGAGCCCATTGATATTGGCAGGTTTGGCAGACGTTGATCTAATGTATATGGAAGCCTTTAGGCCCATTTGTTGCAGTGAAGCTGCCATACATAGAAGACTACAGTTGGCCAAACAGTTTATTTTGACCATCAACCATCATTTGTCATTTCTAGTCAAAGACAATTTGCAATAGCTGGAGGCAGACTATTTGTTGCCAAAAATATGATCCAAGGATCCATCAGGTTGGATTCATTGCTAAATTCTGGTGATTGTCACTTTATGTGAGCTCTCTGTGTTTGTAACCTGCCAATTTAATCTGGCACATTGATTGTTGGATAGTTTTCACAAAGAATATGATAAACCAATGAGCATGACATTCTGCTTGATCCTAGTCTTATGTGCTATTTGCTTTACCCAAATCACAGAAAGGCCATGAAAATTAAATATTTTCAAGTGTGGCTGTTATGTTCACATTTTATTCCTAGTTGTTTCTGGAGCGCCCCCACTGTCGCAGGGCCGAGGGGTACCCGGTACCGGGCCTCTCTGTTTCGGTTCTGGGATTGTCACGGTGGCTAGACCTGGTCCGTGACCCTGCTGAGGGGCGTCCAGTGAAAGTTGAGAATGATGTGGTGTGGTGCAGGTCGCGATGAATAACGAGGACACCAGGTTGCAGTCTCTTTACCTCTTTACTGAAGGCTTCAGGATCCTCAATCCGGAGTACGGTTAACAGGGCTGTCTGAGACCGGCCGGTCTGATGGCACCTCCAGAGTTCCCTTTGCAGGTGGAAATCTGTGCCTACCTTCTAGCGCTTGTGTGTTGTAGTCCTTCCCTGCTTAGCACCACGGGATAGTCCTCACAACTGTTGTGTCTGTTTCCCAAGTTCCCTCACAACTGATTCTGATGTTCTTCTCCATCCCCCAGATGATATGGCTAGGACGCACCCATATGACGAGTAGGCCTGGAGTTCTTCCGGGACCCTAGAGTCGCCCCTCTCCAACTGTTGCCCCCTATGTCTGCTTAGGTGATTTGGGTGAGACAGCCCGCCTATAACTGACTGTCCTGCCGTAGGTTTGAAGTAAGGCCTGGAGCTCAATACTTCCTCGGTGTTTCCGGCCACCGGCTACGCGCCTCAGTAGGATGTTGCCTCGGTCTTACAGCACGACTCCTACTGGTGTTTTCTCCTTGTTGCATTGATCTCGTTTCTCACTCTTCACAATAAACCTCGCTTCTTGTCCTTTCTTGGGGTACCGCCGCAATGAAGTGCAGGCGCGGTCCCGTAACGTTCTCTCTGTTCGCTAGGCCTCTGTCAGGATCCCACCCCTGACAGGGACCCCCCTGAATCTTCCCCTGCAACACCCTCTGCCACAGGATGTTGCCTGGTTCCAACCCAGTCAGCTTTCTCTCTAACTTCCTATCTAACCCCCAGTTTTACCAGATTGTGAGGAGTGGCCTAATACATAGCACCCTTAGCTCCCCCTGGAGGCCAGACTGTGAAGTGTATTGGTGTCTGTGATACCTGGTCAGGTGAACTCCTTCAGTGCCATCAGAAGTACCAATACCCCCCTTAGCGGCGGAGCATCAGTACTGCAACAACCAGGACTCTCGGGCGCTGCACTCCCCCCCGGTTAAATCCAGTACTCCTGGACTGGGAAGAAAACAACAATACATGTCAGCAAAAAGACATACAATTTTTAGAAATGCAAAAAAACAAGTAAATTTTAACAGAGCTTCCCTTTATGGGAGGTGAGGACACTTGAACGTTACAAACATGGTTAAATACTTTAAATAACATACCATAAATAACTTCTATTACCCAGTCGGGTATTCTACTTAGTGCAATTTCTGAACAATAATTTAACTTTGCCTCTAAGGACGTATAAGCTGAATCCACTAAAGGCTTACTATAAAACACTACAAGGCTAATCAACTTTTCTTCATTTTTCCAACTTTACATTCGCAGGACCGCCTGTCTATCTGCCCCAGGCCTACTGCCTCTTGCTCTTTTGCAGGACCGCCCCATTCCTCATCCGGGCCTACTGCCTTTCTCTTTCTATACACAGTATAGGACTTATCAACCTTCTCTCAGCACAAGATCACTGAGCCATCTCTGTATGGCTCCTAGGAGGACTCACCAATTAACCCCGTACGGGTTCACTTCCTGTCCTCATTCTTTAACACATTATTAAACATTTCCTACAATCAACTAACTGACTACATATAACTTTTACATGTAAGCATTATTACTAGGGTTGAGCAAAATGGGTCGGCCATTTTCAGAAGTCGCCGACTTTTGGCAAAGTCGGGTTTCATGAAACCCGACCCCTGTGTGGCCATGAGGTCGGCGATCTTCTGAATCTGGTATCGGAATTCCAATACCGAGTTCCGATATGTTTGCGATATCGGGAATCGGTATCGGAATCCATATTTAAGTGTAAAATAAAGAATAAAAATAAAAAATATTGATATACTCACCTCTCTGACGCAGCCCGATGTAACCGGCAGCTTCGGTACCTCAGAATGAGCGCTTGAAAGACCTTAGATGACGTCGCTGCCTGTGATTGGTCGCGTGGCGGTCACGTGACCGCCACACGACTAATCACAAGCCGCGACGTCATCTAAGGTCTTTCAAGCGCTCATTCTGAGGTACCGAAGCTGCCGGTTACATCGGGCTGCGTCGGAGAGGTGAGTATATCAATACTTTTTATTTTTATTCTTTATTTTACACTTAAATATGGATCCCAGGGCCTGAAGGAGAGTTTCCTCTCCTTCAGACCCTGGGAACCATAGTATCCCATTGCACTTCATTGGGTTTCGTGTTTCAGCCGACCCCAACCCCAACTTTTTTATAGGATCGGCCGATTTCACTCGACCCGACTTTTGAGAAAGTCGGGTTTCGTGAAACCCGACCCGATCCTATAAAAATAAAAGTCGCTCAACCCTACTTATTACTACTACTACTACTACTAAGGCATCATTATACTTTAACTGCTATTGGTGAACGTTCCCTTTAAGAGGGAACCAAGTCTCTTGGAGGTAGTGCAACTTCTCAAGCTGCAAGTTCGTGCAAGGCAGGGACTCCTGTACTGTTTCCAGGAACAGTTTCTTCGCAAAGGGTCCTTTTCCTTGTAAAACCAGTAGGAGGCACCTTTAAGAAGGTGCAAACTATTTACAATAAGTTTGTAATCATGCAGTGTTCATGATCTAGCAGTTCTTTTCAACAGTGATAAACAAAAACAAAACAAAAAGGCAAAAATAGGGATCCCGGGTAAACTAAGGGATCCCTTTAAGAGTTAACCCTAGTCGGGTTGTAGCAGCAGAAAGACACATAGAAAGACGAACAGTTAACTATATACAGTTTGTAAAGCATTTATGCTTACTCAGGTTCTGGCTGAGCCGGAGGTGGCCTCTGTTATGATCCTTAGTGGCTGAGGATCACGAATAGACCAGCAAGTGAATAAACTAAGGACAAGCTCAGGGAGATGGTAACTGGACTGATCGCAAATCTGAACCTATCCAACACAAATAGAGGTAGCCGGTGAACGTGCCTAAAAAATTCCTAGATGTCTCGAGCCAGCCTGAGGAACTAGCTACCCCTAAAGAGAAAGAAAGACCTCGCTTGCCTCCAGAGAAATAATCCCCAAAGATATAGAAGCCCCCAACAAATATTAAAGGTGAAGTAAGAAGAAGGCACATACGTAGGGATGAAATCAGATTCAGCCAAAGAGGCCCACTAGTACTAGAAAGCAGAAAATAGAGCAGGGGTCTATGCGATCAATAAAAAAACCCTTACAAAATATCCATCCTGAGATTTCAAGAACCCACGCACCAACTAATGGTGTGTGGGGAGAAACTCAGTCCACTAGAGCATCCAGCAAGCAAGGGAATCACATTTTAGCTAGCTGGACAAGAAAACATGATAAACACTGCTGATCAAAAAATGAGCAAACAAAACTTAGCTTGTCCTGGATGGACTGGGAGCAAGGTAGTCAGAAGGAATCTGAGTAGCACTGATTACATCGACAGCCGGCAACAAGTGAAAGTAAAACAGAGCTATATAGGAACCTCCCAGAGGATAACGAACCAGCTGATAGCCAGAGACCAGCAGGAAAACAAACAAAGCCACCAGGGGGAGCCCAAAGCAAAAGTCACACAATACCACAAGTGACCACAAGAGGGAGCCTGAAAACAGAGTTCACAACAGGCCTCCTTGTCCCAGACAGGGGTCTGGGTGGCCATCGTTTTGGTTTCAATGCCAACTTGGGCACCAGCTACCACCGCGGCCAGGCTTCCGGCCACCACAGTGGTGGTGGTAGCAACGGTGCAGGTGGTGGTCTTCACCACAGTGCAAGTGGGAGTAACCACCGTGGTCTTTGTAGTGATGGTGGATCGGTCACAGGAGGGTGTCTTCACCACAGGGGGCTGCTTTGCGGGCACCTTGGTTGGGGGTGTCATGGAATTTTCCTTATGGACGTTCAAAGCGAACCACCCCTTCTCCCCAAAGTGCCGGGTGTAGGTAACTTCGTTCCGGGGTGGAGGTCCCGAGCCGGGTGACCCTCTCTCAGGTGGGACTCGACATCCCTCCGGTTAACAAACACCTCCGCGTACAGGCCTGGCTCTTTAATAAAGCCCCAGCCTCCGCGGAGTTTGAAGGCGATGACGACGCCCTGCCTGCATGGGGCCTGATGAGTGGTGGGGTCCTTGCGGGCCCGATCCTTTACCGCCAAGTCCTTTTGGTGATGGGCCTCCAGCCCGGCCTGGTACGCCTTCTCCTTCTGTTCCCACTGCTGTTCTAGCTGGGCCTGGTATTCCTCCCAGCTAAGAGCCTGTACCATCTCACCCTCCTGGGTCGCCACCCCGGGGAACCCCATAAAGTTGGCCCCGGGGTTCACCCAGCGGCACACCGTGCGCTCCGCATAGACCGCACCCGGCAGGGTGACTGGCGAGATCGGGGGCTTCAGGAGGTGCTCCATGCCTGTGGCCTGGTCCCAGGGAAGGAGGCGCTGGAGCCGATAGATCCCAGGGGGAGGTGGCTCTGCAACTGGGCCTATCAGCAGGTCCTCTGCTAGCGGGGCAGGGTCGGCGGCATTACCAGCCAGTGAAACGTCCTCCCTCGCAGTGGGTCCCACCAGCGGTGACATTGGTGGAGACGTCGGCAGCAAGTCAATCAGCGGTGCAGGAACCGAGGTCGGGGATTCCTCCGCTGGCATCTCCTGGGGTGCGGCCTTGGCTTCCATCCGCAGCTGGAGAAGCTGTTCGATTAAGTCCTCCATCTCGAGTTGCAGGAGACCCACTTCAGCTGGGGAGACGAGACTGCTACACTCCTTCGGGTAGCTGGGGGAGTTCTCCACTTTCACCCCACACTCTGGGTCTGAGCGGTCAGCCATCGCGTCCTCCACGTGGGTCACTTCCTGGCCTTTTTCCCACTCTCTCCTTCGTGGGCGGTTTCTTTTTCGCTGTCTCCGCCCCCCATTGAGGATTAGGAGGCGGATCTCGGCCGCTGACGGACACGTCCTCATGGTACAAAAATATTTAGACTGGGCGGCCATTGTCTTTCGCGCTCTCCAGCGTGTCTACGCCCACTCCACGCCCTTCTTCTCCTGCGCTCTCCTTAGCGCTGTAATGGCGGTGGTTTTGGCGGCAAGTGGCAATACACAGTCTTTGCAACAAGTCACAGTCCAAGCACAATAAATCACAGTTCTGTTGTGAATTCCGTCTGGGCTCCCTCTGGTGGCCTTTAGCGATACTGCGGGTCTGGAGATGGGCTCAGCTGCCTCATTTTCTGCTTTGCTGGTTCCTATTTAACTCCACCTGCACCTTTGTTTGTTGCCTGCTGTTGTTGTATTCAGTACTGGTTCTGATCTCTCTGGACTTCCTTGTGACCTGTCTCCATCTGGAGAAGCTAAGTCTTGCTAGTTCATGTTTGCTCATTTTTCTCTTGAAAATATGTTTCATTATATGATGAGTTCAGTCCAGCTTGCTTATATGTGATTTTTTTGCTTGCTGGAAGTTCTGGGGTGCAGAGTGCGCCCCTCACATCGTGAGTCGGTGTGGGGGTTCTTGTATTTTCTGCGTGGATAGTTTTTGATAGTTTTTGTACTGACCGCACAGATCCCTTGCTATCTTCAGTCTATTTAGCTTTAGCGGGCCTCATTTGCTTAAACCTGTTTTTCATTACTACGTTTGTATTTTCCCCTTAACTCACCGTTATTATTTGTGGGGGCTGTCTAAACTTTGGGGTCATTTCTCTGAGGCAAGTGAGGCTTGGCTTTCTCATTAGGGGTAGTTAGTTCCTCAGGCTGTGACGAGGCGTCCAGTGCACCATCTGGCGGTATTTTCTGAGCAGAAGCCTGAGTCTTTGCAATGTGACAGGATTCTGACCATAATTGAACGGCAAAATCACAGACGTCAGAATGGGTTTACTGTGGTGATTCTGCTCATGTTATCTCAGATTGTTCTAAGCGCACAAAAAACTTCGCTAGGTCTGTCACCATTGGTACTGTACAACCTAAATTCATTTTGTCTGTTACTTTAATTTGCTCTCTGTCATCCTACTCAGTTATGGCTTTTGTGGATTCAGGTGCCGCCCTGAATTTGATGGATTTGTCTTTTGCCAGACGCTGTGGTTTTGTCTTGGAGCCTTTGCAATTCCCTATTCCACTAAAGGGAATTTATGCCACGCCATTGGCCAAGAATAAACCTCAGTACTGGGCTCAAATGACTATGTGCATGACTCCTGCACATCAGGAGGTGATTCGCTTTCTTGTGTTACATAATTTGCATGATGTTGTCGTGTTGCGTCTGCCATGGCTGCAGGCTCATAATCCAGTCCTGGATTGGAAAGCAATGTCTGTGTCAAGTTGGGGTTGCCAGGGGATTCATGGCGATGCTCCTTTGGTGTCAATTGCTTCTTCTACTCCTTCTGAAGTCCCTGAATTTTTGTCGGACTACCAGGATGTATTTGATGAGCCCAAGTCCAGTGCACTACCTCCTCATAGGGATTTTGATTGCGCCATAAATTTGATTCCTGGTAGTAAGTTCCCTAAGGGACGACTTTTTAATTTGTCTGTACCAGAACATGCCGCTATGCGGAGTTATATCAAGGAGTCTTTGGAGAAGGGGCATATTCGCCCGTCCTCGTCCCCTTTGGGTGCGGGGTTCTTTTTTGTGGCCAAGAAGGATGGTTCTCTAAGACTCTGTATAGATTATGGCCTTCTAAATAACATCACGGTCAAATTTCAGTATCCTTTGCCACTGTTGTCCGATCTGTTTGCTCGGATTAGGGGGGCCAGTTGGTTCACCAAGATAGATCTTCGTGGAGCGTATAATCTTGTACGTATAAAGCAGGGCGATGAATGGAAAACAGCATTTAATACTCCCGAAGGCCATTTTGAGTACTTGGTGATGCCTTTTGGGCTTTCTAATGCCCCTTCTGTGTTCCAGTCCTTCATGCACGACATCTTCCGAGAGTATCTGGATAGGTTTATGATTGTGTACCTGGATGATATTTTGGTCTTTTCTGATGATTGGGAATCTCATGTGAAGCAGGTCCGGATGGTATTTCGGGTCCTGCGAGTCAATGCCTTGTTTGTGAAGGGCTCTAAATGTCTCTTCGGAGTCCAGAAGGTTTCCTTTTTGGGCTTTATTTTTTCTCCTTCTACCATTGAGATGGATCCAGTCAAGGTCCAGGCTATTCATGACTGGACTCAACCTACATCGGTAAAAAGTCTTCAGAAGTTCT
Organism: Ranitomeya variabilis; assembly: GCF_051348905.1. NCBI lineage: Eukaryota > Metazoa > Chordata > Amphibia > Anura > Dendrobatidae > Ranitomeya > Ranitomeya variabilis. The sequence continues at coordinate 848,287,374 of NC_135233.1, read as the reverse complement.
TGGGTTTTGCTAATTTTTACCGTCGTTTCATCACTAATTTTTCCAGTGCGGTTAAGCCTTTGACGGATTTGACTAAGAAGGGTTCTGATGTGACAAATTGGTCTCCTGCGGCCGTGGATGCCTTTCAGGAGCTCAAACGTCGGTTCTCTTCAGCTCCTGTCTTGCGTCAGCCGGATGTCTCTCTACCATTCCAGGTCGAGGTTGATGCTTCTGAGATTGGAGCAGGGGCTGTCTTGTCACAGAGAAACTCTGATGGCTCTGTGATGAGGCCATGTGCTTTCTTTTCAAGAAAGTTTTCGCCTGCCGAGCGGAATTATGATGTTGGTAATCGGGAGTTGTTGGCAATGAAGTGGGCATTTGAGGAGTGGCGACATTGGCTTGAGAGAGCCAAGCATCGTGTGGTGGTCTTGACTGACCACAAGAATTTGACTTATCTCGAGTCTGCTAAACGGCTAAATCCTAGACAGGCTCGATGGTCGCTGTTTTTCTCCCGTTTCAATTTCGTGGTTTCATACCTTCCGGGTTCGAAGAACGTGAAGGCTGATGCTCTTTCTAGAAGCTTTGTGCCTGACTCTCCGGGAGTTTCTGAACCGGCTGGTGTCCTCAGAGAAGGGGTGATTTTGTCTGCCATCTCCCCTGATTTACGACGGGTACTGCAGGAATTTCAGGCCAATAGACCTGATCGTTGTCCACCGGAGAGACTGTTTGTCCCGGATAGATGGACCAGTAGAGTCATTTCCGAGGTTCATTCTTCGGTGTTGGCAGGTCACCCTGGGATTTTTGGTACCAGGGATTTGGTGGCTAGGTCCTTTTGGTGGCCTTCCTTGTCGCGGGATGTGCATTCCTTTGTGCAGTCCTGTGGGATTTGTGCTCGGGCCAAGCCTTGCTGTTCTCGTGCCAGTGGTTTGCTTTTGCCTTTGGCTGTCCCGAAGAGGCCCTGGACGCATATTTCCATGGATTTTATTTCGGATCTTCCAGTCTCTCAGAAGATGTCTGTTATCTGGGTGGTTTGTGATCATTTTTCTAAAATGGTCCATTTGGTGCTCTTGCCTAAGCTGCCTTCCTCCTCTGATTTGGTTCCACTGTTTTTTCAGAATGTGGTTCGTTTGCATGGTGTTCCTGAGAATATTGTGTCTGATATAGGATCCCAGTTTGTGTCCAGATTTTGGCGGTCCTTTTGTGCTAAGATGGGCATTGAATTATCTTTTTCATCGGCCTTCCATCCTCAGACAAATGGCCAAACCGAACGTACTAATCAGACCTTGGAGACTTATCTGAGATGTTTTGTTTCTGCTGATCAGGATGACTGGGTGACTTTTTTGCCATTGGCTGAGTTCGCCCTCAATAATCGGGCTAGTTCTGCTACTTTGGTTTCGCCTTTTTTTTGCAATTCTGGTTTTCATCCTCGTTTTTTCCTCAGGTCAGGTTGAGCCTTCTGACTGTCCTGGGGTGGATTCTGTGGTGGATAGGTTGCAGCAGATTTGGAACCACGTGGTGGACAATTTGACGTCACAAGAGAAGGCTCAGCGCTTTGCTAACCGTCGTCGCTGTGTGGGTCCCCGACTTCGTGTGGGGGATTTGGTGTGGTTGTCTTCTCGTTATGTTCCGATGAAGGTTTCCTCTCCTAAGTTCAAGCCTCGTTTCATCAAACCTTATAAGATTTTGGAAATCCTCAACCCTGTGTCATTTTGTTTGGACCTCCCAGCATCATTTGCCATTCACAATGTGTTCCATAGGTCATTGTTGCGGAGATATGTGGTGCCTGTGGTTCCTTCTGTTGATCCTCCTGCTCCGGTGTTGGTCGAGGGAGAATTGGAGTATGTGGTGGAGAAGATCTTGGATTCTCGTGTTTCGAGACGAAGGCTTCAGTACTTAGTTAAATGGAAGGGCTATGGTCAGGAGGATAATTCCTGGGTTGTCGCCTCTGATGTCCATGCGGCCGATTTGGTTTGTGCCTTTCATTCGGCTCGTCCTGATCGGCCTGGGGGCTCTGGTGAGGGTTCGGTGACCCCTCCTCAAGGGGGGTACTGTTGTGAATTCCGTCTGGGCTCCCTCTGGTGGCCTTTAGCGATACTGCGGGTCTGGAGATGGGCTCAGCTGCCTCATTTCCTGCTTTGCTGGTTCCTATTTAACTCCACCTGCACCTTTGTTTGTTGCCTGCTGTCGTTGTATTCAGTACTGGTTCTGATCTCTCTGGACTTCCTTGTGACCTGTCTACATCTGGAGAAGCTAAGTCTTGCTAGTTCATGTTTGCTCATTTTTCTCTTGAAAATATGTTTCATTATATGATGAGTTCAGTCCAGCTTGCTTATATGTGATTTTTTGCTTGCTGGAAGTTCTGGGGTGCAGAGTGCGCTCCTCACATCGTGAGTCGGTGTGGGGGTTCTTGTATTTTCTGCGTGGATAGTTTTTGATAGTTTTTGTACTGACCGCACAGATCCCTTGCTATCTTCAGTCTATTTAGCTTTAGCGGGCCTCATTTGCTTAAACCTGTTTTTCATTACTACGTTTGTATTTTCCCCTTAACTCACCGTTATTATTTGTGGGGGCTGTCTAAACTTTGGGGTCATTTCTCTGAGGCAAGTGAGGCTTGGCTTTCTCATTAGGGGTAGATAGTTCCTCAGGCTGTGACGAGGCGTCTAGGTTTTTAGGTAACGCTCCACGGCTGCCTTTAGTGTGTATTGGATAGGTTCAGTGTTGCGGTCAGTATAGTTTCCACATCCCCAGAGCTCGTCCTAATATTCTGGTTTACCTATCAGGTCAGTTTGGTGATCCTACCACCGGATCATAACACAGTTCCAAGGCACACATGACCTGATTCTTCAGGCTTAAGTAGATCCTGTTCGTGACACCAAGTTGGAGCGCCCCCACTGTCGCAGGGCCGAGGGGTACCCAGTATCGGGCCTCTCTGTCTCGGTTCTGGGATTGTCATGGTGGCTAGACCCGGTCCGTGACCCTGCTGAGGGGCGTCCAGTGAAAGTTGAGAATGATGTGGTGTGGTGCAGGTTGCGATGAATAACGAGGACACCAGGTTGCAGTCTCTTTACCTCTTTACTGAAGGCTTCAGGATCCTCAATCCGGAGTACGGTTAACAGGGCTGTCTGTGACCGGCCGGTCCGATGGCACCTCCATAGTTCCCTTTGCAGGTGGAAATCTGTGCCTACCTTCTAGCGCTTGTGTGTTGTAGTCCTTCCCTGCTTAGCACCACGGGATAGTCCTCACAACTGTTGTGTCTGTTTCTGAAGTTCCCTCACAACTGATTCTGATGTTCTTCTCCGTCCCCCAAATGATATGGCTAGGACGCACCCGTATGACGGGTAGGCCTGGAGTTCTTCTGGGACCCTAGAGTCGCCCCTCTCCAACTGTTGCCCCCTATGTCTGCTTAGGTGATTTGGGTGAGACAGCCCGCCTATAACTGACTGTCCTGCCGTAGGTTTGAAGTAAGGCCTGGAGCTCAATACTTCCTCGGCGTTTCTGGCCACCGGCTACGCGCCTCAGTAGGATGTTGCCTTGGTATTACAGCACGACTCCTACTGGTGTTTTCTCCTTGTTGCGTTGTTCTCGTTTCTCACTCTTCACAATAAACCTCGCTTCTTGTCCTTTCTTGGGGTACCGCCGCAATGAAGTGCAGGCGCAGTCCCGTAACGTTCTCTCTGTTCGCTAGGCCTCTGTCAGGATCCCACCCCTGACATGGACCCCCCTGAATCTTCCCCTGCAACACCCTCTGCAACAGGATGTTGCCTGGTTCCAACCCAGTCAGCTTTCTCTCTAACTTCCTATCTAACCCCCAGTTTTACCAGATTGTGAGGAGTGGCCTAATACATAGCACCCTTAGCTCCCCCTGGAGGCCAGACTGTGAAGTGTATTGGTGTCTGTGATACCTGGTCAGGTGAACTCCTTCAGTGCCATCAGACGTACCAATACCCCCCCTTAGCGGCGGAGCATCAGTACTGCAATGACCAGGACTCTGGGGCGCTGCATTTCTATGACTCCTAATTCCCAGTACTGTACAGAGAACATCTAGTCCCACCAATCTATGAAGTAGAAAACAACAAGGCTCTCAACAAACATGACTTGTAGTTGGTGCTCAAGTAGGGTATCCAACCTGTAATATAAGCAAGAATAAACCTGGCACTCAAATTGATGAAAGATGAGGAAATTTCATTTATTTTGCATCCAGGCAAAAAACAGAAGAAATAACTGAACGTTTTCGGTCTCACATTGGACCTTCATCAGAGTATCTTGCTGCGTGTGTGGAGGTCCCGGGTCCTCCTGTCCAGCACCCGGGACCTCCACACACCCACCAGTCTATGATCACAGCATTCTTATACGTGAGAGGGACTGACACACATTTTGGTATCCATAAAGTTTGCTGCTTCATTGTTTTGAAATATTTTAGTCGTCACATGTTTCTATGGTTACTGAAGCATAATTATCAGCATCTTATAAGGTTATAAGCTTTTATTGACAAACACATCAAGTTTATTCAAAGACTTAATACTTAGTGTTCACCATTATTTTCCAAGACTCCTGCAATTCACCCTAGGATGCTGTATATCAGATTTTTGGCCAAATCCTGACAGATGACAACCCATACTTTCCTAATTAGTTCTTGGTGTTTATCACAATTTCTGTGTATTTGTTTGTCCACTCGCTTTTTGAAGATTGAGTACATGTTCTCGAAGGGATTAAGATCTGGCGAGTTTCCTGGCCATGAACCCAAAATATTTATGTTTTGTTCACCGAGCCACTTAGTTATCATTTTGCTTTGTGACATGGTGCCCCATCATGCTGGAAAAGCATTGTTCTTCACCAAATTGCTCCTGGATCATTGGAAGAAGTTGTTCTTGCAAAATGTTCTTTATTCATGACGGTGTTCTTAGTAAAATTGTGAGTCAGTTAATTTCATTTAATTAAAATCGGCTTCACACATGAATGGTCTCAGTATGCATTGCTGCTGTCATGACACAAGGCTCATGGTAGAACTCACCTTTTCTTCTCCGAAACAATCATTCTTACAGATGTCCCAAACAAGGGGATTTATCAGATACAATAATACATTTCTTGGAGAGAAGTACGGTAGTTTATTTACTGCCATTCTTGACATCAGACAAGCCTCTAAAAACCTTTACTTCTATGTGCATGCAGACGCACTGACACCTGCCTGCAGCCATTCCTGAGCAACCTCTGCTCAGATGTTGGACCAATTCCATAGCTGCATCCTCTTTAGGAGACAGTCCTCGAACTTGCTGAACTTTCTCAGACATCTTGTTGCCTTATTTACAGCAATTGAACCTCTCTTTGAAGTTCTTGATGATCTGATAAATGGTTGATTTATATTTGCAGTTTATCTGATCACTCTTCATAACAATCTAGAGTTAATACAAATTGACGCTATAAAGTCAGAATATAGACATCACACAAACTCCATGTAGACGTTTTTCTAGATTTCAGCTAAGGACCTCAGTGCTCAATAGAAACAAACCCATCATCCCTTGTTATATTTTGAGAACATCTGGACTTCCGTTAATTCCATAACCTCCATAACATTTTTTATTATTATATTTTAATAGCTAACTTACTTAAGCTATGTTTATTTTCCATAAAGACAAACTTATGCTCTCAATACATTTTCAGAAGGATCATTCAGGGAAGACTGCAGAGTGCACATTTATAAAGATGACACTGTGACATCATAGATTTTACATTGCTAGTAATTACATTCTATAGATGTTTTTTCAGGCTGCAGTGAGTGGCAGGGTTCATTTCAAGATAGCTACTCAGAGGTCTAGGCCTTTGTAATTAGACACAAATGCCAGAATTGTGCACTTTAATGAGTAATGTCAGAATGTATCATTATTATGTAATTAAAAAAAGCTTCCATGGCCTTTCTTAAAAAAACCTTAGTATTTTAAGCAGGGCTAGCTCCAGGTTTTTGTGGGCTCCAGACAAAAGAATCTCAGTGGGCCACTTTAACATATACCACGATTCATGATGCACAGATAAGAAATATAGGTATAGTCAGGGCCGTATTTAGAGTTTCTGCTGCCCTAGGCACTTTTAGTGCTGCCCCCCCCCTTTGGTGAGTATGACACTATCGGCAGTGACTTTAGCAAGAATCGCTGATGTGAAAGTCGCCTTTTGCAGCAAATCCGGCAGTTTTTCTGCATGTGCCGCGTAATGGATCACTTATGGCAACACTGCGTTCGGCCTCATTCATTCCCTATGGGATTTGTGGCACTTATGATCTGGCAAATGCGGTACCATGCCTCCCAACTTTTGAAGAAGGGAAGGAGACAGAAAGTGTGCGGCGCGCTACGCGCGCCGCGGCAAGTTTTAGGCCACGCCTCTGACCACACCCATTTCACAACTAGTCACACCCATATCCACGTCCCAACCACAGCCATTTAGCACTGCTGATCACACTGTTTTATATACAATAATTATAAATGAAAAAATATGGCCACAGTGCTCCATACTGTATAATGGCCACACATGATGCTCCATACTGTATAACGGCCACATATGATGCTCCATACTGTATAACGGCCACACATGATGCTCCATACTGTATAACGGCCACACATGATGCTCCATACTGTATAATGGCCACACATGATGCTCCATACTGTATAATGGCCACACATGATGCTCAATACTGTACAATGGCCACACATGATGCTCAATACTGTACAATGGCCACACAGTTCTCCATGATACTGTATAATGACCCCCCCTCCTGTATGCATGGCTCATATTCCCCCCCTGTATGCATGGCTCACACTTCCCCCCTGTATGCATGGCTCATATTCACCCCCCCCCCGTATGCATGGCTCATATACACCCCCCCTGTATGCATGGCTCATATACACCCCCCCTGTATGCATGGCTCATATACACCCCCCCCTGTATGCATGGCTCATATACACCCCCCCCTGTATGCATGGCTCATATACACCCCCCCTGTATGCATGGCTCATATACACCCCCTCCTGTATGCATGGCTCATATACACCCCCCCTGTATGCATGGCTCATATACACACCCCCCCTGTATGCATGGCTCATATTCACCCCCCCCTCTGTATGCATGGCTCATATTCACCCCCCCCTGTATGCATGGCTCATATTCACCCCCCCCTGTATGCATGGCTCATATTCACCCCCCCCTGTATGCATGGCTCATATTCACCCCCCCCTGTATGCATGGCTCATATTCACCCCCCCCTGTATGCATGGCTCATATACACCCCCCCTGTATGCATGGCTCATATACACCCCCCCTGTATGCATGGCTCATATACACCCCCCCCTGTATGCATGGCTCATATACACCCCCCCTGTATGCATGGCTCATATACACCCCCCCTGTATGCATGGCTCATATACACCCCCCCTGTATGCATGGCTCATATACACCCCCCCTGTATGCATGTCTCATATACACCCCCACCTGTATGCATGGCTCATATACAACCCCCTGTATGCATGGCTCATATACACCCCCCCTGTATGCATGGCTCATATACCCCCCCCCCTGTATGCATGGCTCATATACACCCCCCCTGTATGCATGGCTCATATTCACCCCCCCCCCCGTATGCATGGCTCATAGTCACCCCCCCTGTATGCATGGCTCATATTCACCCCCCCTGTATGCATGGCTCATATTCACCCCCCCCTGTATGCATGGCTCATATTCACCCCCCCTGTATGCATGGCTCATATACACCCCCCTGTATGCATGGCTCATATACACCCCCCCTGTATGCATGGCTCATATACACCCCCCTGTATGCATGGCTCATATACACCCCCCTGTATGCATGGCTCATATTCACCCCCCCGTATGCATGGCTCATATTCACCCCCCCCCTGTATGCATGGCTCATATTCACCCCCCCTGTGTGCATGGTGGCTCTGGCTTATCTCCCATCCCCCCTGTATGTGTGGCTCATCTCCCATCCCCCCCTGTATGCATGCATGCATGGTGGCATTGGTGGCTCTGGCTCGTCATCTCCCATCCCCCATGCGTGGCTCATCGGCAGCCTGCCCCGCCGCTCCCCATCTATCTTGTGGCTGCCGCCTGCCGGGCTCCCCGATCCTCCTCCTTCATCCTCCCCGGCTCCCCCCGTCCCTGGCTGTCATCATACTCACCTGGCTGTGTCACCTCACACCGCGCACGGCGCGCAGAAGAACGGGATCCTCCACCTCTGTGCTGTGACTCGGCGCAGCACCCTCGTCATCCTGTATGAGCGGTCAGGTGGTACCGCTGATTTAAGGTCATGACCTTAATCAGCGGTACCATGTGACCGCTCACACAGCGAGGGTGCAGTCACTGAGAGCAGACCAGGCGTCGCTGGAGCAGGTGAGGTGAGTATGCATCAATCATAGTGTGTATGGGCAAGGAGGCAGCGGCGGGGGGGCGGCGGTGGCAGCGAGGGGGGGGTGGCGGCGAGGGGGGGGCGAGGGGGAGGGGCTTAAGCCTTAAGGTGACCCCGGCCAGACCGGACTTTGCATAAAAAAAAAAAAAAAAAAAGAGCCCACACACCTGCTCAGGTGCTGCCCCCCCCGCATGGCCCCGCCCTAGGCACGTGCCCTCAAGTGCCTAGTGGCAAATACGGCCCTGGGTATAGTACAAGGCCAAAGATTTCATTTACTTCTTACGTTATACAAGTGATATATATTGTAAATTCTACAATAGCTCATAAACAGGCAAATCCTAGCAATGCACAGCACAAAGAGTGACTGCAGACATATAATTTAAGACTAGACAGTATTGTCTTACATAAAGTATTATGGGCGGGAGCATGGCCTAGCATTCAATGTGAGCAGATGGCTCCTGTGACCCCTTTGCTGCATTTCCTCATTTATCCTTCTCAAAGACCCTCTGGAGTGCTGGTAACGATCTGTGCCGGAGGCGATGGGGAGCGGAGGCAGACCCCAACACGCGGTGCTGTGGTGACCAGTGGCCATGGTGAGGAGACGGCAGAAGGATGCGAGGACAGGAGCTGGGAGCCGGGCTGAAGATGGCACCGAGAGCGTGGAGGCAGTGGAGAAGTGTTGTGATTTTGCTTTTTGCTCCCTCTAGTGGTCATTAGTGATTTGACTCTGGAGCGTCTGTCTTTTCCTATATCCTCACCTGGGCCGTTAGTTCAGGGGCGTTGCTATATAAGCTCCCTGGACCTTCAGTTCAATGCCTGGCATCGTTGAAATCAGAGCTAATCTGTTGTGCTCTTGTCCTCTGATCCTGGTTCCTGTTTTTCAAGCTAAGTCTGCTTCTTTGCTTTTTGCTTTTGTTTCGTTTTGTATTTTTGTCCAGCTTGTTCCTATCTGTATCCTGACCTTTGCTGGAAGCTCTAGGGGGTTGGTGTTCTCCCCCCGGACCGTTAGACGGTTCGGGGGTTCTTGAATCTCCAGCGTGGATTTTTATAGGGTTTTTGTTGACCAGATAAGTTATCTTGCTATATTCTGCTATTAGTAAGCTGGCCTCTCTTTGCTGAACCTGGTTCATTTCTGTGTTTGTCATTTCCTCTTACCTCACCGTTATTATTTGTGGGGGGCTTGTATCTTGCTTTGGGGTCCCTTTCTCTGGAGGCAAGAGAGGTCTTTGTTTTCTTCTCCTAGGGGTAGTTAGATTCTCCGGCTGGCGCGAGTCATCTAGCGATCACCGTAGGCATGATCCCCGGCTACTTCTAGTGTTGGCGTTAGGAGTAGCTATTTGGTCAACTCAGTTACCACAGCCCTATGAGCTGGATTTTTGTATCTTGCAGACTTACACGTTCCTCTGAGACCCTGTCCACTGGGGTCATAACAGTATGCCAGGCCAGTATTAAATGTTTAATGCATTGCAGAAGTGGGATTATAAGAAAGAAAATTTTGAGTTTTTTTTTTCCCTCTCTCATTTTTTTTTTTTCTTTTCCCCTTTACCTCAGAGTGGCTTAAGCTTGCTGCAGACATGAATGTCCAGACCTTGATTACAAGTGTGGACCAGCTTGCCGCTCGTGTGCAGGGTATACAAGATTATGTTACCAGAAATCCTAGGTCTGAACCCAAGATTCCGATTCCTGAACTGTTTTCAGGAGACCGATTTAAGTTTAGGAATTTCAGGAATAATTGTAAATTATTTTTGTCCCTGAAACCTTGTTCGTCTGGAGACTCTGCTCAACAAGTAAAAATTGTTATTTCATTCTTACGGGGTGACCCTCAGGATTGGGCTTTTTCGTTGGCGCCAGGAGATCCGGCATTGGCTGATATTGATGCGTTTTTTCTGGCGCTCGGTTTACTTTATGAGGAACCCAATCTTGAGATTCAGGCAGAGAAAGCCTTGCTGGCTATGTCTCAGGGCCAGGACGAGGCTGAGGTGTATTGCCAAAAATTTCGGAAATGGTCCGTGCTGACACATTGGAACGAGTGTGCACTGGCTGCTAATTTTAGAAATGGCCTTTCTGAGGTCATTAAGAATGTTATGGTGGGTTTTCCCATTCCCACAGGTCTGAATGATACCATGTCCCTGGCTATTCAAATTGACCGGCGGTTGCGGGAGCGCAAAACCGCAAATTCCCTCATGTTGTTGTCTGAACAGACACCTGATGTGATGCAATGTGATAGAAAAACCGCAAATTCCCTCATGGTGTTGTCTGAACGGACACCTGATTTGAAGCATTGTGAAACCTTTGACGGATATGACCAAGAAGGGCTCCAATGTGGTTAATTGGGCTCCTACTGCCGTGGAGGCTTTCCAGGAGTTGAAACGTCGGTTTACTTCGGCGCCTGTTTTGTGCCAGCCTGATGTCTCGCTTCCCTTTCAAGTTGAGGTGGATGCTTCAGAGATTGGAGCAGGGGCCGTTTTGTCGCAGAGAGGCCCTGGTTGCTCTGTTATGAGACCTTGCGCCTTTTTCTCTAGGAAGTTTTCGCCTGCGGAGCGAAATTATGATGTGGGCAATCGGGAGTTGTTGGCCATGAAGTGGGCATTTGAGGAGTGGCGTCATTGGCTCGAGGGTGCTAAGCATCGTGTGGTGGTCTTGACTGATCACAAAAATCTGATGTATCTCGAGTCTGCTAAACGCCTGAATCCTAGACAGGCCCGCTGGTCATTGTTTTTCTCCCGTTTTGACTTTGTTGTCTCGTATTTACCAGGTTCAAAGAATGTGAAGGCCGATGCTCTTTCCAGGAGCTTTGTGCCTGATGCTCCTGGAGTCGCTGAACCTGTTGGTATTCTTAAGGATGGTATTATCTTGTCAGCTATTTCTCCAGATCTGCGACGTGTGTTGCAGAGATTTCAGGCTGATAGGCCTGATTCTTGTCCACCTGACAGACTGTTTGTGCCTGATAAGTGGACCAGCAGAGTCATTTCCGAGGTTCATTCCTTGGTGTTGGCAGGTCACCCAGGAATTTTTGGCACCAGAGATCTGGTGGCCAGATCCTTTTGGTGGCCTTCCTTGTCTAGGGATGTGCGGTCATTTGTACAGTCCTGTGGGACTTGTGCTCGAGCTAAGCCTTGCTGTTCTCGTGCCAGCGGGTTGCTCTTGCCCTTGCCTGTCCCTAAGAGACCTTGGACACATATCTCTATGGATTTCATTTCTGATCTTCCGGTTTCTCAGGGCATGTCTGTTATCTGGGTGATATGTGATCGCTTCTCCAAGATGGTCCATTTGGTTCCTTTGCCTAAACTGCCTTCCTCTTCCGATCTGGTTCCTGTGTTTTTCCAGAACGTGGTTCGTTTGCACGGCATGCCTGAGAATATTGTGTCAGACAGAGGATCCCAGTTCGTTTCCAGATTCTGGCGATCCTTTTGTAGTAGGATGGGCATTGACTTGTCGTTTTCGTCTGCTTTCCATCCTCAGACTAATGGACAGACGGAGCGAACTAATCAGACTTTGGAGGCTTATTTGAGGTGTTTTGTCTCTGCTGATCAGGACGATTGGGTGACCTTCTTGCCATTAGCTGAGTTTGCCCTTAATAATCGGGCTAGTTCCGCCACCTTGGTTTCGCCGTTTTTCTGCAACTCTGGTTTCCACCCTCGTTTTTCTTCGGGTCATGTGGAACCTTCTGACTGCCCTGGGGTGGATTCTGTGGTGGATAGGTTGCAGCGGATCTGGAATCTTGTGGTGGACAACTTGAAGTTGTCACAGGAGAGGGCTCAGCGCTTTGCCAACCGCCGCCGCGGTGTGGGTCCCCGACTACGTGTTGGGGATTTGGTGTGGCTTTCTTCCCGCTTTGTTCCTATGAAGGTTTCCTCTCCCAAATTTAAACCTCATTTTATTGGTCCTTACAAGATATTGGAAATTCTTAATCCTGTATCCTTTCGCCTGGATCTACCTGTGTCGTTTGCTATCCACAATGTGTTTCATAGGTCCTTGTTGCGGCGGTACGTTGTGCCTGTGGTTCCTTCTGCTGAGCCTCCTGCTCCGGTGTTGGTTGAGGGCGAGTTGGAGTACGTGGTGGAGAAGATCTTGGATTCTCGTCTCTCCAGGCGGAGGCTTCAGTACTTGGTCAAGTGGAAGGGCTATGGTCAGGAAGATAATTCCTGGGTGGTCGCCTCTGATGTTCATGCGGCCGATTTAGTTCGTGCCTTTCACGCCGCTCATCCTGATCGCCCTGGTGGTCGTGGTGAGGGTTCGGTGACCCCTCACTAAGGGGGGGGTACTGTTGTGATTTTGCTTTTTGCTCCCTCTAGTGGTCATTAGTGATTTGACTCTGGAGCGTCTGTCTTTTCCTATATCCTCACCTGGGCCATTAGTTCAGGGGCGTTGCTATATAAGCTCCCTGGACCTTCAGTTCAATGCCTGGCATCGTTGAAATCAGAGCTAATCTGTTGTGCTCTTGTCCTCTGATCCTGGTTCCTGTTTTTCAAGCTAAGTCTGCTTCTTTGCTTTTTGCTTTTGTTTCGTTTTGTATTTTTGTCCAGCTTGTTCCTATCTGTATCCTGACCTTTGCTGGAAGCTCTAGGGGGCTGGTGTTCTCCCCCCGGACCGTTAGACGGTTCGGGGGTTCTTGAATCTCCAGCGTGGATTTTTATAGGGTTTTTGTTGACCAGATAAGTTATCTTGCTATATTCTGCTATTAGTAAGCTGGCCTCTCTTTGCTGAACCTGGTTCATTTCTGTGTTTGTCATTTCCTCTTACCTCACCGTTATTATTTGTGGGGGGCTTGTATCTTGCTTTGGGGTCCCTTTCTCTGGAGGCAAGAGAGGTCTTTGTTTTCTTCTCCTAGGGGTAGTTAGATTCTCCGGCTGGCGCGAGTCATCTAGCGATCACCGTAGGCATGATCCCCGGCTACTTCTAGTGTTGGCGTTAGGAGTAGCTATTTGGTCAACCCAGTTACCACAGCCCTATGAGCTGGATTTTTGTATCTTGCAGACTTACACGTTCCTCTGAGACCCTGTCCACTGGGGTCATAACAGAGAAGGCAGACGCGGCAAATGCCTCCTATGCACGCAGGCTGGAGATAGTGGCTAAATTGGAGAAGTTTGCAAGGCTGGAAGGAGCAGCAAAGGTGATGGCTGAAGGGAGAGAGGGGGAAAAGGAGAAAGAAGAAGACTCAGAGGCTGATTCGGTACAGGAGGGGTTAATGGGTGAGGATGAATGGCGGGAAAAGGAGAATGTGGAGCAGGAAGATACTGAGGAGCCTGTTATAGGGGAGCCCACATTGAAGGACGTATATGACCTGGTGAGATTTTGTAGGACTGCAATAACAACCCTTACAAAGAGAGTTGATGGGGTTAAGCAAGAAATGTCCAGTATGAAGGCAGCCATAAATAAAGTTGATGTGGGTGGGGGCAGTGGAGGAGAATGTGATTGTGTTGGAAGACCAACTTTCTAAAATTCAGAAGTCTCACACACAATGTTTGCAGAGATGTGCTGCCCTGGCTGATAAAAATGATGACTTGGAAAACCGCTCAAGGCAGAATAATAAGAGATTAGTGGGCATCCCCGAGAAGGTGGAAGGGACCAATCCTACAGCGTTTATTGAGGACTGGCTCCACACTAAAATTGGCGCCAATAACTTGACCAAACTTTATGCGGTGGAGAAAGCGCACCTTGTCCCCATGAGACCCCTCCCGCCGGGATCCCCCCATACTATCCTTGCTAAGATCCTTAACTATAGAGACAGAGACATTATACTAAGGAAAGCAAGAATGGCCAACAATCTGTGCTTTAAGGGCCAAAAAATTTCCATTTATCCTGATTAGTCAGCCGAGGTGCAAAAGCAGAGGATGCAACATGGTACAGTAAAGAAAGGACTGAGAGACTTGGCTTTGGCTTATTCTACCTTATATCCGTCAAAGCTCAGGGTTGTGGCCCTGGGAACAGTGCATTTTTTCCAAACAGCGGATGAGGCTGCGGATACGGACAGAGGGAAGTGAGCGGAATGAAATGCCGCGCTGTCATTTTTTGAAAAGGAGAATCTAAAAGAAGGTGCTGTTATATGGAGGTTTCTGGTTCCTGCATATTAGTTGATATGGACTATGGAGGAACTGATTGTAATAATATTGTTTATGTGCATATGCGGAGGAGGTGTGGAGGAGTTTTAGATAGATAGTGGTTCAGAGGTAACGTTTATTGGGTAGCTAGACGTTGGAGTACCCACTTTCTGATAAGAGAGTGAAAAATACAACGGAGAACTGTTATGGTTTGTTGGGTTACTGTATATGGGGGAGGGGAAATGTTAATTGTTCAGTTAAGAGTTTTATTGCATACAGAGAGCTGTAAGATATTTGAGGGGTCGAGAACTTGCATATATAGGATTGCATGATGGGTGATAGAATTTAAATTCTTAGTTGGAATGTAAGAGGACTGTCAGAAGGGACATGAAGAACGACGATCATGGAATATGCTAAGAAGAGGAGACTGGATGTTCCATGCCTCCAGGAGACTCATTTACTTCAGGAAAAGGTGAAGAGGAGGTGGATTGGGAGAGCATATCATTCCACGTATTCTTCATATGCTAGAGGGGTCTCTTTATTAATACGAGCGTCTACACCATTTGAAGAAATTGAAAGCCATGTTGATAGTGAAGGACAGTATATTTTTGTTATTTGTAAAATTTATGCGCAATCATTATGCATAGTAGCTTTGTACATACCACTGCCGTACACCGGGAAAAAGTTATGTGAGGTTATGGAATTATTTAAGTGGGGTACGGGATTGCCATTACTGATCATTTGTGATTTCTATAATGTTATAGATGAGTGGTGGGATAGACATAAACAGAGCTCAGGTAAGAGTTTTAGGAAATTGACGGAATTTGGGAATTATATTAAAGAGATTGGAATGATGGACCCGTGGAGAGTGAGAAATTAGAATGCGGTGTGCTACTCTTGCTATTTTACGATGCATGGGTCTCTCTCACGAATAGATATGGCATTGGGGAATGAGCTAATGACACAACTAGTCTGTGGAGTGGAATATCTCCCAAGGGTGATTTTGGACCATAAGCCTATAGAATTGTCCATTAGACGGAAAGGGGGGAAGATTGAGAAGAGTGTTAGGTGGAAGTTGAGACCAGTATGGCTGGAATATATTAATGTGAATACTATAAAGGAAGAATTTGAGGAGTATTGGCAGAATAATGAAGGGAGTGCAGATAATCGGGTCGTGTGGGATGCTATGAAAGCGATGCTAAGGGGTCTCTTGTTCCAAGAGATTTCCTGGTGTCGGTCGAAATCTAGGCTAAAAGACAGGGAAATAATAGAAACCTTGGAGAGGGTGGAGAGGGATATGGTTCTAAACCCCTAAGCAGTAGGCTTAGGGGTGCACAGGAAGAGGTGTATTTGAGGAAAGCGGAGAGGAGGAGGGCATTCCAGAAAACGCAATTTCATGATGAAGTTGAAAAAGTGGGACATCTGTTGTCATGGTAGCGGCCCAGAGGGAATCATCTTATGTATATAAATTGAAGACTGATGAGGGAATGGAGCTAGAGGACACATAGAGTATTTGGGGGGAATTTAGACGATTCTATGATCAGTTATTTTCTTGGGGTCGGGGGACTTATTTGGAGACATAGAGGGTTTTCTTGAGGAAGCAGGACTCCCGAGTAATAAAGAAAGTGATAGGAGGAGATTGGAGGTGCCCATAACAAAAGAAGAGATTGAAATAGTAGTAGTGTAGCATCGGGTGGTTTCGTCAAACTCAATCTGACAGGTGGGCCCGCCCCTATCAGAGTGTATCAAAGTGTGTAACCCCTCCTCCCCTCCCTGTCAGCCAGCTGTCCCTCCGGCTGGCTGCCAGCTTTTGATATAGTTTGCTATTGTTAATTTGATCCAGTGATTATTATCCCAGTATTGTTTTTTTATTAGATTTCCGTATTATATGTAGCTGCTATGCAATTATTCTGTAATCAGGGCACTGTGTTTTATAATATAAAACAAATACTGGGATAATAATCACTGGATCAAATTAACAATATCAAACTATATCAAAAGCTGTCAGCCAGGCGGTGGGGCAGCTGGCTGACAGAACAAACTCACAAGCATCTACAAATAATATGAAAATCTAATAGGATATAAAATAAACACACTGCTGTGTGTTATTGTATATCATGCTGTAATCCATATACAATGTATTGTGTCTGATACATCGCATTGCCGCATCACTCTAACACTGGGCATTATATGGGAATTACACTATCATACAATATTGAGATTTAGATAGCATTACAGTCTGATACATACTTTAATAAAGTCTTTTAAAAGTCATACAATGACTGTCATTTTTCATAATATTGAGAATTATACTATCATGCAATGTATTGTGTCTGATACATACTTTAATAAAGCCTTTTAAAAGGCATACAATGACTGTCATTTTTCATAATATTGAGAATTATACTATCATGTAATGTTGAGAATTAGCTAACATTGCAAAGTGTGTCTGTGGTTAGCTGGCCGTATTGCTGCATAACTCTAACACTGGACATTATCTGTACAGGGTGCGCAACTACACAAAGATAAAGAATACATTCTAGCTAGCTAAGTGAGTTGAATGAGCCTGATACTATAATTGCTAGCAGTTGCTAAAATGTGACTCTACTGACCATTAACTAGACAGCCAGAGTTTCTGTATTCCATATACAATGTATTGTGTCTGATACATACTTTAATAAAGTCTTTTAAAACTCATACAATAACTGGCATATGTGCTCATTGGTAATAAAACACATGCCCTGATTACAGAATGCAATCTCGCTGGGCCATCTAATAGGATATAATGAGAATACCAGTATCAAATAATAGTGCAGAAACACAGAATATACATAATATACCCCGTAAAATGGGTCTGGTGTGTTATAAAATTCATATAAAACAAATAAATACAATATGTGATCATTGGTAATAAAACACAGTGAAATCGGAAATCTAATTAAAATACAATACTGGGATAATAATCACTGGATCAAATTAACAGTAGCAAACTATATCAAAAGCTGGCAGCCAGCCGGAGGGACAGCTGGCTGACAGGGAGGGGAGGAGGGGTTACACACTTTGATACACTCGGATAGGGGCGGGCCCACCTGTCAGATTGAGTTTGACGAAACCACCCGATGCTACACTACTAATAGTTATTATATTTATGGCAAATAATAAGGCCCAGGGGCAGATGGTATCCCAAGTGAAATTTACAAACAATTAATTGAGATTGTGACACCCAGATTGCAAAAGGTTTCTGAAGAGGCTCTTCGGTAGGGTGAATTACCGGCATCCATGAGGGAGGCGGTGGTGGTGGTCATTCCGAAAGAAGGAAGAGATCCAGGGTTGGCGGAATCTTATAGGCCTATCTCATTGCTGACGGTGGATGTAAAGATTTTAGCTAAAATTCTGGCTAGCCATTTGGCAAGTGTGGTTCAGGATCTTGTTCATCCTGACCAATCTGGATTTATGCCAAATAAGTCTACGGCGATTATTTTAATTTAGACTTTTTCTGAATTTGCAGCTGCCGTCGGACAACAGGGGTAATAGAGTTGTGGTGTCATTGGATGCACGTAAAGCGTTTGATAGTGTTGAGTGGCAGTATTTTTGGAGGGTGTTGGAATGCTTTGGTTTTATTGCCAACCTTTATATCGTGGATACAGTTGCTATATACTTCCCCGACTGCTAGGGTCAGAGTTAATGGGCAAATGTCTGGGAGTTTTGCTCTTCATAGGGGGACTAGGCAAGGGTGTCCACTGTCCCCGCTACTTTTTGCTTTGGCAGTGGAACCCTTGGTGCAGACATTTAGGAGGACGGCCTCGGTTAAAGGGTTTAGATATGGCTTAGAAAAAGAAAAAGTATCCTTGTATGCCGATAATGTGTTGCTTTTCTTAGAGGAGTCCGGAGAGTCATTGCTGAGAGCAATGGATATTATTAAAACATTTGGGTCTATATCAGGATTAGAATTTAACTTGGGAAAATCCACTGTCCTGGCTGTAGATGATCGTGTTGTTGATTTGTTAGTGTCAGGGTTGGGTAGTAGGCTGGCAGTGGTGCGACAGTTTAAATACCTGGGCATTCAGGTGGCACTTCCGATTTCGAGCTATGTAGATTTGAATCTGATTCAGCTGCTGAGTAAGTTTAGGAGTAAAGTAGGGTGTGGTGTAAACTGTATCTTTCAGTAGTGGGAAGAATTAATTTGATTAAGATGACTTTGATGCCCCAACTGCTGTACGTCTTGCACAATGCCCTTATATGGTTCCCTAAGCAGTGGTTTCATACTTTCGACTCTATATTTAGAGATCTTGCGTGGGAGAAAAAGCAGCCAAGGATCAGACTTTTTTATATTATATATATAATATTATATTGCAGAGGCCCAAGGATGGAGGGGGATTGGCACTTCTGAACCCTTGGATTTATTACTTAGCTGCTCAGGGACAACAGATGAGGGGGTGGAGGGATGTGTCTGGGGCCGGTTTAATACAAAGGGTCTTGGTCCAGGTGATGGCGAGGGACTAGTAATGAGCGAATATACTCATTACTCGAGATTTCCCGAACACGCTCGGGTGACCTCCGAGTATTTTTTAGTGCTCGGAGATTTAGTTTTCATCATCTCAGCTGAATTATTTACATCTCTTAGCCAGCTTGATTACTTGTGGGGATTCCCTAGCAAGCAGGCAACCCCCACATGTACTTATGCTAGCTGTTATGGTTCTCAATGGCAAGAGAACATAGCCCAGCAAACATAAGTACTAGCTCTTGGAAGGATGGAAACTAAACTGACCATGAACTAAACCTGCCGCACAACTAACAGTAGCCGGGTAGCGTTGCCTACGTTTTTTATCCCTAGACGCCCAGCGCCGGCCGGAGGACTAACTAATCCTGGCAGAGGAAAATATAGTCCTGGCTCACCTCTAGAGAAGTTTCCCCGATAGGCAGACAGAGGCCCCCACATATATTGGCGGTGATTTTAGATGAAATGACAAACGTAGTATGAAAATAGGTTTAGCAAAATTGAGGTCCGCTTACTAGATAGCAGGAAGACAGAAAGGGCACTTTCATGGTCAGCTGAAAACCCTATCAAAATACCATCCTGAAATTACTTTAAGACTCTAGTATTAACTCATAACATCAGAGTGGCAATTTCAGATCACAAGAGCTTTCCAGACACAGAAACGAAACTACAGCAGTGAACTGGAACAAAATGCAAAAACAAACGAGGACTAAAGTCCAACTTAGCTGGGAGTTGTCTAGCAGCAGGAACATGCACAGAAAGGCTTCTGATTACAATGTTGACCGGCATGGAAGTGACAGAGGAGCAAGGTTAAATAGCGACTCCCACATCCTGATGGAAACCGGTGAACAGAGGGGATGATGCACACCAGTTCAATTCCACCAGTGGCCACCGGGGGAGCCCAAAATCCAATTTCACAACAGTACCCCCCCCTCAAGGAGGGGGCACCGAACCCTCACCAGAACCACCAGGGCGATCAGGATGAGCCCTATGAAAGGCACGGACCAGATCGGAGGCATGAACATCAGAGGCAGTCACCCAAGAATTATCCTCCTGACCGTATCCCTTCCATTTGACCAGATACTGGAGTTTCCGTCTGGAAACACGGGAGTCCAAGATTTTTTCCACAACGTACTCCAACTCGCCCTCAACCAACACCGGAGCAGGAGGCTCAACGGAAGGCACAACCGGTACCTCATACCTGCGCAACAATGACCGATGAAAAACATTATGAATAGAAAAAGATGCAAGGAGGTCCAAACGGAAGGACACAGGGTTAAGAATCTCCAATATCTTGTACGGGCCGATGAACCGAGGCTTAAACTTAGGAGAAGAAACCCTCATAGGGACAAAACGAGAAGACAACCACACCAAGTCCCCAACACAAAGCCGAGGACCAACCCGACGCCGGCGGTTGGCAAAAAGCTGAGTCTTCTCCTGGGACAACTTCAAATTGTCCACTACCTGCCCCCAAATCTGATGCAACCTCTCCACCACAGCATCCACTCCAGGACAATCCGAAGATTCCACCTGACCAGAAGAAAATCGAGGATGAAACCCCGAATTACAGAAAAAAGGAGACACCAAGGTGGCAGAGCTGGCCCGATTATTGAGGGCAAACTCCGCTAAAGGCAAAAAAGCAACCCAATCATCCTGATCTGCAGACACAAAACACCTCAAATATGTCTCCAAGGTCTGATTCGTCCGCTCGGTCTGGCCATTAGTCTGAGGATGGAAAGCAGACGAGAAAGACAAATCTATGCCCATCGTAGCACAGAATACTCGCCAAAATCTAGACACGAATTGGGTTCCTCTGTCAGAAACGATATTCTCCGGAATACCATGCAAACGGACCACATTTTGAAAAAACAGAGGAACCAACTCGGAAGAAGAAGGCAACTTAGGCAGGGGAACCAAATGGACCATCTTAGAGAAACGGTCACACACCACCCAGATGACAGACATCTTCTGAGAAACAGGAAGATCCGAAATAAAATCCATCGAGATGTGCGTCCAGGGCCTCTTCGGGATAGGCAAGGGCAACAACAATCCACTAGCCCAAGAACAACAAGGCTTGGCCCGAGCACAAACGTCACAAGACTGCACAAAGCCTCGCACATCTCGAGACAGGGAAGGCCACCAGAAGGACCTTGCCACCAAATCCCTGGTACCAAAGATTCCAGGATGACCTGTCAACGCAGAAGAATGAACCTCAGAAATGACTTTACTGGTCCAATCATCAGGAACAAACAGTCTACCAGGTGGGCAACGATCAGGTCTATCCGCCTGAAACTCCTGCAAGGCCCGCCGCAGGTCTGGAGAAACGGCAGACAATATCACTCCATCCTTAAGGATACCTGTAGGTTCAGAGTTACCAGGGGAGTCAGGCTCAAAACTCCTAGAAAGGGCATCCGCCTTAACATTCTTAGAACCCGGCAGGTAGGACACCACAAAATTAAACCGAGAGAAAAACAACGACCAGCGCGCCTGTCTAGGATTCAGGCGTCTGGCGGACTCAAGATAAATTAGATTTTTGTGGTCAGTCAATACCACCACCTGATGTCTAGCCCCCTCAAGCCAATGACGCCACTCCTCAAAAGCCCACTTCATGGCCAAAAGCCCCCGATTCCCAACATCATAATTCCGCTCGGCGGGCGAAAATTTACGCGAGAAAAAGGCACAAGGTCTCATCACGGAACAATCGGAACTTCTCTGCGACAAAACTGCCCCAGCTCCGATTTCAGAAGCGTCGACCTCAACCTGAAAAGGAAGAGCAACATCAGGCTGACGCAACACAGGGGCGGAAGAAAAGCGGCGCTTAAGCTCCCGAAAGGCCTCCACAGCAGCAGGGGACCAATCAGCAACATCAGCACCCTTCTTAGTCAAATCAGTCAATGGTTTAACAACATCAGAAAAACCAGCAATAAATCGACGATAAAAGTTAGCAAAGCCCAAAAATTTCTGAAGACTCTTAAGAGAAGAGGGTTGCGTCCAATCACAAATAGCCTGAACCTTGACAGGATCCATCTCGATGGAAGAGGGGGAAAAAATATATCCCAAAAAGGAAATCTTTTGAACCCCAAAAACGCACTTAGAACCCTTCACACAAAAGGAATTAGACCGCAAAACCTGAAAAACCCTCCTGACCTGCTGGACATGAGAGTCCCAGTCATCCGAAAAAATCAAAATATCATCCAGATACACAATCATAAATTTATCCAAATAATCACGGAAAATGTCATGCATAAAGGACTGAAAGACTGAAGGGGCATTTGAAAGACCAAAAGGCATCACCAAATACTCAAAGTGGCCCTCGGGCGTAATAAATGCGGTCTTCCACTCATCCCCCTGCTTAATTCGCACCAAATTATACGCCCCACGGAGATCTATCTTAGAGAACCACTTGGCCCCCTTTATGCAAGCAAACAAATCAGTCAGCAGTGGCAACGGATATTGATATTTAACCGTGATTTTATTCAAAAGCCGATAATCAATACACGGTCTCAAAGAGCCATCTTTCTTAGCCACAAAGAAAAAACCGGCTCCTAAGGGAGATGACGAAGGACGAATATGTCCCTTTTCCAAGGACTCCTTTATATATTCTCGCATAGCAGCATGTTCAGGCACAGACAGATTAAATAAATGACCCTTAGGGTATTTACTACCCGGAATCAAATCTATGGCACAATCGCACTCCCGGTGCGGAGGTAATGAACCAAGCTTAGGTTCTTCAAAAACGTCACGATATTCAGTCAAGAATTCAGGAATCTCAGAGGGAATAGATGATGAAATGGAAACCACAGGTATGTCCCCATGCTTCCCCTTACATCCCCAGCTTAACACAGACATAGCTTTCCAGTCAAGGACTGGGTTATGAGATTGCAGCCATGGCAATCCAAGCACCAACACATCATGTAGGTTATACAGCACAAGAAAGCGAATAATCTCCTGATGATCCGGATTAATCCGCATAGTTACTTGTGTCCAGTATTGTGGTTTATTACTAGCCAATGGGGTGGAGTCAATCCCCTTCAGGGGTATAGGAGTTTCAAGAGGCTCCAAATCATACCCACAGCGTTTGGCAAAGGACCAATCCATAAGACTCAAAGCGGCGCCAGAGTCGACATAGGCATCCGCGGTAATAGATGATAAAGAACAAATCAGGGTCACAGATAGAATAAACTTAGACTGTAAAGTGCCAATTGAAACAGACTTATCAAGCTTCTTAGTACGCTTAGAGCATGCTGATATAACATGAGTTGAATCACCGCAATAGAAGCACAACCCATTTTTTCGTCTTAAATTCTGCCGTTCACTTCTGGACAGAATTCTATCACATTGCATATTCTCTGGCGTCTTCTCAGTAGACACCGCCAAATGGTGCACAGGTTTGCGCTCCCGCAGACGCCTATCGATCTGGATAGCCATTGTCATGGACTCATTCAGACCCGCAGGCACAGGGAACCCCACCATAACATCCTTAATGGCATCAGAGAGACCCTCTCTGAAATTCGCCGCCAGGGCGCACTCATTCCACTGAGTAAGCACAGCCCATTTACGGAATTTCTGGCAGTATATTTCAGCTTCGTCTTGCCCCTGAGATAGGGACATCAAGGCCTTTTCCGCCTGAAGCTCTAACTGAGGTTCCTCATAAAGCAACCCCAAGGCCAGAAAAAACGCATCCACATTGAGCAACGCAGGATCCCCTGGAGCCAATGCAAAAGCCCAATCCTGAGGGTCGCC
The DNA here is from genome assembly GCF_051348905.1 of Ranitomeya variabilis. Classification (NCBI taxonomy): domain Eukaryota; kingdom Metazoa; phylum Chordata; class Amphibia; order Anura; family Dendrobatidae; genus Ranitomeya; species Ranitomeya variabilis. Next base: position 848,263,709 of record NC_135233.1, on the reverse strand, counting down.
CCGGAGCAAGGAAATCACAATCCTGACCTGCTGAGCAGGATCTCCAGCAGAGCGAGATTTCAGGGACAAAAACAACTTGCAATTATTTTTGAAATTTTGAAAGCAAGATCTATTCCCCGAGAAAAATTCAGGCAAAGGAATTCTAGGTTCAGATATAGGAACATGAACAACAAAATCTTGTAAATTTTGAACTTTCGTGGTGAGATTATTCAAACCTGCAGCTAAACTCTGAATATCCATTTTAAACAGGTGAACACAGAGCCATTCCAGGATTAGAAGGAGAGAGAGAGAGAGAAAGGCTGCAATATAGGCAGACTTGCAAGAGATTCAATTACAAGCACACTCAGAACTGAAGGGAAGGGAAAAAAAAAAAAAATCTTCAGCAGACTTCTCTTTTCTCTCCTTTCTCTGTCAATTAATTTAACCCTTTTTTGGGCCGGTCAAACTGTTATGGTTCTCAATGGCAAGAGAACATAGCCCAGCAAACATAAGTACTAGCTCTTGGAAGGATGGAAACTAAACTGACCATGAACTAAACCTGCCGCACAACTAACAGTAGCCGGGTAGCGTTGCCTACGTTTTTTATCCCTAGACGCCCAGCGCCGGCCGGAGGACTAACTAATCCTGGCAGAGGAAAATATAGTCCTGGCTCACCTCTAGAGAAGTTTCCCCGATAGGCAGACAGAGGCCCCCACATATATTGGCGGTGATTTTAGATGAAATGACAAACGTAGTATGAAAATAGGTTTAGCAAAATTGAGGTCCGCTTACTAGATAGCAGGAAGACAGAAAGGGCACTTTCATGGTCAGCTGAAAACCCTATCAAAATACCATCCTGAAATTACTTTAAGACTCTAGTATTAACTCATAACATCAGAGTGGCAATTTCAGATCACAAGAGCTTTCCAGACACAGAAACGAAACTACAGCAGTGAACTGGAACAAAATGCAAAAACAAACGAGGACTAAAGTCCAACTTAGCTGGGAGTTGTCTAGCAGCAGGAACATGCACAGAAAGGCTTCTGATTACAATGTTGACCGGCATGGAAGTGACAGAGGAGCAAGGTTAAATAGCGACTCCCACATCCTGATGGAAACAGGTGAACAGAGGGGATGATGCACACCAGTTCAATTCCACCAGTGGCCACCGGGGGAGCCCAAAATCCAATTTCACAACAGCTAGCTAACAGATGTAAATCATTTAGCTGCAGCAATTGAAAGCTAAATCTCCGAGCACTAAAAAATACTCGGAGGTCACCCGAGCGTGCTCGGGAAATCTCAAGTAATGAGTATATTCGCTCATCACTAGGAGGGACCCCTTGGTTCAGGGGTTGGAGGCAGGTAGTTTTAGGAAGATGGGTTTGATGTATCCAACTTTAGCGCTGATACATAGAGTTTGGGAGGCAATTAAAAAGATTAGGGGTTTGGAACATTTGATACATTTTTCCCCTGATATGGCAAAATGAGACTCTACCGGAATTTGTTAAAATGGGAGAATTTAAAAATTGGAAGAGATTGGGAATACAGTACATGGTTCAGGTACAGGACAAGCAGGGACTGGTGCCCTTTGGAAAGTTGCAGGAGGATTATGGGCTACCGGAGGTCTGCAATATGGGCAGTTTAGGCATGCTTATGTTATATAGAGCAAGACAATGAATAGCAGATATATGTACTCCATAGAGTATATAGGACTCCTGAACAGCTGTATAGAGCAGGTCTGAGATAGACTTCTGAGTGTCCTCAGTGCCGGGTGGAGGGGGCTGGAATTCTCCATATGTTATAGCAGTGTCCAAGTCTGAACCCATATTGGACAGCGTTGCTTAATGCCATAGGAGGAGCGTATGGTTGTAGGATTGAGAGGGATCCTGTGGTGTGTATTCTGGGATATGTGAAAACGGAGTACCCGGAGGAAACCCACGCAAACACGGAGAGAACATACAAACTCCTTGCAGATGCTGTCCTTGGTGGGATTTGAACCGAGGACCCCGGCGCTGCAGAGCAACAGTGCTAACCACTGAGCCACTGTTCTATTATTTCTTTTTATAGTCTACCCATATCAGTAAGAAAAACCTCTGCTGCAAGTACAGTTCATAAATCATGTTTCTGATACACCAGAAAAGTAGCCAAAATCTTTTAGCCTTAAGTTTTTTTGTATACTAAGATATGAATACATTATTATGAGTGTAAAAAATCAGTTACATAATGCAGCTTAATATGACTAATATTACACAAGTAATCGCCATAATTCACATTGCAAAGTGAACGTTCACAACTTGTATTTAAGCCTAATAAATGATTTATATAAGGAAGCAGAATCTAGATTTTGCTCAGTAAACCTGGAGAGTACCAGGGCTCTTTGATAAGATTTGTTCGGTCTTTCTGTAGACAGCTCACCCTTGCTCTGTCCTTGTAGAACTGCTCCATGGGGAGAACTGACAGTGGGAAGTGGGTATATAAAATCCAAGACAGAAAAATAGCTCCCTAACCACACCTGAAATTATACTCAGGTAAAAGGAATGGAGCAGAGAGACAGATAAAATCAACTCCAGAATTATTTTCTGTCTGAAGAAGATGCATTGATAGGGTGATAATAAACCTTGAGCACCCTGTGGAAAGCAATTAGCTTCTGCAGCTGTTCTTTAAGGGGTTAAGCCATGCAGACTGCTCCAAGGTCTGAAGATATAACGGTATATTTATTGCAATATACAAGCTTTTGGGATAAGATATGGTTTTTCTTACCATTTAATAGAATTATTATCCTACTTTGAAATATAAAAATAATTTGGTGAGGGGCGTTAAAGCTCCCAGTCAACTGCTCCCACTGAAACACAAGAGATGACAAACACTGCTATGTGAAGCTTTGTTTGCCATCTCAATGACAAGAATAGTGCTACATGAGTCTCTGTTTTTTTTAAATCAAAATGGGATTCATTAGGTACAACACTTGTGTGAACATAGCTTTAGAATCAAGTAGAGTATTTAGAGATTATGCCAAGATGTTCTCATTAGAGGAATTGTTTTAAGTTGCTGTTATTTGCACCAAATTTATGAAAGTGCCAGTTAAAGTTTGATTAAATTTGGTCCAATATGACATTTCTGTCTAGAGCTGATTTTCTATTTTTTACACAACCCTTGTGCAAATCGATTTGCCGAACCCGATCCATTGGTCACATCAGTAATCTGTTGTCACTTTACGGGAACAATGACATCTACCTTCTATTTCCCAGTTTCAAAAGCTATGTGAAAATTTTTGATCAGTTGGGGACTGTGTGCTGAGACCCCCACCAATCCCTTCAATGATGAGGCAGAAGCTGGTAGATGAGGCAGGTTTAGTAGGAAGTCTTCTGACCATTCATTTCAGCAATTGGTGGGGATCTCAGTACCCAGATCACACTGATCCAACCCTGTGACATATCATTTCATTAAAGCAAACGTTTTTAAAGCAATGTATCGGCAGTGCTATTACTAAATGAGTTCTGAAAAAAGTAAAATGATGCTTACTATAAAATTGTTAAGTAGTTTGGGTTTCGTTACAGAAGTTTCCATCATACCAAACTGATGTAAAAATCAGATTCTGAGAGTAAATAAACATAAATGTGGTAGGCATGAAATAAAAGTATGTTGGAACCAATGGTGCCGTTATTTGTAACAAATTTATCAAAATATGGAACAATAATTTCTACATTTGTCACAGCTGTAAATAAGTCTGGACATTGTTATACTAAAGAGCAATAAACTTGACCCTCAATGCTCAATTCATGATGAGAATAGCTCGCATAATTGTGTTACTTGTGCCAAATATTAGGCTATGTGCACACGTTGCAGATTTGTTGCGGATCAGCAGCGTTTTTGGCCAAAATGGAATTGCACCAAATCTGCAAAGGATTGCTCAAGCAATGTTAAACAATGGGAATCTAGGATTGGTGTGCACATGCTGCGTAAAATTCCGTCCTGATTCGCAGCGTTTTATTTTCTGCAGCATGTCAATTCTATTTGCCAATCTGCAGCGTTTCTTCACTCATTGATTTACATTGAGTCAGTCAAATCCGCAGCCAAATCGCAGGTGTGAAAAGGTTTGCGGATTTGCATGTAAAAAACGCTACAGAAAGGAAATGCTGTCAGAAGGAGGAAGAGTAGGTGGGCGAAGAATATGTGTGTGGGCAGAGAATAAGTGTGAGGGTAGAATATGTGCATGTTTGTCTGCGGGTGTGTGTCTGCGGGTGTCTGTGTCTGTCTGCGGTGTGTGTGCATTTGCAGGTGTCTGTGTGTGTATTTGTGCGGGTGTCTGTGTCTGTCTTTGGGTGTTTGTGTGTGCATCTGTCTGTGGGTGTCTGTGTCTGTCTGCTAGTGTCTGTGTGTATCTGCGGGTGTGTGTGTGTCTGTCTGCAGGTGTCTGTCTGCAGGTGTCTGTGTGTATATTCCCAGGTGTCGTCTGATAGGACTACTACTCTCATCTGGCTATGTCTGCTGTCACATATCACAGTGACAGCATGAGCTGATGATGGGAGAGTAGTTCCATCATCCAGCGACTGTGTTCAACTGTAAAAAAATAAAACATTTACATAATTACATACAATATACATACTCATCCATCACCTAATCCCTGGCGCCCTCGTCTCCTGCAAGCAATCAAAAATAATAAACCAGCATATACTCCCTGTCCTCCGTAGTCCATTTAATAACGAGTGTCCCACAACGATCTCATGTGTAGAACAGTCACATCAGGAGATATGACCACTCTACCCGGCCACCGGCGATACACTGACAGGAGGTAATCGCTCCCCCAGTGTATCACGAGAGTTCACCAGAGTTCATCAGCTGATCAGCTTTGGTGCTCTCACTTGCGGCACCACTGTGTGAGAAAACTCACACACAGCGGTGCTGTAAGTGACAGCACCAGAGCTGATGAACTCCAGTGAACTCTCAGTGGCACATTCGGTAATGGACTACGTCGGACAGGGTGTATTATATGATGGTTTATTATTTTATTTTTGTTGCAGGAGATGAGGGCGTCGGGGATTAAGTATGGTAAATTAAGATTCAATAAAGGAGTCTGTATGATTATTACAAATAAAGGACTTTATTCTGGCCGTGTCTTTATTTACCATGTAACTATGCAGTTAATAATGGATAGGTGTCTTATAGACACCTTTCCATTATGAACCTGTGGGCTTGATGTTACCTGACATAACAAAGGTGACATCAACCCAACAAATATGAACCCCACTTGCCACGGCTACAGGGCGAGTGGGAAAAGTGAGGCTAAGTGCCAGAATTGGCACATCTATAAGATACGCCATTTCTGGGGCAGCTGAGAGCTGATGTTTTTAGGCTGGGAGGATGCCAATATGCATGGTTCCTTCCTAGGCTATTAATATCAGCTTTCTGCCTAACCTTTGCTGGTTCGATTTTATAGGGGGACCGCATGTCAATTTATTTCTGGAGTTCCCCTGTGAACTAGCCAGTAAAGGCTAAGCAAACATCTGGGAGCTGATATAAATAGCATGGGAACCTTTATGGCTATTGGCTCCTTCCCAGAATATTAAAATCAGCCCTCAGCCATCGGATCTCGGATTATGGAAATTACATGGGAGCCCACGCAATTTAAATTTTTTTTTTTTTAAATAAACAGATATTACGTTTCACGCAAATTTCGTGTGTGTGTCTTTTATTGAACTCTTTATGTACCATTTATTTAATAGAAATAGGCCGTGCGGTGAAGTTAACATAGACGTCACTGCTATTCCCCACGCAGGTGCAGTAACAGCCACGTCGTTACCATGCATGGGCGGGTAGAGTGGGTAGAGTGCGCAGTTGTGGCTGTTACTGCGCATGCACGGGAATAGCGGAGACGTGTATTTCACTTGAGCAGGCGCAGTTCGTGGCCACGAACTGCGCCTGTGCAAGTGACACTGCCGCGGTGCCTTATGGGCCGGAAGTCCCAACTGGCGATTATATATATATCTATATATATATACACTCACCGGCCACTTTATTAGGTACACCATGCTAGTAACGGGTTGGACCCCCTTTTGCCTTCAGAACTGCCTCAATTCTTCGTGGCATAGATTCAACAAGGTGCTGGAAGCATTCCTCAGAGATTTTGGTCCATATTGACATGATGGCATCACACAGTTGCCGCAGATTTGTCGGCTGCACATCCCAAAGATGCTCCATACAAGGCAGGATGGATCCATGCTTTCATGTTGTTTACGCCAAATTCTGACCCTACCATCCGAATGTCGCAGCAGAAATCGAGACTCATCAGACCAAGCAACGTTTTTCCAATCTTCTACTGTCCAATTTCGATGAGCTTGTACAAATTGTAGCCTCAGTTTCCTGTTCTTAGCTGAAAGGAGTGGTACCCGGTGTGGTCTTCTGCTGCTGTAGCCCATCTGCCTCAAAGTTCGACGCACTGTGCGTTCAGAGATGCTCTTAGGCCTACCTTGGTTGTAATGGGTGGCGATTTGAGTCACTGTTGCCTTTCTATCAGCTCGAACCAGTCTGCCCATTCTCCTCTGACCTCTGGCATCAACAAGGCATTTCCGCCCACAGAACTGCCGCTCACTGGATTTTTTTTCTTTTTCGGACCATTCTCTGTAAACCCTAGAGATGGTTGTGCGTGAAAATCCCAGTAGATCAGCAGTTTCTGAAATACTCAGACCAGCCCTTCTGGCACCAACAACCATGCCACGTTCAAAGGCACTCAAATCACCTTTCTTCCCCATACTGATGCTCGGTTTGAACTGCAGGAGATTGTCTTGACCATGTCTACATGCCTAAATGCACTGAGTTGCCGCCATGTGATTGGCTGATTAGAAATTAAGTGTTAACAAGAAGTTGGACAGGTGTACCTAATAAAGTGGCCAGTGAGTGTATATATATATATATATATATACACAGTGGTGTTCAAAAGTCCTGCATAGGCGTAGGATAAATTGATTTTTCAAGTTTTAAACGTTTTCTGTCGAATATCTTCGATGCTAATATGACATATTATATATGGTTTTGTTCAGAATACAATTTTGCATTCTCTCCCTGTAATATTTTTGGCTTTTGAAGCAGTTTTGCCTGAAATTCTTGCAACAATATGGGAATTGAAAGCACAACTATATATTGTACAGCTTCAGATCCAAATTAGCCAATCACAGATGAGGTTCTTGTGACCAATCATAACCTGGATATGGCAGCCAATCACATTGCATTACGTTGCATCACATCTGCTGCTTTGTTTGTTTGTTTTATCTGTTGGTCTATCTAGTGAATCATACTGTAGAGTTTTATGATGGGAGCCTTCAGATTTTTGTCAGCGGAGGATCGTGTGCGAGTTGTGGTGCTACATGAAGAGTGTTATACTGGACCCCAGATCGCAAGGAAGGTCGGCTGTAATCAGAGTATAGTCGTAAGAATTTTGCAGAAACATAAGCAGCTTGGAATTACCCAGGACAGGCCCAGATCTGGTCGGCCCAGAAAGTCAACTAAAAGGGAGGATAGAGTACTGATAAGTACATCCCTTGCCAATCAAAAGCTCACCTCTCCTCAGCTTCTGCGAGAATGGCAAGAAAAGTGCAATATTGAGGTAGCAACATCAACTGTTAGAAAGAGATGTTTGGAAGCAGGATTGAAAGGGTGCAAGGCCCGAAAGAAGCCATTGATGACAGCCATACAAAGACAAAGGAGAAAACTGTGGGCATTGAAATATTTAAAATGGAGGAAGGAGGAGTGGGAAAAAGTGCTAATTAGTGATGAAAGCACTTTTTGCATTTTAGGAAATGATGGCAAGTCTTATGTGAGAAGGTTCCCACATGAAGAGTACAAGCCAGAGTGTTTGAGCTTCTCTGTGAAACATGTAATGAAAGTAATGGTCTGGGGCTGTATGGCAGCCAATGGTGTTGGAAGAACAAGGTGGCTACTATTGACTGGCCAGCACAGTCCCCGGACCTCAATCCAATTGAAAATTTGTGGCACAAGGTATCATTAGAGATATCTAGAAAACAGCCAAGGACCAAGAGTGAGTTGATTGAGGCTCTGATACAGGCCTGGAACCACATCATCACTCGTGAACATCTGCAGAAGCTTGTTCACTCAATGCCACAGAGATGCAAGCTGGTGCTCAAGAGCAAAGGCTGGCCAATAAAGTATTAGAAGCTTAAGATGCACTCAAAAGGCCCTTTTCAGGACTCTGAATTAAATAAAAAATAATAAATCTTAAAAAGTAAAATTTAAGTCTGTGTGAACTTGCATTGGAAGTTAATGAACTTAGAAACCTGTTCACCATTCTACACACTGTACTGGTGTAGGTATGGTTATGCTGTAAACAAAATTATAAAAAATGCGCATGCCATAAAATTAATACACTTGGGACATTCAAAAATGAATATGGCAAACAATGAGGGATTACAAAAACATATATGTTCCACCAGTTTCACTGTAGAGCTGCAGAAGTATGAAACATATAGTTTTCTTCACGCCTATGCAGGACTTTTGAACACCACTGTATATATATCTATATATATATATATAGATATAGATATATATATACTGTATATATATTATTTTAGCAGCACCGCTCGTCAGCTGACCAGTATACTCAATACTTCACTGGTCCTGCAAGCACACTGCACCACCAATAACAGTACAAGTAAGTACAACCTAGCCTTGGTTGGTGACAATTGTATGTACCTATATTCTAGTATGCTGCATTTTGACTAATCTCAGTATAGCGCGGTGATTATTTTATTTACATATTATTTTAGCAGATCTCTACCAACAGGGATTTACACAGAACCTGTTTTAGCACCAGCACCAGCTGCTTCTGAGTTCTTCGTCTCTTCCTCCTTGGGTAAGAAGCGCCAGTGTAGTTTGTTGTTTATTTCCGTAGATTTTAATAGTAGCTTTTGATATGCAATAAATATCTCAGATAATAAGACTTCTTGAAGTTTTATTGCAGCCCTTGCGATTTGTAGGCACCATAGTGAATAGTGAAGGTGCCAAGGACTGCGAAAGGTTAAAGTTTTATAAAAGGTGACTGCCTTTTTTAAATCTTTGCATCACCAGGGATGATTGGTTAGAAGGAAGAGGGAGGGTCATGAAGGGATAAAAGAGAGGGGCAGAAAGAATGGCCCCCTCATTCCTACCTCCTGGGCCGGATTGGGACTAAAATTCAGCCCTGGCATTTGAAGTAACACAGGCCCACTTGTCACATGGTGACTGTATAATATCTTTGTACACTTGTAGGCTACAAGAAGTGAGGGGAGTGTAACATGACTATATAACATATAATTACAGCTGTATCCAGCTTTACAGCTCAGTCCTATTTATTGCTTTTAGTTGCAGTACCAAGAAAAGCGGCTACTTTACCTACATAACTGGATCTCGTGGATAATGAAAGGAATGAGACAACCAAAGGCTATGGAACCTCATTCTGATGCTCTATAAACTTTGCCTACAGCCACTTTTGGTTCCGCTGCACAGCACGAGAACCGGTGACTCTGAAGAGCAGTGACATCAGTAACGTCATCGCTCTTCAGATATTCCTGGTCTTGCGCTGAGCTCGGCGACTGTAAAGAGCGGTATTGTTACTACTGTCACCGCTCATCAGAGTCACTGGGTCTCGCCAGGTCTGGGCTAGAAGTGGGGGTGTCTGATAGACACCTCTCCATTACTTACACCAGGGGTTGATAGCAGCTGACATTAAGCAGCTGACATCAACCCTAAAAATCATTACACATACCAGAATTAAATGCTTTGGTGGCTGGGAAAAGCAGTAGAGTTAGCGCTATTCCCAGTCGCCGGGTGCTAACTACAGCTGTCATCATCCTTGCCTGGTCTCCCTGTGAAGCATTTCTGTTGTATTTACATGCGCTGATCTCAGGCCGCTAAATGAGTGTGATCTACAATACTGAAGTCGTTCGCTTGTTTCCCGGCCTCTTTACACCAACTGAGAAAGAATGAAGGGAACAGACCAATCACAATTAGATCAATCTGTCCCCATACAGTATCATGTTATCAGCAGCACACCTACAGTTTACATCGGCGATGTGCTGCTGAGAACAAGGATTTCTGTTCCAACATAAACAATCCAATCACTCGATGAATAGGCAGCATTTTGCTTGTTTAGTATAATACACCCCATAGTCCTCCATATATTATAATATGCACCTCAGTCCTCCATATAGTATAATACGCTGCTCAGTCCTCCATATAGCATAATACACTCCTCAGTCCTCCATATAGTATAATACACTCCTCAGTCCTCCATATAGTATAATACACTTTTCAGTCCTCCACATAGTATAATACACTCTTCATAGTCCTCCATATATTAAAATACACTGCTCAGTCTTCCATATAGTATAATACACTCCTCATAGTGCTCCATATAGTATAATGCCCCGCCATAGTCATCTATGTAATACAATTCACTTCCCATAGTATAATGCACCCCATAGTTCTTCATATAGTATAATGTGTTCCCCATAGTCCTCGATACAGTATAATGCAGCCCACATATAGTATAATGATGCCACGCCAGAGTATAATGCAGCCACCCTACAGAATATATTGTAGCCCCGAGTATAATGTAACCCCCAGAGAATATAATGCAGCCCCCTCATATAGTATAATGCAGCCCCTGCATATATAATATATGGTAGCCCCCTCATACAGCATAATGCAGCCCCCATAGAATATAATGTAGCCCCTCCATAGAATACAATGCAGCCCTCCTCATATAGTATAATGCAGCTCCCCATAGAATATAATGTAGCCCCCTCATAGAGTATGATGCTGCAGCACCCCAGGTGACCGGTTGCTGCAGTGATGTTGCTTTTCCTTCGGGGAAGGTAATGTCATGCTCACAGGCAAAGGAGTTCTCTTCACCAGGTAAGGCACACACGTGCAACACATTCTGAATCCAGGCCAGGAAGGGGACCTCAAGACCGGATTCAGAGGAGCTCCCTGTATATGTTTCCTGACCTGGAGGAGGAGTTAGTTAGTTGTTCAGAGACCCAGAAGTAGAAGGAAGTCTGGAACTGAGTGCAGACAGAGAGGCCTGGCAGCCACGAGGGAGCTGCAGCCTCTGGAAGGACAGATAACCTGGAAGGGTTGGATGTGGAGTAGCTGGAAGGGAAGGAGCACAGGAGAGGAACAGAGCTCCATATATACTACATATTACCTGCCCGCACCACGCCTGAGATGCAGCAGCACCTGAGGAGCCCTGGGCATGTTAGAGTCCCTGTAAAAAGGCTCAAGCTGTCCATCATGCAGGTACCTGTCCCAGGACAGGGGGAACTGGAGGACCCTGCAGAAAGCTTCAGGCCGCAGGGACCTCACCTTGAATGGCGCTAGTTGGAAAGGCTCATGGACCTCTACTGGTACAGGAGAACTCTCACTCACCTCTGAGGCGGCCGGACCACCATCATCCGTGCCTAGTACCCTGGACTGTGGCCTGTCACCCACAAGAAAACCAGGTAAAGACTTACAACTTGTCTCCTTTCATTTATTCACCGACTTTACCATCTACGCCACACACCATAGGACCCCAGGGGACCCCGCTTCACCTGTGGGAAGTGTAACATCTGGGCTACCGCAACATTCCCAGGGGACCCCTTTAGGCTACGTTCACATTTGCGGTGTGCGCCGCAGCGTCGGGCGCCGCAGCGTCGGGCGCCGCAGCGTCGCCGCATGCGTCATGCGCCCCTATATTTAACATGGGGGCGCATGGACATGCGTCACACTTGCGTTTTGCGCCGCATGCGTCCCTGTGGCGCCCGCGTCTGGGCGCAGAGGACGCAGCAAGTTGCATTTTTGCTGCGTCCAAAATCAATGAAAAAAAGGACGCATGCGGCGCAAAACGCAGCGTTGTGCATGCGTTTTGCTGCGTTTTTGTTTGCGTTGTGCGCTGCGGCGCCGACGCTGCGGCGCACAACGCAAATGTGAACGTAGCCTTAATGCAGCGTCGGTCCCCCTATTGACCGAACTCCACAGGTGTCGTCAAAACAAACTTTGAACATTTAACCCCCTTTAACGTTGATGCCCAGGGCCACGGACCAGGTCGCAGCCACCGTGACATCCCCCTTTGCGACCAGACCCAGTACCGAGTACCCCACTACCTCGTGGGCGCGTCAATACAATCACCCCTCATAGAATATAATAAATTTAATACATAGAATACATTTAATATAGAATATAATACAGCCCCCATAGAATATAATGTAGCCCCATAAAAGATGCAATCCTCCTTCATAGAATGTAATACAGGCCCCCATAGAATATAATTCAGCCCACCATAAAATGTAATATAGTCCCCCATAGAAAGTAATACAGCCCCCCATAGAATGTAATACAGCCCCCATAGAATGTAATACAGTCCCCCATAGAATGTAATATAGCCCCCCATAGAATATAATACAACCCCCCATAGAATGTAATACTGCCCCCCCAATAGCCCCACAATCCAGTTATCACTCATTGATATATTAAAAAAAACATACAATCCTCACCTCTCCTCGTGCCCCGCGCTGCTCCTGGCTCCAGTCTCAGAGGCCGGTCTGCCCGGCACACAGCAGGTACGCGATGATATGACATCACCGCACACCCACAGTGTCAGAGGCAGAGCGGGGAATGATGGGAGAGGGAGTGTCAGCAGACGCTCCCTCCTCCATCATTGCATTCAACCGTAGCGGCATCATAGACGCCGGTATAGTTGAATGTGGCAGCGCTGGTGGGGGGGTGAGTCGACGCTGGTGCCTCTGACAGCGGCACAACATGCACGGATCGAGCGGCCCACTACTGGCACTGGCCCTTCTGGCATTTGCCAGAAGTGCCTGATGGCCAGTCCGGCCCTGCCTACCTCTACCTGCAGAACATCACCCACCCTCTCTCCTTAATTTGTTTGATTGTATGGCTCACAATGAGGTTCGGAGGTTTTATTTATGTCACAGCTCTCAGGAGTTTTTTGGCCCTGAAAGCAACATCCTCACTGCTTTGCATAGTGACTCGTCATTGTGGAATGTTTTTAGAATCAGGGGCCAAAAGTTTTGCATGGGAATGTACAAAATAATAAAGCTGGGCCTCTTGCTCACCGAAGACCATAGTATTGGGTTTTTATTTGTCTGTTTATGTTTTTAAAGTAAGTCATCTATAGCTATGACGTGTAGGAGGAAGACTGGGCTACGGGTACCTGCGTTGTGCCCAGTCTGGAACTTTCAAGGCTGCATCCAGTGTTCCCTGGGGGAAAGAAGGAGGGACCTGACAAGTCCCATGCCCCGGGGAGAGGGGGCGTGGCTGAGCCGGGTAGTGAGCAGGAAGCACGGGAAACAGCTCTCAGTTTCCCACCAGCAATGGACGCAGAGAGAAGTGTGCGGCTTGCTCCATGGTTACAGAGGCAGTGCGGAGACGTGCCCCAGCAGAACTTAGGCAAACTCTTCAGTGAGCCAGTGAGTGTTGCGATGCAGTGGTAGGATGATACACAGTGAAACGGCAGTGACTCAAGCAAGTTCAAACAAAACGTTTCTTTATTGTGTTACTTCACAAAGTCATTTAGCAATACATAGCAAACGGCTTCTTCATCCAGGCCAAAGGAAAATATACAGTACATGGCTTCGTCACATAGTCCATCAGAAATACACAGTAATCGGCTTTACCTTTGCAGTCCCTACACAGGCCAGACTTCCCTTTGTCTAGTTTCCCTGGGGTGACCGCCCGTTGATACCAAGTCTCTACTCATGCTGTGCACATCACGCTATGCTCCAGATTGCATCCTGGCAACACAAGACAGCCCAGGACGCAGGGTGTCAGTTCCTTTTGCCCCGTGTTGCTCCACACACAAAGAGCTCTGCAGACAACTGCTGTCTGCTTCCAAACCAACACTGACACACCTCCCCCTCTACTACAGGGCTTTTAATCAGTCACTGCTTCCCTATTCTACTTACAGCCACACCTATGTCTGCAGTATGCCCTCATGGCCTCACTACTCTTCCATGTATATTCTGGAGAGCACGTACAGCGCCCCCTAGCTGCAACAGGGGTCACTGCCTCACATTGTTCAGAGCGTCATGCTCCTGGCTAAGCAGAGTGCAGTGCTCACGTGGAGGAGCGGGTGCTAGTGGCAGGACCCTGAGGTTCGTTCCCCATTGCTGACAGACGCACGGCAGCACACTTGTTTTCCAATACTACAGCAGCGCTCCCCACTTTGGCTGCATAGGTTTTTGGACTAGGGGCTCAACGGGTAGAAATGGTGACCGCCCATTGCCGCCAGAAGCTGGACCATGCTTTGTTGAAATTCTTCTGAGGACACCACGCCAGCCATTGCCGGTAATACAACTCCCATCAGACTGTATGTGGATCAGGACCAGAGAAGACTATGATAAGTGCCATTTCAATATCAGACTGTCAAGTTAACCCTTTACTCCCCTTGTTTGTTGTTCACTGCTCTTTGTTCATTAACTCCCTGCGAGGAGACCATTGCCATCCCTTTGGCTGAGGAATTAAATAACACTGTTAGGGTACTTGTCCACGGTCAGGATGGCCGGCCGCATCGCCGGAGCGGTGAAGCCGCTCGGCGCTAAGCCCTGCCCCCTTTCTGGGACGCGATGATGCCGGATGTGTAACTGTACACATCCGGGATCATCGCACCCTCACATAGCGCCCTGTGATATTACTTGCGGCGACGCAGCGTCGCCGCAGGTAGCACGGACATGCTGCGATCTGAAAAGACGCGCAGCATGTCCGGAGTCGCAGGGAAGTTGGATGCGTGTTTCCACGCATAGTGGACACGGGATTTCATCAAATCCCCTCCACTATGCTGGAACATCTGGACGCTGCGTGTTTGACGCTGCAGCTCTGCGCAGCGTCAAACAAGCAGCGTTTACTGACCGTGGACACATACCCTTACACAGCCTTGTTCTGAAATCCCTGCGTTACTGCATTCCCGCACCTGCTTACAATGGTGTAGAGGTAAACCAGCTCACTCTACCAATATGTCCCTGGAACATAAAATGTTGTGTACCTTTGTATTGGAGGCATCCAGATTAGAACCATTTATCTGCTTGAGTTACATTTACATTTTTGATGCATCTCATTTTACACGATGTTATGCCTTGTCGTTGTTCATCTTACCCCTGTATTTATATCTCATTCTTCTCAGGATTAATGATACCCTGACAGTTTATACTTTATGCTAAGTGCTTGTTTGGGAGGAATGAGTGTTCAGTATATTAATTGTAATATTAGCTATTTTTGCATCCAGATTCTTCATTGTGAACAGGAGGTTAATTTTCCTCAGAACAATCTCAATTATCTTTTATTAGAGGTTTGGGTCATGCTTATATACTTTTATTGTTCCACCTGCTTGGATCATCCTCATCATGGGGATTCTTACACCACTTGATATTTTTAAATGATTTTAAGCTTGTTAATGGCATTGGATGCTTCAATAAAAATGTGACAAAATGAATTTTGTACTTGTACTGATTCTCCTGAGGACCCTTTCACACATCCACCTAAAAAACGTATGCTTGAGAAGGTCCTTTTTTACTGTCCATATGGTTTTCTTTTGGCTGTGTGTAGCATCCATGTGTACTTATTATGCACCATCCATGCAGCGCCGGTTTTAGAGAAAGTAGGGCCCTGGGCAAAAGTTTAAAGTGGGACCCCAAATGCTCACATATTCCACATCACACAAACATTTCAGCTGTATTTACAGATGCAGAGTTCAGGCCGGTAAACAAGCGTGATCGGCGGCATTGCAGTTGTTAGACACCTGTTCCCGAGTTTCTTTACACCGGTTGAGGAAGAATGATGGGGACAGTTAGTCCTCGACACAGGATAATGCAGCTCCCATACAGTATAATGCACTCCCCATGGTCCTTGATAGAGTATAATGTAGCCCCCCTCACAGAATACTCCAGCCCACCCTCATAGTATACTGCAGCCCCACATACACACAGTATACTGCATCCCTCACTCAGAGAACACTGCAGCCCCCCTCAGAGTATACTGCAGTTGCCCTCAGAGCATACTGCAGCCGCCCTCAGAGTATACTACAGCCACCCTCAGAGCATACTGCAGCCTCCCTCAGAGTATAATGCAGCCCCCTACACACAATATAGTGCATCTCTCCCACACAGTATAATGCAGCCCCATCCACAGACATAGTGCATTTCCCTCCCAAACACATAGTACTGTATAGTGCAGCTCCCTACCCAACACACAGTATAATGCAGCTCCACTCCAACAAACAGTACAGTGCAATTCCCTCCCAGCACACAGTACAGTGTGACTCCCCCAACACAAAGAACAGTGCAGCTCCCCCAGCACACAGTACAGTGCAGCTCCCTCCCAGAACACTGTACTGTGCAGCCCCCCTGCACACAGTACAGTGCAGCTCAACTCCAGCATGCAGTACAGTGTAGCTCCCCAACACACAGTATAGTGCAGCTCTGCCAGCACACAGTACAGTGCAGGTCCCTCCTAGCACAGAGTATAGTGCAGCTCCCTCAGCACACAGTACAGTGCAGCTCCCTCCCAGCACACAGTATAGTGCAGCTCCCCCAGCACAAGTGCAGCTCTCCCAACACACAGTATAGTGCAGCTCCCCAACACGCAGTAAAATGCAGCTCCCCAACATGCAGTACAGTGAAGCTCCCAACACACAGTACAGTGCAGCTCCCCCAATGCACAGTGCAGTGCAGCTCCCCCAACAGAGCAATACAGCTTCCTCCCCAACACATAGTACAGTGCACCTCCCTCCCCCAGCACATAGTACAGTGCAGCCCCCCAACACATAGTACAGTGCAGCTCCCTCCCCAACACATAGTACAGTGTAGCTCCGTCCCCAACATAGTACAGTGCAGCTCCCTCCCCAACATATAGTACAGTGTAGTTCCCTTCCTCAACACATAGTACAGTACAGCTCCCTCAACGCATAGTACAGAGCAGCTCCCTCCCCAACACACAGTATAGTGCAGATACACACACACAACACACTCGCAAGATACTCACCCCTCCTCCTTACTTGTTCTCTGTGCTGCTTCCGGCTCTGCTGCTCCGGTCTCATCACTTCTACTGCTGTCACAGTGTGGCTCACGATGAAGTGATGTCATTGCACACCTGCTGAGTTACAGGCAGGGGGAGTGATGGGAGAGAGAGTGTCAGCAGACGCTCTCTCCTCCATCACTGCTTTCAACTGTATCGGCGTCTATGATGAAGATAAGTTGAATCAGCGATGGGGGTGGCGCCGGGCCCCTCAGCGGCCGTATGGTGTGACACTATTAGTGGCATGCCACTGGATCAGCTGGGGGCCCCTGGAGGAGCGGGGCCCGAGGAAGGTGCCTGGCCGGCCTGCCCGCCCTTAATGCAGGCCCTGCATCCATGTGACATCCATGAGTATGTGTGTACCATCCATGTTCCGTTTGTGTGACACGTACCAGAACAGAATGCAGAATAGAAATTACAGATTTTTAGATGCTGAAGATGAGCAAAGATATTGTTAGATAGATGCATAGATATCCATGAGATATTTAATTAATGCCTAGTGTGAGTAACTTGCCGTACATGTATTAACCTAATGATTAAATAAATGAAAAGAATTATGTGCGGTTCCCACCATTTTTGGTAACCAGCAAAAGTAAACTAGACAGCTGTGAGCTGATATTATCAGGCTGGGAAGGTCCATGGTTATTTGGCCCTTCCCAGCCTAAAAATGCCAGCCCGCAGTAGCCCCAGAAGTGGAACATCACATGAGATGCTACTATCGCTTCGCCTTTGCTCTTCCTGCTTGCCCTGGTACTGTGGCAATGGGGGTAATGGGGCCTGGGGTTGACAACAGCTATGTGCTTGGACAATTCACAGCTGACATCAAGCCCTGGTGTTAGTAATGGAGAAGTGTTTAACCCACTGATAAAAAAACATACACAAAAAAAAATTATAATAATAAATTTTTGTTTATAAAGCGCCAACATATTCAGCAGCACTTTACATTATAGAGGGGATTTGTACAGATAATAGACATTACAGCATAACAATAAACACAGATCAAAACAGATAGCAAGAGGAATGAGGGCCCTGCTCGCAAGCTTACAAACTATGAGGAAAAAGGGGAGACACGAGAGGTGGATGGTAACAATTGCAAATAAGTTTTTTTTCAAATAAATTCTACAAAATAGTTTCCCCCTATACAATTTGTACATACTGTGGCTTTGACTATCTGCTGTGTAATGGATTTTTACACATTCCATTTGTGTATAACAGCTCAGTTAGAGTTCCTCTTTTTTTATAATAACTAGATGGTGGCCCGATTCTAATGTATCGGGTATTCTAGAATATGTATGCAGTTTATTTATGAAGATTTAAGAATAATGCAATGAATACACAGGATTCGGCCAGCCGGACGCTCGGCCAATCAGCGAATCGTGGTTCAAATCCTGAGCCAATTCGCGGCCGGACTGCGCCTGTCGCTGATTGGTCGCGCCCGGGCGGGCGCAACCAATCAGTGAAGCCAGGGCCTGCTCCAGGTTTTTGACGGCCTCCCAGGCGAAAGAGTCTCAGTGGGCCCCCCTTTAACACATACCACGATTCATGATGCACAGATGCAGCAGAGAAATATAGCACAGCCACGTAGTATATAACACAGCCCACGTAGTATATAGCACCACCCACGCAGTATATAGCACAGCCACGTAGTATATAGCACAGCCCACATAGTATATAACACAGCCCACGCAGTATATAGCACAGCCACGTAGTATATAGCACAACCACGTAGTATATTGCACAGCCACATAGTATATAGCACAGCCCAGGTAGTATATAACCGGCCGCGACCAATCAGCGACGTGGGATTTCCGTTACACACAAACTGAAGTGGACCTTTGACAATTATATATCTATAGATAATAGCACTGTGATAGCCTACAGAATGAAATGATAATCACATGGTAATCACATGGGAATCACAGCAGTACAAGTGGCATGTAAAAGTTTGGGCACCCCTGGTCAAAAAACTACTGTTGTTGTGAACAATTAAGCAAGTTGAAGATGAAATGATCTCTAAAAGGCCTAAAGTTAAAGATGTAAAGATGACAAATTTATTTATATACATATACTATATATATATATATATATATATATATATATATATATATATATATAGTAGATATATACATAACTACACATACACTGCCCACAAAAATAAAGGGAACACTAAGATACCACATCCTAGAATCCTAGATATCACTGACTGAAATATTTCAGTTGCAAATCTTTATTCATTACATAGTGAAATGTGTTGAGAATAGTGTTGAGCGATACCGTCCGATACTTGAAAGTATCGGTATCGGAAAGTATCGGCCGATACCGGCAAAGTATCGGATCTAATCCGATACCGATACCCGATACCAATACAAGTCAATGGGACTCATGTATCAGACGGTATTCCTGATGGTTCCCAGGGTCTGAAGGAGAGGAAACTCTCCTTCAGGCCCTGGGATCCATATTAATGTGTAAAATTAAGAATTAAAATAAAAAATATTGCTATACTCACCTCTCCGACGCAGCCTGCACCTTACCGAGGGAACCGGCAGCGTTGTTTGCTTAAAATTCGCGCTTTAACTTCCTTACTTGAAGTCCCGGCTTGTGATTGGTCGCGCGCCGCCCATGTGACCGCGACGCGACCAATCACAGCAAGCCGTGCCGTAATTTTAGGTCCTTCAGGATTTTAAAATTACGTTCCGGCATTGTGATTGGTTGCGTCGCGGTCACATGGGCGACGCGACCAATCACAAGCCGTGATGTCACGGGAGGCAGGAGACGCGCGCATTTACGTTCCGGCATTGTGATTGGTTGCGTCGCGGTCACATGGGCGGCGCGCGACCAATCACAAGCCGGGACTTCAAGTAAGGAAGTTAAAGCGCGAATTTTAAGCAAACAACGCTGCCGGTTCCCTCGCTGAAGTCCAGGCTGCGTCGGAGAGGTGAGTATAGCAATATTTTTTATTTTAATTCTTTATTTTACACATTAATGTTGTTTCGATACCGATACCCGATACCACAAAAGTATCGGATCTCGGTATCGGAATTCCAATACAGCAAATATCGGCCGATACCCGATACTTGCGGTATCGGAATGCTCAACACTAGTTGAGAACAATAAAACATATAAATGATCAATGTAAACCAAAATGAATATTCCATGGAGGTCTGGATTTGGAATGATACTCAAAATCAAAGGGGAATATCAAATTACAAGCTGATCCAACTTTAGTGGAAATGCCTCAAGACAAGGAAATGATGTTCAGTTGTGTGTGTGTGTTGCCTCCATGTGCCTGTATGACCTCCCTACAATCCCTGGGCATGCTCCTGAGGGATCTCCTCCCAGACCTGGACTAAAGCATCCGCCAACTCCTGGACAGTCCGTTGGTGGATGGTGCAAGATATGATGTCCCAGATGTGTTCAATCTGATTCAGGTCTGGGGAACAGGCGGGCCAGTCCATAGCTTCAATGCCTTCATCTTGCAGGAACTGCTGACACACTCCAGCCACATGAGGTCTGGTATTGTCCTGCATTAGGAGGAATCCTGGGCCAACCGCACCAGCTTATGGTCTCACAAGAGGTCTGAGGATCTCATCTCGGTACCTAATGGCAGTCAGGCTACCTCTGGTGAGCACATAGAGGGCTGTGCGGCCCTCCAAAGAAATGCCACCCCACACCATTACTGACCCACTGCCAAACCGGTCATGCTGAAGGATGTTGCAGGCAGCAGATCACTCTCCACGGCGATGGTCTCACAAGGGGTCTGAGGATCTCATCTTGGTACCTAATGGCAGTCAGGCACCCTCTGGCGAGCACATGGAGGGCTGTGCGGCCCTCCAAAGAAATGCCACCCCACACCATTACTGACCCACTGCCAAACTGGTCATGCTGAAGGATGTTGCAGGCAGCAGATTGCTCTCAACCCCCGCCAACTCCTGGACAGTCCGTTGGTGGATGGTGCAAGATATGATGTCCCAGATGTGTTCAATCTGATTCAGGTCTGGGGAACAGGCGGGCCAGTCCATAGCTTCAATGCCTTCATCTTGCAGGAACTGCTGACACACTCCAGCCACATGAGGTCTGGTATTGTCCTGCATTAGGAGGAACCCTGGGCCAACCGCACCAGCTTATGGTCTCACAAGAGGTCTGAGGATCTCATCTCGGTACCTAATGGCAGTCAGGCTACCTCTGGTGAACACATGGAGGGCTGTGCGGCCCTCCAAAGAAATACCACCCCACACCATTACTGACCCACTACCAAACCGGTCATGCTGAAGGATGTTGCAGGCAGCAGATCACTCTCCACGGCAATGGTCTCACAAGGGGTCTGAGGATCTCATCTTGGTACCTAATGGCAGTCAGGCTACCTCTGGCGAGCACATGGAGGGCTGTGCGGCCCTCCAAAGAAATGCCACCCCACACCATTACTGACCCACTGCCAAACCGGTCATGCTGAAGGATGTTGCAGGCAGCAGATTGCTCTCCACGGCGTCTCCAGACTCTGTGACATGTGCTCAGTGTGAACCTGCTTTCATCTGTGAAGAGCACAGGGCGCCAGGGGAGAATTTACCAATCCTGGTGTTCTGTGGCAAATGCCAAGAGTCCTGCATGGTGTTGAGCTGTGAGCACAACCCCCATCTGTGGACGTCGGGCACTCAGACCATCCTCATGGAGTCGGTTTCTAACCATTTGTGCAGACACATGCACATTTGTGGCCTTCTGGAAGTCATTTTGCAGGGCTCTTGCAGTGCTCCTCCTGTTCCTCCTTGCACAAAGGCTGAGGTAGCAGTCCTGCTGCTGGGTTGTTGCCCTCCTACGGCCCCCTCCATGACTCCTGGTGTACTGGCCTGTCTCCTGGTAGCACCTCCAGGACTACACTGACAGACACAGCAAACCTTCTTGCCACAGCTCACAATGATGTGCCATCCTGGATGAGCTGCACTACCTGAGCCACTTATGTAGGTTGTAGAGTCTGTCTCATGCTACCACGAGTGTGAAAGCACAACCAACATTCAAAAGTGACCAAAACATCAGCTAGAAAGCATTGGTACTGAGTAGTGTTGAGCGATACCGTCCGATACTTGAAAGTATCGGTATCGGAAAGTATCGGCCGATACCGGCAAAGTATCGGATCCAATCCGATACCGATACCCGATACCAATACAAGTCAATGGGACTCAAGTATCGGACGGTATTCCTGATGGTTCCCAGGGTCTGAAGGAGAGGAAACTCTCCTTCAGGCCCTGGGATCCATATAAATGTGTAAAAGAAAGAATTAAAATAAAAAATATCGCTATACTCACCCTCCGACGCAGCCTGGACCTCAGCGAGGGAACCGGCAGCGTTGTTTGTTTAAAATTCGCGCTTTTACTTGGTTACGTGAAGTCCCGGCTTGTGATTGGTCAGGGCGGCCATGTTGCCGGGACGCGGACCAATCACAGCAAGCCGTGACGAAATTACGTCACGGCTTGCTGTGATTGGTCCGCGTCCCGGCAACATGGCCGCCATTAACCAATCACAAGCCGGGACGTCACGGGAGGCTGGACACGCGCGCTTTTTAAAATGGGCGCGTGTCCAGCCTCCCGTGACGTCCCGGCTTGTGATTGGTTGCGCCGCGGTCAACCAATCACAAGCCGGGAGGCTGGACACGCGCGCATTTTAAAATTTTAAAATGGGCGCGTGTCCAGCCTCCCGGCTTGTGATTGGTTGACCGCGGCGCAACCAATCACAAGCCGGGACGTCACGGGAGGCTGGACACGCGCCCATTTTAAAAAGCGCGCGTGTCCAGCCTCCCGTGACGTCACGGCTTGTGATTGGTTAATGGCGGCCATGTTGCCGGGACGCGGACCAATCACAAAGCCGGGACGTAATTTTAAAATCCTTAAGGACCTGAAATTACGTCACGGCTTGCTGTGATTGGTTGCGTCTCCCATGTGACTGCGACGCAACCAATCACAACGCCGGAACGTAATTTTAAAATCCTGAAGGACCTGAAATTACGTCACGGCTTGCTGTGATTGGTTGCGTCCCGGTCACATGGGCGGCACGCAACTAATCACAAGCCGGGACTCACGTAAAGGAAAGAAAAGCGCGAATTTTAAAGAAAGAACGCTGCCGCTTCCCTCGGTAAGGTGCAGGCTGCGTCGGAGAGGTGAGTATAGCAATATTTTTTATTTTAATTCTCTCTTTTACACATTTTTACATTAATGTTGTTTCGATACCGATACCCGATATCACAAAAATATCGGATCTCGGTATCGGAATTCCGATACAGCAAGTATCGGCCGATACCCGATACTTGCAGTATCGGAATGCTCAACACTAGTACTGAGATGTGGTCTGTGGTCTCCACCTGCAGAACCACTCCTTTACTGAGAGTGTCTTTATAATTGCCAATAATTTCCATCTGTTTTCTATTCCATTTGCACAACAGCATGTGAAATTGTTTGTCAAACAGTGTGGCTTCCTAAGCGGACAGTTTGATTTCACAGAAGTTTGATCTACTTGGGGTTATATTCTGTTGTTTAAGTGTTCCCTTTATTTTTTTTAGCCGTGTATATATAAAACAAATTGTTTTTTAAATTCATTTCCTTTGGATATTTCGTATCCAGACTCAATATCCAAAAGGCTTCCCTGATTATTCAATTTCTCTGCCAATTTCTACCATTTCTGGGGTATCTAACTTTTTTCTAAACCAAAAAACGCAAAGTGTGTAAGTTCCCCTTTATGAGCACACACAAAATGTTTTCTTGCTCCTGAATAGGAGCTATTGTTCCCATTTATATTGGATACTAGATGGTGGCCTGATTCTAACACATCGGGTATTCTAGAATATGTATGTATGTATGAATATAGCAGCCACATAGTATATAGCACAGCCCACGTAACACAGACAGCCACGTAGTATATAGCACAGCCACATAGTATATAGGAGCCACGTAGTATATAGCAGCCACGTAGTATATAACACAGCCCATGTAGTATATAGCACAGCCATGTAGTATATAGCACAGCCATGTAATATGTAACACAGCCCACGTAGTATATAGCACAGCCACGTAGTATATAGCACAGCCACATAGTATATAGTAGCCACGTAGTATATAACACAGCCCATGTAATATATAGCAGCCACATAGTATATAACACAGCCATGTAGTATATAGGAGCCACGTGGTATATAGTACAGCCATGTAATATATAACACAGCCCACGCAGTATATAGCACAGCCCACGCAGTATATAACACAGCCCATGTAACACAGACAGCCACGTAGTATATGGCACAGCCACGTAGTATATAGCATAGCCACGTAGTATATAGCAGCCACTTAGTATATAGCAGCCACTTAGTATATAACACTGCCCACGTAGTATATAGCACAGCCGCATAGTATATAACACAGCCCACGTAATGTATAGCACAGCCCACGTAATATATAACACACCCACGTAGTATATAACACAGGCACGTAGTATATAACACAGCCCACGCAGTATATAACACTGCCCACGTAGTATATAAAACTACCCACGTAGTATATAACACTGCCCACGTAGTATATAACACAGCCCACGCTGTATATAACAGTGCTGTGCAGTATATAACACAGCCCGCGTAGTATATAGCACTGCCCACGTAGTATATAACACAGCCCACACAGTATATAACACTGCCCACGTAGTATATAACACTGCCCGTGTAATATATAGCACAGCCCACATAGTATATAACACAGCCACATAGTATATAGCAGTGTGGGCACCATATCCCCGTTAAAAAAAAAAAAAATAGTTATATACTCACCCTCTGGCGGCCCCCGGATCCAGGCAAGGCATTTAGCGATGCTACTTGTGATGCTCCAGTCCCAAGAATGCTTTGCGGTCTCACGAGATGATGATGTAGCAGGGCCCGGAGCGTCGCGAGGAACAGGAAAGGCGCCGGAAGGTGAGAATAGCACGATTTTTTTAGCACGAGAATAGCACGATTTGCATAGGCAGCATCAATAGTAAAAAGTTCTTCACATAGGGTTAATAGCAGCGTTAACAGACTGCGTTACACTGTGTTATGCCGCGGTGTAACGCAGTCGGTTTAACGGACTGCTACAACGCTATGTGGGTGGCGGGCAATGACTGGGGGGAAGTATGGAGTGCAGGGGAGTAGGGTGCGGCCATTTTGCGTCCGGACTGTGCCCTTCGCTGATTGGTCATGGCCAGTTGGCCGCGACCAATCAGCGACTTGGGATTTCCGTGACAGTCAGACACACAGAAAGACAGACAGAAAGACAAAAGTGACCCTTAAACAATTATATAGTAGATATGTTCAGCAATCCTTTGTACCAAGTGTTTATTATGTCAAATTAGTTACATTGGTTGCACAACCTGCAAATTAAAGAAAAGGATTGCTTAACATATATCGCAGTAAGGCTTGGCGCACATTTATCCAGCGCTCTGTGCTGACCTCTTACACTAGGCTTTCCGTGTAAATCTCTGAAATATGTGATTCATTAGGAAGCACCGACAGAAGATTTCCTGCCATTAGGCAGATGGAGGCAGTGTGGACGCCGTCTGACCTGGGATTCGGCGGTGTCTTGTCTTTTTAGGCGTACAAAAATGTGCAGTCGACCTCAGTTTTGTGGACTTCTGAAAAGAAGGACAACCCTGAACAGAGGCCAGACGGAGTCCAGAGTTAAGGTACCGTCACACTAAACGATATCGCTAGCGATCCGTGACGTTGCAGCGTCCTGGCTAGCGATATCGTTGTGTTTGACACGCAGAAGCGATCAGGATCCTGCTGTGATATCGCTGGTCGTTGATTAAAGTTCAGAACTTTATTTGGTCGTCAGATCGCCGTGTATCGTTGTGTTTGACAGCAAAAGCAACGATACCAGCGATGTTTTACAATGGTAACCAGGGTAAATATCGGGTTACTAAGCGCAGGGCCGCGCTTAGTAACCCGATGTTTACCCTGGTTACCAGTGTAAAATGTAAAAAAACAAACAGTACATACTCACCCTCTGATGTCTGTCACACGTCCCCCGCCGTCCGCTTCCTGCACTGACTGAGCACCGGCCAGAAAGTGAAAGCACAGCACAGCGGTGACGTCACCGCTCTGCTGTTAGGGCCGGCGCTCAGTCAGTGCAGGAAGCGGACGCCGGGGGACGCGACAGTGAGTATGTACTGTTTGTATTTTTACATTTTACACTGGTAACCAGGGTAAACATCGGGTTACTAAGCGCGGCCCTGTGCTTAGCAACCCGATGTTTACCCTGATTACCCGGGGACCTCGGCATCGTTGGTCGCTGGAGAGCGGTCTGTGTGACAGCTCTCCAGCGACCAAACAGCGACGCTGCAGCGATCGGCATCGTTGTCTGTATCGCTGCAGCGTCGCTAAGTGTGACGGTACCTTAACTCTGTTTCCTCATTATAGTGAATGGATCCCTTGGGGGTTTCATCTGTCACGTCATTCGGAAATTTAGATGGAAATCCCTAAGTAAGTGCTCAGCTTAGAGCGCTTGATAAATATGATCCTAAATGTTGTGTAAAATGTTCCCAATAAAAGTTTTAACTCAATCCACAATAAAAGAAAGTCCGTCATCTGTTAACGGAAATATAGGGGCTTCCACATAACTGGTAGCACAAAGGCTCTGGAAAAGCAAAGTGGCTCCTCGCTCCTCAAAAGAAATTCAGCAAATTCTGTGCTACCAAACCCAAATGCCCTCTCCCATTTTTGAGCCCCAGTGTGTCTAAACCACATATAGCACCCACATGTTTGGCATTTCATAATGATGGGAGCCCGCCTCATTTTATGGGTGCCTGTCTCTAGAAGCATGCGCTGGGCATAATTTACTGGTCACAATAGCGTACTAATCACTACAATGGCAGTTAGCAATTTTCACTCAGCAACATCCACTGCTTCTTGTTTCCGGAAAATACCCATGTAGTCAAAATCATCACTACACCTGTAGATAACTTCCCAAAGGGGTATCATTTCCAAAATGGGGTCACTTGAGGGGGATTCTTCTCTTCTAGCAATTAGGGGCTCTGTATATGGAGTCAGCAAACTATTTTAGGAAAATCTGCGCTTCATGAGGCAAGTAGCACTCCGTCCCTCCCGAGTCTCTCTGTATGGCTGAGCAGTACTGTACAGCCACATATGGGGTATTTCTACATTCAGCAGAAATTGAGGGACAAATTTTGGTGGCATTTTTACCCATTTCCCACTATAAAAATGTAAAATTTGGGGCTAACACACAATTTTGTTTGTAAAAATGTAAACTATTGTTCTTCACTGCCCAATGGTATAAAATTTTGTGACCCACCTGTGGTGTCAATATGATCACTGCACTCCTATATAAATTTATTGAGAGGTGTAGTTTGTAAAATGGGGTAAATTATTTGGGAGTTCTGCTGCTCTGGCACCTCAGGGGCTCTGCCAATGTGACATGGCACTCTCAAACCAATGCAGCAAAATCTGTGCTGTAATATGGCGCTGCTTCCCTTTTGAGCTTTGCATTGTGCCTCAAAAGTAGTTTTTGACCATATATTGGGTATCGGAGAATTCAGGAGAAATGGCACAACAAATTTTGGGGTACATTTTCTCCTGTTACTCTTGTGAAATTGCTAATTTTTGGGCTAAAAACATTTTTGTGAGAAAAAAATGATTTTTTTTATTTTCACAGCTCAATGTTATAAACTTCTGTGAAGCACCTGGGGTGTCAAGGTGCTCACCACACATCTAGATAAGTTCCCTGAGGGGTCTAGTTTCCAAAATGATGTCACTTGTGGGGGGTCTCTACAGTTTAGGCATGTCAAGGGCTCTCCCAACACGACATTGTGTCAGCTAATTATTCCAGCTTTTTTAAGATCAAAAAGTCAAATGACACTTCTTCCCTTCCTAGCCATGCCGTGCGCACAAACAGTAGTTTTCCTCCTCATATTGGCAGGGGCGGACTGGGCCAGGTGGCAAAGGGGCAAGTGCCCCCCAGGCTGGTCCCCCCAGCAGCAGTTGCGGGCCGCTCCCCCGGCAGCAGTTGTGGGACGCCCGGCCCTTTGCTGCCTACAGGAAGGCTAGTGGCACTGTACTAACGTGTACAAATGCCGGGCGGCCATCCCTGTGTTGTAGACACGCCCACTCTTCTGCACACTGTGTGGGCGTGTCTTCTGATCTCACCTCAGCAGCGCGCTGGCCAGGATGCTTCCTGTTGTCATCCTCCGGTATGAGACAGAGCAGCTTCAGAGAAGAGGTCAGCAGGGGGGCCGGGGCAAGAGGTCAGGGACAGGGCCGGTGTTGTGGATTCTGTTTGTGGGCTCCCTCTGGTGGTTACTGCTGGTACTGGGTGACTTTGGTGGGTTGCGGCCTTTGGTTTCCACCTGTCCATCAGTGGCTGGGTGTTTCCTATTTTACCTGGCCTTTCTGTCATTTCCCTTGCCGGCTATCAATGTATTCAGATGTGCTCTGTTTGGTTCCTGCCTACCTGCTCCCAGATCTTTCAGGATAAGCTAAGTGCTGATTTTCAGTTGTTTGTTTTTTTGTCCAGCTTGCTTATTATGTCTCTATGCTAGCTGGTAGCTCTAGTGGACTGAGGTTCTCCCCATGTGCCATGAGTTGGCACATGGGTTCTTGTAATCTCAGGATGGTTTTTTTGATTAGGGTTTTTTGCTGACCGCTCAGTCCCCTTTTGTATCGTTCTGCTTTCTAGTTTACAGCGGGCCTCAATTTGTTAAAACTATATATATCATCTCTATGTGTGTGCCTTCCTCTCATTTCACCGTCAATACATGTGGGGGGCAACTATATCTTTTGGGGTTCATTCCGCTGGAGGCAAGTGAGGTCTTTATTTTCTCTGCAGTGCTAGTTAGCTCTTAGGCTGGTGCGTGGCGTCTAGAACCAACGTAGGCACGCTCCCTGGCTATCTCTAGTTGCGTTTGTCAGGCGTAGGGCAGCGGTCAGCCCAGGTTCCATCACCCTAGAGCTCGTCCGTAATATATTTGTACTTTGCTTGTCCTGTGCTATCCCTAGCCATTGGGATTCATGACAGTATAGCCGGCCCACAAAGTGTTAATTGTTTGGGCTGAAGCAGGAGAAAGAGAAGTGTTTAAGGGAAATTTTTTTTTTTTTTCCCTTCAGAGTTTTGCTGCCTAGCCCTTAATTGCTGTCTAGCTGCTTCTTACCTCCTCTTAACCCTTGAATGGCTCTGATCTTAGCTGTTTAACATGGATGTCCAGAGTTTGGCTTCCAGCCTGAGTAATCTCGCGGCAAAAGTTCAAAACATACAGGATTTTGTTGTTCACACTCCCATGTCTGAACCTAGAATTCCTATTCCAGAGTTCTTTTCTGGAGATAGATCTACCTTCCTGAATTTCAGGAACAATTGTAAATTGTTTCTTTCTTTAAAATCTCGCTCCTCTGGAGACCCTGCTCAACAGGTCAAGATTGTAATATCTTTCCTGCAGGGCGACCCTCAGAATTGGGCATTTGCATTGGCACCAGGGGATCCTGCATTGCTCAGTGTGGATGCGTTTTTTCTGGCATTGGGATTGCTCTATGAGGAACCTAACCTGGAGATTCAGGCTGAAAAGGCTTTATTAGCCCTCTCTCAGGGGCATGATGAAGCGGAGATATATTGTCAGAAGTTTCGGAAATGGTCGGTGCTTACTCAGTGGAATGAGTGCGCCCTGGCTGCAAACTTCAGAAATGGTCTTTCTGAGGCCATTAAGGATATTATGGTGGGGTTCCCTACGCCTACAGGTCTGAATGAGTCTATGGCTATGGCCATTCAGATTGATCGGCGTTTACGGGAGCGCAAACCCGTGCACCAGTTGGCGGTGTCTTCTGAACAGGCACCTGAGACTATGCAATGTGATAGAATTCAGTCCAGAAGTGAACGGCAAAATTATAGGCGGAAAAATGGATTGTGTTTCTATTGTGGTGATTCAGCTCATGTTATATCAGCATGCTCTAAACGCACAAAAAGGGTTGATAAATCTTTTGCCATTGGTACTCTGCAGCCTAAGTTCATTTTGTCTGTGACTCTGATTTTTTCACTGTCTTCCATTTCCGTCGATGCCTATGTGGATTCGGGCGCTGCCCTGAGTCTTATGGATTGGTCATTTGCTAAACGCTGCGGTTTTAGTCTGGAACCTCTGGAAGTTCCTATTCCTCTGAAGGGAATTGACTCTACACCATTGGCTATGAATAAACCGCAGTATTGGACACAAGTGACCATGCGCATGACTCCCATTCATCAGGAGGTGATTCGCTTCCTTGTACTTTATAATTTACATGATGTACTAGTGCTTGGTCTGCCATGGTTACAAACTCATAATCCTGTCCTGGACTGGAAAACAATGTCTGTGTTAAGCTGGGGATGTCAGGGGGTTCATGATGATGCACCTCCGATTTCAATCACTTCATCTACTCCTTCTGAGATCCCTGCGTTTTTGTCTGACTATAGGGATGTTTTTGAGGAGCCTAAGCTCAATTCGCTCCCTCCGCATAGAGATTGTGACTGTGCTATAGAATTGATTCCTGGCAGTAAGTTCCCTAAGGGTCGTTTATTTAATCTGTCACTGCCAGAGCATACTGCTATGCGGAATTATATTAAGGAGTCCTTGGAAAAGGGACATATTCGTCCATCTTCGTCCCCTCTGGGAGCAGGTTTTTTTTTTGTGGCAAAAAAAGATGGTTCCCTGAGGCCTTGTATAGATTATCGCCTTCTGAATAAGATTACAGTCAAGTATCAGTATCCATTGCCATTATTGACTGATTTGTTTGCTCGCATTAAGGGGGCTAGGTGGTTCACTAAGATAGATCTTCGCGGTGCGTATAATCTGGTGCGGATAAAACAGGGTGATGAGTGGAAAACCGCATTTAATACGCCTGAGGGCCATTTTGAGTATTTGGTAATGCCTTTTGGACTCTCCAATGCTCCGTCAGTCTTTCAGTCCTTTATGCACAATATTTTCCGTGAATATCTGGATAAGTTTATGATTGTGTATTTGGATGATATTTTGGTGTTTTCTGATGACTGGGAGTCTCATGTTCTACAGGTCAGGAAGGTGTTTCAGGTTCTGCGGGCCAATTCTCTGTTTGTGAAGGGCTCAAAGTGTCTCTTCGGAGTCCAGAAGATTTCTTTTTTGGGGTACATTTTTTCTCCTTCTACTATTGAGATGGATCCCGTCAAGGTTCAGGCGATTTGTGACTGGACACAACCTACATCTGTTAAGAGCCTTCAGAAGTTCTTGGGGTTTGCTAATTTTTATCGTCGGTTCATTGCTAATTTTTCCAGTATTGTTAAACCTTTGACTGATTTGACTAAAAAGGGTGCTGATGTTGCTGATTGGTCTCCTGCGGCCGTGGAGGCCTTTCAGGAACTTAAGCGCCGGTTTTCTTCTGCTCCTGTGTTGTGTCAACCAGATGTTTCACTTCCTTTTCAGGTTGAGGTTGATGCTTCCGAGATTGGAGCGGGGGCGGTTTTGTCACAGAGAAGTTCTAATGGCTCGGTGATGAAGCCATGTGCATTCTTCTCTAGAAAATTCTCGCCCGCCGAGCGCAATTATGATGTGGGTAATCGGGAGCTTTTGGCCATGAAGTGGGCATTTGAGGAGTGGCGTCATTGGCTTGAGGGTGCTAAACATCGTGTGGTGGTCTTGACTGATCACAAGAATCTCATTTACCTTGAGTCTGCCAGGCGTTTGAATCCTAGACAGGCTCGTTGGTCGTTGTTTTTTTCTCGTTTCAATTTCGTGGTTTCATACCTGCCAGGTTCAAAGAATGTGAAGGCAGATGCTCTTTCCAGGAGTTTTGTGCCTGACTCTCCTGGAGACTCTGGGCCTACTGGTATCCTTAGGGATGGGGTAATATTGTCCGCCGTATCCCCAGACTTGCGACGTGCATTGCAGGAGTTTCAGGTGGATAAACCGGATCGTTGTCCACCAGAAAGACTGTTTGTTCCGGATGATTGGACCAGTAGAGTCATCTCCGAGGTCCATTCTTCTGTGTTGGCTGGTCATCCTGGAATATTTGGTACTAGAGACTTGGTGGCCAGGTCTTTTTGGTGGCCTTCCTTGTCTAGGGATGTGCGTACCTTTGTGCAGTCTTGTGAAGTGTGTGCTCGAGCTAAGCCTTGCTGTTCTCGGGCCAGTGGGTTGTTGTTATCCTTGCCCATCCCGAAGAGGCCTTGGACGCACATTTCCATGGATTTTATTTCTGATCTCCCGGTTTCACAGAAAATGTCCGTTATCTGGGTTGTGTGTGACCGCTTTTCTAAGATGGTTCATTTGGTGCCCTTGCCTAAGTTGCCTTCCTCCTCTGAGTTGGTCCCTTTATTTTTTCAGAACGTGGTTCGTTTGCATGGGATTCCGGAGAATATCGTTTCTGACAGGGGATCCCAGTTTGTGTCTAGATTTTGGCGGACGTTTTGTGCCAAGATGGGCATTGATTTGTCTTTCTCGTCTGCATTCCATCCTCAGACGAATGGCCAGACGGAGCGAACTAATCAGACCTTGGAAACTTATTTGAGGTGTTTTGTTTCTGCTGATCAAGATGACTGGGTTGCTTTTTTGCCACTGGCTGAATTTGCTCTTAATAATCGGGCTAGTTCGGCCACGTTGGTCTCTCCTTTTTTTTGTAATTCGGGGTTTCATCCTCGTTTTTCCTCTGGTCAGGTGGAGCCTTCGGATTGTCCTGGAGTGGACGTGGTTGTGGACAGGCTACATCAGATTTGGAATCAGGTGGTGGACAATTTGAAGTTATCTCAGGAGAAGACTCAGCAGTTTGCTAATCGCCGTCGCCGCGTGGGTCCCCGACTTCTTGTTGGGGATTTGGTGTGGTTGTCTTCTCGTTTTGTCCCTATGAAGGTCTCTTCTCCTAAGTTCAAGCCTCGGTTCATCGGTCCTTATAGGATCTCGGAGATTCTTAACCCTGTATCTTTTCGTTTGGATCTCCCAGCATCGTTTGCTATTCATAATGTGTTCCATCGGTCGTTGTTGCGGAGGTATGAGGTGCCCGTTGTTCCTTCGGTTGAGCCTCCTGCTCCGGTGCTGGTGGAGGGAGAATTGGAGTATGTTGTTGAGAAGATCTTGGATTCTCGTGTTTCCAGACGCAAACTCCAGTATTTGGTTAAGTGGAAGGGTTATGGTCAGGAGGATAATTCCTGGGTGGTCGCCTCCGATGTTCATGCGACTGATTTGGTCCGCGCCTTCCATAGAGCTCACCCTGATCGCCCTGGGGGTTCTCGTGAGGGTTCGGTGACCCCTCCTCAAGGGGGGGGTACTGTTGTGGATTCTGTTTGTGGGCTCCCTCTGGTGGTTACTGCTGGTACTGGGTGACTTTGGTGGGTTGCGGCCTTTGGTTTCCACCTGTCCATCAGTGGCTGGGTGTTTCCTATTTTACCTGGCCTTTCTGTCATTTCCCTTGCCGGCTATCAATGTATTCAGATGGGCTCTGTTTGTTTCCTGCCTACCTGCTCCCAGATCTTTCAGGATAAGCTAAGTGCTGATTTTCAGTTGTTTGGTTTTTTGTCCAGCTTGCTTATTATGTCTCTATGCTAGCTGGTAGCTCTAGTGGACTGAGGTTCTCCCCATGTGCCATGAGTTGGCACATGGGTTCTTGTAATCTCAGGATGGTTTTTTTGATTAGGGTTTTTTGCTGACCGCTCAGTCCCCTTTTGTATCGTTCTGCTTTCTAGTTTACAGCGGGCCTCAATTTGCTAAAACTATATATATCATCTCTATGTGTGTGCCTTCCTCTCATTTCACCGTCAATACATGTGGGGGGCAACTATATCTTTTGGGGTTCATTCCGCTGGAGGCAAGTGAGGTCTTTATTTTCTCTGCAGTGCTAGTTAGCTCTTAGGCTGGTGCGTGGCGTCTAGAACCAACGTAGGCACGCTCCCTGGCTATCTCTAGTTGCGTTTGTCAGGCGTAGGGCAGCGGTCAGCCCAGGTTCCATCACCCTAGAGCTCGTCCGTAATATATTTGTACTTTGCTTGTCCTGTGCTATCCCTAGCCATTGGGATTCATGACAGGCCGGATCCTGCGTCGGAGGCTCTGAAGCATGGTGTGAGGATTTATTGCACCAGTGTGAACTTTCATGCAGCTCAGTTCGATCTGTCAGTGGGAGTCATAGGCTCCAGCGTCACCCGATCTGCAGGAAAGTTCAAACTACAGCAATAACTCCCAGTCAGGGTCAGACCCCAGTATACAGAGTCATCCTGCACTGACTGCTCCTGAGCCTGGCTCCAGAACATTATATGTCACATATAATTCCATACATTATAATGTGAGGTCTGCAGCCAGTTTCTGGTGTGATCAGTGCATATAACACTGCAGGCATGTGCTCATAGTATAGGACATTACTACACAGATTAGTGTATGACTGGTGTGTAATATACCAGTGGTGGTGAACCTATGGCACGCATGCCAGAGGGGGCACACAGAGCCCTCCAGATGGGCACGTGCGCCATCTCAGCACTATCGCTGCCACCACTCTCTTCCCTAGCGTCGGTGCTGCAGCCACTCTCCTCTGCTCCTAACTCCCCCATCAGGCCACGTGCCGTTCCATCAGTCTGCGCACGGGCTGAGGACGGGGATCTCGCACGGGCTGAGGACGAGGATGGTGTGCGGGCTGAGAAGAGTGGTTGTGGCACTATTGCCAAGATGGCGCTCGTGCCCACAGGTAGGACTGATAGATGAAGAGTCCAGATCAGCGTTGGAACGGGCAGAGGTAAGTGGATTTTTTTTTTAATGTGAGGCCATTATACTATATGCAGCATCACATGGGACCATTATACTGTATGCAGCATGATGTGTGGCCATTATACTGTATGCAGCATGATGTGTGGCCATTATACTGTATGCAGCATGATGTGTGGCCATTATACTGTATGCAGCATCATGTGTGGCCATTATACTGTATGCAGCATCATATGTGGCCATTATACAGTATGGAGCACTATGTGTGTCCATTATACAGTATGAAGCATCAAGTGGGGCCATTATACAGTATGGATCATCATCTGGTTCCATTATACAGTATGGAGCACTGTGTGGCCTTTATACAGTATGGAGCATCACGTGGGGCCATTATACAGTATGGAGCATCACGTGGGGCCATTATTCAGTATGGAGCATCATCTGGTTCCATTTTACAGTATGGAGCATCATGTGGGGCTATTATACTGTATGGAGCACAATGTGTGGCCATTATACAGTATGGAGCTTCATGTGGGGCCATTATACAGTATGGAGCATTATGTGGGACCATTATACAGTATTGAGCACTATGTGTGGCCATTATACAGTACGGAATACAGTATGGAGCATCATGTGTGGCCATTATATATATATTGTGTAATATACCGGTGGTGGTGAACCTATGGCACGCATGCCAGAGGGGGCACACAGAGCCCTCCAGATGGGCACGTGCGCCATCTCAGCACTATTGCTGCCACCACTCTCTTCCCTAGCGTCGGTGCTGCAGCCACTCTCCTCTGCTCCTAACTCCCCCATCAGGCCACGTGCCGTTCCATCAGTCTGCGCACGGGCTGAGGACGGGGATCTCGCACGGGCTGAGGACGAGGATGGTGTGCGGGCTGAGAAGAGTGGTGTGGCACTATTGCCAAGATGGCGCTCGTGCCCACAGGTAGGACTGATAGATGAAGAGTCCAGATCAGCGTTGGAACGGGCAGAGGTAAGTGGATTTTTTTTTTAATGTGAGGCCATTATACTATATGCAGCGTCACATGGGACCATTATACTGTATGCAGCATGATGTGTGGCCATTATACTGTATGCAGCATGATGTGTGGCCATTATACTGTATGCAGCATGATGTGTGGCCATTATACTGTATGCAGCATCATGTGTGGCCATTATACTGTATGCAGCATCATATGTGGCCATTATACAGTATGGAGCACTATGTGTGTCCATTATACAGTATGAAGCATCAAGTGGGGCCATTATACAGTATGGATCATCATCTGGTTCCATTATACAGTATGGAGCACTGTGTGGCCTTTATACAGTATGGAGCATCACGTGGGGCCATTATACAGTATGGAGCATCACGTGGGGCCATTATTCAGTATGGAGCATCATCTGGTTCCATTTTACAGTATGGAGCATCATGTGGGGCTATTATACTGTATGGAGCACAATGTGTTGCCATTATACAGTATGGAGCTTCATGTGGGGCCATTATACAGTATGGAGCATTATGTGGGACCATTATACAGTATTGAGCACTATGTGTGGCCATTATACAGTACAGAATACAGTATGGAGCATCATGTGTGGCCATTATACAGTATGGAGCACTATGTGGGGCCATTATACAGAATGGAGCATCATTTGGGACCACAATACTGTATCAAGCACTATGTGGGACCATAATTCTGTATGGAAGGCAATGCAGAGCCCCGTTATGCTGTATAGAGCACTATGTGAGGCCCATTACACTGTATGGAGGACTATGTGGAACCATTACACTGTATGGAGGACATTTTGTGCAGATTATACTGTATGGAGAGCTGTGTTGGGTTTACCTTTGGAAAATCACACTGTGATGGGGTCATCATTCTTTGTTATTCTATAGTATAGACACTATAGGGCGCTAATGTAGGAGTTGTCTTTCTAATATAAAACCTCAGTATTGCGGTTAAATTGCCGTGTTGGCACTTTGTGATAAATAAGTGGGTTTTAGATTGCAGTTTGGGCACTCGGTCTCTAAAAGCTTCGCCATCACTGTAATATACTGTGTTACAGACATCCAGACATCATCTCATGTCTATACAACCTTTATACCTAAAGCACCAATTGGTTGCTGGTATAAAATAGAAGTGACAAAAACTTGTATTAAAAATATAAATTATTATTTCAATATTAAAATGATTTAAAACAGGAAATGGTACTGAAAGAAAACTGAGGCAAATTAACTCATATAATTTAGAATTTTAGCAGCATAGATATACGATATAGCAGCATGAGTCTAAATAGTATCTATTGCCCAAAACCTTGGCTAAAATACATTAATATGTAGGACGTGTGCCTATATATAGGGGATATGTGAGGGCTCATACTATATAGGGGCTCATACTGAATATAGGGGGCTATTTGGGGCTCATACTGTATATAGAGAGGCCA
The DNA here is from genome assembly GCF_051348905.1 of Ranitomeya variabilis. Classification (NCBI taxonomy): domain Eukaryota; kingdom Metazoa; phylum Chordata; class Amphibia; order Anura; family Dendrobatidae; genus Ranitomeya; species Ranitomeya variabilis. Next base: position 848,226,530 of record NC_135233.1, on the reverse strand, counting down.
TGTGAGGGCTCATACGAAATATAGAGGGACATGTGGGGGCTCACATTTTTTTTAAGTGTCTATGAGGCGGCTCATACTGTACATAGTGGGCTATGTGAGGACTCACACTAAATATAAGGATCTATGTGAGGGCTCATACTGTATATAGGGGGAACCTGTTGAGCTCACACTCCATATAAGGGGTTATGTGACAGCTCATGCTGCAGATAAAGAAGTTATGTGGAGGCTCATACCTCATATGGCGGGCTGTGTGTGGACTCATACTGTATATACGGGAGATGTCAGTATACTTAAAGGGAACCTGTCACCAGGTTATTACCATATAACCTATGACCACCACCTTTCAGCCCCATGTGACAGTGTTCTAATGCTGTGTATATGACGCCCTGTGACGTAAAAAAATAGGTTTTATTATACTCACCTACTGGGCAGTCCGGTCCGATGGACGCCGCTGGTCTTGTGCCTCCTCTCATCTTGCGATGGTGTTCTCCTTCCCTCCTTCGTTTGGGTGATGCATCCTATGTCATCCACACAGTGTTCCCCATTGTGCTCCTGCTGTGCAGGCGCGCTTCTGTCTGCCCTGCTGAGGGCACAGCACAGTACTACTGTATAATGCGCATGCGTCAGCGCTCTTTGGCCTTTGCCCGCACATGCGCAGAACTTTGCTCTGCCCTGAGCAGAATTAATTTCAGCTTATTGGTTTGGCCTCCACGACAGTCATGGTCTGTCACGTGGCCCCTCTGAGAAATTATATTTGATGTGTATACAGATGATATGTAACTGATATATCACATACCACGGGCTGGATTACATCCGGATTAGCTGCAGATTGAAAGCTGCGTACAACCGCAGTGTTCAACCCGCAGCGTCCAGATGTTACAGCATAGTGGAGGGGATGTTATGAAATCCCGTCTCCACTATGCGTGCGAACATGCACCCGGCGGCCCTGCGATTATGGACACGCGGCGTGTCTTTTTAGAACACAGCATGTCTGTTCACCTTGCGGTAATGATCCGTCTCCGCAAGGTAAAACACAGGGCCCTATGTGTGAGGTGCGGTGATTCCGGATGTGTGCAATGAACACATCCGGAATCACCGCTCGTACAGAAGGGGGCGGGGGTTTTCCGCTCAATCTGGACCGTGGACACGCACCCTAAAAGAATCCTCCTGTGTGTAATGACTCTATATAATATAGGAGTTTCACTTTTTGTATCGAAGAAATTAAATAAATTCACTTTTTGATGATATTGTAATTTTGTGAGAAGCTCCTGTATATGACCTGTCAGTCTCTTTACAATGTAAGTCTACGGATCCTCATTTTGAGCCTGGTTCTCATGCTCCATAGACTTATATTGTAAAAGCCACTTATGGGTCACTGAGCACAGGGTGACCCATAGAGTCTGAATAGCCCTCAGGTGACTTGGAAGAGGAGCAACGCTGTATACTGGAGAAGACTGCGATCTGTGAGTCCATTAACACACTGACACTGCACTAAATTAACATTTAGGCTATGTGCACACGTCAGGATTTTCTGCAGAATTTTCCTAAACAAAACTGGACTTTTTCTGCAGGAAATCCGCTTGCGTTTTTTTTTTGCGTTTTTTATTCCGGAGCTTTCCCAATGCATTATATAGCGGAAAATTCATGAACATGCTGCGTTTTTTACTGCGATGTGCTTTTTTCGTGGAAAAAAACGCAACGTATGCACAAATTGTGGAATGCATTATAAATGATGGGATGCATATGTATGCGTTTTTTAAGAGTCTTTATCGTGTTTTTATAGGGGAAAAAAGTGAAAAATCCTGAACTTGTGCACATAGCCTTACACAGATTTAAAGAAAAAAGTTAATGACTGTTTCTTAAGGTGGACTGTTTTGTTTGTTTTACAATGAAGGTGAGTATATATGAATCAATTCTATGAGGACAAAATGCAATTTCCAAGCCACACACTTCTTTTTTCCAACACTGTTTCCTGGGCTCTAGATGATTTTCTGCAGTGATTCTGTGTGATGGCACGTTACTGAATCATGATAGAGCACTGTACACATGGTCACGATTCCCTGGAATTGCCAGTGTAGTGATTGCAAGTATGAGTTTGCATACTTGCGATGCTCACGAGCAGACTAGAGTCTGAGACAACTCTCTGAGTAGCTCACTGAGAGAAGTGGATGAGAATCTAGTCAGCATTTGACCACAACTATCCCATCATTACTCCGACTTTATCTTTTCAAACTCTTGTAACCTCTACTCCCTTTTAAAATCAGCCAGAGGTAAACACAATGAGGGTATTGTCCACGATCAGGATGGCCGGCGGTATGGACGGAGCGGCAAACCCGCTCCGCGCTAAGCCCCGCCCCCTTCTGGGACGCGATGATGCCGGATGTGTTAACTGTACACATCCGGGATCATCGCACTCCTCACATAGGGCCCTGTGTTATTCCTTGCGGCGATGCAGCGTCGCCGCAAGGAACACGGACATGCTGTGATCTGAAAAGACGCGCAGCATGTCCGTAGTCGCAGGGCCGCCACGTGTGGGTTTCCACGCATAGTGGACACGGGATTTCAAAAAATCCCCTCCACTATGCTGGAACATCTGGACGCTGCGTGTATGACGCTGCGGCCCCACGCAGCGTCAACCACGCAGCGTTTCCTGACCGTGGACACGTACCCTAAGGATGTGCCGCTGCTAATGGGCCACTGCTGTGTACTTGCCCCCCAGGCCAAAACTTGCCAGCCAGCCCCTGCATATTGGGTATCAGCATACTCAGGATAAATTGTACAACAAATTGTATACTGCAATGTCTCCTGTTACACTTATGAAAATGCAAAATTTGGAGCTAAAAACATTTTTGTGAGAAAGATGTGATTTTTTTTTATTTTCACGGCTCAATGTTTTAAACTTTTGTAAAGCACCTTGGGTTTCAAGTGCTCAATACACATCTAGCTAAGTTCCCTGAGGGGTTTAGTTTCCAAAATGGTGTCACTTGTAGAGGTTTAGTCACTGTTTAATCACATCAGGGACTCTCCAAATGTGACATGGCGTCCGCTTATTATGCCAGCAAATTTTACATTCAAAAAGTCAAATAGTGCTCCTTCCCTTCCGAGCCCTGCCGTGCTCCCAATCAGTGGTTTCCAACCACATATGGGGTATCAGAATGCTCCGGAGAAATTGCACAACAAATTGTATGGTCCATTCTTGTGAAAAAAAGTTAAATGTTAAATGTAAAGTTTTTCCTTCCACATTCCATTAATTCATATGAAACACCTGAATGGTTAATAAACTTCTTGAATGTGGTTTTGAGCACCTTGACGGGTGCAGTTTTTAGCATGGTGTCAATTTTGGGCATTTTCTGTCATATAGGCCCCTTAAAGTCACTTCAAATGTGATGTGGTCCCTTAAAAAAATGGTTTTGTAATATTGTTGTAAAAATGAGAAATTGCTGGTCAATTTTTAACCCTTATAACTTCGTAATAAAAAAAATTGTGCTCATGTAAAGTAAACATGTGAGAAATGTTATTTATTAACTATTTTGTGTGAAATAACTCTCTGATTTAAGGGCATAAAATTTAAAAACTTGAAAATTGAAAAATTTTGGCCAAATTTCCGATTTTTTCACAAATAAATGCAAGTCATATCAAAGAAATTTTGCCAGAATCAGTAGGATCCATTGAGTTATGACTTTATAAAGCAGCAGTTGTCAGAATTGAAAGAAATGGCCAGGTCAGGAAGATGAAAACAGGCTTTGAGGTGAAGGGGTTAACTTGTCTTTTTTTGTTTTGATCAGCTGCTGTGTCCATATGTAATTGTTTCCTGTGTTTTGATTGGATCTTTTCCTCTACTTATACTAGCCTGTATTCACTTAATGACATCATGTGACTAAGGCTTCGTGCACACGATGCGGTTTTTGCTGTGGATCCGCAGCGGATTTGACGCTGCGGATCCGCAGCAGTTTTCCATGCGGGGTACAGTACAATGTTACCCTATGGAAAACAAAAACCGCTGTGCCCACGATGCGGAAAAAAAGAAGGAGCATGTCACTTCTCTCTGCGGATTCCGCAGCGGTTTTCAACAAGCACCAATAGGAAAGTGCTGTTGAAAACCCGCAGAGGAATCCGCAGAAGAAACCGCAGGAAAATCCGCAGTGAAAACCGCAGCGGTTTTGCACTGCGGATTTTCAAAATCCGCAGCGGAAAAATCCGCAGCAGAATCCGCATCGTGTGCACATACCCTAAGGGTGCCTACAGTGCCAGAAATGCGTCAGGTTGTTTTAACCTCCCTGTTTTAAAATTATTGAATTACAAATTTTTGCATTTTACCTGTACCTGAAAACAAATGCTCCTCCTCCTGTATTGTTGTTGTGTCACCCTCCAGTGGTATTTCGTCAACCTCAATTGGATTCAAGCTGCATGCATGGAGACTTCCTGTTCCTTCTTTGGCAGTGCTGCAGCAGCGCTTGCAGGTGCCAGTTCACCGACTGGTTTGTGACCTGCCCACACTCTGGAACTCAACATTAAATATGTACTTGTCAAGGCTTTGTGAACAATAGTGGGCAGTAGTTAAATACCAGCTCCAACATGCCCGTTGGTATTCCGCTCAGCCTCCGAACATAAGTGATCAGTGGCCATGGATGTATGACATCTGTGTGCAATCAGTGTGGTATATCGTGGCACAGCTGTAGAGGTGCACAAAGAAGGTTCCCAAACCAGTGACCATATATGAAATAAACTTTGGCACTCAACTTATGATGATTTGAAATTTTAATGGCAGCCACTTGTACAAACGTTTCGGTCAAACACATTGACCTTCTTCAGTGTACTGGTCTCTTAGAGACACTATTCATGTGTGGCCTGAGATCAGATTGTGGTCCTATATGTGGATCCTATGCGTAGGCATGAGTGGATGTGCGATGGTGAAGGACAGTGTATGAAAATGCACCACTGCTTGTCTTGGGAGGGGTCCAACAGTACAAGATAGTGTACTCTGTCATGATTCTCAATGGCGAGAGAACATAGCCCAGCATATAAAAGAACTAGCTCTTGGAAGATGGAATCTAAACTGACCATGAACTAAACCTGCCGCACAATTAACAGTGGCCGGGTAGCGTGCCTACGTTTTATCCCTAGACGCCCAGCGCCAGCCGGAGGACTAACTAATCCTAGCAGAGGAAAATACAGTCCTGGCTCACCTCTAGAGAAATTTCCCCAAAAGGCAGACAGAGGCCCCCACATATATTGGCGGTGATTTAAGATGAAATGACAAACGTAGTATGAAAATAGGTTTAGCAAAATCGAGGTCCGCTTACTAGATAGCAGGAAGACAGAAAGGGCACTTTCATGGTCAGCTGAAAACCCTATCAAAACACCATCCAGAAATTACTTTAAGACTCTAGTATTAACTCATAACACCAGAGTGGCAATTTCAGATCACAAGAGCTTTCCAGACACAGTAACGAAACAGCAGCTGTGAACTGGAACAAAATGCAAAAACAAACAAGGACGAAAGTCCAACTTAGCTGAGAGTTGTCTAGTAGCAGGAACATGCACAGAAAGGCTTCTGATAACATTGTTGACCGGCATGAAACTGACAGAGGAGCAAGGTTATATAGAGACTCCCACATCCTGATGGGAACAGGTGAACAGAGAGGATGATGCACACAAGTTCAATTCCACCAGTGGCCACCGGGGGAGCCCAGAATCCAATTTCACAACAGTACCCCCCCCCTCAAGGAGGGGGCACCGAACCCTCACCAGAACCACCAGGGCGATCAGGATGAGCCCTATGAAAGGCACGGACAAGATCGGAGGCATGAACATCAGAGGCATTCACCCAAGAATTATCCTCCTGACCGTATCCCTTCCATTTGACCAGATACTGGAGTTTCCGTCTGGAAACACGGGAGTCTAAGATCTTTTCCACAACGTACTCCAACTCACCCTCAACCAACACTGGAGCAGGAGGCTCAACGGAAGGCACAACCGGTACTTCATACCTGCGCAATAATGACCGATGAAAAACATTATGAATAGAAAAAGATGCAGGGAGGTCCAAACGGAAGGACACAGGGTTAAGAATCTCCAATATCTTGTACGGGCCGATGAACCGAGGCTTAAACTTAGGAGAAGAAACCCTCATAGGGACAAAACGAGAAGACAACCACACCAATTCCCCAACACAAAGCCGAGGACCAACACGACGACGGCGGTTGGCAAAAAGCTGAGTCTTCTCCTGGGACAACTTCAAATTGTCCACTACCTGCCCCCAAATCTGATGCAACCTCTCCACCACAGCATCCACTCCAGGACAATCCGAAGATTCCACCTGACCGGAGGAAAATCGAGGATGAAACCCCGAATTACAGAAAAACGGGGACACCAAGGTGGCAGAGCTGGCCCGATTATTGAGGGCGAACTCCGCCAATGGCAAAAAAGCAACCCAATCATCCTGATCCGCAGACACAAAACACCTCAAATATGTCTCCAAGGTCTGATTAGTCCGCTCGGTCTGGCCATTAGTCTGAGGATGGAAAGCAGACGAAAAAGACAAATCTATGCCCATCCTAGAACAGAATGCCCGCCAAAATCTAGACACGAATTGGGTCCCTCTGTCAGAAACGATATTCTCCGGAATACCATGCAAACGAACAACATTTTGAAAAAACAGAGGAACCAACTCGGAAGAAGAAGGCAACTTAGGCAAGGGAACCAAATGGACCATCTTAGAGAAACGGTCACACACCACCCAGATGACAGACATCTTCTGAGAAACAGGCAGATCCGAAATAAAATCCATCGAGATTATTCAAACCTGTAGCTACACTCTGAAGATCCATTTCAAACAGGTGAACACAGAGCCATTCAAGGATTAGAAGGAGAGAAAGAGAGGAAGGCTGCAGTATAGGCAGACTAGCAAGTGATTCAATTATGAGCACACTCAGAACTAGAGGAAAAAAAAAAAAAAAAAATTTCAGCAGACTTCTTTTTTCTCTCCTTTCTCAGCCAATAATTTAACCCTTTTGGTCCGGTCAAACTGTCATGATTCTCAATGGCGAGAGAACATAGCCCAGCATATAAAAGAACTAGCTCTTGGAAGATGGAATCTAAACTGACCATGAACTAAACCTGCCGCACAATTAACAGTGGCCGGGTAGCGTGCCTACGTTTTATCCCTAGACGCCCAGCGCCAGCCGGAGGACTAACTAATCCTAGCAGAGGAAAATACAGTCCTGGCTCACCTCTAGAGAAATTTCCCCAAAAGGCAGACAGAGGCCCCCACATATATTGGCGGTGATTTAAGATGAAATGACAAACGTAGTATGAAAATAGGTTTAGCAAAATCGAGGTCCGCTTACTAGATAGCAGGAAGACAGAAAGGGCACTTTCATGGTCAGCTGAAAACCCTATCAAAACACCATCCAGAAATTACTTTAAGACTCTAGTATTAACTCATAACACCAGAGTGGCAATTTCAGATCACAAGAGCTTTCCAGACACAGTAACGAAACAGCAGCTGTGAACTGGAACAAAATGCAAAAACAAACAAGGACGAAAGTCCAACTTAGCTGAGAGTTGTCTAGTAGCAGGAACATGCACAGAAAGGCTTCTGATAACATTGTTGACCGGCATGAAACTGACAGAGGAGCAAGGTTATATAGAGACTCCCACATCCTGATGGGAACAGGTGAACAGAGAGGATGATGCACACAAGTTCAATTCCACCAGTGGCCACCGGGGGAGCCCAGAATCCAATTTCACAACAGTACTCTCCAGGAGTGTGAAAGAACCAAGACTGCGCATAAGGTAAACGAGGTACATGTGACCCAAAAGCACAGGCTAATGTGGTCTCCAGGAATGTAAACCTGTATACGAGTCAGCAGCACGGATCCAAAGAATGGACCAAAATTTGGAGTCCCTTATCGGGAAAGGCAGAGGTGTGAGTGTAGAACGCGGTATCCGCCGCTTGTTCTGAGGTGAACAAGCGGCGGATACCGCGTTCTACACTCACACCTCTGCCTTTCCCGATAAGGGACTCCAAATTTTGCTCCATTCCTGGAGACCACATTAGCCTGTGCTTTTGGGTCACATGTACCTTGTTTACCTTATGCGCAGTCTTGGTTCTTTCACACTCCTGGAGAGTACACTATCTTGTACTGTTGGACCCCTCCCAAGACAAGCAGTGGTGCATTTTCATACACTGTCCTTCACCATCGAACATCCACTCATGCCTACGCATAGGATCCACATATAGGACCACAATCTGATCTCAGGCCACACATGAATAGTGTCTCAAAGAGACCAGTACACTGAAGAAGGTCAATGTGTTTGACCGAAACGTTTGTACAAGTGGCTGCCATTAAAATTTCAAATCATCATAAGTTGAGTGCCAAAGTTTATTTCACATATATCTGTGTGCAATCAACCTAGATGGTGAGCAGCGATGTCACCATAATCAACGTAACATCCAATTTCTGTGTCCACTCAAGTGCTCCCTGCTTAAAATTAAAGAGGACGGTTTGAATCTGGACTAGGCGGAAATGGAGGGAGAAAGTGCACAGGGTGCTACGTGCTTGCCAATCCCCTGTCCAGGATGCAGGTACAGATGTGTAAAGCCCAGCAACTGTCGTTGCACATTCGAAAGCACCATCAGCAACCACGTTGTTACATGTGATGTTTATACGATTGTACGTCACACTTTTTCAGCACCATGCACTTCACAATATGTATGTCGTTGTTATTGTCTGTTCTGTTTATGCCGTTATTTCTTTTGGATCAACTTGATCATGATCTTTTTTCTTCAATTTTTTATTTATATCTTTTTGGAGCATATTCACGTGTACATTTTTTGTGCACAAAGGTCCTTATAAAATAAATTCCCCTTCCTTTTTTCTTCTCAAATCCTGGTTGAATCATTGGCATATTAACTATATAGACTTACCTGCCTAATTTAACAATTTTACTGACAGATTGACCTACCACACGACTGATCACCACTTTGATTGACAGGGCAGATGTTTTGGGTATACCTTAAACTTTTATAATTGCTCACTTGCATGTTGTACTAGCTCACGGTGATTGAACTGAGCATTTGTTTTAATTAGTGGCTCTCATTGAACACATTTTCCGCATCACCTAGAATGCATGCCTCACTTCCGGTCTATCTAAACCCAGGTGGAACACATTGATGAGATGCACACATCACTTCCTGTCTGACGCATGCTGGACTGCTCAAACAGAACTGCTTTAATATATGCGATACACCTGTTTCTAACCTTTATTGCGGCTTCTATTTCAACTTGGCCCCTTCATAGGCAGAGTAACCTTGACTAAGCTGCCAGAAAGCAGTGATACAAGTGGGTACTCGCCCTTTCAAGGTTATCACAGTCACCCTGGTATGTATCAACTAATGCTTGCACTCTTGTGTGTATCTGTTTCATATCCCTATTGTTCCCAATAGCTATTGGGCATTCTATTTCTATGTATTTTGTCTTTTATATCCCAAAGTTATATAAGTTAATTATTTTGACTATTTATCTATTTACATATAGATATTGGATCATTATCATTATTCCTCTTGCTCTGGGTTCATGACTGCAATCATGTCACTTAAATTGTTATAGGGTTGAAATTGTATTCTTTTGTAATTACCTGAGGGAGAAGAACTTATGGGATTATCATTTCCCACCCCCTCCAGCTATTAAATTCCTTCTAATTATTTTTAATACAATTTTATTCTGTCTATGATGTCATTTTTTGTGCTGTTTTGAGTAAAAAATTGATATTTGACTAAATAATGAGTGTACACACTCTATTTTCCTTACTCACTTTTCCCTGCTGGTGCTGCTCATTACTTGTATCGAGCATGTTGTACTGCTTCAGTGCTAGTCTTGAATAATAAGTTTAATGAAAGTCTATAGAAAATTGGAGCATTTTTCTGGTGGAAGGTATGGGGGGCATTAAAATTGCTGAAATGGATGGAAAAATGTTCAAATGAATGGCAACAGCATGGGGAAAACATCTGTAAAAATCTCTGACTCCTAGGTCGCTTCTGGTAACAATGTTGTCAGAGTATTATACCACTTGTACAGACTGGCAATACAAACTCGAAGCAAATATGGATTTTACAGGAAAAAATGTTAGGAAACATTCTTACCTGTATAGTGACTTGCATATAGGGCAAAATAAAAAAAGAGAAAAAAAAACCGCCTCTTTCATCCCTTTATAGCATTTTTGCTGAATTTTTGCACCCAGAAAAACCCATATACAGGTAAATGTAATTTTTCATTTTACTATCTTATCTGGGTATGTGGTGTGTGTGACATGGTGAGACACATCCTGTTTAATTTATGAAGGAAGGATTGTGATGTGCTACCAAGACCATGCAGACAATGCAAGAACTGTCAAAAATTAGTAGGACGAGGAACTCTGATACATCCTGTATGAAACACAAAGGGGGCTTCGTACACATTCTGTTAAAATTGTTAGGTACTGTGACTCCTGTACTCATAAAGCCTATGCACTAAGTGCAAGGGCTGCAAAAATTAGAAGGAGGCTTTCCAATGTACCTTGCAAGACATGCAGGTGAGGGCCTCAGATGCATAGACATATAGAGGAGGGACTCTGATTCAATTCTGGCACAATTTTAAAAAGATTCCGGCTCCGAAACTGGCAAAGGCTATGCAGTCACTGAGAAGTCTAGCTAAATTTATAAGGAGGCATTTCAATATAGCCAATAAGACACGTAGATGGGGACACTAAATATTTTGTTTAACAATTTTAAAAATACTGTCAATTGCTTTAGATGAACAATACATTTTTGTGATGATTTGAAAAAGGTTGTGAGCCCCATCGGGGACAGAGATGATAATGTGTGCAAAAACTGTAAAGCACTGCGGCGCTGTATAAATAAAGAGATTATTATTATTATTATTATTATTATTGTGAATTGGATTGCATCCTTTAGGTAATTTTTGTCTACACGTGGCCATAAAGAGACAAAATTGGGCAATGAATGCATGGATTATGGATGAGTCCAAAACAAAGAAGGTGGTATGACTTGCCTGTAAAAGAAGATTTTTTCAAATCAGGAATCTGACCTCATCCCTTACTAGATCCATATATAAGTATTCAAATAAAAAGTCACAGAGTTAATGACAACTACTCAGACAGAAAAAAAAAGCGAACAATTTGCAACTGTGAGGGTATGTACACACGTTGCAGTTTGCATGCGGACTTTTCTGCACTGAATCTGCATCTCTTGGCAGAAAACGCAGGAGCGTTTTTTGCGCGTTTTTTTTATGCGGTTTTGAAAGCTAAATAAAGATGTATTATTGAACAAAAAAAAAGATTTGTGATGTCATTTCTTGTCCAACCTCCTCTTTTACATTTGTCCAACCCACACTCCATTACACACAGATAGATAGATAGATAGATAGATAGATAGATAGATAGATAGATAGATAGATAGATAGATAGATAGATAGATGGATGATAGATAATAGATAGATATAAATATAGATAGAAAATAGATAGAAGGAATGAGATAGATAGATAGATAGATAGATAGATCTATACATAGATCGATAGATATTATCTATCTGGGGCGCCCTGCCAGGGCAGTGGGGTACTCGGGTCCGGGCTCTCTTAAAGGGGATGTCACGGTGGATGCGACCCGGTCTGTGGCCCTGGGTGTCCAATTAAAGGGGGATAGGTCTTTTAAGGGGAATTGTGGTAAAGTCTGTCATTAGCCACCTGTGGTGTCCAGTCAATAGTGGGACCGACGCTGCATTAAAGGGGTCCTCTGGGGGATATTGTCGCAGCAATGATGGTAACGCTTGGTAACGCTTGCCACAGGTGAAGCGGGGTCCCCAGAGGTCCTGAAGTGTATGGCGATGATGATGGTTGCCGGTAAATGAGTAAAGGACACAAGTTGTAGGTCTTTACCAGGTTTACTGTAGTTCGCAGGCCACAGTCCAGGCTACCAGGCACCGGAGGTGGTGGTCCGGCCGGCTCAGAGGCAATGGGAGAATCTCCTTCCCAGTTGAGGTCCGTGAGCCTTTCCAACAAGCACTTGTTGTATATGAAGTCCCTGCTGCCTGAAGCTTTCAGCAGAGTCCTCTATTCCCCCTGTCCTGAGACAGGCACCTGCATGACGGGCAGCTTGAGCCATTTTACAGGGACTCTATCATGCCCCAGGCTCTTCAGGTGCTAGTGCATCTCAGGTGTGGTGTGGGCCAATTACATAAAGTTCTCAGCCCTCCGGTTTTGATCTGTGTCTTAGAGTCCCACAAAAGTCTCGGGCTCCCGGTACCCGGCTGCTGCGCTCTGGCTCTGAGGGTGTCCTTCTGCTGTTCCCCTCTGAGCCCTTGTTCTCTCCTTTGCTCCTTCCCTCTGTAGCTCCACCACATACAACCCTTCAGGTTAGGTCTCACTCCTTCCAGAGGTGGCAGCTCCCTCCTGGCTGCTCGGCCTCTCTGCACTCAGTTCCAGACTTCATTCTCTTTCAGTGTCTCTGAACAACTAACTAGCTCCTCCTCCAGATCAGGATACCTAAAACCTAGGGGAAGCTCCCCTGAATCCAGGTCCTGAGCTCCCCCTCCTGGCCTGGATTTGGAATGTGTTCTGTGTGGGTGCCTTACCTGGTAAAGAGAATTTCATTGCCTCTGAGCATGATATTACCCTCCCCGAAGGAAAGACAACATCACTGTAGCAATGGGTTACCTGGGGTGCTACATATCTATAGATCTATCTGTCTAGCTCATACCTTCTATCTATCTATCTATCTATCTATCTATCTATCTATCTATCTATTCTATCTCTTATTCCTTCTATCTATCTATTATATCTAGCTCATTTCTTCTATCTATCTATTCTATCTATCTCATTCCTTCTATCTATCTATCTATTCTATCTATGATCTATCTCTCATTCCTTCTATCTATCAATCTATCTATTATACCTATCATCTATCTTATTCCTTCTATCGATAGATAGATAGATAGATGGATAGATGATAGATAGATGACAGATAGATCTATATATAGATAGATCTATACATAGATCGATAGATATTATCTATCTATAGATCTGTCATCTATCTAGCTAGCTCATTCCTTCTATCTATCTATCTATCTATCTATCTATCTATCTATCTATCTATCTCATTCCTTCTATCTATCTATTATATCTATCATCTATCTATCATTCCTTCTATCTATACGGTATATCTATCTATCATATCTATCATCTATCTATCTCTCTATCTCATTCCTTCTATCGATAGATAGATAGATAGGTAGAAGGAATGGGATAGATAGATAAATAGATAGATAGATAGCAGGAATGAGATAGCTAGATATATCTATTCATATATCTATGTGTAGATATATCTATGGATAGATGTAGATAGATATATTGATAGATATATCTATGCATCTATCCATATATCTATCTAACTATCCATATATCTATCTACATCTATCCATAGATATATCTATCCATAGATATATGAATGGATATATCTATCTCATTCCTTCTATCTATCCCATTCTATCTACCTATCTATCTATCTATCTATCTATCTATCTATCTATCTATCTATCTATCTGTCTGTCTGTCTGTCTGTCTGTCTGTCTGTCTGTCTATCTATCTTTAGATAGAAGGAATGAGAGAGAGAGATAGATAGATATATAGATAGATCTACATATAGATAGATCTATAGATACATAGATCTATATATTCATATATCTATAGATATATGTATGGATAGATATATCTTTGGATAGATGTAGATAGATATATGGATAGTTAGATACATCTATAGATGCATAGATATATCTATCCATATATCTATCTATCTATCTATCTATCTATCTATCTATCTATCTATCTATCTATAGATAGATATATCCATAGTTATATCTATAGATATATCCACAGATATCCATCTATAGATATATAGATATATATAAAGATATATCCATAGATATATAATAGCAAGGCTGATGTTGATTAACCCCTTAATGCCATATGACGTACTATCCCATCAAGGTGACCTGGGACTTAATTCCCAGGGACGGGATAGTATGTCATAGCTGACATAGCTGATATCGCAGCTGACATCCGGCACCCGGCACATTGGCACCCGACACATTAACCTCCGGCACACTGCGATCAAGCATGATCGCAGCATTCCGGGGGCATAGGGAAGCATCGCGCAGGGATGGGGCTCCCTGCGTGCTTCCCTGAGACCCTCGGAGGAACGCGATGTGATCGCGTTGCTCCGAGGGTCTCCTACCTCCTTCACCCTGCAGGCCCCGGATCCAAAATGGCCGCGGGGCTGCATCCGGGTCCTGCAGGGAGGTGGCTTACCAAGCGCCTGCTCAGAGCAGGTGCTGGTAAGCCAGGAGCAGTGCACGTCAGATTGCTGATCTGACACAGTGCATTGCAAAGTGTCAGATCAGTGATCTGACCTTATAACATGATGCCCCCCCGGGACAATGTTATCAAGTAAAAAAAAAAAATATTTAGATGTGTTTAAAAAAAAAATATATATATATATATTATTCCCATAAATACATTCCTTTATCTAAATTTAAAAAAAACAATAAAAGTACACATATTTAGTATCGCCGCGTCCGTAACAACCCGACTTATAAAACTGTCCCACTAGTTAACCACTTCAGTGAATACCGTAAAAAAAAAACAAAAAAAAACGACGCTTTATTATAATACCGCCGAACAAAAAGTGGAATAGCACGCGATCAAAAACACAGATATAAATAACCATGGTACCGCTGAAAACATCATCTTGTCCCGCAAAAAAAGAGCTACCATACAGCGTCATCGGTGAAAAAATAAAATAGTTATAGTCCTCAGAATAAAGCAATGCAAAAATAATTCTTTTTTCTATAAAATAGTTTTTATCGTATAAAAGCGCCAAAACATAAAAACTGATATAAATGAGGTATCGCTGTAATCATACTGACCCGAAGAATAAAACTGCTTTATCCATTTTACCAAACGTGGAACGGTATAAACGCCCCCCCCAAAGGAAATTCATGAATAGCTGGTTTTTGGTCATACTGCCTCACAAAAATCAGAATAAAAAGCGATCAAAAAATGTCACATGCCCAAAAATGTTACAAATAAAAACGTCAACTCGTCCCGCAAAAAACAAGACCTCATATTACTCTGTGGACCAAAATATGGAAAAATTATAGCTCTCAAAATGTGGTAACGCAAAACAATATTTTTTGCAATAAAAAGCATCTTTTAGTGTGTGGCAGCTGCCAACCATAAAAATCGGCTAAAAAACGCGCTATAAAAGTAAATCAAGCCCCCCTCATCATCCCCTTAGTTAAGGAAAAATAAAAAAATTAAAAAAATGTATTTATTTCCATTTTCCCATTAGGGTTAGGGCTAGTGTTAGGGTTAGGGCTAGGGTTAAGGCTAGGGTTAGGGTTAGGGTTAGGGCTAAGGTTAGGGTTATGGTTAGGGTTGGGGCGAGGGTTAGGGTTAGGGATAGGGTTAGGGCTAGGGTTAGGGTTAGAGCTAGGGTTAGGGTTGGGGCTAGGGTTAGGGTTAGTATTGAGGTTAGGGTTGGGGCTAGGGTTAGGGTTTGGATTACATTTACGGTTGGGATTATGGTTAGGGGTGTGTCAGGGTTAGGGGTGTGGTTAGGGTTATGGATGGGATTAGGGTTAGGGGTGTGTTGGAGTTAGGGGTGTGGATAGGGTTGGGGATAGTGGTGTGGTTGGGATTAGGGGTGTGTTTGGGTTAGGGTTTCAGTTAGAATTGGGTTTTCCACTGTTTAGGCACATCAGGGCTCTACAAACGCGACATGGCGTCCGATCTCAATTCCAGCCAATTCTGTGTTAAAAAAGTAAAACAGTGCTCCTTCCCTTCCGAGCTCTCCCGTGCGCCCAAACAGAGGTTTACCCCAACATATGGGGTATCAGCGTGCTCAGGACAAATTGGACAACAACTTCTGTGGTCCAATTTCTCTTGTTACCCTTGGGAAAAGAAAAATTTGGGGAGCTAAAAAACAATTTTTGTGGGAAAAAATGATTTTTTATTTTCACGGCTCTGCGTTATAAACTGTAGTAAAATACGTGGGTGTTCAAAGTTCTCACAACACATCTAGATAAGTTCCTTGGGGGGTCTAGTTTCCAAAATAGGATCACTTGTGGGGGGTTTCTACTGTTTAGGTACATCAGGGGCTCTGCAAATGCAACGTGACGCCTGCAGACCAATCCATCTAAGTCTGCATTCCAAATGGCGCTCCTTCCCTTCCGAGCTCTGCCATGTGCCCAAACGGTGGTTCCCCCCCACATATGGGATATCAGTGTACTCAGGACAAATTGGACAACAATTTTGGGGACCAATTTCTCTGTTACCCTTGTGAAAATACAAAACTGGGTGTTAAAGATAATTTTTGTGGAGAAAAAAATGATTTTTCATTTTCACAGTTCTGCGTTATTAACTGTAGTAAAACACTTGGGGGTTCAAACTTCTCACAGTACATCTAGATAAGTTCCTTCGGGGGTCTAGTTTCCAATATGGGGTCACTTGTGGGGGTTTCTACTGTTTAGGTACATCAGGGGCTCTGCAAATGCAACGTGACGCCTGCAGACCAATCCATCTAAGTCTGCATTCCAAATGGCGCTCCTTCCCTTCCGAGCTCTGCCATGCGCCTAAACAGTGGTTTCCCCCAACATATGGGGTATAAGCGTACTCAGGACAAATTGCTCAACAACTTTTGGGGTCCAATTTCTCATGCTACCCTTGGGAAAATACACAACTGGGGGCAAACATTTCATTTTTGTGAAAAAATATTATTTTTTTTTTACAGCTCTACATTATAAACTGTAGTGAAACACTTGATGGGTCAAAGCTCTCACAACATCCTTAGGGGGTATACTTTCCAAAATGGTGTCACTAGTGGTGGTTTCAATGTTTAGGCACATCAGGGGCTCCCCAACGCAGCACGGCGTCCCATCTCAATTCCAGCCAATTTTGCATTGAAAAGTCAAACGGCGCTCCTTCCCTTCCGAGCTCTGCCATGCACCCAAACAGTGGTTTACCCCCACATATGGGGTATCAGGGTACTCAGGACAAATTATACAACAACCTTTTTGGTGCATTTTTTCCTGTTACCCTTGGTAAAATTAAACAAATTGGAGCTGAAATAAATTTTTTGTGAAAAAAAAATTAAATGTTCATTTTTTTAAACATTCCAAAAATTCCTGTGAAACACCTGAAGGGTTAATAAACTTCTTGAATGTGGTTTTGAGCACCTTGAGGGGTGGAGTTTTTAGAATGGTGTCACACTTGCTTATTTTCTATCATATAGACCCCTCAAATTGACTTCAAATGTGATGTGGTCCCTAAAAAAAATGGTGTTGTAAAAATGAGAAATTGCTGGTCAACTTTTAACCCTTATAACTCCCTAACAAAAAAAAATGTTTTTTCCAAAATTGTGCTGATGTAAAGTAGACATGTGGGAAATGTTACTTATTAAGTATTTTGTGTGACATATCTCTGTGATTTTAGGGCATAAAAATTGGCAAATTGCGAAATTTTCAAAATTTTTTGCCAAATTTCTGTTTTTTCACAAATAAACGCAAGTAATATCAAAGAAATTTTACCACTGTCATGAAGTACAATATGTCTCGAGAACACAGTCTCAGAATCACCAGGATCCATTGAAGCGTTCCAGAGTTATAACCTCATAAAGAGACAGTGGTCAGAATTGTAAAAATTGGCGCGGTCATTAACGTGCAAACCACCCTCGGGGGTTAATAAACATGTTTAATTTTTAAAAAATGGCGTGGGCTACCGGTCAATTTTCTGCGCCAGAGGGGGAACGTCGACGGCCGGGGGCCATTATTTGTAGCCTGGGAAGGGGGTAATATCCATGTCCCCTTCCCAGGCTATAAATGTCAGCCAGCAGCTGACTGCGTAGCCTTTACTGGCTATTAAAATAGGGGGACCCCCCAAAAAATGATGTGGGGTCCCCCTATATTTTATAGCCAGAAAGGCTATGCAGACAACTGCGGGCTGATATTCATAGCCTAGAGAGGGGCCATGGATATTTGCCCTCCAGCTACAAATATTAGCCCCCAGCCGCCCCAGATATGGCGCATCTGTAAGATCTCTTCCCACTCCCCTGTAGCAGTGGGATATGGGGTAATAAGGGGTTAATGTCACCTTGCTATTGTAAGGTGACATTAAGCCCGGTTAATAATGGAGAGGCGTCAATAAGACGCCTATTCATTACTAATCTAATAGTAGTGAAAGAGTTAAAAAAAAATAAAGACACAGCCAGAAAAAAGTATTTTAATATAGTTAAAGGGAATCTGCCACCCCAAAAATCGCATATGAGATAAGCCCACCAGCATCAGTGGCTTATCTAAAGCATTTTGTAATGCTGTAGATAGCCCCCAATGTAACCTGAAAGGTAAGAAAAACAGGTTATATTATCCTCACCCAGGGGGGGTCCCGCTGAGGTTCCTGTCCGGCTTCTCCTATCTTCATACGATGAAGTCCTCTTCTTGTCTTCTTGCCGCAGCTTCTGCTCAGGCGTACTTTGCCTGTTGAGGGCAGAGCAAAGTACTGCTGTGCGCAGGTGCCGGAAAAGGTCAGAGAGGCTCGGCGCCTGCGCACTGCAGTACTTAGCTCTGCCTTCAACAGGGCAGACAAATTACGCCTGCGCAGGATCCGCGGCAAGAAGACAAGAAGAGGACCTCATGGTATGAAGATAGGAGGTGCCGGACCCGGACTGCGATGCCCATTGGACCGGACCACAGCGGGACCGCCCCTGGGTGAGTATAATCTAACCTGTTTTTCTTACCTTTCAGGTTACATTGGGAGCTTATCTACAGCATTACGGAATGCTGTAGACAAGCCCCTGATGCCGGTGGCCTTATCTCATATACGATTTTGGGGGTGACAGATTCCCTTTAATGTCACCATACTTACCCTACTCGATCGCCTGCAAAAAGTTAAAAATAATAAACCAACCGTATACTCACTTTCTGCCATAGTCCAATTAATAACGAGTGTCCCACAATGATCTCCCCTATAGAACAGTGACATCGGGTGATGTCACTGCTCTATAGGCCTCCAGTGACACACTGACAGGAGACAATGGCTCCTGCAGTGCATCTCTGAAGAGGTTACCTGAGTTCATTGGTCTCACTTTATGGCAAAGCTGCGTGGGAATTTTCCCACACAGCAGTGCCACAAGTGAGAGTAGGAACTATTTCTCACAGCAGCGGAGGTATACAGTGCGGAAGGATACCTTCCGTCATTGTATTTTCGGAGCTCCTGGAGAGCGGTCGCATCAGCTGATGTGACAGCTCTCCATGGGAGATCGTCGTGGGATACTCGTTTTAATTGGATATCTGCGGATCAGGGAGTATATTGTTTGTTTATTATTTTAATATTTTTTACAGGTGAGCAATTGCTTCAGGGATCAAGTTGATGATGAGTATGTACTCTATGTTGTATGTACTGTATGTTTTGTCTATATGTACTGTATGTCTATATGTATGTTTTGTATGTACCGTTGTATGTAGTATGTTGTATGTACTGTATGTCATGTTGAATGTACTGTTGTATGTGCTGTATATCATATGGTGTATGTTGTATGTACTGTTGTATGTTGTATGAAATGTTGTATGCCATATGTTGTATGTACTGTTGTATGTCATATGTTGTATGTACTGTATGTCATATGTTGTATGTACTGTTGTATGTTGTATGTTCTGTATGTCATATGTTGTATGTACTGTATGTTGTATGTAGTCTGTTCTGTATGTCATCTGTTGCATGTTGTATGTACTGTATGTTGTATGTAGTATGTTCTGTATGTCATATGTTGTATGTACTGTATGTTGCATGTACTGTTGTATGTTGTATGTACTGTATGTTATATGTTGTATGTTATATGTACAGTATGTACTGTATGTTAATATGTTGGATGTTTTGTATGTTGTATGTACTGTATGTTGTATGTATGTGTTTTTGATTTTTTTTACATTCAACACATTGAATGGATGATGGGACTACTGCTGTCCCATCATTAGCTAATGTGTCAATCACTATCACTGTAACAGGCATAGCCTGATGGGACTTGTAGTGCCATCGGACGATGCCTGCACACACACACACACCCGGACAGCGCCGCACACACCCGGACAGCCCACAGACCCCCCCGGACAACCCGCAGATGCCCAGGCAGACCTACGGACAGTGCCGCACACCCCGAGACAGCCCACAGACCCCGCCCGCACACACATACCCGCACAGTCACCGCCCACACTCCGCCCACACACTTCCCTCCTCCCGATCTGCAGCGTTTCCCCCGCAGCTAAATCGCAGATCTTTTTTACATCTGCGGTTTTGCTGCGGATGTGCCTGACTCAATGCAAGTCTATGGGTGCAGAAACACTGCAGATCCACACAAAGAAATGACATGCTGCAGAAATAACAATGCTGCGTTCCCACGCATTTTTTTCCGCAGCATGTGCACAGCGGATTTGGTTTTCCATAGGTTAACATGCTACTGTTACACGCATGGAAAACTGCTGCGGACCCGCAGGAAAATCAGCAACGTGTGCACATAGCCTTACAACAAGTACCAGTAAAGGTGCTGCTAACACTTTAGGTTTTCTGATGAAAAAATTATCAAACATTTTGCAAAAAGCCTGTGAAACAGATTCCTTAAAATCCTTGGAAGAATGTAAATGTAATGTAATGTGTCAGAAAATGATTCCTGCTTTAATTACAGCTTTTGAAAGAAGCAACACTGCATTTTAAAAATGTCACCCACACAGCCTGGTGCACACTGTCCACACAGAGGCTGTTTTACATTTTACATTTACCCCTGATTAGTACACATATACATGTAAGGTAGTTTTACAGGTATGCCTTTAAAAATGGTATAATAGGGCTTCAGAAACACTCTTGAAAACTTAGGAGCAAGAGTTGGATCATGATCCTCATGATGTGGTGGAGAAGGAGGAAGAGGACACTAAAAATTACAAAACAAAAAATGTATATCTTTGCTTGAGTGGGAAGGGAGTGCATGGGAGTACACCCTTAAAAAAGGAACATATTATTTGACTTTATGTTTTGCTGTTTTCATTCCATGGTGTTGCAAAGTCTTGGCCAATCCAGGCCTTATTCATTTTGATTAGAGTCAGCCTGTCAGCATTTTCATTTCACAGACATATCAGTTGTTATACCCCCGGCAGCACTAAAAACCCGCTCTGACAAAACGCTAGCAGCAGAGAAGGTCAGCACCTCTAAGGTGTAGAGGTACAGTTCATACCACGTGTCCAGTTTGGACACTTAATAGTTGTTTGGCACAGGGGAATCATGGAGAATGCTGGTATGGTCTGCTAGGTTCTCCACCATCTTCATTAACTTTTCCCTCCTTGTCAGAGTACCATGCAAATCATGGCCTGGGCACTGGGCAGATCTATTGAAACTGTCCCAGACCTTTGACAGTGTTCCTCTGCTTCTGTTGAACCTGTTGTGTGTCTAACTTCTCTCTACTCCTTGGTTGTCTAAAGAATTCCGAACTCTTCCACCAGCATTGTCAGATGGGAATTTTTTGACCAATTCTTCTACTAAGGCCTTCTGGTATTGCACCATTTTATTAGCACTCTCCGCCACTGAAAACAGAGATGGAAAGTTCTCCTTGTAGGTCAAAATTCAAGAAGGGTAAACAACCAGTAACAGGTGGTGCCCAAAATGCATATAACGCGAGGGTCATGTGAAAGGCAACGGGATATTAAGTCTGGCATGTGTGCCAAATTCCCAACAGTCAAGATGAACTCTGTGCTCACAGGAGGACAACTCTGCTTCTCCTCATCTTCCCTTTACTCCTCTTGAGAGCATCCAGGCTAAACAGACGAGAAGCTGATATTGATAGCCCTCTCTGCAGCGCACGTAACCATCTCATGTTCATCTTGCTACTCAGTCTTCTTATTATCACCCAATCCATGCTGAGAAGATGAGATGAGGCAGGGCAATACACGGTTTTAAGAAATGGGGTATGTAAACTTTTGATCAGGGTGACTGGGATATTTTGGGTTGTCATTATGATTTTAAAAGAGAAAACACAGTAATTTGACAATAAATGGCTTCACCCAACCGCTAAGTGGAGAAAACGTTTTGGTGTTATCATTCATATTCTCTGAAAAAAGGCCAAGAAAGCAACAATTCTGTCAGGGTATGTAAACTTTTGAGCACAGGTGTACCACCACACCACTGTAAAAATAATATAAAACACAACATTGCAGTAAGCATGAATCCCACTTTAACTACAGCCGATTATGATGAAGGCAACCCGGACCAGTGTCCGAGATTGAAACTTTCAGGTGAAAGGCCATGCCCCAAAAGTAATTGCCTCATTTTAAGCTAAATATCAAAGCAAGGAACCAATGGCTCCTGTAATACAGCTATCTAGTATGTACAGTTATATCTTATTAATACATTAATAGGATTATTGCAGTGCCATCGGTTTTTATGAATAGCACTGTTTTTTTATTATATGGTATTCTCCTTTATTACATATAGTGCTATACTTTATTGCATAGCGTCATCCCTTAGTATGTATAGTAATATGCCTTATTAGATAATGTTTTCCATTATTATGCATATCACCACCCATTAGTACATAGTGTCCTCACTATGAGACCTATTCATGCTCCCACAGATTAGTACACAAGGGATTACAGTATTTCACTGATGGGTATATTTACAGTACTTGAAAGTCAACATTGTATTCTAACTGCTCATTTTGGTCGAAGGCATGACTTGGAAATATAGTATGGCGTAGTGTGCCATAAATATACAGTTTGTTAGTGATTCCATCTCTTTCTACAAGCAATTTTGAACAAAAAACCTGAAAATGTTCTATAAAAATGAAAACTATATGATAGTAAATCAATATTATTTAAGCAATTAAAAATGTATATGTAACACATCCCTTCTTATTGAATATTTCATACTAAAATACACCATGGACCCCAAATAATTGTTATAATTGACGGATGCTTCTTGGCTGAACTCTAACTATAAGGCTAATAATACCATCTTCCATCAGGCGTCTAGAGCACTTAAATACTTGGCTGGAGGAGCTTGTCTAGCTAATTTCTTGATCATATTTTGGGGTCACCTTGTAAGTGATTTTAAAGCCTCTTGAAAAGAAGCAGCTTATCTTGACTTATATAGACAATATCTACTATCTAGATCATACAGACACATCCATGGAATGGTAATACCTATGTTATTATTAAGATCTCTATTGTCTGAATTAAAATATTTTTTCCTCATGCACCCAGTAAAAAAATAGTATTACTACTAGTGATGAGCGAGTATGCTCGTTGCCTGTTTGCTAGGCAATCCCCATATGTATCCAAGCTGTGTAGCAGCCATAAATCATGCAGTTGCGTCAACATAAACTAAATCTCCCAGCACGCCGAAATACTCGCTCATCACTAATTACTACAGCATGAGCCCAAAAATATGTCAATAATTAAGTCATCTTGTGATTGTACTAAATACAATCTACCCTAAAGCATACCTCACTGTTATGAGTGTTACTGTAACACTCACAAGGGGATGAACAAACCAGGGGAGATGTTAAACATGCACACCACAGGTTCGTATACAGACTAGACAATTCCTAACCTGACCCTGACTTGTACCTACCTAACTGTGGAAGTTGGCACCCTAAAAGTACACAATGACGCCCCCACACAACGTCAGCTGACCCTGAGTGTCCTTAACTGCACCCTCAACTGCACACACAGAGTTTAACCCAAA
Organism: Ranitomeya variabilis; assembly: GCF_051348905.1. NCBI lineage: Eukaryota > Metazoa > Chordata > Amphibia > Anura > Dendrobatidae > Ranitomeya > Ranitomeya variabilis. Next base: position 848,202,695 of record NC_135233.1, on the reverse strand, counting down.
ACCATACAAACAGACCGGAGTGCACACAGACAGAGGGTGAGAAGCAGGACTAAAGACGTGTTCACACAGTCATGAATGAAGGATGGAAGGAAAAGAGAGGAACCCAAAAGACTTTTGGTATACGTGAAAACCCCCATACCCTGAATGGGATCAAATGGAATAAGCGCTGACAAGGGGAAGACACACACAAACCGCAGGAGAAGCAATAGAGAAAACTTCAGCAAGATAATCCTTCACTGGGAAGCTGGGACTCCAAACATCCATCTAACTTGACGTATAGCCAGCAAAGACTGCATGTGGGAGGAGAGTATAAATAGCACCTCCCAAGATGTGATAGGACAAACCAAAATGAGGAAGTGAAAACACCTGCGTAGAATCACCACAGCAAAGTAAAGACAAGAACATTATCAGCAGTTGGACAGATACAAAATAGACTGTGGTCAAATGAGAGGCAAACCAACCCACAGCCAGAGATCACTGGATGGAATCACAGAGTTGAGCCATGACACTCACCTCTTTGTTAATACCCTTTCTTATTTAAAGGGATTATACAAAATATATTATCAACTTATGAACTATTTTAAGTTATAACCTAGATATAAGTTATTATCACCTATTGCTGAAAAGGGGATAAATTATTGATTGCTGGAGGCCCAGTCACTGAGTCTCCCACAGATCTCAAGAAACAGGGCTTTGCAAAGCTTAATCTGAAAGAATGTAGATCAATTGTGTGTATTTTTGCCCCATTCATTTTTTATGGGACTTTTGTAGGTAGTCTCGCATTGCACTCAGCAATTTCCCCTATTTGGAATCATGGGGATCAGGCTCCCAGTGATCAATATGTTATTTATTATCCTGTCAGTAATAAATAATTTATATACAGTGGGGGGAATAAGTATTTGATACCTTGCTGATTTTATAAGTTTGCCCACTGACAAAGACATGAACAGTCTATAATTTTAAGAGTAGGTTAATTTTAACATTGAGAGATAGAATATCAAAAATAAATCCAGAAAATCACATTGTATAAATTATATAAATGTATTTGCATTTTGCAGTGAGAAATAAGTATTTGATCCCTCTGGCTAACAAGACTTAGTACTTGGAGGCTAATCCCTTGTTGACAAGCTCAGCAGTCAGATGTTTTTTTCTAGTTGATGATGAGGTTTGCAAACATGTCAGGAGGAATTTTGGTCCACTCGTCTTTGCAGATCATCTCTAAATCATTAATATTTTGAGGCTGTCGCTTGACAACTTGGAACTTCAATTCCCTCCATAAACTTTCTATGGGATTAAGGTCTGGAGACTGGCTAGGCCACTCCATGACCTTAATGTGCTTCTTTGTGAGCCACTCCTTTGTTGCTTTGGCTGTATGTTTTGGGTCATTGTCTTGCTGGAAGACTAAGACACAACCTATTTTTAAAGTCCTGGCGAAGGGAAGGAGATTGTCACTCTCCCATTGATTTAGCAAAGTTATCAGAGAAACACCAGCAAAACATAATGCTTCCACCTCCATGCTTGACAGTGGGGATGGTGTTCTTTGCGTCATAGGCAGCATTTCTCTTCCTTCAAACACGGTGAGTTAAGTTAATCGCAAAGACCTCAATATTTGTCTCATCTGACCTCAGCACCTTCTCCCAATCACTCACAGAATCATCCAGGTATTCATTGGCAAACTTCAGACGGGCCTGCACATGTGCCTCCTTGAGTAGGGGGACCTTGCAAGCACTGCAGGATTTTAAACCTTAACCTTGAGATCATTAATAAGTTTTCCCCGTGTAGTTTTAGGCTGATATCTCACCTTCCTCATGATTTAATTTAATGTTACCTGCTTAACCCAGCAGGAAGTACGGCGGCGTCTAAAAATCACAAAAATTGACAAATCTCCGGGCCCGGATGGGATACACCCCCGAGTACTGCAGGAATTAAGTACAGTCATTGATAGACCATTATTTTTAATCTTTAAAGAGTCCATAATAACAGGGTCTGTACCACAGGACTGGCGTATAGCAAATGTGGTGCCAATATTCAAAAAGGGGACAAAAACTGAACTCGGAAATTATAGGCCAGTAAGTTTAACCTCGACTGTGGGTAAAATCCTGGAGGGCATTCTAAGGGATGCTATACTGGAGTATCTGAAGAGGAATAACCTCATGACCCAGTATCAGCACGGGTTTACTAGGGACCGATCATGTCAGACTAATTTGATCAGCTTCTATGAAGAGGTAAGTTCCGGTCTGGACCAAGGGAACCCAGTAGATGTAGTGTATATGGACTTTTCAAAAGCTTTTGATACGGTGCCACACAAAAAGTTGATACATAAAATGAGAATAATGGGGATAGGGGAAAATATGTGCAAGTGGGTTGAGAGTTGGCTCAGGGATAGGAAACAAAGGGTGGTTATTAATGGAGCACACTCGGACTGGGTCACGGTTAGTAGTGGGGTACCACAGGGGTCAGTATTGGGCCCTCTTCTTTTTAACATATTTATTAATGACCTTGTAGGGGGCATTCAGAGTAGAATTTCAATATTTGCAGATGACACTAAACTCTGCAGGGTAATCAATACAGGGGAGGACAATTTTATATTACAGGCTGATTTATGTAAACTAGAAGCTTGGGCTGATAAATGGCAAATGAGCTTTAATGGGGATAAATGTAAGGTCATGCACTTGGGTAGAAGTAATAAGATGTATAACTATGTGCTTAATTCTAAAACTCTGGGCAAAACCGTCAATGAAAAAGACCTGGGTGTATGGGTGGATGACAAACTAATATTCAGTGGCCAGTGTCAGGCAGCTGCTACAAAGGCAAATAAAATAATGGGATGCATTAAAAGAGGCATAGATGCTCATGAGGAGAACATAATTTTACCTCTATACAAGTCACTAGTGCGACCACACTTAGAATACTGTGCACAGTTCTGGTCTCCGGTGTATATGAAAGACATAGCTGAACTGGAGCGGGTGCAGAGAAGAGCAACCAAGGTTATTAGAGGACTGGGGGGTCTGCCATACCAAGATAGGTTATTACACTTGGGGCTATTTAGTTTGGAAAAAAGAAGACTAAGGGGTGATCTTATATTAATGTATAAATATATGAGGGGACAGTACAAAGACCTTTCTGCTGATCTTTTTAATCATAGACCGGTGACAGGGACAAGGGGGCATCCTCTACGTCTGGAGGATAAAAGGTTTAAGCATAATAACAGACGCGGATTCTTTACTGTAAGAGCAGTGAGACTATGGAACTCTCTGCCATATGATGTTGTAATGAGTGATTCATTACTAAAATTTAAGAGGGGACTGGATACCTTTCTGGAAAAGTATAATATTACAGGGTATATATATTAGATTCCTTGATAAGGCGTTGATCCTGGGAACTAGTCTGATTGCCGTATGTGGGGTCGGGAAGGAATTTTTTTCCCCATGGTGGAGCTTACTCTTTGCCACATGGGTTTTTTTTGCCTTCCCCTGGATCAACATGTTAGGGTATGTTAGGCTATGGGTTGAACTAGATGGACTTAAAGTCTTCCTTCAACCTTAATAACTATGTAACTATGATGGATACCCCACAAGGTGAGATTTTGCATGGTGCCCCAGATCGATGTTGATTGACAGTCATTTTGTATTTCTTCTTTTTTTACTATTGCACCAACACTTGTCTCTTTCTCACCCAGCGTCTTATGGTTTTGTATCCCATTCCAGCTTTGTGCAGGTCTCTCATCTTGTCTCTGACATCCTTATAAAGCTCTTTGGTCTTGCCCATATTGTAAAGGTTAGAGTCTGAGTAATTGAGTCTGTGGACAGGAGTCTTATATAAAGGTGACTATTGTAAACAAAAAAATTGAGTATATGCAACGTCCCACAAATTATGATAAAATAGAAAAATTTTTTAGCTAATCACACATAAATTCAATGTACAACAAGCACTACAGTATAGAACCAGAGAGGCAATATGGAGGAGACATGTAGGTAAGCTAGGGAAGGAGTGGGAGACAGTGTATACCCAAAGGGTGCAGAGTTAGGACAATAGCCAATATATGCAGCTTCAAGTGTCATAAAGAAGTTGGTAGAAACAGAAAGTAAAAAGAATCAATGCCCAATATCCTATACCAATTCTGCAGTAAATCACTCCTGCTGCCCCATAATAAGTGGTAGCTCCCGCACCTAGCCCAGCAACCCATTGACGAACGTTTCAGTTGCAAGTTTTTCAAAAGGGGGTATATATTGGCAGGTCTCTTTGGTGTAAATAAGAATGTTACCGGAAGTACCAATGAATCCGGCGCACGCGTCCTGGAATCCATGTGTCACCTCCCCCATTGCCCTCGCTACACTGTGCGCATGTGGGCAGAAACCTGCCCGCTGATGTCATTGGGCATGCGCACAGTGCATACATCAATAGTCACCGAGGAGATAGAAAAATAGGGGAATCAATGCGAGCATGCGCACCATCGGAGGACATTTTATTGAAGACCCTGGGCGCAGCCATTTTTGGAAGGCAGTAACACAAGTCTATCTAACACACAAAGGTGACTATGTAAGACAGCTGTCTTTAATGCAGGTAACAAGTTGATTAGGAGTGTCTAACTGTTTTGTAGGAGTCAGAATTCTTAATGGTTGGTAGGGGATCAAATACTTATTTCTCACTGCAAAATGTAAATAAATTTATATAATTTATACAATGTGATTTTCTGGATTTTATTTTTGATATTCTATCTTTCAATGTTAAAGTTAACCTGCCCTTAATATTATAGACTGTTGGGGCGTGTCCAGGATGCTGTGCTGAGAAGACGTGCAGCAGGAGAGCTCCCTCCAGACATGGCAGATTACATGCAGACATGGCTTCACAGCCTCATTTCCAGCCAGATTACTTTCAGCAATGGGCCCCAGGAGAGCCAGGACCCCAGCACATGTTAGGACAGTGTCAGCTGCTCATGCGACAGCCCTGGATGTGTTCCTCTTCAGAGAGACAACTGATACGGCTGCTTCACAGAGGGAGGAAGGTGAGGCTGGAGCCTCAGACTCAGGGGAGCTGCTGTTGGGGACAGGAGACGGTGAGCCAGCAAGGGGTGAGGTGGAGGCTTCCTCAGCAGGGATTACAGGAGGGTCTGAAGGAGAAGAGTCCTTTTTCATTGTCCACCTCACCCACAAAATGGCTGCTTGGCTTCAGGAAACTTTGTTTTGCAGCATCCCATCCCCCCAGGCTGCATCAAATCCCTAATCACACATCACAAACAGGAAGGAAGAAAGTCTCCATAAAAAAGGCCAGGGGAGAAGATATAAGAGCCATAGGTTCTGCAAAGGATCATCCAGAGGAACTTTATCCTACTAATAAAGGAGGGGACTGGACTGACACACATGATTCCTCTAGGGATGAGGATGAGGGACTAGCATATGATCCTCCCTCTTCAGCTGCTTGGAAGAGAGATTCTTGTTACATTTTCCCTAAAAAAAGATGGTTTTAAGGCTTAATTAAAGAGGTTAAAGATTCTTGCAGATCTGAGATAGCATGTAGACAAGATTTGCAGCAACTGAGAGGTCGCATAGACATGCTGGAAGGGGATCATGATGTTGCTAGATCTCATGTATCAGAATTGCAACAACAATACTGAAGCAGAAGACTGTAAAAAATCTTCAGGTTCAATTAGAGGATCTAGATAACAGGAGCAGAAGATGTAATAGAGTACGGGGTGTTCCAGAGTCAAATGAACAGGAAAATCCTAAACTAATACTTCAAACTATCTTTAACTCTATCCTTGGAGATCCACCCGCAACACAAATCAAAATGGACAGAGCACACCAAGCCTTACAGCAAAAAGTGTCTACGCCATTTCCTCATGACATCATCTGCTGCCTCCATGACTGCAAGGTTAAAGAAAAGATTATGACAAAGGCCAGGTCTCAGAGGGAACTATCCTACATGGACTCTGTGATCCAGATATTTCCGGATCTGTCTCATATTACCCTGCAAAAGAAAATAATTCTTAAACCTTTATTAATCATCCTGAAGGGCCTGCGGATCCCCTACAGGTGGGGTTTCCCTTCTGCACTAACAGCCCATCATGAAGGAATTTCTGTAACTCTGCGTTCTTTGGTGGACTTGCCAGCTTTTTGTAAAGTCCTTAATCTGCAACCTCCTAAATTACTGGACTGGTACACCCCTCTGCCTCCGGGTGCACCACAGAAGATTTGGAACCAAAAAAGAAGAAAAGATATTACAGTAGAGGACCAAGCGTCAGGGGCATTGGAGGAAGAGATTCCCCTGACCTCGCTGAGCTGACTTTTACTGTAGTAGTGCTTTATTGTAGGGGCTTCTCTCCTGTTGCCTCTGGTTGAGATTATATGCCTGTTTCTTTTTTTAGGTACTGGCTGGTACTTGTTTGCTTTTTTGCTGATTATTAATATTTGTGGAGCTATCTATATAGCACGCGGCATTTACATGTGTTATAAACAATATAGATTTCTTGGTCTCTTGCCTGATGCACTATAAAGGGGTTTGTTATTTGTTATCCCTTTTGGATCTCTCTTCCCCCTGCTTGGGTTAAATTTTGCGCCCTACCCCCACAGTATTTTATATTGGGGTTAACTTATTTACATCAAATTCCTGATTGGCTCATTTTGTTCCACAGGAGTAATCCCTTGCAAGGAGTTCTTCCTGGGAAATAGTTTTATGTTTACTGAAATTTGTACTGTTTCTTAAAAATTGTTTGTGTCTTTGTGTTTTCCCTAACCTTGTGTGTTTACCACCCCCTTTCATTATAGCTCAGATTGTTCAGATGGAGTGGAAGAAGTCCTTGAAAGTCAGGTACTATGGAATATATTAGCAGGTCCTGGATGGGAGATAGGCCCAGGGTCGTCCACATATGTGAGTAGTGAGCTCGACACTTGCAAACACTGGTCCTTAGGCTTACACTATGACTCGTATAATTTCACTTAATGTAAGGGGTCTTAATTCCTCTAGGAAGAGAAGACTTGCCTTGCAGGAGATGAAGTCTCAGAAAGCAGAGGTAGCGTTTCTACAGGAGACGCATTATGACCATACAGGCACATTTAAGTTTGAACTAAATTCTTTTCCCCGGGCCTATTCAGCTTACAATGACAGTAAGAAGGGTGGAGTAGCGATTTGTTGTCTTCAAATTGTCCACTAGAGGTGACTAAAGCTCATAGCAATCCAGTCGGCAGATTTATTGTCTTGGAAGCACTTCTGAAGGACAAGCCAACCATTTTATGTAATATCTATGCACCAACACCGGTCAGATCCGTTTTCTACAAAAGGATTTCTCCTTACTTCAGAAATTGCCTCTGGCGGCCCTAATAGTGTGTGGAGACTTTAACATCCCTTTTTCAGAGGTTTTTGATAGACACTCATTGGGGGGCAGTTTGCCTCCATAAAACCTAGTCAGGTTAGCATGGGAATTTAAGGAAATTGATTAGGACCAACTCAACGTTTGATTTATGGAGAATAGATCATTCTAAGGAGAGGGCCTACTTTTTTTTCCCCACCTCACCGTACACATACATGAATGGATTTTTTTTTTTAAATATTATAACTCTTAGAATGTTGAAAAGGGTGGAGATGGGACAAATCACTTGGTTTGATCATGTCTCAGTTCTGTTGGACCTGAAGTCTTCTCAGCTGTTAACTCGGGCCTTCCACTGGCGCATGAATGAGTTTCTTGTCAGGGACCTCAACATTAGGAAAGCTCTACTTGAGCATCTGTCTGACTGTTTCCACCTAAATGAGGGCTTGGTTTCTTCTCCTTCAATGCTGTGGGAGGTAGAATCAGCTGTGCAGAATATCCACTATTAAAACATAGCTTTTAATAATAAATTTAAAATATTGCACACCCAAAATTAGACACAAACAAGAACGAAAAAAGTGCTCAAGTGAACCAGTGCTCAGAATTAAAATTTGTATTGATCTCACCAAAGATGACGGACAATGGTATACTTCCAGCTGTAAGAATAGCGTCCAGGGTTGTGGAATAGAGGCAGGGCTCAGAATGCACTATCTACCCTGTATACCCCTGTGTGGCTCCTGTCCTCACAAGGTCAGGCCCCAAATGGACCTTACTATGGAAAACTGCCACACCAAAATGTAGATGAAGGCAAAGTTTTTTCTTCTCCCAGACATAGATCCTTTTCCTCCCTACACGTTTCAACTCCAGTCGCGGAGAATCATCAGGGGAGTTCAATAAAGATAGGTGCCAATAGGCACAGATAGTCCAAATAGAAGTCCATACATATCATGGGTCCTGCAGTGGCTAGGTGCCCCAAAGTAGAGATGACTGTCTGTGTCCGCAGTCTAAGGTAAGTCCTCAACTGTCTCAGGGAAGTCTCTCTTTATACAGACATCTGCCCACCCACATTGAATGACGTAAAGATGTAGGTAACTGATGGACCCAAATTGCGCCGCATTGAGAAAAGGTGGAGATGTATATTCCCAGTGCGGGAGATTACTGGCGTTCCCATCCAGTATTTGCGCATCAGGCACATGTGTACTCAAAACTCAAGCGCCATAATTAAAAACGTCAAGGTCTTACCGGTACCCGCCCCTACCTCCGGTCAATGCGCTCATAGGAGTGGAGCACAGGGTGATAGGAGGGGGCAGAGTATAGACATAGGGGAAAGTACTCACCGCACATATTGAGCAAACACTGGGGGATCTGTAGTTACCTTGAGTTGCGGTGAGGCGCCCTCTGCTGGATGTCCTCATATGAACTCGAGCGTGAGAACTTTTCCAAGGCTCCAGTTCATGAGGACATCCAGCAGAGGGCGCATCACCGCAACTCAAGGTAACTACAGATCACCCAGCTTTCCATTCAGTACCCAGGGTTTTACAGGCACGAGCAAGTGCATTAGCACAGCTCCTGGCTGTAAAATGATTTAACCCCTTCAGATGGATTTACATCGTGGGGCTTAACGACGGATGGTATGGAATATTGTTGTTTTTTTTTTAACTTTGTTTCAGGATGATGGTCTTCAGGTGGATTAAGAGTCTAATAAAATATTACAACAACATGTGTCTTTATTTCATTAAAATACTTTGTAATAATGTGTATGTGTTTTATTAACCATTTCGTACTATTGGATTAATAATGGATAGGTGTCATAATTGACGCCTTTCCATTATTAATCTGGCTTAATGTCACCTTACAATAGCAAGGTGACATTAACCCTTCATTACCCCATATCCCACCGCTACACGGGAATGGGAAGAGAGTGGCCAAGTGCCAGAATAGGCGCATCTTCCAGATGTGCCTTTTCTGGGGTGGCTGGGGGCAGATATTTGTAGCCAGGGGGGTCCAATAACCATGGACGCTCTCTAGGCTATTAATATCTGCCCTCAGTCACTGGCTTTACCACTCTGGCGGAGAAAATTGCGCGAGAGCCCATGCCAATTTTTTCCGTGATTTAACCCTTTATTTTACAAGCTACAGCGCCCAAATTTTGTACATACACACTACTAACATTAGTAGTGTGGAATATGCAAAAAAAAAAAGGGATATGAGATGGTTTACTGTATGTAAACCATGTCTCATATCATGTCGGGTTTGTGAAGGAGAAATGAAAAGCCGGCAATTGAATTACCGGCTTTTCGCATATCTCGCGCTGAATTAAATATAAATACAGTATATATATACACTCACTGGCCACTTTATTAGGTACACCTGTCCAACTTCTTGTTAACACTTAATTTGTAATCAGCCAATCACATGGCGGCAACTCAGTGCATTTAGGCATGTAGACATGGTCAAGACAATCTCCTGCAGTTCAAACCGAGCATCAGTATGGGGAAGAAAGGTGATTTGAGTGCCTTTGAACGTGGCATGGTTGTTGGTGCCAGAAGGGCTGGTCTGAGTATTTCAGAAACTGCTGATCTACTGGGATTTTCACGCACAACCATCTCTAGGGTTTACAGAGAATGGTCCGAAAAAGAAAAAAAATCCAGTGAGCGGCAGTTCTGTGGGCGGAAATGCCTTGTTGATGCCAGAGGTCAGAGGAGAATGGGCAGACTGGTTCGAGCTGATAGAAAGGCAACAGTGACTCAAATCGCCACCCGTTACAACCAAGGTAGGCCTAAGAGCATCTCTGAACGCACAGTGCGTCGAACTTTGAGGCAGATGGGCTACAGCAGCAGAAGACCACACCGGGTACCACTCCTTTCAGCTAAGAACAGGAAACTGAGGCTACAATTTGTACAAGCTCATCGAAATTGGACAGTAGAAGATTGGAAAAACGTTGCTTGGTCTGATGAGTCTCGATTTCTGCTGCGACATTCGGATGGTAGGGTCAGAATTTGGCGTAAACAACATGAAAGCATGGATCCATCCTGCCTTGTATGGAGCATCTTTGGGATGTGCAGCCGACAAATCTGCGGCAACAGTGTGATGCCATCATGTCAATATGGACCAAAATCTCTGAGGAATGCTTCCAGCACCTTGTTGAATCTATGCCACGAAGAATTGAGGCAGTTCTGAAGGCAAAAGGGGGTCCAACCCGTTACTAGCATGGTGTACCTAATAAAGTGGCCGGTGAGTGTATATATATATATATATATATATATATATATATATATATATATATACATGTGTGTCTCAATGACATATATACACTGTATATATATATATATACAAACTGTATATATGCTTTAACGAACATTTGAGCACATAAATCCATTAGATGTCGGTTTTGCAAGCCTGCGAGAAAATCTCGCAGTACGGATGCCATATGGATTACATATGGAGGATGCCATGCGCAAAATACGCTGCCACACCATGCCTACGGAGGACATACGGATCACTATTTTGGGAATATTTCTGCGTATTACGGCCGTAATAAACGGACCGTATTTACATACGCTGAGTGTGACGCCGGCCTATCACTGAGAATTTTCTCATGCAGTGATGCCTCAAGTGACAGCACGAACTCTGGTGAACTGTCACGGCAGCGCAGTGATACACTGCGGGAGCGATTACCTCCTGTCAGTGTATTGCCGGCGGCCGGGTAGTGCAGTCACATCTCCCGATGTGACTGTTCTGCACGCGAGATCGTCGTGGGACTCTCATTATTAAATGGATTACGGCAGACAGGGAGCATATGGTGGTTTATTTTATTTTTGTTGCAGGAGAGGCGGGGATTAGGTCGGGGATTAGGTGTTTAGTGAGTATGAAAGGGTTTTTTTGTTTTACAATTGAACACAGTCACCGGATGATGAGACTACTGTCCCATCATCGGCTTACGATGTCACTGTTATATGTGACAGCAGACATAGCCGGATGGGAGTAGTAGTCCCATCAGATGATGCCTGGCTACACACACAGATACCCGCAGACAGACACCAGCACACACACACAGACACCCGCAGACACACACAGACACACGCACATACACACACACATGCACACACACAGGCACCCGCACACACACACAGACACCCGCACACACACACAGACACCTGCAGACAGACACCAGCACACACAGGTAGACACCCACAGACAGACACCTGCACACACACACACAGACACCCGCAGACACACACAGACACACGCACATACACACAGACACACGCACACACACAGGCACCCGCACACACACACACACAGACACCCGCAGACAGACCCGCACATATTCTCCGTTCACACATAGTCTCCGCCCACACACATATTCTCTGCCCACAAACTCTTCCTCCTTTCTGCAGCATTTTTGGCACGCAAATCCGCAAACCTTTCTACACCTGCGGTTTAGCTGCAGATTTGACTGACTCAATGTAAGTCAATGGGTGCAGAAAACGCTTCAGATCTGCAAAAAGAATTGACATGCTGCAGAAAATAAAGCGCTGCGAATCAGTGCAGAATTTTCCGTAGCATGTGCACACCAATTCTGGATCCCCATTGATTAACATTGCTTGAGCTACCTTTTGCGAATTTGGTGCAATTCTGTGCTGAAAAAACGCTGCGGATCCACAACAAAATCCGCAACGTGTGCACATAGCCTAATATTCTGGTTACCCAAGAGGAAATAGTTGAAATCTTGAAAGACTTGCCTTTGGGAAAGTCTCCTGGCCCAGATGGGCTGACATATTTTTATTATAAAACTTTTGCAGGGGAGCTGATCCCCCACATGACTAAAATGTTTAACTCATTCATGGAGGGCTCTCCCATGTCAGATAACTTGTCACATTCATACTTGATACTTTTTCCTAAGGTGGGAAAAGACCCTCTGGATTTCTCTAATTATCATCAGATAGCCCTATTAAACTTGAACTTGAAAATATTTACCCGTATGTTGGCTAATAGACTTAATCAGTGGCTACCTGGCTAATTAGTAATGATTAGGTAGGCTTGTCCCTTTTTTTGATTGATATGGCCAACAAAAATAAAACACAAATGCTTATTTTAAGTTTAGACGCAGAGAAGACATTTGACCAACTTAATTGGTCTTTTTTGTTTGAAACAGTGAAAATATTTGGTATCTCGGGAGCTTTTTTACAGCATTAAAGGCATTGTATAGATCCCCATCAGCCTCGATTAAATTGCCCTTTAGAGTCTCCCCCTCTTTTCTCATCTCTAATGGCACGAGTCAGGGATGCCCTCTGCTATACGTAATGTGTATAGAGCCTCTAGCGGCAATGATACATCATTATTTGCTGATGTCATTTTACTGACCCTCACTAAACTTTATATAACACTCCCCAACCTCATAGTCACTTTGAAGGAGTATAGACAGCTGTCAGGATATAAATTAAATATCTCTAAAACAGAGGCCTTACCCTTGAACATTCCCCCAATATCATTGACTATTTAAAGACAAACTTTAAATTTAGTTGGAAAACCGAGGCTATTAAATACTTGGGGGTTAATCTGTCCTCTTCCTATAACAATTTATATAATTGTAACTATCCATCTCTTTTTGGAGAGTTGAGGACGCTTTTGACTAAGTGGATGCCACTTTCGTTTTCACTGGCTGGATAGCTTCAGTTAAGATGACTCTCCTACCTAAGCTACTTTATTATTTTGAGACTCTCCCCATTAAGGTTCCCCTTGGGGAACTTAGGTCTCTCCAAACTGCTATATTGAAGTTCATATGGAACGAAAGACGCCATAGAATATCCAAAAGTGTTCCCACATCTCATAGATCGCGAGGGGAATATCTGTTCCGGATATCGTTAAATACTGTTGGGCAACACACCTTAAGAGGATTCCCTCATGGGCTTCATTATGGCCTTACAATATTTGGACTGAAATAGAAAAGATATGGTTGGCTCCTATCCACCCAAACTTCCTTTTATGGTCGACTACGTCTATTAAGATACCATTTACTTTGTTGGGCCCTATGCAGTTTACGAGAGATCTGAGGCTCTCATGTGCAAGGCGGGAAAGCAGACAGCTTGGGGTTGGTGTTATCATTTTTGGAATAGGCCAATATCCATGAAGCTTTCCCGGCTACTAATATTAGCCCACAGATGTCTACGTAGCACTTACTGTTTATTAAAATTGGGGGACCCCAGAAAAAATGTTGTGAAGTCTCCCCTATTTTAAAAAAAAAACAGCAAAGGCTAAACTGACTGCTGCAAGCTGATATTATCAGGCTGGGAAGGGGCCCCTTACAGACTAAAAACACCAGCCCTTAGCCTGCCCAGAAATGGCACATCCATTTGTCTCTGCTCTTCCAGCTTGCCCTGGTGCGTTGGCAAGCTGGGTAACAGTTTTGGGGTTGATGTCAGCTGTGTAATATCTGCTGACATCAAGCCCAGGGGTTAGTAATGGAGAGGCATCTATAAGACACCCCCTTTACTAACCCCATAGTCAAAAGCAATAAACACGCACAGAGAAAAGTCCTTTATTTGTACAAAGCACTCTTCGAACCTCTTTTACGCATTTATTACCTTTAAAAATCAAGTTCCACTATAAATCCATCTCGTGTACCACGACGATCCCTGACCCTGCTACATCTGGATGCTGTAGTGAGCATCACATCAGTAATGTGACCACTCACCACAGCATCCCTCACACACTGACAGTAGCATGTGAATCTGGCTGCTGCAATAAACGCTGACATCAGTAAGGTTATTGCAGTTGATACCAGATGAAGTGCAGGACTAATGAGTGCTGGAGTGCTGAGTGCCACACTCGCAGTCAGGGCTGCCACTAGGAATTTCGGGGCCCCATACTGGCAAATTTGCGGGGCTCGGAATCTCGGGGCCCCATACTGGCAAACTTTGCAGGGCCCTCTTGAAGCTCCACCCAGGCTACATCCCAGCCCCGCCTCCACCCCTCAAACCTTCCACAGTCCCACCACCCTCTCAGAAAAACTCCTCTTCTGCATCATGTGCTCACCAATCACACATCAACACTTCCCATCACCAGATCACATATATAGCCAGCAGCTTTTGTTTTGACCAAAAGATTTTTTAATCTGCCATCAAAACAAGGTAGACTGTTTTGGCTGGGCTGCACTCTACTGTAACTTATTAAACATTTGATAAAATATCCAATAAAATTTTTAAAATGACCAGTAATTTCACATACAAGGGACAAATACCACCGCACCATGACCAAATCACATATTACCACCACATAGTGACCAATAACATATAGAAGGAACAAATACCACCACACCATAACCAGACCACATATTACCACCACATATATGCAAAGAGAAAAAAAAAAAAATTGCGGCAGCACTCACCAGGTGGCGTGGTTCATTCCTTTATTGAAGATACGAATTCCATTAAAGTAAACGCACGGCTCGGGGGAGTGCGGACATGGTGGAAGTGAGCAGGGAAGGACAACAGCTGTTTTGCGCTATACCAGCGCTTCTACAGGTGACCTGGAATTCGTATCTTCAATAAAGGAATGAACCACGCCACCTGGTGAGTGCTGCCGCAATTTTTTATTTTTTTTTTTCTCTTTGCATATACATTGGAATTTATCTCTTTTTTTCCTTATGCGAGCACCTCCAGTTACTGAGTTTCAGGCACCCACAATTGACTGCATACAAAAAAGCAGTGCTCGTTGCAGAGGCTGTGCAGCGCCACGTTTTTTTCTTATTGCTCAGATTACCACCACATAGTTACCGAATAATACCACATACAGTGGTGTTCAAAAGTCCTGCATAGGCATAGGATAAATTGATTTTTCAAGTTTTAAACATTTTCTGTCGAATATCTTCGATGCTAATATGACATATTATACATGGTTTTGTTCAGAATACAATTTTGCATTCTCTCCCTGTAATATTTTTAGCTTTTGAAGCAGTTTTGCCTGAAATGCAACAATATGGGAATTGAAAGCACAACTAAATATTGTACAGCTTCAGATCCAAAATTAGCCAATCACAGATGAGGTTCTTGTGACCAATCATAACCTGGATATGGCAGCCAATCACATTGCACCACATCTGCTGCTTTGTTTGTTTGTTTTATCTGTTGGTCTATCTAGTGAATCATACTATAGAGTTTTATGATGGGAGCCTTCTGATTTTTGTCAGCGGAGGATCGTGTGCGAGTTGTGGTGCTACATGAAGAGGGTTATACTGGCCCCCAGATCGCAAGGAAGATCAGCTGTAATCAGAGTACAGTCATAAGAATTTTGCAGAAACATAAGCAGCTTGGAATTACCCAGGACAGGCCTAGATCTGGTCGGCCCAGAAAGTCAACTAAAAGGGAGGATAGAGTACTGATAAGAACATTCCTTGCCAATCGAAAGCTCACCTCTCCTCAGCTTCTGCGAGAATGGCAAGAAAAGTGCAATATTGAGGTAGCAACATCAACTGTTAGGAAGAGATGTTTGGAAGCAGGATTGAGAGGGTGCAAGGCCCGAAAGAAGCCATTGATGACAGCCATACAAAGACAAAGGCGAAAACTGTGGGTATTGAAATATTTAAAATGGAGGAAGGAGGAGTGGGAAAAAGTGCTATTTAGTGATGAAAGCATTTTTTGCATTTCAGGAAATGATGGCAAGTCTTATGTGAGAAGGTTCCCACATGAAGAGTACAAGCCAGAGTGTTTGAGCTTCTCTGTGAAACATCCGATGAAAGTAATGGTCTGGGGCTGTATGGCAGCCAATGATGTTGGAAGAACAAGGTGGCTACTATTGACTGGCCAGCTCAGTCCCCGGACCTCAATCCAATTGAAAATTTGTGGCACAAGGTATCATTAGAGATATCTAGAAAACAGCCAAGGACCAAGAGTGAGTTGATTGAGGGTCTGAAACAGGCCTGGAACCACATCATCACTTGTGAACATCTGCAGAAGCTTGTTCACTCAATGCCACAGAGATGCAAGCTGGTGCTCAAGAGCAAAGGCTGGCCAATAAAGTGTTAGAAGCTAAAGATGCACTCAAAAGGCCCTTTTCAGGACTCTAAATTAACTAAAAAATAATAAATCTTAAAAAGTAAAATTTAAGTCTGTGTGAACTTGCATTGGAAGTTAATGAACTTAGAAACCTGTTCACCATTCTACACACTGTACTGGTGTAGGTATGGTTATGCTGTAAAAAAAATTATCAAAAATGTGCATACCATAACGATTTATACACTTGGGACATTCAAAAATGAGTATGGCATACAATGAGGGATTACAAAAACATATATGTTCCGCCAGTTTCACTGTAGAGATGCAGAAGTATGAAACATATAGTTTTTTTCATGCCTATGCAGGACTTTTGAACACGAGGAACAAATACCGCCACACCATGACCAGACCACATATTACCACCACAGTGACCAAATAATACCACATACAAGGAACAAATACCGCCACACCATGACCAGATCACATATTACTACGACATAGTGACCAAATACTACAATACTGATCATTAATAAAAAAACACAACACTAATGCCATTATACACAGGAGATCTGTACTTAGTATACAGTGTCTGTGTGTTAGGGGTCGAGTTCCCGCCTCTGCACAGGGGGAATCTCAGGCCATCTCCGCTGCGGTCTCCCATTCGTCTCCTGCTGCAGTGAAGGCTGCTCAGCGGAGACGCTGGCCCTGGCGTCTCGCTCAATCTGACTTTGTGAAGAGGATTACTGCTGCTTTTCCAGCTTCTGCCATTGAAGTCAGTGCTGGGCAGCGGCGAGCAGACGCTTTTGGGACTAAGTCCTGCTTTTCTCCTTCTGAGCATGCCCAGGGTAAGATCTCTCATTGGAGATCGAGGGTCACATGCTTGGATACTGCAGCAAAGCCCATTGGTCCTGAAGGTGCTCAGGCTTTGTGGCAGCTTCTCATTGGTCCTTCTAGGAAGGTCTTGTTCTGGCTGCAGCTATAAAAGGCTAGTATCTTTCTAAGTTATGTGCTTTGCGCCAGTGTGGTCATGTAAAATTGTGTTCAGGGACCTGGCTGAAATAAGCCCCTAGAATGCTGGCACCTCCGGCGAGGAGTTTTGTGTGCATGCATGACCACTGACTGCTCTCTGTTGGGCAGTTAGCCTGTGCTCCTGTGAAGTCTAACAGGGTGCAGTGCTTTGCTTTCACGGCTGTTCTGTGAGTTAACAGAGCTAGCCAATACCGCCATATAGTGCTGCCATTTGCTAGCAGCAGGTTTTCCTGCACGGTGGACCCCGGGCTGTGAACACATCAATAACAATAAATAACTATACTATCTCGGTGCGTTCCACTAGCCCTAACACCATATACAGGTAATACAGTGATCACCATTGACATTATACACAGGAGCTTCGTATATAGTGTCAGTGCATACAGCATATAATGTATAGCATCATATGCCGGTGACATGCCCACTGACATCAGCTGTTGGCCTATGATTGTCTGGCGGCTGTTAACTGTTGCCATGCGGGAGGAATCTCCAACACGGCAACAAATTTTAACTGCCGATGCGTCCTCAGACGCACGAGCAGTTACTGAGCCTGCAGAATCCTGCTGCTGGGGCTGCTGAACAGAGGAGAGTGGGACTGCTGTAGGCCTCCCCTGCTCATCGAGCCCCATACGCCAGTAAGGCCAGTAATGCCTTGATGGAGGCTTTGCTCACAGTCGCTCGTTAGTACAGTTGCTCACGTAAGGACTGGCTGCGGTGAACTGAAATGACATCAGTAAGTTCACCACAGTTCATAGCGTCTGGTTTTCTCACTGCATAGCACCAGAGTCGGACTGATGAACAACTGCGAGTCCGGTACTCAACACTATGGCACTCAAGCTGCCGTAAGACCAGGTGGCTCTGAACTCAAGTAACCTTAAAGGTTACCTGAGTTCACAGCCACAGGGTCTTCCAGCAGCTGCAATATCCAGAAACCTTAAGGTTGCCTTTAAGGGAGACTTTAAGGTTACTGGACTTTTCAACTGCGAACTAAGGTTACCTTGAGTGTGTGTTTTACTGTATTTGTTAATAAATAAATAAATAAATTTAAAAAAATGATGTGGGGCCCCCCTATTTTTAATAACCAACCGAGGGAAAGCAGACAACTGTGTAGAGTTATTATTCTGGAAAGGGGCTAATATCCATAAAGGTTCCCAGCCTAATAATAACAGCTCACAGCTGGCTGTGTAGCCTTTATTGGTTATTAGAAAGGAGGACAACACCCCAAAAATGATGTAGGATCCTCCCTATTTTTAATACCAACAAAGGCTAAATTGACAGCTGCAGGCTGAATTTAATTGGTTGGAAAGGGGCCACAGATATTGGCCCCTTCCCAGACTAATAATACCACCCCTCAGCCACCCCAAAAATGCATCCATTACATGCCCTGGTGCAGTGGCAATCTGGGTAATTGTTTTTGGGGTTTGATGTCAGATTTGTAATGCCAGCTGACATCAAGTTCATAGGTTAGTATTGGAAAGGGGTCTATCAGATGCCCCCCATTACTAACCCAGTAAGTAAAAAAAAACACACACAGAAAAAAATTCTTTTGAATAAAGACTCCCCTACACATTCCCTGGTGTACCCATTTATTAATAAAAATAAAAAATTCTCCACACATCCGACGACATCCAACTATGTCCCACATCATCAACCAATTTTCTCAAGGGTATCACACCAGTAATGTTGCGAGAACGAGACTACGGAGGTTACTCATGGTCATTTCCCATGCGCAGGAGAAATTACCTCGATTTACCTCTACTGTCTTGTTCTTGCTGTCATGGCTCATGGGCACGACGTTACTGACTTGATCGCCAGTGAATAAATCAGTTGACGGCGTGAGACCTAGTTTGATGTCGTCATATCTGAAGATAATTTTTTTTTATTAATAAATGGGTAAACCAGCGAATGTGTGGGGGAGTCTATATTCAACTAAAAATGTTTTTTCCTATGAATGTGCAACTTATTGGGTTGGTAATGGGGGCATCTAATAGATGCCTCTCCATTACTAACCTAAGGGCTTGATGTCAGCCGACATTAGAAAGCTGACTTCAACCCCATAAACTTTAACCCAGATTGCCGCCACACCAGGACAATCAGGAAGAGACGAGGCTAAGCTTCAGAATTGGCATATCTAATAGATGCATCATTTCTGGGGTGTATGAGGGCTGCTAATTTCAGGCTGGGAAGGGGCAAAAATCTATGGAACCTCCCAGCCTTTTAACATCAGCCTACAGCTGTCTGCTTTGCCTTAGCTGGTTATTAAGAAAAAAGGTAACCTATGTCATTTTTTTAGGGTCCCCCTATTTTTTAATGACTAGATATGGTAAATCAGACAGCTGCGGTCTAATATTAATAGGCTGAGAAGCTGCATGAATATTGGCCCATCCCAGTCTAAAAATCTTAGCTCACAGCTGTCTGTTTTCCCTTGACTAATTTTAAAAATGAAGGGGACCGCACATCGTTTTTTTTTAATTATTTTTTTTTCCTGTCAGGCTGGGTCACGTATTGCACCTATCAATCACAGCCATGCCATTACTTGACATTACTGTGGTGGAGATGGAAGTGTTCACAGCCTTTCAACAAGGTTTATTAGATCTCGGGACCCGAGCAGGAAACTGGACATACAGTAAGTAGTCCATACTCCGTATGTCAATTTATACCATCACAGTTTCAGCATGTTTTCAGATATAGATAAAAAACCCTGCAAAGCTTCTCCTATACATTAGAATATTAATTATGGACAGCAAACAGATTGCTCACAGATGGAAGTTGTGATCTTCACAGACCTATAGATTTGCATGGGTAAATTTGATTTATGATTCAAATAAAAAACGGACATGTGTCTATGATTTTTTTGTGGACATGTGGTCTGCAAAAAAAACCATTGGAAATGTGAGTAGCACCATAGACTTTAATAGGTACATATATCCATGAAAATCAGGGACAGAATACATACATGATTCATGGATGTCTGTGAGGCATAAGGGAATGTTATGACTATCTGAGCACCCCTGCCCATTCAGTCCAATGTCATAATCAACCCCTTTAAACTCCATGTTCCGATCATAATGAAGCTTTATGTCCTAATTGTACTATAGCGTAAATTAGTCATGCCCTTTGATCCATTGTTTGAACCGTGTTCATTTAACCCTGTGTTAGAGTTAAAGACTGCAATTGTAAATTAATAATCAGCTTTAAAAGTTTTAGATACAAAGTGTGCAAATTACTTTGGAAAAGCACAAAAAGCATCACCACCAAAAATACCTCACATCTTTATACATTTCTCTTCCATATTTAAAACACATTCAATCTTAGAAAAGCCTTTAATGGTTTTTGGTATTTTACATAACTGCCATTACCCGGACAGATTTTAAAGGAAGGAAGCTTTCTCGATGAAGCATTTTGTTAACTCATTCTTTGCTTGCTTCTATATGTGAATATATAGACAAGACTCAGGTCACCGTTGTCTT
This sequence comes from Ranitomeya variabilis, assembly GCF_051348905.1. Taxonomy (NCBI): domain Eukaryota; kingdom Metazoa; phylum Chordata; class Amphibia; order Anura; family Dendrobatidae; genus Ranitomeya; species Ranitomeya variabilis. Next base: position 848,181,897 of record NC_135233.1, on the reverse strand, counting down.
TTCAGGTTTCTTGTGTCAACATATTTATTATAATAACAGTTTGAGTCAGAAATAGACAAAAAAATTGTATCCTGATTGACCCAGGCCTAGATGGTTATTCAAGTGTTAGTGAGTACTTAGGAAGTGGAAGCAATTGAAAACTGGCAGAGAAAGTAGTTGCGTCCACTATGTTATGGCTTCTTCCTCGCTTCTAGCTAAGAGGTCATTCACACGTCAGTTTTTCACGTACGATTGCTATTTGTTTTTTTTTCACGGATAGCAATCGTACCTATGATTGTCTACTAGGTTATCCACGCCAGATTTTTTTCCTTGAGCCAAGTGGTCCAGCAAAATCATAGAGACATGTCTGATATCGATCTAATTGTTGGATCAAAATCAGCAATGCAATTCTGTGTGTCAGTGAAAAAATCTGATAACATTCAGATGTCATCTGTTATTTTGTCTGTTTTTCACTGACTGATAGGAGAATGTGGGAAAACTTTTTTTTTCTAATTAGTGAAAAAAAGATGAAACTCTGACCAAACTCTGCTGAAAATGTGATACAAATCCCTTATGAAACTCAGTTTGTTTTTCCGGTAATATCTGATGTCTGAATGAGATCTTAGGCCTCTTTCACACTTCAGTTGTTTGGCGTCAGTCTAAAACCGCCAGTTTCCTCAAATAACAGATCCATCATTTTTTTTTGGCGGATCCGTTATTTTCCCATAGACTTGCATTGGCGACGGATTGTGACGGATGGTCGTCCGTTCCATCTGTCATGCGACGGATCCGTCGAAATTTGGCGGACGTTGTCTAGACATAGACGGACATTGAAACGTTTTTTGTCAACGCCGAAATGGCGGTTCGCGGCGGATCCGTCGCGTCCGTCATTCCATAGAATGGCCGCCTATGGGCGACGGATCCGTCGCGACCGTCATTTCGGCGGATCCATCGCCCCAATCCGCTTTTTCAATTGCGCATGCTCCAAAAAGTAGATACTTTTCCCAGACAACCCCCAAGTAACGGATCCGTCAAAAAAACGGATCCGTTGGAACCGTTTTCTCAACAATTGTGACAGATCCGTCGATCCGTCACTATGTCGGAAGTGACTGACGCCAAACAACTGAAGTGTGAAAGAAGCCTTAGTCTGGTGTGTTAACATGAGCTCCTGTTTCAGACATAAAATATAACCCTTCAACTGAAGAGAGTGGGCACTTTGGCTAGTGGGGGTGGTATTGTGGTTGGCATGGAGGGCATGCACACCATGTTCAAAATTATTATGCAAATTGGATTTAAGTGTCATAAAGATTTAATTGTTTTGTTTTTCAAATAAACTCGTGGATGGTATTGTGTCTCAGGGCTCAATGGATCACTGAAATCAATCTTAAACACATGTGATAATGAGTTTTCCAGGTGATTCTAAATAAAGGAAAACTACTTAAAAATGATGTTCCACATTATTAAACAGGCCACATGTTTCAAGCAATATAGGAAATAAAAAGGATCTCTCTGCTGCTGAAAAGCGTTAAATAAGGTAATGCCTTGGACAAGGTATGAAAACATTAGATATTTCATGAAAACTTAAGAGTGATCATCATATTGTGAAGAGATTTGTGACCGAAACAGAGCACAGACAGAGTTCATGCAGATAAAGGCATGAGGAAGGTTTCTGAAAGACAAATTCATTGGATTAAGAGAGTAGCTGCCAAAATACCATTACAAAGCAGCAAACAGTTATTTGAAGCTGCTGGTGCCTCTGGAGTCCCTCGAACCTCAAGGTGTAGGATCCTTCAAAGGCTTGCTGTGGTGCATAAACCTACTATTCGGCCTCCCCTAAACAGTGTTCACAAGCAGAAATGGTTATAGTGGGCCCAGACATACATGAAGACTAATTTTCAAACAGTCTTGTTTACTGATGAGTGTCGAGCAACCCTGGATGGTCCAGATGGATGGAGTAGTGGATGGTTGGTGGATGGCCACCATGTCCCAACAAGGCTGCGATGTCAGCAAGGAGATGGAGGAGTCATGTTTTGGGCAGGAATCATGGGGAACCAGCTGATAGGGCCCTTTAAGGTTCCTGAAGGTGTGAAAATGACCTCTGCAAAGTATATAGAGTTTCTGACTGACAACTTTCTTCCATGGTATAAAAAGCAGAAACGTGCCTTCAGGAGCAAAATCATCTTAATGCATGACAATGCATCATCTCATGCTGCAAAGAATACCTCTGAGTCATTGGCTGCTATGGGCATGAAAGGAGGTAAACTCATGGTGTGGCCACCATCTTCCCCTGACCTCAACCCTATAGAGAACCTTTGGAGTATCATCAAGCAAAAGATCTATGAGGGTGGGAGGCAATTCACATCGAAACAGCAGCTCTGGGAGGCTATTCTGACTTCATGCAAAGAAATAAAAGCAGAAACTCTCCAAAAACTCACAAGTTCAATGGATGCAAGAATTGTGAAGGTGATATCAAAGAAGGGTTCCTATGTTAACATGTAACTTGGCCTGTTAGGATGTTTTGGAGTTAAATAGCTTTTTTGTTCAGTGAATGTGACCTCCTAATGCTGCAAATTCCACAAATGAGCATTTTCATTTCTTTAAAACATATCAAATGTTTAGAAATTCTACTATGCCTAATAATTTGGAACAGTGCATTTTGAGTTTTTATTCATTTTGGAGACAATACTGTTATCAATAGGAGGTTTCTTCAATAAAATTCGATGTATAACGGGTGATGACTTTTATTAGGCTGACTGTCATTTGCCTCGACCATTTAGGAAAATCCGAGAAAAATGTAATTTGCATAATAATTTGGAACATGGTGTATAGTAGACTGTCATGGGAAATTGTGATTGTCATGTAGGTATTGTGGTTGGCACATGGGGAAATGTGGTCTTGGGTGGGTGTGTATATGATTATGGAATAATCATATAAAATATTAACAGGATAATTTGTAGGATATGTGTAAAATACAGGTTTCTTTGTGATTTGCGAGACATCTGGCCTTTGTTCCTGAATTCCGATGCAGATGCCTTCCTACTTGTGACTGAAACCAAACACCAATACCCAACTGATAAAAGATTGCATAGAATTTGTACCAAAAGGCACCAAGAGCATTTTTTCTACTATAACATCATTTTCTGACAGATAAATTGATAACAGATTAGAAAGTAATTATCTGCACTGGCATATATTTGCAGGAAATTGGAATTAAACATGTAGAGGTTGCAGCAGGTGTTCACGGGACAGACACATAGGAGAGATGTGAGGCGGTGCACTGTCAGCATAATCACATCAATAAATACATCCCATTAAAAAGTCTCTGGGAAGCAGAAATATATTTACATTTGAAATATAAATTTACACACTAATTTCCATCTTACATTAATTACAAACATATTTCTCTTGTATATTGAATGCGTGTATATCTAGATATTAGATTATAGTAAAGACCACTAGAAATGAAAAGATAGCAAGACCAATGAAAGGAGATGTACCATGCAGAATATAAGGAGTATTATAGAAAGTGAATATGAAAAGCAAATTTGAGAAAGAAGTAATGTAAATGTTATTGCTTGTATAATACCATTAAGGGCGGATTTTTCCGGACTGATTTTGGTAAATCCGCAGGTAAACTGCACTGCGGATTTCCTGCGGAATTACTGTGGATTTACCATGATTTGTTTTGCGGCTTTTGTGCGGATTCCACCTGCGATTTTAAACCTGCGGATTCCTATTATGGAGCAGGTGTAAACCGCTGCGGAATCCGCACAAAGAATTGACATGATGCGAAATAAATGCTACGTTCCGTGCGTCTTTTTCAGCAGCATGTGCACTGCGGATTTTGTTTTCCATAGGTTTACATGGTACTGTAAACGCATGGAAAACTGCTGCAAATCCGCAGCGGCCAATCCACTGCGGATTCGCAGCAAAATCCGCAACGTGTGCACATACCTTAAGTGAGATGTCCAGATAATAATGACCTATACTTAAAATAGTTCTTCAATAATAGATCGCTTGGGGTCTGACACTTAGCATCCCCACAGATTGGTTGTTTGCAGGACGTGTAGTTGCTGAATTAAAACAGTGTAGAGAGCCAAAACAGCACAGTTCTGTACACTGAGTAGAGCCTAGAGGCCGTTCTCTGGTACAGAACTCAGCTCCTATTGAAGGGAATAAAAGATGAGCTGCAGTACCCAAAACTGATCACTACACAATGTAGAGAGCCGTGATGTAGCTCCATAAACTATTTACATCCGCCTGTAACAGGTACTGTAAAAGACTGATCTGTGTGGGTACAAATAGCACTAGTTTTTGCCATTTTGCAGTCTCTGTACAGTGCTATACAGCTGTAAGACAGATGTAGGAGGAAGAGGATGAAGCTGGAGATAAATTCCCTCTACATGTCCATTGTACTTGGGGAGGAGAAGATATGTTTTGTCACATATCACAGCCTTGCTCCCAGCCAACTGTATGTGTGATACAGCTCTTGTCAGTTGAGACACAAATTTGGGGAGCTGCATGTTTTCAATCTGGAGTCTGTACTCACACGTAACAAAGATAGTCTGCAATTTGCATCACATTAAGGATGCCATTTTATCTAAATCTGCTCCAAATATTGAATGTATGCATATATCATTAGTCTCTTAGTTAAGAGTCACATGTACAATTACAGTCTACAGTATAACACAGACTTTCCACTGATTTGGCCTCTGTAAGGGGCTAATTTGATGCATTCTGTTGTGTGCTTTTATATGCATTGTTTAGCTCACTTTTGTTCCTTTGATGCACTTGAATGAGTATTGGTCTGTAGGGAGCGGGTAATAATAATAATAATCTTTATTTTTATATAGCACTAACATATTACGCAGCGCTTTACAGTTTGTACACATTATCATTGCTGTCCCCGATGGGGCGCACAATCTAAATTCCCTATCAGTATGTCTTTGGAATGTGGGAGGAAACCGGAGTGCCTGGAGGAAACCCACGCAAACACGGAGAGAACATACAAACTCTTTGCAGATGTTGTCCAAGGTGGGATTAGAACCCAGGACTTCAGCGCTGCAAGGCTGCTGTGCTAACCACTGCGCCACCGTGCTGCCCATGCGGGTACCTGCATGCTGGGTCCAGAACTGAAAAGGCTACATCCTCTGTTCCCGGGAGGAAGTCTGAGGGAGGCAGACCTTCCCTTGCTGCAGGAGAGAAGGAGGGGAGAGAGAGAGCTTCCTGCTCACCCTGGAGAGCCGGGAAAGTGCACGCAGCAGCTGACAGATAAAAGGGAAAAGTGTGCCAAAAGAGTCAGTCTGGCGCCGGCACAGAGCAGTGGCAAGGGCAGCACAGGAAGCAGCGTGCAGAGCGGTGAGCAGCGCGCTCTGCATCCCCCACCTGAGAGGACTGACTTGGCGATGGGCCATATAGAAGTAGCCCCCATTGCCAGCAGAGAGAGATGTGCAGAGCCAAGCCATGCAGAACAGAGCCTTGTGGAGCCAATCCGTGCAGAGCTAAGCCTCCCGGAGCCAAGCCGTGTAGACCAGAGCCAGGGGTTGCAGCAGTCACAGAGAGTAGTGCTCTGGCTGAGAGCACCAGCGCTAAACAGACCAGCATCACCCACCGCCAACAGCGGGGACCAGGGAGAGCGGGACGAGTGGTGTGTGTCCAGTGACAGCCAAACAATATCAGGTGCAGCACGCATGCTGCCCAAGTAAGACCACATATAGGACTGACACATGCACCCTGACATGTGGACCCACTATATTATAACATGGAGAACAAAGAGTCAATGCTAATAAATAAAAATCTGAAAAAACTTTATTAGAATCAATTAATCACACATTTAAAATATTTAAGAGAGAGCACAATTAACAAAGCAGCTAGTATACAAGTGTATTCATGCAAGGTTACTAGGAAAGAATCCAAACTAAGTGCCATTCCAAAATACCAAGGCAAAGGGGTACTATAAAGCACATGCTATAATGTATATAGTGTCTCATGCCCACCAAGGCTGTTGAGCTCAAGTAACAATAGCTCTGTTGTGGTCCCAATCATAGTACATGTCCTAGCACATCATCAATAGGGAAT